>NC_141685.1:403800359-404400359 GCF_964263255.1 Lissotriton vulgaris | reverse complement strand
ATCCTTCTTTCTCGTTGATTGAACGAGTGCTGTTGCAATGCAGGAGGCAGAGGTGTCGGATAGTTTTAGTAACACCATTTTGGAAGACGCAGGCATGGTTCCCGACGGCTTTGGAATTAGTGGTAAAGAGTCCTTATTTAATAAGGTGCAGGAAGAGATTGTTGAAAGGTATAGAAGGAAAGGATCATCCATTAGTGCTTTCGTGTTAGCTCAGCATCTCAGGGATTTAGGAAGCTTCACAAGGATTTCAAAATCAGCTTCAGAATTGCTTGATGAATCCTAAGCCCCAGGCACAAAAAAAGATATAGAAGAGCAGGGTTATGTTGGTGCATATAGAGATGGACTGGAGCCTGTGGAGGTGGAGGAGATCGAAGCAGCTAATATTTTAGCAAATCTGTTTGATAAAGGTTTGGCTTACCGGACTGTAAATAATTATCGCTCAGCTGTTGCAGCGTGTCCTTCTTTGATAATGGAGTTTTCGTAGGCACAAGCCCCTTAATTTGTAGGGTGACGAAAGCGTTAAGGCTGAAGAGAGGTCCAAAGCCTAGATGTCAGTTACTTTAGGACTTAGATTTAGTGTTAAAGTTATTTCGGAATTGGCCTAGTAATAAATACCTAGGTACAACAGAGTTGTTATGGAAGGTAGCAACCTTGTTGTGTTTAATATCTTTTCGTAGGGTGTGAATAGTAGGAGCGTTGGAAAAAATGAGTAGGTATTACACCAATGGTAGTTTTGTTTAGGATTTTGAAAAGGACACAAAATCATGTCTACTCTATTTTTTGATCAGAGTTTAGATGACTTGCCGAAGTTATATGTGATTAGATGTGTTAAAGAGTACGAGTCTCTTACAAGAAAAGAAGTGCTGTGCTGAATCAGTTGCTTATTCTGAATGTTTAACCATATCAGGCAGTTAAGAATTCAACTATTGCAAGATGGGCGTGGTCTATTATGAAGAAAGCAGGTATTGCTGTGTTTAAATTCACAGACCACTGGGTGAAGGGTGCCATGGCAAGTAAAATTTTTATGTCAGGGGGAAAGTTTGATGGCAGCGGATTGGTCGAATGCAGATACTTTTACGAAGTTCTACTTTAGACCAACTTATGTTTCATGCTGTGCTTTGAGAAACTTTGAACATGCATAATGCTAGCTTCCTGTCTGGCCATAAAATGACACATCTTATAGGATTACTGAATAAAGAATGTGATTTTTTTGAAGACGAGGCTATCATTCTCTCACCACACCCTCCCAGGTGAGTAAGGAAAAGTGGGATCAACTTCAATGGAGAAGTATATTTAATAATGAAGTACCTCAACTTTTCTTTTTTAATTTGTAATTTATATGTTGGGAAAAAGGATATACTTGTTTTTGGTATATTTTTCTGATCAGTGCAATGATGAAGTAACGAGGAATAAGAAGAGGAGTATAAGGTGAAGAACACAAACAAAAGAGGAGGAACATGGAAACTTGGGAGACTTATATGGACTGGAGTGTTCTATTTATTTGTGAAGTAGGTGAAGTTCTACTGTAGGAACTTTTGAAGGTTGCTGCAGTGAATAAAAGTTAAATGCATAATGCTAGCCTCTTGGTCTTTAATAAAATCAAGATTCCTTATGCGGTAAGCCTATAAGAATCGACATTCTACCCTTGGCTGCAAGCGCGCACGACAAAAAATAAAAAAAAATAAAAACTTTGGGAGGAACAGATTTTTCCTTTTTTATCTGCTCTTCTCTAATTTAGTGTCTTGGCTGCTGCTCAAACACTTGTCTTTGTCACTGCAACATTTTTCCTACATATCGCATGCTGATCTTGCTCCATATAGAAAGCTTTGGTTTCCACTGTGGTGGTGTTTATTCATTGTGCATCCGAGGGCAGTTTGATGTCGGATAAAATAGGGAACTCTTCTTTGTATTGTTGGTGCAAAGTTAAGGTGATGTGAAGAGAAATGGTCAAGAGGGTAAGCAGCGATGCAGACTTCAGCTATTAAAAATATATATCTGATGCACTTGAGAAGCCAGCTATTTAATTACTATGCAGTGGCACTCAGACGCAAGTTCACACACCGTACCAGAGGGCCTGTGCAGTAAGGTACCCCAATATGCAGGTACTGACATCAGTGAAGTCCATGGATTTTGAAGCTTAGTTAAGTTTGGTTAGACTTCCCATGGGTTGTGCTACCTTAACAAGAGAAACCAGCAAGTCAAACAAGGACAGTAAAGATATATGGAAAAGATGTAAATAGTGTACTTCTGCTTACAAGAAATTGGGCTTCATTCCATGGTGGGGCCACTGGCACCCAGCATTGAATACATCTTAGTTTATGTTGTTATCATAGAATAAACCAATTTCATAGCAGAACAGCCTTCTATTTCATAAAAATAGATTGTATAAAAATTTTGTCTGCAGAAGGGTACACAGAAAAGCGGATGGTCAACTTTGTGGTGCAATGGCTACTTCAATACTAAAAATTAAATTTAATAATGTATCATCTGCAGGTCAGTGATCATTGATTCAGTCACTTCAATCTATCCATTGTTTTCTTACATGTTACTATCAGACAACATAGATAGGCCCACCAAGTGCCTACCAGCAAACATTTTTGTGCAAGGTCCAAGCTGCTTTTAACATCAAACTACAGATAGTCTGCGTACCTGAGTAACAAGCAAGTTTCTAGGTTTGGCACCTCAGCCAGTTTTTACCGGCCTGGCCAGTCATTTTATGGAGGCCAAAAATATGCGGCAACCCAAGAGGAGCAGAATGACCTACTTAAAATAATTCATCACACACCTTTTGATGACTAAGAAAAGAAACAAATTTCATTTGTAGATCAAACTGAATGTGAGCATGGATTTACACTACTACTAAGAGCTATCACCAAGGAGTTCCCTGAACCTTGATCTAAAATTGCAGACTAAAGTACAACTTACGAGAAAACCTCCGATTCCCGGCAAATCCCTATTTTCCAAAAGAAGGGCAGTATAGAAACAGAAAAAGAATGTATCAAATTCAGATGAACTTTATTACCAATGTTAATTTTTTACTACTGGAGCCAACGTCAACCGACGAATGAATGCATGCTCGACATATAGAGAGCTCTGTAAAAAAAGCTTTTGTAGAATACGACTGTTGCAGAATTGCGATTCACACGTTTGTTTTATTTAATTCATATAAACCGCAGGAACGCAATTTCGATCACGAATACGAGATATATATATCAGGCGCGCAACACCCATTGGGCTCACGGGGCTTCAGCCCGGACTGACATAGCTTTGCGGGCTGTCGACAGTCCAATTGCAGCAGCACCCGAGTACTTAACAGGTCTTTAAAAGACCATTTACTTGTAAATTAGGCTTTTGCGTGTTATCACTCCTTCTTACAGCCACTCTGCCAATGTTTGGAAGAATTAGCCCCCCCCATCCCCCCCCCCCCCCCCCCCCCCCGAAATTTGGCTCTAGTTGCCCGCCCGATATTTTTTTTTTTATATATATATATATATATATATATATATATATATATAGAGAGAGAGAGAGAGAGAGAGAGAGAGAGAGAGAGAGAGAGAGAGAGAGAGAGAGAGAGAGAGAGAGACTCTTCTGCTTCCGTGTGCTTCAAAGTGCGCACGAGGGACGAGAAGATGGAGGGGCGAATTCTCGCGTGAAGAGGTCACGGGCCCGTGTACACAAATGAAAGCCTCCAGCATACAGAGACAGAAGCCAGCGAGGGATGCGAATCTTGGGGCAAAACAAACAACGGAAGGCCTTGGAGAGGTTGTAAATAAACGCCTCTCAAACACGGGCTGCCTCTTGGACGGCTGACAACGCGGATGCGAGGCCCCGCTCGAGCCTGTGATGGCGACTGTGCATTTATCTCATTGCCTCAGTACACCAGGAGACAGCGGCAGAGGGCTCCCCTGGAGACAAGCCCCTGAGAGAGGGCCCCGCGTTCGCCCCTCGCCCTGCCCTGAACCTGCTTTTGTTCTGAATGCACTCCTTCAGTCACCCAAGCCCCTGCATCCAGTGGGCATCTGTTCCCCCTCCACCCAGCACAATCTGCCAGGGCGGCCTGGCCTGACAGCCATCAATCAGGCGGCAACGTGTGGCCCACAAGACGGGCTAGGACGCGATTTTCAAGTCAAATTCAGCAGTTAGCATAAATAGAGCAGTGCCCCGGTTTATGATTCCGCAGCTGCCGCTATAGAATCAGCCTGAAAGAAAAGTGAAAAATAAATAGAAAAAAAAAAAGAAAACGAGCGGCCGGGCAGAAGCGCGTCCTTAGATGAGTCAGAGCCAGTGTGACGTCGAGAGCAGATCCTGTCAGGCGGCCATTAGTTAGTCCCCGCCCGCACCCCCAGGGAGAGAAGCAACCAGGAACAAGATTAACAACGATTAGGATGAACACAGGGAGCAGGCATCGGATCTGACGACCCTTACCATCTTTTAACAAAGGGTTCATACGCATTAAAATACTAAAATGAAGTCAAGTCACAACTATTCGACAGCTCCTTAACCAGGCGACTGTGCCTGCATTAAAGACATGCACACTGAGAACTGAGCAGCCATGGTAAATTGTACATGTGTTTGGTAAAGCCAAGCGCTTTAAAACATACAAGTGCAAGGGCCCAAAGTTTCTTAGGTCTTAGGAGGCTGTCGAATGTCATGGTGGCTGAATACCAAACCTGCTTAGTCTTCATTCTACCACAGGCTTGCTCTTTCCACCACCCTACACAGGTTTCTATCGTATTCTCTGCATGCCTGCTTTCTACTCAGTCACTGTGTTGCTATCTTCTGTTTTCCCATTTTCGCCTCTCTCCTGCTCTGGGTCATAGTCTGGTAATGAAAAGCAAGCCCTGGCCCCTAAAAATGACTGCAGGCATACAGCACTATCATCCACCGAAACAAATTAGCCATTGTCCTAGCCCAGTTTCATAAAGGGACGGGGATGCTCCAATCTGTTGGGTAAATAAAATAGAATAAGTTATCAACTATGCAGAATGTTTTAAAACCTCAGCGAGACTAAAGCAGCAACAAGCATGCACAACACACTAACCTCGTGGCCTACTGCTTTTTCTCTTGTTGAAACCACAATAAAGCGTTATCTCTTTTCTATTCTCTTCTAAAAACAACCTGCTCTCTATCCAAAATTGGATCTCTGACATTAATGCTCTTAACTGCTCTCTCACCATCTCAAACTCTGTCAAGTCCCTCGGCATCACCAACGACCAGAGCCTCAGTCTTACTCCCCACATAAAGAACTCAGCCAAAGGTGCTCTCTTCACTCTGCACGATCTTAAAAAAATCAAACCCTTTATTCCTGCTGATAAGTTTAAGTCAGTTGTACAATCTTTGGTCCTGTCCAAAATTGACTATGGTAAAGCCTTGCTTAACGGAACTCCTAAAATCCACCTAGCCCCTTTCAAATCGATCCTTAATCTTGCAGCCAGGCTAATCTCTGACTGCAAACGCTTTGAACACATCTCCCCTGTTCTCAAAAACCTGAAATGGCTCCCGATTAAAGGCAGATCTACCTACAAGACTGCTTGCATCACTCACAAAGCCCTCCACCAAAATACCCCTTCCTACCTCTCGGACAAACTCCACAAAGCAGGTTGCTCTAGAACTTTGAGGAGCACTTGTACTGGTCCCTCCTTCACTCAATAAGAAATCCACGCAAATTCGCTCTTTCTCTGGCAATGCGACGTCCATCTGGAATGCCCTTCCCAAAGACTTACGTTGTAACCCCTTCTACGACTGCTTCAAAAAAGACCTCAAGCTGCTCCTTCTCAACAAATACTGGGGTACTTAATTTATTGCTTTACTGTTTAACTCTTGATTCTTTAACCAGACATGGTCATTATCCACCCCCATGCTCTTCCTTTGTTTCTCTCTTCCCAGATATCGCCTTTCACCCTTTATTTTTATTTTTCTCTAACATACCCACCCTCCATCAATCACCTCTCCCCCTTTTCGAACCACTTATCACTATATTACCTGCTCTCCCCCGCTCCCCCCATCCGCTCTTACTCTGCAATTCGCTTTTCTCATCCATTTCCACCTACCGTAATCTGGATTTGTCTTTTGTCTAACTATTTTTGTATTTTATTCCCAAATTTTGCTAAATGCCGTGCCTCATTACCTTTTTGTATTATTACTCAGTTTGAAACTCTGTTGTCTCCAATATGTTGTAAAGCGCTCTGATACTCCTGGGTCCAGCCAGCGCTATATAAAACCCTTTAAATAAATAAATAAATGCTTGCTTTAAAGCGCTAAATATATGTAACATAAAAATATACAAATGTGTCCAACCTTCAGCAAAGTGCCTGGCTTGTAAAAAGTGTTTGTTCTTCTTGACATGGATTCTCCTGCAAGCATTTAGGGTTGGGCCAAACCAACTATCCTCAACTTTGACAAATGAGATTTTGAACGAATTTTACCAGCACTGGGACTGGGGCCACATCGGAAGGGACACTGTTAGAGCAGTTTGGCTCTTAAAAAAAAAAAAAAAAGAGAGAGAGAGAGAACTTCCCATTGGGTAATTTCAGCCATTTGGCCTTTAAGATTGGAAGACAATCTAGAGAGGAACATAAACACTTCTATCACTTAAGCTAACAATGAATGATGAGCAAATACACAAAACAAAAAAGTAATAAAACTAACGGCATATAATAAAAATACCTATCTACAAACCCTGTTGTAGCACAGAGTGGACTAACAGTTAATGGGCGTCTAAGAGGTCTACAAATAATTCATCTCAACATGCTATAATCATGCATGCCACCATAAACTGGTCATACATCAATGGTGAGCTTTCCCTGCACATATTTATTACAGGAACAGAGCAATATTCAAACAGGTCCATTGTGGAGAAGTGTGGCTCAAGGGTTAGAGCAGGCAGACCTCGATGCAGAGCTCTGGCCAGGGACCAGGGTTCGATTCCAGCCCCGGTGGGTCTCGGGCTCATTAATTCTCCTGACCGGATATTCTCGCCTCAGTGCCTATTCTGATCATGGGTCCCACGCTGCAACTCTGGGCAATAGCTTGCTTAGTCTCCACAATGGCCCCCACAACGCAAGGGATGCCTGGTCTACACCATGGGGGTGCCCAGGAGTGGACACTTCACAGGGAAAGCCAGGAAGGGTTCCCTTGCGGTATTCGTACAAGCGCCGGGAAACCCACTGCGGGTGGCTGTGCACTATACAAGTACAAAAACAAAAAAAACATTTACATAAAAGGCCACTATTTTAGTACTAATGTAAAGTGTCCCGTTATGACAAAACTTAAATGGTCAAAATAACACCTTATTAAACTCAACAATCAGTGCTGTTATATTCTCATAATTATATATCTCTACATTACAAACAGGGACTTTGCCTACTCCTGGCTCATCACAGTGTCCGTCTATGGTCCTGCATCTCCAGCTCCTCAGTTTCAAAGACGTATTGATCCCCCAGCGGAACACCTTTTGTGTATCCCCACCGCCTGGTCTTCTGCTTTGTGGGATTAACCCACAGCAAAATGAAACCAGGGTAGTTTCAGCTTACTAACAAATCCAGCTGGACCCTGAGGGTGACACAATACATCCCGGGATAAAGATTTTTACCCTTATGTTCTTCCAGGCTATGCGATATCACCAGCACTTCCCAGTCGATTACACCAGAGGTTTTGAAGACCGTGAAGTGACAGCTACACCCAAAGACTGTTTGCCAGGGGTTTAAGATAAAAGGCATACCTGGATCTGAGCCAACAGGACACATGGCCCTTCACACAACACCTGCACCACACGGCCACTCTAAAGATGGTGCTAAACTGGGGTTTCTCCTTTCTCCTTTTATGTGTCACCAGATGTCCCTCCTACTCAGGTTTCAGGACGAAAGACCAGTTATCTTTCCTGACCATGTCGGATGCTCAGCGAATTGCACATGCAGATCACACATCAATTTCCCAACCGCGATGCGTGAAATGGTGCTCACAAAGCAGCATGCCTGTCAACAAGCCTGGAAAATAAAAAAAATCCAAAGACTAGAGCATACCACTTACATGGCATATCGTTTTATCCGGTCTCTCCCAATCTGTGGTGGTAACACTTGAAAAACCCAAAAACCTAATAGATAGTGAAAGGGGCATCCATTCTGCTTGCAAGCTTTCCCAATAAGAAGCTTGATACAATAACTTTGGAATATCAAAGTAGCGCAACATCTAAAGGCCAGCCATCTAACACAGGTAGCTTAAACCAAGCATCAATGAAGACCCTCCAGGCTTATTTTAATGGCCAGCCGACCACATGTAATGTTATGTTGGTTATGTGTAGTACTTGATGCAGCTCTGAGGACACACTCAGGGCAGTCAGTCTTCCGTTTCTGACAAGTTACTCACAGCGTCCATTTGCTTAAATATAAGGTGAGCAGAAAAAACTAAGTATGTTGGAGGCAGGGATACGACTGGGAAAAAAAAAAGATTAATTTGATATGAAAAACAATATTTTTATAAGTTGAAAAGTTAATAACTTCACAATCCACTCCAATGACGTACATCTTATCCGGTGCTTTAAGTGGTCACTAACAGCCTTGCAAATACAATTCAATGAAAGCAGCCTTGACATTCAAGCAACTGCATAGTGTTGAATCTAACAAAACTGCTTCAAATAGCATGGTATTTTTGACTGCTTTTAGTGTGAGCATGTCAAGCTCACAAAATTATTCAAGAAATGAGTTTCAACTGATTCCTGCATTACACTGCAGGCAAGCTTGTAGTAGAAGTTGATTAACTTAGTATTTTACGTTCCTTGCTTTCCAGCTCCTGAGATGCAAGGTTTAAAACTAGCAAAACCGAGCCCAGTAGGTGAGACAGGCACGTCCAGACACAATAAGTTACTACTTCAGAAAGGTTTCATGATTGCACACAGAGATCTCACAGGAGTATGGGTGGCAGAGCTCCTGACGAATGGCAGAGTAGATAAAAGGAAAAGGCTTTTGTATTTCCTCTTAGAAAGAATGTTGTATACAGATATAGAGGATGGCCCACAAACACTATGCAATATGGGGTTGCTGGAGATAGTACTATCTATGTATGGCATGTAATGGGCATGTGTGCAAGTGATCAGATCAAAGATATCCTTTGTGGGGGAACAACGATGGCAGAAGCCGTTCTAGGCTTAGTGGAGGGTCAATGAGGGACCAGGTAAATGTTTTATCTTGTGACTACATAGTCACGATGTATCCGATTTTATGAAGGTCTATTGGAAACAAAGCACTAAAAATATTTTACTCCCATTCCTAGGTCCTCTGTGTGATGCTGGAGAAAGTTGAACCTAAAAAGATTTGAAAACTTAGCAGAAGGATGTGACAAAGCCCTTCTTGACATTACGTGGGTGGCCACTCATTCATTGGGGCACGTTAAACAAAAATCTATTCCCCTTACCACTGTTTAAACGCTGCTAAAAAACGCCTGTTTTGTTAAACCAATTCGGAAGTAGCATTTCATTGGCGCCTTACACAAAGCGGATAAAAGTGCTTAAAAAGACCTTCAGAACAGAAAATCAGATACATGTGCATTTAGCCGCTTATTTTATGGGGGACTGAAAATTCCCCCAAATGAAAGCTTCAGAAAAACTACTAAAAGAAATTAGTAGATTTTAAGCCAAAGCAAACCAAAACCCTTTCACACAATATAACGGCAAAAAAGTTAATTTTAATTAAAAAGAAATCTGGGATACATGGAATGACCATAGTCATAGGCAACAGGGACAAAGGTAATTTTCGGAGGCAACTGTGCTATTTGCAGGATATTAGAATGACTGAGTTCATTCACTTGATGAGTTAATGCCGCAGAGGACATGCGGCCAGATTCATGAAGCCGAAATCGGCTCGCAAAGGGCCAAATGCAAAAATCGCAATTGTAAAAATGGCTAAATTGCGAATAATTGCATTTAAGGAATCTCAATTTGAGATTCCTTAAATGCAATTCATGAACCATTTTTAAATTGTGAATTCGCAATCTGGGGCCGCTATTTACCGCGAAGTGTAACTACGTGATAAATAGCGAAAACTTAGAAAAATGCACTTTAGTGCATTTTTTTAAGTTGTATGCTACACACACACACATGTCCAAAGGACATGTGTGTGTGTAACACCTGTGTACATTACCATTTCAGGGGTGCTACAGGGTGTCCTTTGGACACCCTGGCACCCTTGAAATCGCATCCTTATTTGCGAATCGCTATTTGCTAATCGCAAATAAGGAATGACTCCCCATTCATTCCAATGGGCCTTTAGGCCCATAGGAATTAATGGGGAGTCATTCCTTATTTGCGATTCGCAATTAGCGAATCGCAAATAAGGAAGCTGTAGAAATCGCAATAAATATTGCGATTTCTACATGAATCCCGTTTTGCGAGTCTTTAATAGCGATTAATCGCTATTAAAGACTCGCAAAACATGACAATGATGAATCTGGGGGGGGGGGTGCTTTATTGAACAGCAGTCACATTCTCGTAGTAGGAGGCTTGACTGCAATTAAGTTTGTCAAATAGTCTAAACTACCAGAATAAAATGGTATGGACATGTAAAACCCAGGACAGGAGCAATGAGACTTCAGTGATAGTCATGTGATAACCTAAGAAGAGGCACCTCTCCCTATATTGGGGAATACAAAATGGAGGACTTCTATCCACGGGAAGAAAGCAGGTGTATTCCCTGTTTGAATGCAGGGAAGCCATCCATCACCCATTTTAAACTGACATGCCCACTTCCTGTTCCCTTGGCTGTTTTAAGTCTACAAAGATTCTGGAGTCTGAGGGTGCAGTAGTTCAGGAGCTCTCTCGCATGTCATTCAATAAGCAAACTGACAGAGCGAGCAAAAAATAATCTATCGGATTCTTGTCTGGAAAATATGTACTGCATTTGCCTCCCCGAAAGACCGATAAATCGCCCCGCAGATGTCTTCAACTCAACATAAATATGGCATATTCTGGTGAGAAATTGTCAGAGATCAATATTAGAAAAAAAGGTTCCAGGAAGATACCTTTTTCCAGTGGCCCACATACATTCATCTTGCTGACATTTCAAATTTTCTACAATAAGCAAAAGCTTAAATCAAACCTGCATCTCCTTTTTCAGTTGGCAATCTGGTTCTTTTTTTTTTTTTTACTTTTGTGAGATCTCCAGCGCCTGCATAATTTTTTACAGGATATAAAATGCAGCTCTGGCATATCATTAATAATCAAGGGTGGCTTCAAAATAGTTTCGAGTGGACAACAGCAGTAAAACAACTGTTATAAGAACACTCTATGTAATTGTAACTATTTCTACCTCCCTATTTCAGATGCCTCGCCAAAACATATTAAGAAATGAAGAGAATTGTATAGATTTCCTCTGGAAACCGAATAGCAAATATGGTCTTTATCTTGTTGCATGCCTGGACTAACAGGGAGCTCATAAAGCCTCTCCACAGACAGAAGCACTTCGCCCTTTCAGGACCGGAATGTCATATGTGTAACGTCAACACCGAATTATCCCCATAAAGTAAGTAAAACCTCAAGAGCCAAAGGCACGTCCTTACTCAAAAACTGAAGATACGACAGACCTCTTCTTTCTTGATTTGTCAAGCTCAAAGCAAAGTTGGTAGCGAGCATGCTCTGAGAGGAAATTATTTCGTCTACATCAATCGATGTGTTCTTTTTATCCGTGTCCTCAGGTGCACTGAAGTTGCACTTAGATCGGTCTAAACATAACGGTAGTTCACTCGTTCGACTACAACAGATGTCTGGTATGGACAGGTTTCTTTGTTTTCCCGAATACTTTCTAAGCCAGGGCAAGAGCCATTACATGTCACATATTCACATAAGTAATATTCATTAGCATTGGATCAGTTTTAATCATTTACTGACTTTTGATGCCCATGCACAAAGTCTCCTGCTCAAAAACCTGCCCAACTCTCTGGGTCGTACCACACACAACCTGACATGTTGGTGCAAGATCCCTACGTCTTCGAGGAATGATGAACAATTTCAAGAGTTTCCTTCAAAGAAAAGCTGGAAAAGACCTTTATTTCCAACTCTTGGATGATCGCTGTGCGTTAAACACCTACATAAACATCGGACGTTCTAATACCAAATACCTTTGGAAAAGCTAAGATATCCCACCTCTCCGACCATCTCGCTTTGCCAATGAACACGGGATGAGAGCGGGACTACAAGGGAGAGCACAATATTAAGTGCAAAGAGGGGAATGGAGGGGGTGAAGTAAAAGAGCGAGAGCTGGAAAACACATGCACTCTGATTAAGTGCTTAACCAAACAGTTCCTCAAAAGTGAGCAGTGGAAGGATACAAGTCAACAGGTTAACAGCATAGTAAAAAGACTTTTCTACATGGGTAGAAAAAACATAAGATGACAAGGAAACTCACTGAATAAGTAGCACGGAAATGAGTGACAATAAACCCAACCATTAGTAAGCAATGGGCGGGCTTTAAGCCCCTGTAAATTCTCGTTAAGCTCGCAATACCAATAGGTCTATTGCAACCAGACAGCTTGGTCGTCTGTTTGGCTCAACCTAAAAAGGAACATGAACTGCTAACAAGCAGTTATGCTTCTGTTTAAGAGGCATCCATAGTAGAGTCGGCTCAAACACGGGAGCGGCAGATACACATGTAGTCATAGGAAAAGCACTGTCCTGCCACGCTACATATGAAACATGGTTGGAGGCAAGCCATCCATAACTCAGATAGGGAAATGAGGATGTTAACATCATCTAGTTCAGTTGTGAAAAAAAAGGAGACCAGGCAATATACTCACTGCCTTGTACGCCACCCTTTTAGCACTTGGAGTGTAATGAAATAGGAGTTCGTGCAAGCTAGTATTGCATCTGTGCCAAGTGGGACGGCAACACGGTTACTATTTAGCAGTTTGTTTTTTGTGAAGCAGGTTTTACTCTAAAAATTGCCAGTCGGCTGAAGTGCTGGAAGAGTATTGAGAAAGTAATTTGATTGGCTGTCCTAACACTAACAAACCGGCTTCTTATGCACTTTTCCAATATATCACACTCTAGCAGACGTCACAAGAGCATCAGGGAAAACAGTAGGGAAATGAATAAATATAAGAGTGAAAGGCTGAAAGCTGTGGCTTATGTAACTAGATTTCAGAAGCAAATTTTGCAAAAACTGACTTAAAACATAAACATCCTATAATCAAGCACTTGCCGAAAATATGCTAAGAATGAAATTAGAATAGTAAATAAATTCGGTCCTAAATTATGTAGGAAGCGAGGAAGGTTGAATTTAGTATATAAACAACTCAAAATGTTTGAAGGGAAACCCTTATATTCGATCTCAATTTTACCAGTTGAGATTGGAGTCATTTTCCGGCAAAATATATGTTTGCTTTCTCACATGAAACTTTAAAAGAAACTCTTGTACAAAAAGCTAGGCAACTATGGTATTACAGTTGCATGTTCCAACACGTAAACTAGTTATTTTTTATCAAGTACTGGTGCTCATACAATATTGAACAACGGTTGCCATGATATCAATAAACAGGGTAACTAACACACATTAGATATAGTATTGGGACACTCAGACATATTTTAGCATATACTAATGTGGCAAATAGAACATCTTTGCCAGCAGTCAAATGCAATAGTCCTTATTTTGCCTTCTTCAAACAAAAGATGTGGTGTGTGTTTTTTTTTTTATTGTTTTCACGGTTTCATAAAATACAGATGGTTCAGCCGACACATGTTTCATCCGAAAATAGACTTTCTCAAAGCTATTCGAAAACTCTAAGACAGTAGTAGGGACGAGGAATGTGACACGACTATGTCCAATACATTGAGGCTGGCCCATTTTGTTTACAAATCTGATATAGTCAGTAACCCGTATTTGATGCAGCGAATGTCCGGAATCACGTAGTGGTTCATCTCAATGTTCTGACACCATCTTGTTTCACAGTACAGTTAACCACTATGGTGTTAGCTGATGTCACATGTAAAGAGCTCCAAACTACTATTATGTTTTTTCTTCATTAGTTATTGCTTATTGTAAATGTAACCGCACTCTAATTCCTAAGACTTGCCGTCAGCCCAGACACTTGGCCTTGGACCTGGACTTGAGTCCTGTACATGCTGTATGGGCATGAAGGTTCCCGCGTGCATCCTGCCTAGTCTCCAGCAGGGCTCTTAAAATAATCATCCTGACGTGCACACAATTTCCAACAGCACTGGAGAGCAGTCCTCCTTCATGAAGTATTTTTGCCGGCAATTAATTTGAAAGTGAGCCAGCAACTGTATACAGGGCCGCTCCTCACCAGGCACGGTTATTACCATAACCTCCTTAGAAGCTTCCTTAACTCTGATCTTTTCCCTGCTTTGCTCCGTGGAAGCTTTCAAGGACCATGCCTCCCCATCTATAGGGACTCTACAGGTAGCCCTAGGATCCATCCCTGCTCTAAAGGACTGGCAATTCGCCCTAGGATCCATCTGTTAGTGTTCTGCATATGGCCCAGTGATTGGGTGCTCATGCCCCATCCTGATGATGACCTCCTATTGTTAAGAGGTCGAAACACTGTCCACAATAGAAGTTTATAGACTTCGTTTCCCGAACCTTAGAAGTAATGAAAAGATATCAGTACTCATACGTCTTTATCTGCGATGCACTGTTTTTCACATCACATTTCACCGCACTTCCTTTTTAGGTCTCGCCTGCCAATGTGCTTGCGCATTGCTGGCGAGAGATATAGAGGGGCACCAGTAAATCCTACCAAGAGGGCTTTGGAATGCGGATTATGGGCAGTGCACTCGCCATTTGCTCCCCCCCCCCCCCCCCCTACCCCCCATCAGACTTGAAAGGAAGCCGCTCGCACACCACCATTTGTCTGAGTCTCGGCATCAGACTTCAACGGCAATGCCGAGAGCTTGTTTCACCCGCCCCTTCTCTCCTGCCCTCCGCATCTATCTTTTTACCTGCCTTTTCCCCTTCCATCCCCCTATTTTCTACCCCGTTCCAGTAAGCACCCTCTCTCCCCATCACGAGCCTCTGTGCCGCCTTTACTTTTATCTGGAGCTTGCATTCTCATCCCAAACCAGCTCCAGATTAGCACGCCTTTGAGTTTTGCTGTGCAAAATTAACAACCCATGTAATGGAATAGACTGGGATTAAAATGGCCGCCACAAAATTTGCTTCATAGATTAGAGCGAGGGGATTTTTGACATTGACCACGAGTGACTTAAAAACATTACCAACAAACAATATTTTTAATCATAGTTTATACAGGCATTACAAATCAACACTGTGTTCTGCGTTGACCATGCCTGACCAATAGGGTGTTTCCGTACCGTTCATACATAGATTCAAATGCCGAACTTCATTGCATAAATAAAAGAAACGTAAATAACTTGCCGCTCACTGTTGTAATATATATAATCTGTTCACCACTACTTTGGAAAGGTTGCCTTACCGTTACCAGCTGACTTTCCTCATTTCTAACCCTATTGTTTCTCCCAGCTAGTTTAAAGTGCACTGGATATCAGTAGGACTTTCGTGACGCTTTTAAAGGTACATACACACTTCTCACCGAAGAAATAAACTCCACCCTCCAACTCCACATCACTCGGGGACACCACCACATCACTCGGGGACACCATCACATCACTCGGGGACACCACCACATCACTCGGGGGCACCACCACATCACTCGGGGGCACCATCACTCAGGGGCACCACCACATCACTCAGGGGCACCACCACATCACTCAGGGGCACCACCACCTCACTCAGGGGCACCACCACCTCACTCAGCCCAACCACATCATCACTCAGCACCACAACAGCACTGTCCTTGCTTGCTACCAACAAGCATTGCCATACCAATAGGACTTGCATTAGGAAAGTGTAAGCTATTGGCTTTGTGAATAACAATGCTATTAATTGATATATTTTCAAAGCCAACACATTTAAAAAAAATGTGTCATTTACAATACCAATAGCTCACACTTTCCTAATGCGAGACCTATTGCATTGCAAATGCTTGTTTCACTTTAGTGAGTACTGGATCTCTTGGGAAGAAAGAAAAAGAGAATAAAGTATAATAATGATATGAGAAACAAATGTACTGAATAAATCGTTACACACAGTACTTTTGCCTGCCTTTCCTTTATCAAATAACATTTTTGCCTTACCTTGGGTGCAGCATGGTGTGTTTAATGTAAAATTATTTTGTCAAAGACATACAGGCAAACTGAATAGTTCTCTTTGAACTAATGGAGACATACTGGTTTCTCAAAGTGATTAAGTCTCAGTAAACCATTGTTTTTTTCTTGGATATATTCGTCACGGCTATGATACATTCCTCGCTATTACTGCAGTTAGATTTCGATTAGGCTGAAAAACGTTCACTGTCGAACGAAAAACACGTGTTGGATCAACCACCTGTATTTTATATGACGGCGTGAAAACAATAAAAGAAACTACACTCGCCATTTCTTTTATGTTCCGCATTATGTTTGAAGAGCAGAAAATAAGGACGATTACCGTCAAAAATATTATATTTGCCACAACACTATATGCTCAAATAAGTCTGAGTGATCCAATACTATTATGCTTAAAAGAAACTCTGCTGGCTCCATGCACATTAGACCAGAATATAAAAAGTACAATTTCACAAAAAGCAACAAGCTATGGCAAAACCGATGGGTCTTACTGGCTCCATGGTCATTTCCTTTTTTTATATACGCTACAACCATATGTAATAAAAAAGAAAAAGAAAACAAGTCAACACTAAAACAGCCAGAACAACAAGGTGATGCATGAAATGTTTTAATTAATCTCAGCTACTGGTAATTGCTTGGGGCCGCATTCCAATCTATCGTTTTTCGACCACCATGCCACTCTAGAAAAAGACCCAACTTATGCAAATCGTACCTACCCTGTTCCTCGTGAGATCAGTCCATCCCAAACTGCCAGGCAAGACCCCCTTCAAAAGCAACCTCAGACCGTTTTGGACCTATTTAGGTCTCATCAGGGAGATCCAGATTGAATACTCTATGGTATCTCGGTCACCCAACACTTTTATCACAAACCTTAAAAAGAGGGTCAGCAAAACAACCAGAATTTAAAGCGATATACACATTAAATCAAATGAAAATGCACACTTTGAACCAGCGTTCACCCTAAAAAGAAAATGACTCCTTTAAGTAGACGTCAATGATGTGCAACACCTTTGAGCAGTCACTCAGAGTTAAGGGAGTCAATGGGTAAAGTGAGCAGACCCATTACCCAATGCAATATATTGGGGTGTAAAGGACAGTAAAATCAAATGTGAATGTATGTTTAAAAGGCCAAATGATGAAGACCACTAACAAAGTTGCTCTCGTGTATGGATATTATGTATGACATTTGTGAACAAACTATAGTCTAACAAGAGGCTTCAAAAACCAGATCTAAAATACAAATAGTCCGCACAGGCTTGCCAGAGAGCAATGAACAATAATGCAACTTTTATCCACACAAATACTTTCAGTTTGCTCAATCAAGCAAGAACAACTTTGAAATTACTATTCCAGTTTCTGGGTTTTTTCTGGACAGTAAAAGCAATTGTTCTTTACAGCACTCAGGGGTTTCAGAAACTGTGGTTACAAAAAAAGATGTTGAAACTGAATAACATTTGACAAGACAGGCTTGCAAGTCCATCACCGCAGCTGTCTGCACTGAAGGAAGGAGTACACTGCAGTGATCGGACAGTCTTGCTGAGACTTATTTGTCCTGCTGTATACCTGCTGCTTATTTGTTCTAATGCTGTCATAAGGGCTTTGCAGCCCACGTGTCAAGGCGTTGTGGTGCAGTGATTAGATATGCCAACCCATCTAGCGTGGCCCTCACTCAAATTCAGTTTGTTAATTATGCACTATGACACCATTAACCCATGCACAACAGTGGTCAACCCTGATTGAAGTAACAAGGGAATTCCAGGAACATACGACGACGAAGTACTGGAGGATATGAAGTTTCCCAGTGTCCGCAGACCTTTGTATGGCCATTAAGAAGTGTTCAGAGCTGGATGAAGGGCTTCTTCCAGCGCAGATTACTATTCTTGGTGCATTTGGACCTGGGGCTCAGCACTTATTGTAAGCCAATAATGCCCTCCCAGCTCCACAGAGGGAAAAGCCCAACAGAAGGCAAGAAGAATTGTTGTCCATACAGGATGCTGTGGAATTAAAAGGTAGCTTAGCGGCCTGTCCCTTGGGTAAGAAACAATACATAGATCCAGTAAAAGCAGAAATATGAAAGAGGACTAATATAACACTTGACAGCTGCATAAAAGGAACATCTATAGAATACATTCTTTAAAAAAAGAAAGAAAAACTATTTAGACAAGTCACCACACACATACATATATATATGTGTCCAAAGTTCTGCACAGTAGAACAAGCACAAGTCAATAAATATGTCAAGAATACTCTCCCAGGTTTCCTAAAGTGTGTGTTACATCTTGCAAGTAAACACCGGAGATCAGCTGCGCCTAACTTTACTTGATAATATTAATTCTAAACTCAGCTACGTAAGTACTTAACATTTTTTCACCTTGTAACAACTGTGGTACTTTCAGAAAATAGATCTGGCTTCACTTGTGTACTCAGAAACCAGCCTTTTTTCGCACACAGCCCCCAAGATTTAAAACAATAGTGCCAGAATGGATTGGACAAAAAAAAACGTAAGCCATCCATTAGCAAGAAGCATAGGAAGATCAACATGGTGTAATTAATCAATAAAGTATTCACTCTATCAACAACGCAAAGATTCGTTTCAATGGGTGTGAAGCATTTTATTGGTTTACTGGATTCTAAACTTACACATGTGAGTAAAAGTATGAAATATGTGGGCTTCCTCAAAAGAATGCTCACATACCACAAAAGATTTGGTTCTGTAGCACTCTATCGAAGTGGAAGCTTGGAAACCAACCACCTGATTGTACAGTACAGTACAGTACCACTACATCGCAATCTGACCACAAAGCAAATACATATTCAATGAGTCAAAATTTCTGCTCTTTGAATTGAAAGGTGTCAAAACCGTTTTGAGACAATGGAAATGAGGAAGGAGCTGCACAGAAGTAGCAGCCAGCTTGGCCTGCAAAAATGCACATAACCTTTGGTCTGGACTTGGCAGTAGAGAACGGAGTTCATGTCCCACTTCAACAGCAGTGAGCAACTCCCACCCATGAAGCCAACAGCAAGATCACGAGTTACTTGATGCATATTTTAGTTTTCTAGGCAGAAGCTGGAGCAGAGGTTTTAGCTGGCTTTGCCTATCTCCACATCTAGCTGTTACATCACATTCCCATCACTTTACCATACGATGAAGCACTGCTGCCCTCTGGGTTCTGCGCTCCTCACACTTAAACTCTTCAAGCCAGCCTCCCGCAGTCACTCAAAGGTCTAAGCATTAGACTTACTAACACAGGGTGAACATGTTCGATCGTGCATCTAGATAGATACAAATTCTTAACACCTTAGCTGCTTTGGAACGTCCAGCTCCAGTGCTGAACGTTCCATTGCGCAGGTGCAGCTGGAACGTCCAACGGCCGACGGCAGCACTCCCGAGGTAGTGGTGCCGTCAGCCGTTGGTATAGGCGCAGCACTTAAGAGGTTAAAAGCACTCATTTAGCTGCAATGCATATTTGCATAGCATTCTCTGCACGAAGGAACCTTTCTATGAACCAGCAAGAACCACCTCGAAGAGGCCGATCTGAACCGCCCGGGTGTGGTCACTCACAATAGCCTGCGGAAGATTCAGCTCCGAGTCGTGGAGGGGCATCACAGAGCGCGAGTAACAACAGAGTCAGTGGACAGGGCAGAACATTTTCTAGACATTTGGAGTATGATTAGTATTTCTGTCGAGGGTGCCCGTGAAAAAGAGGCGCTAACGTCATTCAAACACTGTAATATCAGAGGACAATAGGACAGTAAAAAAATAGACAACACTGTCAAAAAAACATGCAGCTGAGACATTCAGGCCCGTGCTCCTTGGGCAAAATCTTTTTAAATATCGGTGAGAGTATGGTATTACAGAAAGAGAAATCTAGGACTCTGGACAGCAACTTCCTTTAAAGAATACAGAATCTTACCAATGGAGAGTCTGTTCTACTAACAACGAATACGAGCAGTTAAATATTTCTATCCTATATTGATTCAGAGGTTATAGAGGAAAGTGTACAAGCATTTTTTACAGACATAAAATCCCACAAGCCAAATATGGGAGGTGTTTATCAATTCACACTGTTACCCCGTTATTCATGCCCAAGTACAGCATCAGGCTAGGGCCAAACACAATATATTAATACACACACATTCTAATTTTTATAAGACACAGTTGGCAAAGGTGAACTTAGAAGCTTGTGCACGATTTACTAATGGAATCTAATACAGGACACAATTACACACTCAGGCACCTTATCGAAGGTGCTCTGCAAATTAAACAAGCATTTACAATGCAACGGTCTCGCCTTTGAAAAAGTTAGAGCTATTGGCATTGTAAAGGACAACATTTTTATTTATGTGTTGGTTTTGAAAACAGATAAATAAATGCTATTGTCATTTACAATGCCAATAGCTTAATCTCTCGCAAATGCCACACACAAACACACAAACCTACACAGAGTCCCACACACATACATACCTACAGAGCCACACACACAGTCACATACACACACACACACACAGCCACAGACACACTATCTTACTACCGCACCTCTCAACACTCATGCATTCGAAACATGCACGTGTTCATGTGCTTGCTCGTACTTGCAATATTTTATATAGCTATATGAGTTAGTGCAGGTAGTAGCTTGATATCACATACATATATCAGATATATAATGTGCACTTTCATGAAATATCGCAAACAGATACTTTGTAAAGACATGCTGCATGTTATACCTAGAGTAACCCACAGCTGCCTATATTTGTGTGCGAGTTTGTGTGTAGTAACCACTCTTAGTGTGTGTTTTTACAAACGTGACTAAAGGTATATACACAAATAATGAAATTTAAATACGGGAATAATGTTGCAGCATTATATACAAGGCGTAGTAGCCATGTGTGTGACAGTGTATAGTGGGACATGCACTTGACATACATATTTACGTACTCCGGATTACACATAAGGCATGCTTTAAACATGCAATGCTATAAAAGTGTTAAAGTTAGTGTAATGAAGGCAACCCATGCATGAACCTAGAGAATTTCGCAGCTCTGTTTGTATCCCACATTATGTTTTCTGGGACTCACTCGTAGCACTATAAACCACTGTCTGGTGTGCCAGTATGCAGAGGAGCAAAAAGCCAATACTGTGAAACGTGTCAGACAGGACATGGGTCTACTTGCCAGATATGCTCGAGTCCCTTCAGTACGCGCCCGTATTAACCGCTCGCCCGCCCCTTAGGTGCAGGAGTTACTCAATTGGACTACAACCTACGCCACATACTGCGCTCAGCGCGTGTGAACTCTTTCTGGTGCCTCCGTTAACCACCCCTCCCTCTCGCTTTGGACGGTAGCTTATTCCCTTTTCCATGAAGGGACCCGATATTCTCGTCCTGCACTGACTGACTCTTGTACGAACTGCTGAGAGATCATTCTCTAAAGGCACTTGCACCATAAAATGTCCCCAATCCAACTTTATGTCCTCAACGGCCACTTTTAGCACCCCAGGTGCCCACCGTTAACCATACTTCCGGTCTTGACCTGCTAACTTCCGGTTTCTGTGCCGCCACGGCGGGCAATTTGCCACGAACGCTTCCATGCAGCAAATGCTACCTGTAGTCGACTCTGGCGTGGCTCCGCCAACCGAAACCGTTCGTGTTCATTTCACAAGCCGATTCCACCAATTGGAAGAAACGTCACGTTGAACTCCAAGAATTGTGATGAATAATAGATCGCCATGCATCAGGAAAGCTGGCCATATACCAATCAGCAGATCTACTAGCTGAAGGGGGCGGACCAATGCCTGAGCAGGGATTTGCGTCAGTTCGTCTGAGAAACGTCCCTCTTGAAATGGGTCCTTTTACCGGCGTTCGTAGAGAAGCAGAGCAGCGAGCGCCATCTTCGAACGGTTCTAGTGGTCCAATTTATCGCAGTATGCGTTTAAATACAGCGCTGACCTCACCGACTTACTCTCAAGTTTAAACTCTAATAACACTTTTTTTTTGCCTGGTTCTACGTCATTGTTATCGGCCCAAAAATAATTCTACATACAGTGGACTATTTGTCACGAGTGACTGTTTTAGTATGAGAAGTACATTACAACCAAGTACCTCAACCCACACATTAAGAAACATCGTTTTAGTCTATTTTGCTTAGTTGCCAAGTTTTCAGATTGCTTACGTGTTACATTTCCATTCTTGCAGTCTACTTATGATGAGTGACATTCAAGGACCAAAATGTATGATACTTTCTCGCGAGTAAAACCAAGCAAATAAAGTGCATGGAAACGGATCAATATCAGAAATTACAACATTTTGAGTAATAAGAAGCACCCGTGGGAGCACAGGGAGGACGCTGAGAGCGGCGGAGCTGGCACAGACTGACGAAAAAACAGCCCTAAAAAAAAAAAAAAGAAACACCCACAATGGCCCACCTCTGAATGACGAAACAAAGGGGGCGGGGCTTAAAAAAAAACACAAACGCCCACGAATCTGCTCCCAGAATGATTGCCACATCTCTCTTCCAATGGCTAGCCTCCATTTATGGAGCTAGCCAATGGAAGAGAGAGGCGGGTTCAACCCCAGTATTAGAAAACAATTTCTCGAGCTGCGCGACACTGCTGCGCAGTGTACGCCAGTCGGGACCTAATAATCTGTAGAAGGTGCCAATGAGGTGGAATAATGAGGTTTTTGGATCGATGTCAGTCTTTGGTTGGTGCCTACATTGGATGTTTCACAGCAAAACCTACTACTCTGAGCCCATTCAACATGAGGTGCAATTTGGCAAAGCATGTTGTAGATTATCAATTCATGGTACAAACTGATCAATTTCTAACCATAACAGCTGAAGACATTGTGTAGGTCACTGGGGAGACTTATAACAGTCTATTTGAAAGAAAAGAAGATTAGAACTTATTTAAGTAAAGGACAGCCTAATAAGAAAAATAAACACACAGCATTGGAAGACGGAAAAGGTTTTGGATGAAACAAGACAAAAATGATTTGATCTATCCGACAAGTTAATACACAGATCTTTAGAAAACAGAATTGAGGCAGTGGGATATGTCAGAGTCCATTTAGAAAAGATTTGTAGAACACAGCATATTACCCAAGAGCATGTTGGTTTCAAGATAAACATAGGTTTCTCAGTGTTATGTCCTCGAACTGAATTCCCACAAGGTGCTTGAGCAAGCATCGGTAAACATTTTCAGCCCGAATGCAAGCCTTTCCTGTCAGAGCTGAAGGAGGCCCTTTTGAACATGTGTCAAAGCACTGATCCAAAGCTAAACCCGATGTGCCTACAGGTTATTGTCTAGGAGTATTACAGATGTAAAAAACCTTTAAGGAATTCATACTGAGGTTTACTAGAGCCACGGGGGCAGTGTACGATTATCTGAATGAGCACTACTAATTTTAAAAGAAAATCGGTTTTAATTAGCATTTATATAATTGTCTGGGAAATTAATAGCTCATACATAAAAAAACTAAAATAGTACAAGATGTAAAATACTGCCTTTATGACAAACGAGTAGTGCTTTGTGCGTATCCAAAATGTAAGCCAGTTATTTCTTATGTCACGCATCATAAAGAAAATATAGAACCTAAATCTTATTTTTCCATATACATTATCAACACTTCTTGTTACGCTCAACAAGAGTATATCCTTTCACATTATTCCACAAGGTGGAGCGTACTTATTTCTTGGCCACTAACAGTAATTTACACCAACATGTATGCCACAGAAGCACTTTGTACAAGAGGAGTTCACCGTAAATTTAGCATCAGATGTCTGAAAGAGGTACTTTTCCCGTTTGGTTCATTAGCACCTTAATCAACTAACGCTCAAGAAATCATTAGGTAGACAAAAGATGCTATTCATGCAAACGTGCACATCTAATACACATCTTGATTGATGCAATCTAAAAAATAAAGATTCACAGAGCAACCATTTTTTTTTGTTCAACAGGCAAAATTAAAAGGGATAAACTTTTTAATTTATCAGACATACTTCAGGTACATTATTCCTCTGGAAAAAAGTTTGTCTAAATTAGATTTTGCCACAGTCAGTGGTGCCCCATTAGTACGGTCAGGCACCAGAACGTATACAAAAAATCTAGCTAACTGACCATAAATGGTGAACTGAGAGGAGTAGTCCAGTGTAAGTGTAAAAGTGATTCAAACAGGAAGTGTTTCAGCACAATCTGAGGAAAGAGCCTCTTTCACACAAGCCACTCCATGTGAAGATATCACATTGATTCATGTTGTACTTGTGGAAGTCAAGTAAAGATATCTGCAACGGATATTTAAATATTAATTTCTACCATCGCCTCGGGCTTTTCTGTCGGGCGCCTGGAGCCATGAGTCCATCTCGGAGTGGCCTAAGAAGATCATCCACAAATGGTGTCTGAAGAGAGTCTACACTAAAGGATGCAGCAAGATCACCCTACCGTAAAATAATGATCAGGTGATTCGAGCATGGTTACTAATGAAGAAACATATGTTAGCGATAATTAACTATAACGCGTAAGATATAACAAATTACTCAAGTAAAATAACTGCAGACTGGGTAAAATCCTATTCCCTGGCATATCAATGCTAGCTCTCTGCTCTCACTGCAGCGGACGGACTGGAAGCATTATACTCAAGCTACAAATGACGTTTATTTCATAGGCTTAACATGTAAACACCTCATGATAGCTCGCCATAGGCAAGACCCAAAATGTAAAATGAGATTTTCATCCCAGCATTCATCGCACTATAATTGAAAGCCAGCAGCTAATGCAATTGTAAAAGGCCTCCTTAGATGGTGCACATAGCTGGACAGAAAGCTTTGATTCTTGCACCGGCATATATGTGTACAACAAAAGGTGCTCTCCTAATAACCCACAAACAAGTGTCTCCAAACAATTTGTACAGGTAATACGGCCAGTGATTGTTTGACAGACGGTATGTGCTCTTAGCTATCTATAGTGAGCAAACGAAGCTTGAGAGCAATGAAGAGGGGGCATAGCCCCCTGGTGTGGTGTGGCGTGGAGGGCCAGCTACAGCACCATTTCATAGCCTATGACGCATAGTTCACAGCCTATGGCCCAATCATCATTCACAACATTTGCTGCTGCTGCTGCTAGTCCCTCAGCCATCAAGATGAAGCTGCTGCCGGGCATATAATACCTTCCGCACCAGTGGGTGGATGAGGCAGGGAACATGGGTGAAAAGCTTGAAGAGGAAAAAAGTTGGGTCAGGATACTCTGATTACAGGCCAAAGATGCATCTCCACTACTCCACTGTGCATTAAACAAAGACATACCCATAAAAACACACTGACGGCCAAATGGGACAAATTGCCATCCAAATGCACTATTGTGCAATCGGAGTAAAACAGGGATACAACCAAAACCCAGTTTTCTCTCAAAGACTTCAAATTCCAGCACAATTAAGCTCTTGGATCTTCCGACTTACCACCGGAACTCAATTTCTCATAGCTAACCTGGGAACCATTGAGTTTGTAATGGATTCAAAAAGAGACTCCAGCACAGCTGCAGCTTAGTTGGCTACAAGATGAAAGGTGCACAAAGTATAAATAAATACATAAATAAAAGAATGACTACCTAAATAAAATGCATTTTAAAAAACATACAACTACCCAGATCCTGTTTCAGCACTGCTGCAGCCAAGAAGCTCAACTGGGAAACCATCTGTCTTTTCCTTGGACGAATGGTTTGCCAATATACCCATTGGCTTATAAATTAGTGAATTAAGGTACTGTAATACAATATTCTAAAACCTTTCAATATAAAGAAATTAATGTAAAGCAATATGGAGAGGAGATGTTCTAACAGCTAGAGCTGTCGATCTAAAATCTGGGGAACCGGGTTCGAGTCTTGGCAATGACGCTCAACACCCTGTGATTCTGGGCAATCACTTAATCTCTCTGTGCCTAACAAAGCGAAAGTGTCCTTGTCTAACACAACTGGTGCTCATGTAAAGCACTCCGATACCCGATACCTTTGGGTCAAGTTCGCACTATATAAAATTCTGAAGATCAAAAAATAAGGAAAATGTTACTTACCTAGTAAGCATCTGTCCGTGGCATGTAGTGCTATAAGATCTAAATGCTTATCATAATCCATCTAGTGTTGTTTTTCTACAAAGAACGTTTTTCGAGTCACGAGGTATAGTGGTTCCTCCTCTAGCTGGTAGTGCACAAGGCCATCAACTTCATTGTTAGATTATTTTCCTGCAGGCGGGTGAAGATGGGGTGTGAAGGATAGTGTTGCATAGCGAGATGAGCTTTCGAAAGGAATGTAAAATAAGTCATAAACTCCAACAAAAAATAGATGTCCGGGAAGGAGGGTGGGCGGATGTAAATCTACAGCACTCCAGACAGGGTTGGTTAATATCCAACACCCAGGCAGGCAGGAAAGAAACCTTGTAGTCGACCCCCAACAGGTTTTTTTAATGGTTGGGGGGGGGGGGGGGGGGGGGGGGGGAGAGGAGAGGCTGGAAAGTCAATTTTTAGTGGTGGTGGCGGACGGCTTGGTGAAATGAATCTTGCTGCTACCCCTGGAATTATTGCCCAGGTAGTATGCATTAGGAGGAAGTCTGTGCAAGGAGGAAGTCCACTTGAGGACCAAAAAGGTGCTTCCCGAAGAGAAGAGGCAAAAGGTTTTGTTGAACCTCAGGTTTAAAACCGGAGACTCAGAGACAGGCATGTCTATGGAGGAAGATACTTGAATTAATGCTTCTAGCTGTGGTGTCGGCTGCATTAAGGACACAGCGAATTGTAGTGTTAGAAATTATTTTTACCTCTGAGGCAATTTGGTAGGCCTGCTTCTTGTGTTCCTCAGGGAGATGTTGGACTATGTCCTCCATTTCAACCCAGTGGGCCATTTCGTAGCGGGATAGGGGGCCAATGGAGTTAGCGATTCTTTAATGGCTGGCGGGCTGGGCAGCCACCCTCTATTCCGCAGCATCTATCTTTTTAGTCTTTATCTGGTGGGGGCGCTTCACCAGATGCACGAGAGTTAACCCGCTTGCGAGTTGTCTAACCCAATGAGTCAGGTGGGAGTTGCCCTTTTGTGTATGTGGGGTCGCTGGGTGACTGTTTATATTTCTCATCAACCCTCTGTATGATGATTCGCGATTTAACAGGGTCGTTAAATATATCCGGCGTGTGGCGTAGCATGCCTTTAAGCATTGGCAAATATTGTGCAGAATTCTGAGTAAAGAAGAGAATTTCAAATAAAAAGTCACCTTTACAGGCTCAATATGTAATGGAACCTTGTGAAAGGCGACAGCTCTGCCTATCAAGTCATGGTAGGTGGGGTGTCGTCTGGGGGAGAGGGTTTAACGGGATACAGATTTGGCTCTGTATCTGGAGGTGGCTCCGCCTCGTATGAACACCACAGGTAATCCTGTGGTGGGATGGAAAATTTGGCTCCATCCACTCCCTTGTGTAGGAGTGAATGGAACACTCTGGCAAGTCTGTTGAGGGTTGAACAGGCGAATGAGGTGGTAATGGAGTGGGGGGCGAAGTAGGTGTTCGTGGGGGGCTAATGAACACTGGATTTTTGACCTTGTCCGCATTTTTTCTGTGCTTTGGAGAAATAGGGACTTGCACAAATTCTTCAAATGAAAACTGTCTTTTAGCTGGCTGTGCCCCTGAATGAGAAGGTCCCACAATGATACGACCGCTGTCTGGATCTACCTTGATATGCAATTGGCGCGAGTCCAAATCCTCTTGAAGCTTTTCAAGCACTGGTTCTACAGAATAGGAAGAATGTGCCTGTTTGCCTAAAGTGAAGGATTTTGGCTACAAAGCAGAAGTTTTCACCCCCAGGATTTTCGATGCCAAGAATTTTGGTTCCCAACTTGGTATTTTCTGAGCCAAGGTGAAGCGGTGTTTTGACACCAAAGTTTTCGGCTTCGAAGGTAGTCTTGCGTCTATTGGAGAAGGCATCAGATTGGAGGAATGCGGCCTGTGCTGTTTTTTTGGTGCAGAGACCGAGCGTTTCCGAAGTAGCCTACCAAGGCCTGAAGGCAGTGCTGGCCCAACAACCATCTTTGGTCAATGGAGGAGAGGCAGGCGACTCTTTGTGGAGGTCTGCTGTGTTTGGGGTGGAGGGGGCAAAGTACTTGCAAGCTTTCCTAGAGCGATATCCTGCATCTCCATCTCAGGAAAGGAACTGTCCTCGAGAGAGGAGGTGCCCTCATCAGCACCTGAGTAGCTTACTCGTGTTCTGGGGAGAGGCACAAATTACACACCTGATGGAGGTCTGTGTGCGGAAACCTGGCCTGGCAATGAGGACAGAAGTGGAAAGGGGTCCATTCCATCACATGGTGGACGTGGCGTGCAGAGAACGTCAAAAATGAAAAACACCTGAAGGGCAAAGGCCCTAGGGGGCTGTAGTCGACTCGAGCTGCCCCAACGAAGTAGACATCGATCCAATGACTAGGGAGACAGAAAACAGCTGTGTTTGGAAACAATACCAACGACAGCGTTTGGAACGAGTAAACGGCAAGGGTGTCGAACCAGAGCAGAGAAACACACGTCCGAACTGGGCAGTGAAAGAAAAATCTAACAATGTAGTAGATGACCAAGCTCGTTCCCAGCAAGAAGAGTCATTATACCTCGTCATTCAAAAGACTTTCTTCAATAAAAACACCTTGCACACATCCGAGCCCAACATAAGATGGCGGGATTAGGCTAAGCAGGTGCATCTACAGCCACACATGACTCAAACATACATTTACTGAGTCAAGCTTAAAATGAAATCATCCTAGCGATAGCGAAAGATGGTAATCAGATGGCAGCGGTATCATGGCACCATTGTTTTAGACCTCCCTGCTGCCTTCAACACAGTCATCCATTACACACTCCTCACCCGGCCCCAACAGAGAGGAACCAGGTCAGTGGTATTGGACAAGTTAAAATCCCTTTTTATCTACAAAACACCCAGTGTCACGTTTATGTTCTGTTGTAACTCACATTGTGCCCTAAAGTGCAGGCATCCTCCAGGGTTGGCAATAAACACCATTCTTTTCAATGCCTAGGTGGCACCTCTAACTACCATCTCCAATCCTTTGGATCTATTTTTAGGTCTCGCCTGTCGATGCGCATGCGCATCGAGCAAGCGAGACTATGGGGGCTTATCCACTCTTTATCCACTGCAAGGAATCGTGGCGATTCCTTGCAGTGCCCGTGACTTTTAAGCTCAATGCGCATGCGCATGCGCATTGAGCTTAAAAGCGCGTGCACGTCCGTCTTGTTTTACCCGCTCCGCCCCCTCCCCTTCCCGCCGTGTCGCATTTCTCCTCCCCCCTCCCCTCTCTTCCCTCCGTCTTATTTGTTTATTTTACCCGCTCCGCCCCCTCCCCTGCCCGCCGTGTCGCATTTTTTTTTAAATCCCCACTTCCCCCCTTTTTGGTTTGGTGTGGGGAATTGTGGCTTGATCTTGTTTTCGGTTGTGCCAATTACTTAGAATCTCGATATCTGGAGCATGGAAGCCCGGGCTAAAATGCACGTTCATTTAGAGGGATACGCGCGCTCACCTACATACCACCTCATTCATGAGCTAATGCGACCCGCAGCCATAGAGCGGGAACGTCAGCTGACTCTGTTGTCGGGGAGCACTGAAGAAGCAGTGGCCATGGTGGCGTGTTTGAAAGCCGCTCTCTGCTAGTGACAGCGGTAGCTTCTCCAGGCGAGTCGTCCATTTTCCGTATTTTTTCATGAGGTGGGTGTGTAATTTGTCACCGAGTCTGTTCTAGTAATCCCCTTAGTGCTCAACAGTATTAGCCTGAAGTACTTATGTAGCTCACAAAATGAGCAAGTAAATGATTTATGGAGAAGGTTCAGAATTTTCGATACACAACTTCTTTGCTCGCACTTTTGCCGGTAAGCAGATTCAGTATTCCCATAAGCGTGTATTTTCACTGTAGAGATATTGGTCAGGTCGTCATTTTCGGCTTTCCCCCATTTCAGAGTTGTTAGTGAGAAGTCAATAGTAACCCAATTGTTTGTAAATGAAGGCATTTTACTCCTGATCCACGCTCGCTCCCTGTTTTGGCCAAGGCTTCTGGCTGTGATCCTATTCCACACCCTCTGGCGTTAGCTCGCTATGATATTCGTGTGGTGAAAACCTCACAAACACTCTGTTTTGTACGTGTTGTAAAATGGAGACCACCGTTCTCCAGATACACAAAGGCTAAGGTGGGCTTTCAATGAGGATAATCAACCGAATTGTGGTCAAATTTGTTTAGTGAAAAGGGGTTTTCACGTCGATATCATTAGCAGGCTTGCGGAGTCCATGGTCCAGTAAGTGTAAACATAGTGTACCTATTCATGCCTCTCAGTTCAGTGAGTACTCTACGCTCAGACCTCATATGTTGACCACCTCACTCACCCTCAACCCCTCACCCTCAACCCCTCACCCTCAACCCCTCACTCTCACTCATCCTCACTCAACCACCCTCAACCACCCTCAACCTCACTCATCCTCACTCAACCACCCTCAACCTCACTCATCCTCACTCAACCACCCTCAACCACCCTCAACCTCACTCATCCTCACTCAACCACCCTCAACCACCCTCAACCTCACTCATCCTCACTCAACCACCCTCAACCACCCTCAACCTCACTCATCCTCACTCAACCACCCTCAACCACCCTCAACCTCACTCATCCTCACTCAACCACCCTCAACCACCCTCAACCTCACTCATCCTCACTCAACCACCCTCAACCTCACTCAACCTCACTCAACCTCACTCACCCTCAACCCCTCACCCTCACTCACCCTCAACCCATCACCCTCACTCATCCTCACTCAACCACCCTCAACCTCACTCACCCTCAACCCCTCACCCTCACTCACCCTCAACCCCTCACCCTCACTCACCCTCAACCCCTCACCCTCACTCACCCTCAACCCCTCACCCTCACTCACCCTCAACCCCTCACCCTCACTCACCCTCACCCTCACCCTCACTCACCCTCACTCACTCACCCTCAACCCCTCACCCTCACCCTCACCCTCACCCTCACCCTCACCCTCAACACCTCACCCTCAACACCTCACCCTCAACACCTCACCCTCAACACCTCACCCTCACTCACCCTCACTCACCCTCACTCACCCTCACTCACCCTCACTCACCCTCACTCACCCTCACTCACCCTCACTCACCCTCACTCACCCTCACTCACCCTCACTCACCCTCACTCACCCTCACTCACCCTCACTCACCCTCACTCACTCTCACTCACCCTCAACCCCTCACTCACCCTCACTCACCCTCACCCTCACTCACCCTCACTCACCCTCACTCACCCTCACCCTCACACAGTGCAATAGTTCTCAGACCATTTCAGTTAGAGCTTTTAGAAATGTTTATGGCTTTTTTTATTTGTAATACTTTCGCATTGGCTACAGGAAACAAAAATGCTAAACATTTACAAAAAAAACCATAAACAATTCTAAAAGCACTAACTCTAATGGTGCGAGACCTATTGCATTTCCAATGCTTGTTTATGTGTATGCTCCTGGTATGCAAATGATCACTGTGGATGAACCCACAATTCAAAGCATATTCAACTTTCAAGAATGCATGCCTGCTGTAGCACGCTTCGTGGAAGGCAGATGTGGAAGAGCTGGATGGCACAGGATTGAAGGGGGCATTATGATATCCCATTAGAGCAGGCAACAGCCTGTACAGCTCAAACTACTACACAGAATTTATTACACAAGCACTAAACTGGAGGAATAAAAAATAGGACAAATACTTACTGACCACAGTTTGAAAGGCTTTGTACAGATTTGGGGATTTCTAGCACACTGTACTGAGGGCTACAGAAACAAAATACTATTCTGGGAGTTGCACATTCTAGAGAAGACAAACTTATGATTTTGGGGACATGGAGTGATGATCGCTACCCACAAAGGGGAGTATTGTTTGTTATCTTGTGCTGATGGTTGCTCACAGGAAGAGAGCACCATCGTGGGAAAGTTATGAGATGCAGAAAATTGGTATTAAGAAACAAGTGCAAAATGGCCAATAGACGTGCAAGAGAGCTGGGGCCGAGAGAAAAGAAATGAGAAAATATAGGGCCCTTTGAGATTACACAGATCTTGAACAGGAGCATAATGGCTGCTACAGCACGTAATATGTATTGCAAGCTATGGTTTCTGCTGTATGTCTTACTAAACAAAGGTGATTTGGAGTTGTTTTGCTGTGAACATTTGGAATTGTAAGGGTCTGAGGCTTAACCTATGTCCCAAGCTCCCTGGAAACCCATGTGCTTGAGGATCTCTCTGGTGCTTGAGGAGCTCTCTGTGGGTTTTGTTGATTTCATTAAGCAATCGTTCTTGTCCTAGGATCACCCCCAAAGGTTGGTCTGTTATCTGGTCACCTACTACTTGGGCCATTCCCTACAACAGCAGTCTCAGTTAGGAGCTTCGCGCCTTTGCTTCTGGTCCAATTCCTCCTCCCACAAAGTATACAAGGCGTCATTTATACATTTTCCCTTGCTCAAAGTTCTGAAGAACGTTCTCCCTTGTTTGCATTTCGAAGGTAGAAGATTGGCGATATAGGCGGCATCCCATCCAGACTGGACTATGATAATGCTCTTAAATTGGGCCCCTACAGTATCTTAATACCCTATGTTGGTCACCTAGAGTGGAGCGGGAAGTCTTCTTCTAGGTCTTACTGGACATTCCTTTAGCAAGTCTGATCTGGCAAAACTGTCCTGGCCGCCAGCGAAAATAAATATTTTAGGGCACTCTGTGTTGTGCATACAGTAATCCATCACTCCCCACCCTCCCTATGTGGGGAGTCTATTTGTGTTATTTTTATTCACAGACTTCTAACATCATCTATGGGCTTCCTTTTGATGACCAAGTTTAGCTGAGTAAGTATGAGAGATCATGCGTTCTCATTAAAAGTAGTCATTCTGTAAAATAAACGTTGTCTTTTCATCCCTTCCAAAGCCACTCTCCTGCAATTCTGTAGATCCTTCAAAAACCATTTGTTTATAGATTAGGCATTCCAGTTTGCTTCAAGTTGATTCTATGTACCACGAGACACAGAGGGTCGCATTGTAATCAACAAATTACATGATAAATCCAGCATCATACTACCATTCAGCCAGCGATAGCACAACAACCCGTCAAGTCAGACTAATGCACACCTTTGCATGCACAGAAACTCCAGGATCCCCAAATGTACATTAACTAGTGAACCTACAACCTCATGTACATATTATGACACCCAAGACTTATAGTGGTAAATGAGAAGTCTTAAAAAAAGAGAGCACAGTACTGTGGCTCATTCACCCTAAAGTCACACAACAAGAGACACAGCCGTGGTAAGTCACTATTTAACGTTGGTCTTCTTTAAAACCAATAGGAATGATCAGTAAACACTACAGAAAAGAAGGTCATCTTTATACTGACCAGGCTCAAAAATACCTGGCCAACTGGATTTCAGCTAGCAAAAAACCCCAGAACCAAAAAGTCGCACTACGTGCCACCAAGAGCAGTGCCTTAGAAATCTCCAAGATGTGCTAGATAAACTCTCAGGACCTAAATTGTTAACAATCGGATTTTACAGAAAGCAAAAGGTTGGATGAAGGCTATAGAAGTTTAATGAGACAGAATACCACAAATGGAAGATTGCCTGAAAAGTGGAGCGCATGCTCAAAGGATCAATGTCTCACAGTTTAAAGTTCTACATTAGTTGAATTGAGGACAGATATACAGCATATGTATCGCATCACTAGGTGCTGGTTACCTCAGAGAAGACTGGAGGCAAGTACATACAAGAAGCGAATTAGGCACATGGAGTTCTGAGATTGTTTTTGAATCTCATAAAAAGACTGTTCTGGTGGCAGATCTGCTGGGAGTGGACTCCAGCGTTAAGCTTCCCGAGTAAAGAGTAGTGGACTACCCTTTGTGAGGGAGCAATAGGCTGTGGGCCGTAGAGTACCACTGTTGCAGGATTAGAACACACATGTACATACATATAATATATATACATACATACAGTGATGGAGAATCCATAAACATTTGAAGCCGATGCATTCACGACTCATAGCCAATGTTTTGTGGCTGCAGGAGTATAGCTATATTCCCTACACAAACAACATTTTGTGCCAACTTCAGTTTTTGCATTTTGATTTAAGAAAGTAATTTTAAAGGCGTTAGCGCTATCTAATTTGGAATCTGCTATTGAGCTCACAACTAGTTCCCCTAGTGGTGCTGGGATAGATTACGGTCTAGAAAGACGAAAGAAGAAAGTGAATCCTCCTCACCAAGTCTCTGTTAGGGTACCATTACAATGAAAGAAATCACCTAAACGCTAACATTTTTTTTATCCTACTGCTGCTTCACTGCTGCTAGGTGGGATGGCAGTGTTTAACAATTCTGGTAGTTTCAGTCGGGTTTTTTGGGGGATGGGGAAGGAATTGTTTAGAGCATTTTGGATCCGGATTTATTTTTACCAGTGATTAAGCCGAGAAAGGTTGAATACACTGTCCTTACCCATCCAGATTCACTAGGTTCTGAGTGTCACCTGCATGGGTTTGATCCACCAGTCTGTTATTTGAGTGGTATTGAGGCGAGAGCAAATGTAGGCATTAAAATAAGAATGGGATATAGACCCACAATATATAGCTAATGACACTGCTTTCGAGGGCGTTTCAGTTAATAAATTAAACTTTTTTAATTTCGGTTTTTCAACCCCTGCCTCAGAAGTTAATCTAGCCAGAATTGAGTGATGAACTCTGTCAAAGGCAGCTTAAGCAGGACCGTGGCCTTTGTGTGTGCACTGCTGTTGTGTAAAAGTGCACAGCTATCACTAGTACAGTAGATGTAGTGCACCAGGGTCGAGGGCTGTGGGGCGCACTGCACTCAAATTATGGCTGTCTTTAACGCCTCAATCTGGGGTATGGAGCCCCTGCTTGCATTGTCACGCCACCATCTTGTAAAATATTTTGCAATTATAGCAAGCACTACTTTGTGAATAAAAGAAGAACGCCCAATACACTACAAGATGCCACCAGGTTTCTCAAAGCTAGAAGAAGCCTGCTGTTTCAATGGGCTAACCTGATGGAGAACTGGAAACATTCACCCGGGGTCTCCGAAGATGCAAAGAAGCTGCAATTACAATCAACCTCTCCCGATACTCCTACACGGACAGCCTCACTATAAGGACAATAACAGGAGAAAGTAATGGTGAAGCACTTAATCCACTTAATCCAACAAACAGGAGGAACAAAATCATGGCAAGTCAGTTTGTTATAAGAATCCAGTTTGCAGCCATGGCGTTCTGTCTTCTCAAGACTGAAATATGACCACAAAAGACAGAATTGACCAACAGTGGTATATTTTGCAGGTAAAACCTTAGTAACCACTCATGACATGGCTAAGTTTATCTCAGTACAACTCGCAGTCAATTTACTGATCAGTATTCATTCCCTACAGCAGATCAGGTGCAAACCTGCAAAGCAAAGAGGATAAAAATGTCCACGGAGAGGAAAACATTCCAGTAGACATTAAAAGCTTCACAACAGCAGCAGCAATTGTGAATGCTCCACCACAATGGACTAAAATCAGCTATGAGTACTTGTGCTGAGAATGATGGTTGTCTGTCGCCCCATGCTGCCCTGCCATGCATTCGGTCAATAGGCGCTGGTTCCTCGTCGCCTTTATTCTAAACTGTACTGCGCTTTCCAACGCATCTTACTTACTGTGTCACCACATTTTCCTGCCAAGGCAGCATCACATCAGGAAATTGGGTGGATTTCCCAGGCTTGCTTAGGGATTCCTTGGCAGAACTGTGCGAGTGCAAGTAAATGTGTACAGTGGCTCTCGCTAAAAGAGAAAGCCCCTTCTTCCGTTTCAGGCAGGAAGATTCAGAAGAGGATAAACAAAAGAAAGGATAATCAGAAGAAAGCAACTGAAAAACTCACGACACTTGAAACACATAATGGAGTTCTACACAGGATCTTGAAAACTTAAGGGTAAAGCTGGCGTTTTTTTAGCAAAGTGTGGGTATCTGTGAGTAGATAGTTTGTTGTAGGTACTTTTTTTCTCAATGACAAAACTCCAAATCGTGTTTGGGGGGGGGGGGGCGGTTGACAGTTTGAGCCTGAGTCTGGCAGCTTTTTATAACCCATGGGAGTTACAGAGCAACACACCCAAAGTGTCTGGAGTAGGACTCAATTTGATAGTCTATGCCAGGAGTTCTTAAATCTTTTGACAGCTGAGAACCTCCACTTAATCATTACTGGAACCTGGGGACACCTCACAGAATCATTATTGGAATCCTGGGATCCCCAATGAGTCATTACTGGGAGCAGGGGACCCCGGCCTAAGCATGTTCGATTATCTGAACTGCAACACAATACAAAAAATACAGACACAAGCATTCATCAAATACACAAATGATGAAATGTTTTATTTTAGTTCACAAATATTAAAAAGAGAATCAAAACTTTAGCAGGAAGGATGTCGTTCTGCTTAAATCAAATGAGAGGACTCATCGTCCACGTTATATTCTGTCAGATGCACTTGCAGTGCTCCCACAAATCAATCGGAGGAAGCCAACTTGATTTTTAGCCTCCAATTGTTTCCCATTTATAGAACTTTTTAAAATGTTCAATTGTATATTGTGCTTCTTTATTAACATACACTTTACTAATCTGTTAATATAATGTAATCTTCTAAGTGGTCACGGGCCCCTAGAGTAGGCTTTGCAGACCCCCAGGCGTCCCCGGATCAAAGGTTAAGAACCGCTGGTGTAAACTTCTCACAGATGAACACTACACACAGATTCACCCAAAATAACAGGCGATGTGCACTGGCCCCATGCAGGTAACTTGAAATGAAGATGTAACTAGAAGAAGAAAGGGGCTTCCAACTGATCTGTCCAGCATCACACACTCAGTCTCTTCAGTTACACAGCAATTCCAGGCATTAAGTAGAGAGTGTCCCACAAGACAACCGGAGGAACATGAAGTGAGGAGGAATGCCCTGAGGTGGGCGGGACAGTTGTGGCATCTACCACCGCGGCCACCACCACTCAGGGGAGGCTTTCTTCGGTGTCCACAACATTAAAGTGGCCGAGTGTGTCTGCGCTGAGTCCAAAACAAGCAAACAGAGCCAATTACTTATACTTGTTTCTTTCGACACTATCAGCCAAGCTGAAAAGAAGTCGACGTGTGTCCTGTATTTTGTAGTGTTTCATGGGCAGTTATTATCAACGTACATTACTGTAGTTTCAGCAGATTTCTGGGGTTTCCCCACAGATCATATCGTGTAAAAAAGGCCAACAGTTCCCCGCAGAACTGAGATGACTCTCCTCACTACCTGGCCCGCCTAAGAGGCGCAACCAAGGAACTACAAGTAAGTAAGGACCAGTAAAGGCAGCCGGGGCTTCCCTCGCAGTCCGACTGCTTGGGCAAGTGACCCGGTTACGGAAACAAATGAGCTGCGCTTGGGAGGGCAGAGCCTGGTGACAGGAAGGGCAGCGGTGCCAGGGCTGAGGCGAGCCAGCTGGGAAGCGGCTTCCACGCCAAATAATGAAATGCCAGCGCAGCCCCTGCCTCGCCTCCAGTCGCAGGTCACCTGCTCCCTTCGGAGGTCCGTTGGCATGGCAACAGTAACGTGGAGCACCGAGGCAGGAGCCCCCCCTCAACTCCCCCCCCCCCCCCACACACACACACACACTCACTCACTCTAACTCTCCACGCAGCACACCAACATGTAAAGATCCAGGAAACTTTACACGGCATGAAGGCGACTGACTCAGTGTAGGTACATTTTCTTTTTGGGGGAAAATAACCAACACTAGTGCAAAAAAAAGGGCGACAACACAAATAGTTTAAAACGGCTGCAACGCCACATATTCAATAACATCGACGCACTGTCACCCCTAAAACACGTAGTCATTTTGAAACTCACAATTAATTTACACCTACCACGATAATGCCTCACAGCACTTATCGTTAGTACCAACAAGTACTCACGAAGATGAGTGTGTGTGAGTGAGCCCTGAGGCAATTTACCATAAGCTTAAGTCTGCGTTCCCTCCTCCGACATGGCGGGCTTGTTTTAAGTGGAGAAGTTAGGGAGTAAAGCAAGCTCCCCTCTGGGCTCCAACATGAAAGTGGCCCTTGTGGCAAAACGTACGTGCCCTGCACACTGACTACAACATTAAAAGCATCACGTTCACTTGCCGGCGGGCTAATAAGTGGCCTTGTGGCAACGATCAGAGGCAGAGCAGTGGTTCTGCTGGGAAACAGAAGGCTCCGTAGGGTGCGCAGATGGCAGAACATTTGCACCGTTCAGTGGGGCACACGAGCCTGACGGCACTTCCAAACCCCGGTCTGCCTCACTGGTGGTAGGGGGGATCAACAGTCACAACTCAACGCGCTGGCTAAATGCTGAACATGAATTACACATGTCAATTACTTATGCTTGAGGAACAGCAACACAACTTCATACTTTGCATTTGCTTGCAGATATTAAGTGCAATGTTGTACTTCAAATTCACAGAGAAAAACACAGATGAACTCCATTGGGGAAGCGTGGTCTGTAAATGTACCGTGGGTTTTTATGCAGGGGCGGTCTCTGCCAAATGCTGGTTACTTCGTTCACCCTTGTACAGAATGTGTACTGCATAGTGGTCTGAGCTTACACACAGACCTGTCCAAGCACAAAGACTCTGCCGTCCCCGCCACCGGTGAGAGCCGGAAGACGCAAAACAGCACAGCACATGCCGAAATGGACCCGCAAGAGCCATGCACTAGCAAGCTGACTGGGTCCGAGTCTGCATTCTACAGAGAGATACCCCAAGGAAAGGGACAATATAAGTGTTTTTTTTTTTTTTAAGGGACATTCATTAGTGAAGCTGGTACTGATGCCAAGTGTGTAAGTGACCACTGCTGGTTATCATTAAGGAAGCAGATGCAGCACGAATGTGGCCCAGGGATTTGAGGAGCCCACTGCATAACAGTTATGACCGTCTACCTTTACAAAAGGGGCATCCGAGCTTATTTTCCCTTCAAGCATTAGGACCAAGGTGATGATCCGTCATGGTGGGGAAGAGGTAAAAGATGCAGGGGAGATAGCCTGCTACTCAGGACTGCAGTTATCATTAGTGCAACAGGTGTAGTTGCATTGGGATCAAAGAGTGTGAGGGGTTCACAACACCATAATTATTGGGAGCAGTTTGTTTGGGATATCTGGTTTTGTTTGATGCATTTGCTGTTTTATAAGTCTCATATTTAGTGCGCTTCATAAGCTATAGAAAAAGTATTCCTGAAATCATCTCCTAAGCCCCGCTCCATGCACGCAGCCATGTCCCTCCCGCTCCCCCAATCCTTGCCATAAAGTTTTGGAGGGGGCCCCAACCTCAAAACATTTTGCTTAGGGGGGTGGGGGGGCTCAGAATAAAAACGTTTGAAGGCCTCTGCTGTACAGAGTTCATCCCTCTCCATCTCGGAGGCTCGACACCCTGCTGTCTGTGTGCAGGAATCTTCTCAGGAGAGGGAGAAGGTGCCTAATCACACAAAACTCGATATGTGCCCAACTGGCCACAAAAAGTAATTGCTAACTAATAAAAATAATTAAAAAACAGTGCTGAGGTGTTTGAGAGTGTCTAGCCACTGAGAATAAAGTTTAGCATCCGATAGTTTAGACCTCAGAAACACAAAATTTTGCAATGGAAGCCATATTTTAAGCAGCTTGGGTGGAACCACCAGCTTTGACATCTAAAAATAATGTACTTGAGGGCAGCCCGAGCATTGCTGTTTCATGTCAGGCCTTGGACCCACTGGCCCCTATAAAACCTTAAAGATACTACCTCTGGCAGAATGTCTCCTGACCAGCCAGTGTGATGCCCCTGCCAGAGTGTATCCTTACCTGTCACTTTGAAGACGTCCCATCTACCTATAAGAGGTCAACTGTATCTTGTATAAGTCATTCCAGCACCAAAAGACGGGTATGACATGAGGGGCGGCGAAAGCACAGTGGTAACTCTTCTCTCAGACAAATGGCATCTCAATCCCTTTCAGGAGTCCGTCCAGTCACTGCAGGATGGATAATGGATCTACATTCCACACCAGCACAAAACACACCCTCGTATGGAAAAGTCACCTCGATCCCACAGATTGAATGATCCGAAGAAAGCTGGGACAAAGCAGTCTCACAGGTTCCTTCACCTGACAATTCCTAACACATACTGGAATTATTCCGAAAACACATCGTGCTGTCAAACAGACACAACCACCACCTTATATGACAACTTAAAAGTCAAAAGGGTAGACACATTTGAAGTTTCCTATCCAACACATCGCTCAGATAGAGAAGATAAAACCCATATATCTTGATGGAAGTTTGAGTCTCCTTGCTTGTCAGTTCTTCTCTAGTCACAAGACAGACAGTACTGTAGGGTTAATGATCCCTGACACACATAGGGCAAAATATGCTAAAACGAACATATCAAGGCAAGCAAGGCAATGCAAACTTCTGAGCAACTTCTTCGAGCAGACAATGTTGTCTGGAAACTCAAACTTCTGCTTTTCTGTGCCCTTTCTATGAGCCTTAAGAAAGTACTGTGGACCCAATATATCTATGCGGCTAACTGCTGGCCCAGCACAAGAGTAACACCAACTGTTGTACAGTACAAAACAATCCAGGATTTCAACTGAACTCTGGGTGTTCCATTCACCATCATTTTATCTGTTTTAAGTTGGAGGTGGCATAAAGGGTTCAATAAGTTCCACAGGGCAGCAGTCCATCTGAGAGTAGGCACTGCCGTGAATTCGGCCTGGGTTAGTTGAGAATAGGGTCTTCATTTCTATCAGAACAAGACAAACGTGGTAAAAAATGGACACCTTTGGAAATATTCGCTGAAACCCATGACAGTGGACCACCCAGAACCTAAAGACGACTCAAAGTCCATCACGTGGTACTCTTCAACAGTCCTCGCCTGTCTTGTTCATGAGGCCAGACAGCCTCATAGAGGCCCTACTAATGTCCAGCTATGTGCTTTACAAATGTAAAGTTACCGTCATATAATGTTATTGTAATACAGTAATATTTGAATTCTACTGGAAACATGCAAGCAAGAGTCAACAATCACACCTTAGAAGACACTGCACAAAGAAAATGAAATCCAAAGATGAACGGTATGATCTACGAGTAAAGTACTGGGCTTCCTTTTGTTCTATAGGCTCCATGTTGGAGAAGCTTTTTACCAAACCACCCACCCAAGCACGATAAATTATTAATATTGACAACCAAAGGTACCAGAAACAAATGCACTTTCTAACAGTACTTAGGTCTCCCCTCCCTCAAAAGGTTTAGGTCGAAGCCTGCAGCAAACTGCTTGAAAGCGGGCTACAGTCACTCCTTAGGTTCTAAAAGGTTCAGTGTGGTACTCACCCTCACAAAGAAAGAAGTCAGTGACTAGTGCTAGGACGACACAGCGGTTATATAGTTCTATGACAATCATTGGCTATAACAAATATTAATTCCTGTGGGTATTTGCAATCAGTCAACATCCCCCTGGTTTTGGCTTTTGGACAGTGAGAAAACTTTTAACACACAAAATACCACAGGGGAAGCAGGAGGATAAGCTTCCAGCAGGTAAAGGCCAGCTTGAGCAATCCAAGATTCTCTGACACACAACAAAGCTACATTAATGACAGCAACAACGCAAACTCACCCTACACACAGAATCACTACCCCCATACACTGAAGAGGCTAAGAACGGCTATCAACTGTTCAAACTATTAACATGCGAAGAACAGACACCAGATGGCTGCTCATGTGCAGAATTCCCTTAAACAGGGAGCAGACAGAGCCTGCTCTGGTGGCTAAGCAGCCCTCTTCTGAATTTAAGAACCTGGGTTGCGTGCCTGGCTCTCAGCACTTGAGTGAACATAGATCATTTGGAGCAAATCACTTATTATCCCTCTGCCTAAAACTGTAAATATGCATCAAATATCAATGCAATGTACTTCTGCAACTGAACGGTTTAAATCTCCAAAACGAAGTGCACGATATTGTTTAACCTCAACACCCCTCTATACGCAGCCCCATTGCCCACATTTGGTCCGGACTATCTAAACATCCATACATATGTCAGCAGCAGCTATGCAAGCTTCACTTACACATACTAAACAGCAGGTATGGCATACACATTCCTGTGCAAAGCATGCCCCAAAAATACACACAAATGTTGTGCACAGAAGAGACTACACCAGGGAAAGCTTTATAATATTCATGTCGGAATATGAACATCACTGTATTTTGTCACAAGACAATCCATACCGAAACATGATTTCTACCTGGCATCGGTATATAGATGACGTCCTTATGATATGGACAGGCGAGGAGGACGATCTACATGCCTTCTTGGAATGGCTGAACACTCAATCGGATGACATCAAGTTCACAATGCACAGGAATAGAGAATCTATCGATTTTCTTGACATTAGCATAAAAGAGATGGAAGGGTACCTCTACAACACCCTCTTTAGGAAACCTTCGGAAAGAAACTCCCTCTTAAGGTATACGAGCCATCATACTAGAGGACTAAGAGACAACCTACCCTACGGCCAATTTCTCCGCATCCGGAGAAATTGTTCTCTCAAAGAAGACTTCTTTAAAGAATCCGAAGATCTCATCAATCGCTTGATAGACAGGGGATATCCGAAACGCATCGTGAAAAGATCCTGAAAAAGAGCAAGATAGATCTACACTATTGGTACCCAAGGCACGCACAACATCCAATGAGCGAATGATCTGTGTAACGACGTACTGCCCAAAAAGTAATGAAATAAGAAGAATTGTCAATAAACATTGGGATCTGATTGCGGACACTTTAGACAGCCCTGAGCCACCGATGCATGCTTTTAAAAAGGCAAAAAGCATAAGGGATCACGTTGTACGATCATTGCTGGATACACCACAGGCACCGACTATCCAAAGACTATGGAATCTACCAGAGGTGGTAGGCCATTTCAGGTGCACGAAGTGCAAAGCATGTTCAACATGCTGGGAAACCAGCAAATAATTTACAACAACCTCACTATAGATCTGAAGTCATTCACAAACTGCAACACGAGTGGAGTGATTTACGCAATTCTATGCCCATGCGACTTGATGTACGTTGGGCAAACTCAACAAAAGGTGAAAAACCGAATATTCCAACACTGCAGTAGGATTCGCTGCTCAACGGCTGGGACACCACTTGTGGATCGTTTCAGGGTCAAAAACCACACCCCGGAATCCATCAGATGGGTGGTACTTGGAAAGATCTCCCTGGGACCACGAGGAGGCAATCTGAACTCCATTTTGAATATCAGAGAATGCAAATGGATGCATAAATGTAAGACTATCAACAGAGGGCTCAATGAACTAGATGCTAACTTTGCCCAAATGGCGGGTCTAAACCCAGAATAAGCACTCTGTCCCACACTTATCTCATAGATCTGATTACTCACAACATAGGGTTTCCAAATTGATTTAGTTCCCGTATTGCCTTATTCCCAATACATGATCTATACCTGCAACTTCAACATACAGGGGTATTATTGTCTTCACCAAGTGTCTTGTTAACCATTGGGAGTTAATCACATTTTTCATGCTGTATGTTTCGTGGCTAAATATACTATACACACTGTCCGATACCTCTATTGTATCATACTGTGTACCCTGAAATCTAGGTGTTCCAGCCGGGATTCCTACTAAAAGTGTATAATTCTTTCAAACTGGGAATTGTATTATTTTTTGTTATACATGTCAACCTCTGCTCCATATAGAAACACTGCCCCATGTGCAAATACCTCAGCGTATTTTTCAGACCTTTCTGGCCTTATTCCCCATCCTTGCTAAGCCACAGTCTAACCTCGTTTGAAAGAACACAATCTTGCATCAGCCAACTGACATAGAAACACTGCTCCATTCTTGCTTCAATCATCCGATTTTTCCTTTCTACATCAATAATTGATATCACTCTTTTAACCTAAACCCCCGCAGCCTCCCAACCCAACTTGGCACCTTTGCAGACGCTCCCTCACTCACGCGTTGCGCGGTGACAGGGCGTTCTGCAACACTCGCCCGTGATTGGTCCAGAAGTAGAGGCAATCATTGTTCCAGATGCTGGGCCTTGGTAGCTGGGCCGGTCCATTGGTCCAGCTATAGATTCACAGCACCATGATGCACAGCAATGCAAGCAATCTCTGAAGGGCAGCAGGAGGTTGTAGTTGGCGCTTTTTGCCTCGTGCACCCTCTTTTTGAAACAAAAATTGCCACTTAATTATTAAGAACTGTAAACATTTAATAGACTTCCATGCAGGACACCTCACACTGGTAAGTTACATATATAATTTCATAATCAAGATTATGAAACGTGGAATCAGCACCTAAAGATTTGTTTTTTTCTTTTATTTATTCGACTCCTAGATCAAGCAAATGTCTAACATGTTCCCCCTATTGGTCATATCAGAAACAAAAACTAAAGAAAATACACTTGGCAAGAGGATGGCTACAGTATGGTGCACAGTAGACTGCAAATTGCTGAGTCATGTATGATGAATATCCACATTTATATATTTTAGAGATAAAGCAGATGCCATCTGAAGCCGTCCTATAGATGGCCGAATATGCAGCGCAAGTGAATCTATAAAAGACCACAATGCTGAAATGTGTGTTGAACTAAAGGCAGCAGACATTCCTATTCGCTTAGTGTAGCTCAAATAAAAAATTAAAGAACCTCAAGAAATCGAGTACAACTTAAATTTGAGGTGATAAATACAATCTAGTTTAAACTAGAAGTGTGTGTACTAATGAACATTGTAAGAATCAGCAAACTTGTTTCACCCAAAAAGTGACCATGTACTAAAGTGAATTCCTATTATGTAATACTGTTACTACTAAGTTTACATTTTGCACAAGTGGCTACGAGATATGAATTTGAGCGCAGTGGTAAGAGTACCTCTGCAATTCGAATACAATGTTTCTTTTGAGTTAATAATGGTACATGCCACATTGTAACTTGAATCCTAGTGGGCTCCCTTCTTCCTCTTCCTTTCTCTGTGGGATTTCTCCCTTACCACTCGAATGATCTATTCTTGGGATGGTGGCTTAGGTCTGTTGCAGTTCTGCTACAAAGCACCTCTAGCTTCGCTGCAGGGTAACTCCCCGACGCTGACTTCTCCCAGTTTCTCCTCCCTTATTTCACAGCTATCGTGCACCATTTTTTGATTTTTGAAGAACTGGATTGCTTCCAGGTTACTGAATTATTATTCTTTCAGAAACTAGCACCGCTAGCATCCCACGTTCTCTGACTCACAACTTTTCTCTTGTGTGCCTTCTTTTTATTTTTGTTAGGGTCTGGCGTTAGACAAGATTTTTTTTATCTTAAAAATGTATATGCATATTTTTTTTGTTTTACTTATGGGGCTTTCAGATAGCAATTTTCTTCCTTTTGTCTTTTGTTGTGCCATTCAATATTTTCTTTCGCCCAATGCACCTTTCATCACTGGGCAGTGTCTTCAGACCACTGCAGCAGCCCTTGGCTCAGTTTCCTGTAAGTGACTGTGTTCTGCCCTTCCCCACGGAGCTCATCCACACATTTTTTAAAAGCACTTACAAAGTCAAAAGGCTGGTGGCCAAAGACAGACATATTGGCTTTGCCAGTGCTGGTCTTCTTGATGGTCACACCCTTTGATTTCTTTGAGTTATTAATCTTTCACTGCTGTAGTTAAAAGAAGCGACCATAGAATACCAACAACCACAGTGTCCAGTCTTGGCAGGAGACTGCTCGGAGGTTAATTTTTCATGCTTTCCTGATACTGCTCCTGCTGAGCCAGTCTCCCACTTACACTCTTGGCACTCATCCTAAAGTAAAAATGCCTAAGTCAATTTCAAAGGCCACTTTTCGAGCTGTGCTTTTTTTACTGGTAAATTTCTTCTGCTTTTCCTTGAACTCTTCCGGATTAATGTTGGTCCGTTAGTGCCCATGGTTTCCTTAGCTCGACTAGATCTGCTTTTTAATTGTTACCTGCAAAGTCTCATCACATCTGCACCCGGTTAGGACTGATCTTCCTGTACAGCAGCCAGTGCTTCATTTTTACAACTAGTCTTTCTTCTTTCAATTTGAACACATTCTAGTTCTTGCCTTCACCATGTCCTGTTTCCCAAGTACCCAGAAGGCAATGTCCATGCTCCACTCTTACCACCCTTTAAAACTACAAATTTTACAATTTGCAAATATACTAATGTATATCGATTTTGCAAGAACTGTTGCAAGTACTTTGAATGAGGTACAGTTATCTGGTCAGAGTCTTCATTTTTTTCCAGCTTGCCATCCTTACGCCAACAAGGGATTATACTCTGTTTTATGTCCGGCTGGTTTTCAACTCCTAGATCCCACGAACATGGGTGTGAATAAATAATCTCCTCAGAGCAGGACACTGAGCGACTTAAAACAGGCTTCAAGCTAATCCAGAACTGGGTGTTATATTTCCGCCTGAAACCCAAATGGACAAACCCTGAACTCCACCTGCTCTCATACAGCGCCAAACCACCATGAACCTGTGGATGAAAGAGTCATACCTAAGCTTACAGCCATTACAAAATACCTAGGCACCTTTAACACAGGTGCTTCCATCGAGGAACAAACACAGTAAAGAAAACCCAGACAATGTTACTAGCTCTTCCGCTTAAGAATTAAACCCTTCCTACCGAAAACAGTCTTCAGATCAGCAGTGAAACCACCAATCCTCAGCTCATTCTCTGTTCTGTATGGCTCCACACCACCAATGGCTCTACGCTAGCACCTCTGAAAGGCATCCTTCACACAGATCACACATCTAAAGCATAAAGAAATCCCACAACACCTGAGAGGAACTTCCCTGGATCCTCTCCTGGTCAGCATCACCAACTAGGGCAGACAACACCATAGAGGGGACCCAAAATATTGCCAAACTGGAAATAAGGAATTGCAGGGCAAAAAAGAGAAGAAGCTAAAATTTCTCCTACGACAACTTAATGTACCAGTCTGCTTCCCAGCATTTGTGGTTATGACCAACTGCACCCTTATATTTAGGAGAACAATTACTACAATATATTCGTCCAACTAGGGCATTCGCAAATCTGAGGGTCATGACAATCCCTTTTGATGCGGTAGAAGCAAAAACATTACACAAAAGCACAGCCTCAGGATACGAAAACTCTGCTCAGAAAGAACACCAACACTTGTTCATTTTCTGGGGGAAAGGGATTCTAGTCCAAACGCCTTACTTCTTAAACAATGCAAACTGTATAGAAGATTTTATTATGCAGTACATCTTTATAAATAAAAGTAAGGGACTGGGAAATTAGATTATAATAACCAAATGTGGTTATAGGGCTAAAGAGCCCCGTTGTACCAGTGAACAAAAGTCAGAAGTGGTTTCACTTCCAACAGTCTTGCATTTTAATCGTTTACACATTTGTAACCCGTATATATTTTTTGTCAGGTGCAACAGTGAAACAAGGTCTGAAAGTCCCATTCAGCCAAGTAGCAGACCAGCACGTTGAAGCATCCATCTCACTGGAGAGAATGTAGGACCAATAAGTCTCACTGTGTTCAGAAATGCTAGGGATAAGATGTGACGCTGGGGCATCCAATCATGGTGTAGGCTTTCTACTGGGTCCCCATGCAGCTACTACACTGTGGGGTAGTCGAAGGGCTACCAGGATGCCACAAGCTAGTTAAGGCACTGGTGTCTGGACCCTCGACTGCAACTTCGCTTTCTTTTGCTCAGCCTCTTACTCCCTGTGTTGCTGGACTAATGTTTGGAGAATGATACGGGAGAAGAGAAGAGTTACCAGTTGCTACCCTGTCTATCAGTGCCCCACTTGGGTTCCAAGCCATCCATTAGCAACCCTCACTTGCCCAGCATCATTTATCCCACTGACACAAGCGATGCATGGAGAACATTATATGCAAGCACCCTGCTCAGCTGTTTAATGTAAAACAATTTACATAAAATGCAAATTAAGATGGTAAACATTTTTTTTTAAACACAGTGCTCCACTTGATGTTTGAGGGTACCTGATAAACACCTTTCGCTCTTGCCTCTGTGACTTGTCACATACAGATTCAGAAGATCATTCAGAAAGAAACACAGATCCACCTTGAACTGTGGAGGATTTACAAGCAAGAAATTGAGGAACTTTACTCTGGTCTCCCAGTTACCTGGAGGTAGGTCTGCTTTTTGTTCAAGATTGGTTGTGGCATGTAGTACACCTGTCTGATTAAAATATTGTCCCCCACCACCCCAAAGACAGCTCAACCAATGAGTGCAAGGGACTCTATTTAGATTGTGTTCATAAAAGGATCCCAGATGGACATCCATAAAACTGGCCATGCTCTGGCCAACGCACTCCTAATTTAAACGTTTTAAAATGTACTTCTTCATTTTTTGTTATTTTTTGTTATTTTTTATTTTTGGAGTTTTATATAGCGCTAGCAGGACCAGAGGGTATCCGAGCGCTTTTCAACAAGTAAATTATGTGCAAATAGGTCGTACAAAGTATAGTCAAACATGTGGATCAAGCAGAGTATAGGACGAACAAAGGCGCAGTCGCGCGGACGGGCATGGAGGATTAAGTTCAAACATGGCGGGCCCCCCAAAAGTGTCTTTGTTCACACAGGACGAGTGTCCAGAAAGTTTTCTTGATCCGAGTCCGTGACACTGGTCAAAATTTAAAAAGTTTGAAAGAGTGTAGGCTAGGGTGCATCCTTGGCTTCTATCGGATTGTTCGAGAGTGGTCGAGGAAGAGGATCTTGAGCAGATTTTTGAATTTGGGAAATGAGGGGATCGTTCTGATGTGGGGGGAATGGAGTTCCAGATTTTGGGGGCATTTCCGGCAAAGATTTTGTTGCAGTTTTCTGCTTACGAGATTTCTGCGGGATGAGTAGCAGAATGTTGGTGCTCCTGAGGTTTCTGGACTGGCTGACCTTTTTGAGTTTGGCAGCCAGGTATTCTGGTTTGCCTGTGTGCATGGCTTTGTGGGTGAGGAAGGCTGTTCTGAAGCTGGCCCTCAACTCAATTGGGAGCCATTTGAGTTCTTTGAGTGCAGGGGAAGATGTGATCAAATTTCTTAGTACCGGTGACCAATCTAGCTGCTGCATTCAAGGTTGTTTTCAGGGGGGCGAGGTGGGATTTTGATGTCCCAGTCAGGGCTGCAATCCCGTAATAAATTCTAGAGAGCACTAGTGCTTAGGTGGCTTGTTGAAGGTCCTTGGGTGGGAGGAAATATAATAAATTGCTGCTCCAGATGCAAATGCCCCACCTACTTTCGAAAATATCTGCAGCAGATTAAGAATATTTATAAATCCCCTACCCCCACTGGGACGTACAGAGAAATGCTAGCACAACATCCACCACTCACTATTGTGCTTGATTTAAGCAGTGTCTGCCTTAAAACTATTCTGGAGGGCCACTCAAAGCGGCATCAATCCAGCATCTTGTGAAAAAGATTCTCCATTATCCCACCCAAAAAAGAACTGTCTCCATTCCATCAGCACGCAGGCAGCCAATATTAAAATGGTAATTATGAAGGTCCATCACTATGGCCAGCTCCACCATCGGTGAGAGCAGAGCGATGCACCGAAATCCCATACAGGACTGGAGACTGAATTCGAACAATAGGGCGTCCCACATCAACATCACAGACAACAGAAGCAACATGGGTATTGTGCCTGATGTCACCAAAAATAAAACCGATGAAAGAACTGCTCTGCTGTGAATAGGTACATTTACAGTTTTATTACGAGTGTAAGCTGATCAAATGAATCCGAGCTGGAGGTAGTTTAAGTCATAGGGATCCATATAACAAGAAGTGACAGATCCAACATATCTCGCACATGCAAAGAGTTATTGGCTTCGGCAATGTCTTTTAGACTAGCCTTGTTGTACAGCAGAAGAAGCAGCAAAGACAAGGCGGGAACAAGCAGCACCGTCGACTATACAAGCAGCACTGACGAGGGGAGGGTGGGCTGACTGGCCAATTAGGAGGAAGCAAATGAGTGACAATGAAGCAAATGAATGGTAAGCAATGGGTGCTGTCAAAGCCCATTTTAGTAAACAAAATGCCTCACAAGCAACAGCTGTCTCGTGCGAGGCATTAAAATACCTTCTGTTCTTGTTTAAGCCCAAAACCCTTCAAAAAATGACCTCAAATATACCGGGTGCCCTCCCCCCTCACATAAAAAGCCTCAGCCCCGCAATGTGCCACTGTTTACCACCCTTTCCCTGCCTCCCTCTGACCCATGAGAAGCCAGGGAGCGGTCAAGGCAGAGCCCAGGTGTCCTCCACCATGCCATCACTGCCCTCCAGTCACCTGTGACCTATGGTACCAAGGGAAAACAGTCTCTTAAGTACACATTTCCCAGCCTACGAGGTCATTGAAGTTTGGTTGTGGATTGCCTTGACGTCACATCAGTGATTTACCAGAACTTGACTTCCATATTCCTACAGAGGGCTTCCATCTGAAGCCCTCTAGCAACAGCGCCGGTATGATATGATATGATATGAAGGAGATTAGTAATGCGCAAAACAATAACCCGCAGGTATCAAGGCGCCTAACAAAATGGCAGCCAGGTAGGCCCCAAACAGCTGGACCATGCACCAACGTGCAACACCAAGATACATCACTCGCGGACTAGTTCAATCTTAGCAACACCATAGTGAATTGTATCTCTCTATGTTAATAAAACACCTAAAAGCGTTACATGATTTGCCCCCCGATTCATCATAGTCATGTTTTGCGAGTCCTTAATAGCGATTATTAAGGAATCGCTATTAAAGACTCGCAAAACGGGATTCATGTAGAAATCACAATATTTATTGCGATTTCTACAGCTTCCTTATTTGCGATTCGCTAATTGCTAATCGCAAATAAGGAATGACTCCCCATTCATGAATGTATGGGGAGTAATTTCTTATCTGCGATTAGCAAATAGCGATTCACAAATAAGGATGCGATTTCAATGGTGCCAGGGTGTCCAAAGGACACCCTGCAGCACCCCTAAATGGTAATGTACACAGGTGTTGCGCACACACATGTCCAAAGGACATGTGTGTGTGTGTGTAACATACAACTTAGAAAAATGCACTAAAGTGCATTTTTCTAAGTTTTCACTATTTACCACGTAGTTACACTTCGCGGTAAATAGCGGCACCAGATTGCGAATTCGCAATTTTTAAATGGTTCATGAATTGCATTTAAGGAATCTCAAATTGAGATTCCTTAAATGCAATATCTCGCAATTTAGCGATTTCTAAAATTGCGATTTTTGCATTTGGGATGATGAATCCCAAATGCAAAAATAGCGCTCACAAAGAGCCAGATTCTCAGAATCTGGCCCTTTGCGAGCCGAATTTCCTTTGATGAATCTGGCTGTTAGTGCTTTCACAACTCCGCGGTGTGATCTGTCCCAATTTCTCATTCATGAGAAGTTGTGGATAGAGCGGTTTACATCTTCATCACTCGCTCCCGGCGCTAAATTACGACAATACTGCAGAAGCACCCAAAGTAGAAATATTAACCCTTCGTCTTCACGTGGAGCAGATTGGTAGAGCTGTTAATATCAAGGGTTTTTACTACCCAGTTTAAGTTTACTCAGTTTATTGACCGGAGGATGATGAAAGGCTGAGTTCCCACTGCCGGGGTTTGAAATTGTGACCTTCACGTCTCTCCAGATGTCAGCAGCAAGGGCTTATAACTCGTCGATCGAAAGCATTTCAAATGCTGGCACAACGGGATATCACTATACTGACAAAGGCATTAACTTTATTCCAGTGAGTACCAGATCAATGCATTTGTTCTAAGCCCGTAGAACGCGCACCATCCGTTCTGCGTCCATTTTTCAAACCATGTTAATCACTCGGTTCGAAAGTTTTACGGTACAAAGGACACGAGCGAGAGCCATTTTGAGCCAGTTTGTCTGTCCTTAATCTCCAGAACCCACATTTATGCAGAGTCTGGTGAAGATCCAAGTTTTTTCAGGAAAAGAATTGATGCAGAAATGGCCTTTTACACTGTTAAAAGCCGTAAAGTGGATCACCAGGACGAGATCAGACTGTACCCTAGCTGGAGGGAAGGAAGCCCCATGTCCAGACTCACACAACGATGCCCCGGAGAACTGCCAAGGTGAAAGTAGACGTCTCCAGACACTCCAACGACGAAGTGCTCACACACGACTTCTTTCAGTCAAGTAGCCAGCACTGCAGAAGTTTAGAACACACAACCCCGGCCACAGGGGGGGCTTGGGGGGGGGGCAGCCGACCGTAGGGAGGTCCCCACCCCCGGGCTGATTGGGAGAAGCTAGTGGGGGGGGGGTTGCGCAGAGCGCCAGCCTTGGGCTGGTTTTGGGCTGTTTTTGGGCTCCCTTGGTTCCTACTGAGGGAGCCCAGCTATATATTCCCCTGGCCCGGCCTCCCGGCCACCATTTTAGGTTGAATGACCTGGTGGCCGGGACTTCATAGGATTTAAAAATTTTATTGGATCTTTGTGCGAGTTTAGTGGTGTTATTCGACATGTCTGGGGAGGATTACAGAGTTCTTGAGGCGATCCGCCTTCTCAGTGAGGCTGGACGCCTGGACTTGGTCCTAGGTGACGTGCCTGGCGCGGCGCGTCCTCGGCGACAGGCCTCGGCGCGTGTGGCGGCGGTGGTCGCGGCGTGTGGATCGCCGAAGAAGTCACGGAGGGAGCCGGTGAGTGAGAGGGGCCGCCCGCGCTCTAGGAGAGCGGCCCCTGGTACTGTGTCGCGTGAGGGGGCGGAGACGGTTGCGCTGCGCGAGGCGCCAATGGATGAGGGTGTGATGCCGGCTCCCCTGGTGTCTGTGGGGCTGCCGGGGAGGTCGCTTTCGGTCCCCGCGGCCAGAGGCAAGCGGGCCGTTAAGCGCGGAGGCAGGAAGCGTTCGGCTTCTGCCTCCGTGTCACATGACGCGGACATGCTGAGGGGGGAGTTGGCGGTTGACGCGCATGCGCACGTTGTTTTACCCGGGCCTCGCGCTGGCGGTGAAGATGTGTTGCCGGCTGTTGGGCCTAGTATACAGTGTATTGACTCTGTGGCTTTGGGGGCTCAGGGGGGGCGGACAGGTGGTGACCCCGCTTGTATGCGCAGGGGCTGGAGGTGATCGCTTCTCGACGCCGGTCCGTTTCTCTGGGGAGGTGGTACATGTCGATGATGTGGGTGGTGGTGCAGTGCAGACGGCTTTTGTGCCTTATAGCCCCCTGTTGTTTTCCCCCCCTGCTTCAACCCGGGGGGAGGTAGTTTCTGTGCTCAGTGGTTCCGTGGGGAGGGGGAGTGGGCACAGGTGGAGAGGAGGGCAGGGGCAGGTTTGTTGGGTGAACGGTCTGGTCGTGTTGTGTTGGGTGATGCACAGGAGGTTGGGGGTGGTGCTGCTGATGTTCATTTGCAGGGGAGTGGTGATAGGCAGGTGGGTGTTAGATCTTGGGAGGGTTTGGATGTTTTTCCTTCCTGGGCAGAGGGGATTCGTGATGCGGGCAGGGCTGTTCCTGTCCAGGGCACTGATATGCTGAGTGGTTTTGGGGGCACTTTGAGTTTTCCGGGTTTGCCGGTGGGGGGCAGATCCCTTGGGAGGTTGGAGCCGCCCCGCTTGGATATTCAACAGGGAGGGCAGGGTGGAATGGCTTCGGGACCTGCGTCTAAGATTGTTCAGGAGTTGTTGAACTGGAGTAGTGGTGGTGAGGAAGTGGAGCCTTCCCCTCCTCGGCGGGGGTTGTCGGTTCGATCTAAGGGGTCTGCTTCTCAGGAGGTTGGGCAGGTGCAGTTTCAGGATTCTGGACTTTGTATTGCTAGTGGTGTGGATAGTTTTGTCCGTTCTGGTAGTAAGGGTCCCGGCACATCAGTTCGGCCTTTTTCTTTGCAGGTTAGTGAGCGTCGTGGAGAGGCAGACTTGGCAGGGTGGAGTGCGGCCCAGTTACACCGAGGAGAAGGGAGGGTGGAGCCTGGCGCGGCATATCCCGTACCGGCGAGGGACCCCGGCGCGGTCAACGTAAGCAGGTCGGGCGCGGCCTCGTTGGCCCCAACGTCTTCCTTTCACGATCTCGGCGCGGTCAGCAGAAGCAGGTCGGGCGCGGCCTCGCTGGCCCCAACTTCTCTTGCTACAGGTATCAGCGGGGTTGGCAGAAGCGGACCAGGCGCGTCCTCGCTGGCCCCATTGTCAGGTTCTTTGGATATCGGCGGGGTTGGCAGAAGCAGGACCGGCGCGTCCTCGCTGGCCCCACATATTTCTTCTCATCAACTAAGAGATTCATCGTTGGTTAATGTGTATACAACTGGTCATCGTTCGGGGGAGTACAGACGGGTCCAGTCGGCTCCCCCGCCTCAAGTGTCTGTACGGGCTGGTAAGGCCCAGGTTGGTTTCAGGAGTCCGCCAAAGGTGTTGGCCCCTCCTAGGTTGGAGGAATCGTTGGTGCTAGATTATGATGAGGAGAGCCCTGAGGAGGGGGAGATACGTGCTGGGGGTGCACGGGGGGGGCTTTTTCACGCTTCTGATGATGTTTTACAGGCACCGGTGGTGGTGCGTCCGAGAACTTCAGTCTCCAGACCAGCCAGGGAGAGCGGCCCCGCGGTGAGGGTTCCTCGGTCAGGCGACGACGTTGAACAGATGGCATGGAGAGCGAGGCCGGCCCAACTGCCTTTATTGAATCCAGGTGAGCTGGCTGGTGCACGGGACAAGCCGTTGATGGTTTCTGTTGGAACGGGGGGGGATCCTCCTGCAGAGGGTGTGGATCTAAAGCTCCATAAAGGTCGTTATGTTAAGGATCAGGGAGTGGGCACGGGGGACGGGGCTGTGGGTTCTAAGGTGGATTCCGGGACTGTTACAGAGCCCATGGAGGTAGGTAAGGATCCCCCACACAGCAAGGAGCTTAAAATAAAGAAATTGCCTTACATGGGCGTCACAAAACCGTTGGGCGCTCATTTAATGCTGTCCACTAAGGAAAGGATTTGGAAAGGGGAGTACGTGGAATTATTGAAGCTCTTACACAGGGAAGTAAGGTCTAAGGAGGGGTCTAAGGAGGAAGAGTACGAGTTGGCCAAGCGCCCTAAGGTTCCTTTGACCATTGAAAATTGGACTGCGGCATTTCTTATATATGCTAGCGTGTACTGTGAGAAATTCCCTGAGCGCTGTGTGGCCCTGTTTAAGTATATGGATGTGATCAGAAAGGCGCAGATTACTGGCAGTGGTTATGCCTGGTCACAGTACGATGAGGAATTCCGGGCTCGGATGGCTTGGGATCCTGAAGCGAAATGGGGGGAGTTGGATAATGACCTGTGGCAACACACTATGGGAGCCTCAGCGGGTGGTAAGACGATTTTCACAGCTAGTGGGTACCCATTACCTTCACGGCCCTTTCAGGGTAAGCCCACTCGGGGAGGGGTGGGTGCAGCTGCGTCAAGTCAACCTGCCGATGGGACCTGTTGGGATTTTAACAGGGGATACTGCCCGAGAGAGTATTGCAAATTTAGGCACGAATGCTCACAATGTGGTAGAACGCACCCACTGTCCAGGTGTTGGGGGCCTCGAGTTACAAGGGGCAGACAGTGGTCACAGCAGACAGCCAATGCCCCTGCTCCTGCACAGCAGCCTCAACCCAACAGGGGGGGGAAAAACACTTCTGGAACTGGGCCCAAGGGCTCATACGCCAGTTAATCCTTTTCACTTGGCTGTGGCTCTGAAGGGTTATGGGAATGTTGAAGCTGCTCAGTTATTGTTGGTTGGTTTTCAGGAGGGTTTTCGTCTTGGTTACACAGGGCCGCGGTTGCGGCGGTGGTCAAAGAATCTTTTGTCAGCCAGTGAACATCCAGAGGTGGTACAAGACAAATTGGATAAGGAAGTGCGTGAGGGGAGGATGGCGGGTCCTTTTGACGATTGGCCTTTAGAAAATCTTATTGTCTCCCCAATTGGTGTGGTACCTAAAAAAGAGCCTGGGCAATATCGTTTGATTCAACATTTGTCATGGCCGGAGGGCTCATCAGTTAACGATTTCATTGATGGTGAGGCCGCTTCCGTGTCTTATTCTTCAGTGGATGTGGCCATGGCCCTGGTTGTATCTGCTGGCACTGGTGCGGCTATGGCAAAGTGTGACATCAAATCTGCTTTTCGTTTATTGCCTGTACATCCGGAGGATTGGGATCTTTTGGGGATTCAATTTCGAGGACAGTGGTATGTTGATAAGGCTCTTCCAATGGGTTGTTCCATATCCTGTGCGCTATTTGAGACCTTTAGCACATTTCTCCAATGGTTTTTCACGGACACGTCAGGACACCAGCTTGTGACCCACTACCTGGATGATTTCTTTTTTGTAGGCGCTCCCAATTCCTCAGCTTGCCAGAATGCTTTGCGAGCGTTTCAAACTCTGATGGAATTTCTAGGTGTGCCCTTGGCACCCGAAAAGACAATGGGCCCCTGCGCGACCATGTCCTTTTTGGGGATTGAAATTGACTCTATTGTGATGGAGGCACGCTTACCGGTGGATAAAAAAGCAAAAATGTTGGACCTCTTGCATGTGATGTTGAACAAGGCAAAGGTGACAGTGAAGGAAATTCAGGTGCTGCTGGGCCATCTTAATTTTGCTTGTAGGGTGGTCAGGGCAGGTCGAACTTTTTGCAGGCGTTTGGGTAGAGCCCTGTCTGGTCAGTTTTTACCTCACCATCACGTCCGCTTGTCAGCCGGTGTTAAGGAGGATCTGCGGATGTGGGTAGCCTTTTTACACTCTTTCAATGGCATTCCTTTGTACAGAGAAGAGAATTGGATTTGGGACGTCCAAATTTTTTCAGATGCTGCAGGCAGTGATGGTTTCGGTCTTTACTGGCAGGGCAGATGGTGTGCTGAACAGTGGCCTGCCGCGTGGAAGAACGGAGGCAGGAGTATTGCCTTCCTTGAGCTTTTCCCTGTGGTGGTGGCGTTGACTCTGTGGGGTCAGGAGCTTGCTCACAAAAAAGTGCTGTTTCGAATTGATAACAAGGCTGTAGTGGACATTATCAATCGGCAGTCGGCCAGGGATGCTCACATCTTGAAGCTCTTGCGAGTCTTTGTGTTGGGGTGCTTGACGTATGACATCAGTTTTAAGGCCTTACACATTCCTGGAGTTGGCAATGACATTGCGGATGCTTTGTCTCGTTCACAGTGGGAGAGATTCCATGGGCTAGCCTCGGAGGCGGACAGGACGCCGACCCGCATGCCAGAACATCTGTGGACTGTAGGCGAGACAGGGTTTTGCAGTTGGTGGTAGGTTCGCTTGCACTTTCCACTAGGACGGCGTATGAATTGGCCTGGAAAGAGTTTTTGGAATCTGGGGCCGACTGGCGCGCGCCGGGCTGGAGACGATCTGAAGATGTGGTACAGTTCATTCTTCACTTGATAGACAGGGGCCTGACACGTGTGACGATTGCTGGAAAATTGGCTGGTATTGCGTTCATGGGCAAATTACTGTGGGGCTATTCTCCTTCGGCGGGGGAGGTGGGTAAGCGCATGCTGGAAGGTTGGTCTAGGGAGAGGGGTAGGGAACATATGGTTCGCCGACCTTTGTCTTGGCAGATGTTAGCCCGAGTTTTGCAGGTTTTGTCCTCAGTTTGTTTGAATGAGTTTGAGGTTTGTCTGTTTTCTGCTCTTATGGTTTGGATGTTTTTTGGGGCTTTCAGAGTTTCTGAGTTGCTGGGGTCGAAAGTTGCTCTTGGGGTGGGGTGGGAGAATGTTCGATTTTTGGAGACGGGGTTGCACGTTTGGTTGGCTCGGGCAAAAACTGATCAACACAGCAAAGGGAGGGGCGTTTGGCTGGAAGCTTCTTCCCCTTCTGAGACGTGTCCTTTGAGGTGGGCCAGGCGTTTGAGGGACTGTTCGGGGGCCGCCTTAGAGGGCCCTGTTTTCCGACACATGGATGGTTCCAGGGTGACTGAGTACCAACTGCGCATGGTTTTGCGTAAAGCGCTGCGATTCATGGGGTTGGATGAGACACAGTATGGTACGCATTCCTTCAGGATTGGAGCAGCAACAGAAGCTCATAACAGGGGTTGGTCGCAGCACGACATTATGTCTTTGGGGCGTTGGTCCTCCGACTGTTTTAGGCGCTATGTGCGGACTGATCCTGTTGTGGCGCCTGCGGATGATAATTTTTCTTGAATTTGATGCTGCTTTTCTTTTTCAGGTTCAGTGGCCGGCCCCCGTTCTACTGTCATGACGATCTGGATAGTGGGACACTCCTTCATTAGGCGCGCGGAAGATCAAGCTATAAGAAGCTATTTTGGTTCCACCCTTGGTTTTAATTCTCGTCTTTTTAATGTTGTGTGGAAGGGGAAGGGAGGTATGCTTTGGAGGGAGCTTATCCCGGCCTTGAATTCTTGGTTGGTGGGAGGTGTTTGTCCTGACGTGTTGCTCTTGCACCTTGGGGAGAATGACCTTTGTGGAGTAAAGGGAGTGGTCTTATTGAGGACAATGAAGAAGGATCTTTCTCTTATTCGTCAACAATGGGCGGGTTGCCATGTTTTGTGGACAGAATTGGTCCCTAGAAGAACCTGGAGGGGTGCGATCAAACCTAGGGCAGTTGATAAGGCTCGGCGGAAGTTGAATCTGGAGGTGTCCCGTTTTTGTAGAGATCTGGGTTTTGGGCGGGTGTCCCATAAGGACATCCGGTATGACAATGTGGAATTCTTTCGCGGCGATGGTGTTCACTTATCTCGTATAGGGATGGATTTATATCTATTGGAATTGCGAGAGGTGCTCTCCAGGTGTTTGAAGATTCAAAATTTCTTGGGTTGAGGTTCTGATTCCTTGGTTGGTCGGTTTTGGGGGGCAGAAAGAGAGGAGGGTAATTCCTTTCCCCCTCTTTTCTGGGTGGCGGAAATTGGGCGTTCTTGGTCAGCTGGGGCATGAAGGTTGTTGGGGTTTTGATAAAGTTGGGCTATGGCTGGAAAAGTTTAAATAGTTGTTCGTGGGGTGGTTACAAGGTTTCGGGCAATGTAAGTTGTTGGTGGGTAAATTTTGCAATGTGATGCTTTGCGGTGGGTTGGGATGATATTTAAATGATTATCAGGTTTTTGTATTGTTTGAATTGTAATTATGTTGTGCTGGGTGGGGGCGGGGTTTGTGACGTGTTAGGGGCGGGCCTGACGTTTGGGGTTGTAAGTTAACATCTTATTTAGTGAGGACTAGTTTTGTGAGGCGGTTGCCAGGTTTGTATTGTTGTAAATATGCACCTGTTTCAATAAAAGCGGCCTTTTGCACACTCTCAATTTGGTCTGGTGTCTGCTCACCCCCCCTCACCCCTCCCTCCCAACACGCACCGCGCGCGCGGCGCTACTGAAGACCATTGGTCGACGGATGCACTTATGACTTTTCACGGTGCTGCAAACACACGTGTGTTGCAGAGCCTATTCCCACTTCTTGATAGGGTGGCTATGCGAATAAATAACTTTCATATCCATCTGGGTAATAACTATTATCTGAAGTCCCCGTCCTCTCACACAGAGATCGGGCGCATTTATTTCCAGCATCAATGTGAACGTAAACAAAGGCTGATCTCGCGAGAGGCCTGGCACCCCAGCGGCGTCTCGTGGTGCACAGAGGAGTCTGGGAAGATTTGAAGGCGCTTCCTCCGCACAGACAGGACGTCTATGTACATACATTTCTTACGCACCCTGGAGCCGGGTCCTCTCCTCGGAGTTGACGGGAAGCGGAGGGTGAATCAGAAACACCCACGTTGTGGGAAGATTCCGCGCCCCAGCGATGTAACCCAAAATAAACTAGAATCCAGTCCTGCCTCCGGCCATTCCCGGATTTGTCCGGGACATCCTGTCCGGGGAATGTGAACCATGCCACTGACAGTTCAGTGCGAAACACACCCAGGCTCCGCTGGAGCCGGAGATCCCAGACTGCGCAACTACTGACAACACTGCGCTGCATGCCTGGAGTCGGGGACCCCGGAGTGCACCTCAGGTCTAGAACCGGAGACCCAAGACTGGCAGGACTATGCCTTGTGCCGGAGACCACAGGCTGCACCTCCGGTCTAGAACTAGAGACCCCAGACTGATAGGACTGTGCCTGGAGCCGGGTACCCGGAGTGCACCTCGGGTCTAGAACCGGAGACCCCAGACTGATAAGACTATGCCTGGAGCCGGGGACCCGGAGTGCACCTCAGGTCTAGAACCGGAGACCCCAGACTGGCAGGACTATGCCTTGTGCCGGAGACCACAGGCAGCACCTCCGGTCTAGAACTAGAGACCCCAGACTGATAAGACTATGCCTGGAGCCGGGGACCCGGAGTGTACCTCCGGTCTAGAACCGGAGACCCCAGACTGATAAGACTATGCCTGGAGCAGGGGACCCGGAGTGCACCTCAGGTCTAGAACCGGAGACCCCAAACTTATAGGACTATGCCTGGAGCCAGAGACCCCAGACTAATAGGACTATGCCTGGAGCCGGGGATCCGGAGTGCACCTCGGGTCTAGAACTGGAGACCCCAGACTGATAAGACTATGCCTGGAGCCGGGGACCCGGAGTGCACCTCAGGTCTAGAACCGGATACCCCAGACCGATAGTACTATGCCTGGAGCCGGAGACCCAGAGTGCACCTCAGGTCTAGAACTGAAGACCCCAGACTGATAGGACTATGCCTGGAGCCGGGTACCCCTGAGTGCACCTCGGGTCTAGAACCGGAGACCCCAGTCTGATAAGATTATGCCTGGAGCTAGGGACCCCAGAGTGCACCTCAGGTCTAGAACTGGAGACCCCAGACTGGCAGGACTATGCCTGGAGCCGGGGACCCAGAGTGCACCTCGAGGCTAGAACTGGAGACCCCAGACTGGCAGAACTATGCCTGGAGCCGGGGACCCCGGAGTGCACCTCGGGTCTAGAACCGGAGACCCCAGACTGATAGGACTATGCCTGGAGCCGGGGACCCGGAGTGCACCTCAGGTCTAGAACTGGAGACCCCAAACTAATAAGACTATGCCTGAAGCGGGGGACCCGGAGTGCACCTCAGGTCTAGAACCGGAGACCCCAGACTGATAGGACTATGCCTGGAGCCGGGGACCCCGGAGTGCACCTCGGGTCTAGAACCGGAGACCCAGTCTGATAAGATTATGCCTGGAGTTGGGGACCCCGGAGTGCACCTCTGGTCTAGAACCGGAGACCCCAGACTGGCAGGACTATGCCTGGAGCTGGGGACCCGGAGTGCACCTCAGGTCTAGAACCGGAGACCCCAGACTGATAGTACTATGCCTGGAGCCGGAGACCCGGAGTGCACCTCAGGTCTAGAACCGGAGACCCCAGACTGATAGTACTATGCCTGGAGCCGGAGACCCGGCGTGCACCTCGGGTCTAGAACCAGAGACCCCAGTCTGATAAGATTATGCCTGCAGCTGGGGACCCCGGAGTGCACATCAGGTCTAGAACCGGAGACCCTAGACTGACAGGACTATGCCTGGAGCCGGGGACCCGGAGTGCACCTAAGGTCTAGAACTGGAGACCCCAGAAAGATAGGACTATGCCTAGAGCCAGGGACCTGGAGTACGCCTCGGGTCTAGAGCACAAGACCCTAGACTGACAGGACCATACCCATGCCTGGAGCTGGGGACCCCAGAGTGCACCTCAGGTCTAGAACCGGAGACCCTAGACTGACAGGACTATGCCTGGAGCCGGGGACCCGGAGTGCACCCAAGGCCTAGAACTGGAGACCCCAGAAAGATAGGACTATGCCTGGAGCCGGGGACCTGGAGTACACCTCGGGTCTAGAATACAAGACCCTAGACTGACAGGACCATGCCTGGAGCTGGGGACCCCGGAGTGCACCTCAGGTCTAGAACTGGAGACCCCAGACTGGCAGGACTATGCCTGGAGCTGGGGACCCGGAGTGCACCTCAGGTCTAGAACCGGAGACCCCAGACTGATAGTACTATGCCTGGAGCCGGAGACCCGGCGTGCACCTCGGGTCTAGAACCAGAGACCCCAGTCTGATAAGATTATGCCTGCAGCTGGGGACCCCGGAGTGCACATCAGGTCTAGAACCGGAGACCCTAGACTGACAGGACTATGCCTGGAGCCGGGGACCGGGAGTGCACCCAAGGTCTAGAACTGGAGACCCCAGAAAGATAGGACTATGCCTAGAGCCAGGGACCTGGAGTACGCCTCGGGTCTAGAGCACAAGACCCTAGACTGACAGGACCATGCCCATGCCTGGAGCTGGGGACCCCAGAGTGCACCTCAGGTCTAGAACTGGAGACCTCAGACTGACCCCCGGAGTGCATCTCATGTCTCGAACCGGAGACCCTAGACTGACAGTACCATGCCTGGAGCTGGGGACCCCGGAGTGCACCTCGGGTCTAGAACCAGAGACCCCTGACTGATAGGACTGTGCCTGAAGCCAGGGACCCCGGACAGCACCTCAGGTCTAGAACCGAGACTGGCAGGACTATGCCTAGAGCCGGAGACCACAGGCTGCACCTCAGGTCTAGTACCGGAGACCCAAGACTGACAGGACCATGCCTGGAGCCGGAGACCCGGAGTGCACCTCAGGTCTAGAACCGGAGACCCCTGACTGATAGGACTATGCCTGGAGCCGGAGACCGCAGGCTGCACCTCCGGTCTAGAACTGGAGACCCAAGACTGGCAGGACTATGCCTGGAGCCAGGGATCCCAGACTGACAAGACCGCACTGCACCCCTAAAGCTGGTATCCCACATTGCGCAACTATTTATAAGACAGTCTGAGGTTCCCGGCTCCAGTCATGCAGCACTGTGCCTTGTGACTGGAAATGGAGACCACAGACTGTCAAGACTACACTGCAAGACTAGAGCTGGGGAATTCCACACTTCGCCTTAGAACTAGAATCAGAGACCCCAGACTGACAAAACTACACATGGAGCCAGATTGCACCTCTTGACTAGAACCGGAAACCTCCAGATTGACAATACTGCGTGCACTGGAGCCGGGGACTCCAGACTGCACCTCAGGTCTAGAACCGGAGACCCCAGACTGATAGGACAATGCCTGGAGCCGGAGACCGCAGGCTGCACCTCAGGTCTAGAACTGGAGACCCAAGACTGGCAGGACTAGGCCAGGGATCCCAGACTGATAAGACAGCACTCCACCCCTAAAGCTGGGATTCCCAGACTGCGCACCTATTGATAAGACTGTGCAGTATGCCTGGAGCTGGGGACCTCAGACTGTACCTCATGATTGGAACTGGAAACCCCCAGACTCAAAAGACCACACTGCACCCCTAAAGTTAGGATCCTAGACTGACAAGAATACGCTGTCAGACTAGAGCTGGGGAATCCAACACTGAACCTCATGACTACAACCGGAGACAGACTGACAAAACTACATATGGATCCCAGATTGCACCTTATGACTATAACCGGAGAACTCCAGATTGACAATACTGCTTGCACTGGAGCCGTAGACCCTAGACTGCACCTCAGGTCTAGAACTGGAGACCCCAGACTGATAGGACTATGCCTGGAGCCGGAGACCCCAGAATGCCCCTCAGGTCAGGACTATGCCTGGAGCCTGGGATCCCAGACCGATAAGACCGCACTGCACCTCTAAAGCTGGGATCCCAGACTGCGCAACGGTTGATAGGACTGTGCTGCATGCCTGGAGCCGGGGACCCCAGACTGTACCTCGTGATTGGAAATGGAAGCCACAGTCTGACAAGATCACGCTGCACCCCTAAAGCTGGGATCCTAAACTGACAAGAATACGCTGTAAGACTAGATCTGGGGAATCCAACACTGCACCTTAGGACTAGAACCGGAGACCACGGACTGACAAAACTACATTTGTATGGAGCCGGATCTCTCATTGTGCAGCAGGACTAGAAACGCAGACCTGAGCTCGTCATGCGCCACGGTGGTCGTGTGCTCATGACGAGCTGAGCTCGTCATGACCACACCCGTTTCTTTAGAACGCTCGCACAGCAGGGGAATTTTCCCAGCGTGCGAGCGTTCTAAGGGTCATGACGAGCTGAGCTCGTCATGAGCCCACGAGCACCGTGGCTCATGACGAGCTGAGCTCGTCATGAGACTCAAAGGTGTTAAACTGAAGACCAGACACTGCATCTTTTATCTACAGATAGACTACACTGTACACTTGAAGAACGGAGACCTAAGATCAGACCTTCTGACTGCACACAGCCTACACTGAATGCCTTTCTCCAGAAACCTTACATCACAGCTCCCAACTAGTGACAGACTAGTCTGCATGTCTGGAGCCAGGGCGCACAGACAGCACATCCCAGCTATTGCTGCATGTGAGGAGCCGGAGACCCCCAGTCTAGACTACACTTCATAGCTACTGACAAATTGCACTGCACCTTTAGACACCCATACCATAGATCACCTCACAAATACGAAGACTAAACTTTAGGGGCTATGCTAGTCTAGAAGCAGAGATCTAGAACTGAGCCTTATACCGCACTTCTCAACTACACTATACGGCTACTGATTGATTCAAATGCATGCCTGGAGCAAGAATCCCCAGTCTTCCCCTCACAACTACTAAGAGACTACACTCCACTTCTAGAACCGGAAAACCCAAAGTGCATGTCCCGCCATCTGACAAACTACACAGCAAGCCTGCCTGCTAAGGTGGATTTTTAATGCACCTTTTCCTCACACCGCAACATCTTTTACATCTCATTTACATCGCGCTCGTGTAACACGCAATCAGCTGTGCTTTGGCATTCATTGTGTTTACGCATTCTCACAGAGCTGCCTCGTTACGCGACTCTAGGCATAGTACCTCACCAGGTTTTTCAGCTCGCTCTACTGTACTCTGCAGCGCGACACTTGCTGAGGCTCTATTTTCTCCCTGGGACTTCGTCCGTGCCCCCGGTGCCGTGGTGCATCTGCTGCCCCTGCCCTACTCTCCCGTTGACCCTCCATCTTGTTTACCTGCTCCCTGGCCCGCCCCTCCTCCCTGCTACCGCCTCCCAGCTGCTGACCCTCCCACGCTCCGCCCCCTCCTCTCACCATTTATGTCAGATGGCCGCACGCGCAGCGTTCACGCGCAGCGATCGCGCCCCTTGCGCGCCAAAGGTGCGCCAAAGGTAAGCCCGTCTACGCCCGTCCGCGCCTGGACCGCGCCCAGCGCCAGAGCCCCTGGTCCTCGTAATGTCCACCCCTCCCGCATTACTTACGATGCCACCACCCTCCTAGCCCTTAACCCCGGCCGTTCCCCCAACTGCGTCCAAGCCGCCCCTGGACACACCCATGTACCCTTTTCCTGCAACTCCTGCAAGTTCGACGGCACCAAGAACAACTCCTCATCTACGAACACACAACAGATATCCGACCCCAACCACCTACAATGCATCCTGCTCAACACCCGCTCGGTCCACAGGCACGCCATTGACCTCTGGAATCTACTAGACACCATCTCTCCGGACGTCGCCTTCCTAACAGAAACATGGATGAACGCCACATCAGCCCCAGACATCACCATTGCCATCCCGGAAGGCTATAAGATCATTCGCAAGGACCGTACCAGCCACACAGGAGGAGGCATCGCTATCGTCCATAAGAAATCCATCCGCATCTCAACCAGCTCAGACGTCAATCTCACCAACTCTGAACACCTTCACTTCCAGATCCACACCGACCCCAAGACCACACTCAGAGGCACCCTCCTTTACAGGCCACCAGGACCCCGCGCACAATTTAGTGAAGACATCACGGACTTCATCACTCCACACGCGCTCCCCTCCGAGGATTACATCCTTTTGGGAGACCTCAACTTTCACCTTGAAAAGAACAACGACCGCAACACCACCACCCTTTTGGACAACCTCGCCAACCTCGGACTTAAACAACTTGTCACTACCCCCACCCACATCGCAGGTCACACACTCGACCCTATCTTCACCTCCAGCAAACATGTCTCCTTCAGCCACACCACAGCTCTCCTTTGGACTGACCACAGCTGCGTTCACTTTACCTACAACAAGCCCACATCCAACAACCACCCCCAACCCACTCTGCAAAGAAACTGGAACAAAATCACCATCGACCAGATCTCCTCATCGCTTCTTCAAAACCCCCCCGCCCACTCCTCAAACCCAGACCAAGCAGCCACCAACCTCACCCAATGGTTATCCAACAGCGCCGACATCCTAGCACCACTGAAAAAACGACAAATCAAACTAGGCAGCAAGAAGGCCTCCTGGTTCAACGATGATCTTAAGAAATCCAAGAAACTCTGTCGCTCCCTTGAGAAGGCCTGGAAAAAAGACCCAACCACCAGCACCAAGGACGCCTTCAAAAACGCCACCCGCAGACACCACCAACTGATCCGGAATGCCAAGAAAGCCGCTTTCAAGGACCGACTAGATAACAACGCCCACAACAGCAAGGAATTATTCAACATTGTCAAGGAATTTACCAACCCCTCAGCCAACTCCAACAACATCACCCCCTCTCAAGCCCTCTGCGACTCCCTAGCCTCATTCTTCCACAACAAAATTGCAGACATCCACAACAGCTTCGACAACCGACCCAAAGACCAACCCACCCAACCCCCTGCAGGACCCCCACCCCCCCTGAATATCCTCAATGACTGGAAGCCAATCTCCACTGAGGACACCATCCGTCTGATGAACTATCCACTCAGGATCCCCCACAGACCCATGCCCTCACCACATCTTCAACAAAGCAGACTCCATCATAGCACCACACCTTCGAGACGTCATCAACTGCTCCCTCAACTCCGCAACCTTCCCGGAAAGCTGGAAACATGCCGAACTCAGCGCCCTCCTGAAGAAACCCACAGCTGACCCCACCGAACTCAAAAACTACCGCCCTATCTCACTCCTTCCATTCCCGGCCAAAGTCATCGAGAAAGCGGTCAACAACCAGCTCGCCGCATTCCTCGAAACCAACAAATCCCTCGACTCCTCACAATCTGGCTTCCGAGCCAAGCACAGCACTGAAACCGCCCTCATCGCAGCAACAGACGACATTCGAACTCTACTGGACAATGGAGACACCGTCGCCCTCATCCTCCTCGACCTCTCCGCAGCCTTCGACACGGTCTGTCATAGCACCCTTTTACAACGCCTCAGAAACGTCGGAATCCAAGGAAAAGCACTGGAATGGATCACCTCGTTCCTCACCGGAAGAACCCAGAGAGTCCGCCTTCCACCATTCAAGTCAGAGGCCACTGAAGTCATCTGCGGCGTACCACAAGGATCTTCACTCAGCCCCACCCTCTTCAACGTATACATGAGCCCCCTCGCGGTCATCGCACGCCAACACAACCTCAACATCATCTCCTACGCCGACGACACTCAACTGATCCTATCACTCACCAGAGACCCTAACACTGCCAAAACCAACTTGCATGAAGGAATGAAAGAAGTAGCCGAATGGATGAAGCACAGCCGTCTGAAACTGAACTCAGACAAAACAGAAGTCCTCATCCAAGGCACCTCCTCCTCCGCCTGGGATGACTCTTGGTGGCCAGAGGCCCTTGGAAAAGCACCCATCCCGACGGACCACGCACGGAACCTGGGCGTCATCCTGGATTCCTCACTCTCGATGAACAGACAAGTCAACGCCGTTTCTTCATCTTGCTTCAACATTCTTCGCATGCTCAAAAAAACATTTCGCTGGATCCCCACCGAAACTAGAAAAACAGTCACCCACGCTCTGGTCACGAGCCGACTGGACTACGGAAACACCCTCTACGCCGGTACCACCGCAAAACTCCAGAAAAAACTCCAACGCATCCAGAACGCTTCAGCCAGGCTCATATTAGACATCCCGCGTAAAGAACACATCTCTGGTCACCTGAAAAGCCTCCACTGGCTCCCCGTCAATAAGAGGATTACTTTCCGGCTCCTAACCCACGCACACAAAGCACTCTACGAAATCGGACCCGAATGCCTCAACACACGACTGTCCTTCTACACCCCCTCCCGCCAGCTACGATCCTCCAACCAGGCCCTTGCCACTGTACCTCGCATCAACAAAACCACCATGGGAGGTAGATCCTTCTCCTACCTGGCAGCGAAAACCTGGAACTCACTTCCCACCCACCTTCGCCTTACTCAGAACCACCTAGCATTCAGAAAGCAACTTAAAACGTGGATATTTGACAAGTAAGTCCCCACCCTTCTTCAAGCGCCTTGAGACCCTCTGGGTATGTAGCGCGCTATATAAATTTATTGACTTGACTTGACTTGAATATTATTCCACCGAACGTACTAGACCGCCTTTAATGGATCAAAACTGCATTCAAGAGCCACAAACTGCCAATGCCAAACTCCTAGGGCAACATGCAATCAACTAATCCAAATCCACAAACTAAGCTGTCAGCAGAGGACACATTTGTAACTGTCACAGCAACTTTAGAGCAATGTGTACCAAATGTTGAGAGACCTGGGCCGACATAGCAGCTTGCTGCCACTCACACCTTTTGACATTGGCAAGGTGGTCAGATTTCCTGCCCGTAGGGGCAATTTTGCAGCCACCTGGCATGGCCTTGCTATGCAACCTGTCGTAGGTACCATGTATTATGATAGTTTATCATGGTAGTTACACGTTTTATTCTTATTTCTATTAGTTTTCTTTCTTTTGTCTCCTGTGGCTTAACATCAGCCTCTTGTCGTCTGTATGGGAGGTGAGCCATTGAAATCACCCAAAACATGCCACCTGGTTTAGCTGCGAGATGATCCACTTTTTCTGAATTGGTAATTAGGTTTTGAAATGATAACTCACCATTACACAAAGAACATTCGAAAGAGCCTATCAAGGCCAGTGCCAAAGAAAGACTGGTCCTAGACCATGCCAATCGCTCGCCCTGTCAAAATGGCCTCTACTTAGCCCCGGTGTGTCCAGACCCCCTGAATTTTCTAAAAAGGGCAGGATGGCTCAGAGAGGACAATGCCGTGTTCACCTTCTGTGCCCACTGCAGGTGTGTGGAGAAGTGATCTCAGCCTAGAAAGACTCTGAGGGAACACACTGAACGCTATCGCACCATCATTGTTGTGCTGAACTTAAATGAGCCACTGCTGCGACGCTCTTCCTTCAAGAAATAAATCGAATGTAAAAATTACCACAACAACAGAATGATCGAAAATAGCGTCAGTGACACCTTTCAACAGTCTTCCCTTTGGCTGAGTGTAAGAATGCAGTGTTGCTTTATTAATTCCTGTCTGTCAATGTCTCACTGGGGATAGCCTCTTACAAAGAATCAGTCAATTTAGTCTGAAAAACGTCAAATCACTGTTAAAGCTGGTGACTGATTTCTGAATGGCGGCTGTTACTATTTTTACATTAAATCCAGTCTCCTCTCCATTGCCTCCTGTGGCCTAAGAGGCTGCCTAAAAAGTAAACCAGGAGTCAAAACGAGAGTTGTCGCCATTCAGCCAACGAGCCGGAGCAAAGTGAGAAAGAGCTGTGCCAACCTCCAACCAAACTAGAGAATATTAGCAATGATACAGTCTGAGCAAAAAAGAGGACTATAGGGCATGCCTTAAACACTGCATCCTGGCTACGCATAGGAAGGCCAGCGAAGTGTTAATGCCATTGCAGTTACAGTGCCCTAAGCAGTTGAGCTGAGTGGTAGGGGTTAAGACCAGGATAGCAATGGGCTGTGAAGGTGGTGAGGCCTTATCTCAGTGTTTTTATGTGGGTGGGACCCACCTCGGTAAACAAGCACTGGCAATGCCACGTGGTCTGGCACAGACTGCTAGACTTTTTGGCTCTGTTAATACTTCTTTTGTTTGCAAATATTTTTGTAACACTTTATTGTTGTGGAAGCTGCCGGACACTCAATTAACATTGGATAAAAGTAAAAATATTTTTTGTCTCAAAACGTAACAGGTTGCCATTGTAGACCAAAAGCACTGAGGAACTACTTTGTGTGGTTGTTCTCCTTGTGAAAGGACAGAATGCCGCAACTCACAGTAAAGTTTGCGAAGACTGAAGGGAGTCGGTCCATGCTATATGCTGAAGTGGGCAGAATCTGGCCCTTTGCGAGCACAATTAAGCTTGATGAATCTGGCCGTTAATCTCTAAAAACGTTTTACACAGGTTTAAGTGATGGAAAAAAGACCTGGAGATTTAATCGACTACACGAACCACTGCATATGTAAATGGCACTTTTTAAGTGAATTCTTACTTGCCGGTTATGACCATCTGCATGCTACCACAAATGTCAGCTCGCTCGCTCGTGTTTTAAGCCACCGTAGTACAGACTAACCGAGAGACAGCAGTTCACTCTTAAAAGTAGCATACATGAGGCACGCAGACATCTCTGCAACACAAGAAGCCTGCACCCCGGGTACAACTTCCAGTTTTAAGAAGGATCACGACGTGTACAAACAAGTGCGCGAGCGGCGCGGGACAGGGCGCTCAGCCCCCACCATCACTCGGAGGGCGATGCTAAAAACAGCCCGGCGAGCAGCACAGCTGAAGTATGTGGGCCGCATACAGAGATGAAGCAACTCAGAAATTATAGTTAATTAGCTGGCACGATGACAGGGAATCCATTGTGCTGGATTGTGAAGCAATCAAAAGTGCAAAGGTTTTCTGCAAGTAATGCTCAGCGCTCCTTGATGGCTGGATGCTGGCGAGGGCTGGCCCTGCCTCCATCCGCTGCATGAACAGTCCAGAGCATCTCCCAGGACCACAGAGCCGAGGTTATGGAACGTTGGCGCTATCTCACAGCCTAGGGCTACGCAGCACAATTCCATCTTCTGACAAAAAGGGCACTAAACCAAGCAAAAAGAATACATAGGGGAACCCATGCCAATAGAATCACCCTGCGTGAAAAAGAGGCTAGGAGCAGTTATTGGACGTCGATAGTTCCAGCTTTTAAATGTACTTTTGTAGTGCTTCTTTTACCTCCAGGATTCTCCCCTTTTTAAATTGCTCGTTTTATTATTCTTTTTTGCAGGTATTGGGGTTTGCTAAAAGTGTATGTATAATATACTTATAGGGGCTTTCCGCCAGCACTATCTTTCCATTTCTGTGATTGCGTCATTCACATATTTCTTCGGAAAACTACAGACAGAGCATGGGGCAATGGGTCAGCCCACATCAGCCATTAGCTAACCTCACTAGGAGTGGCAGCATTTTGCTCTCACAAGGACCACAGCACATCCACACACAATGTGGCAGGTACAACACTGGTAATTGATGAGATTTTTAACTTTTTGTTTTCTAGACTAAGGAGCGCCCAGCAGCTTCCACGGCAATAAGATTTTTCAGAAACAATAACAAAACAAGCACGGATTAAGTTAAAGGCTTGTGGCCAACTGGCTTGGCCAATGCCTTTTCTTCTTGTATTCAGTTTAATTTGTGTCGTGGGTTGTTACAATTTACTGATTTTCCAATTTGAAGCGAAAGGGTAAAGTTTCATGTATTGAGACCTTTTTCTCCTCTTTTGCCTGTAGAATATTGCTACGTTTTATTTACTCTCTAGAGTTACAAATTGCTTTTTTATGCAGAGAGGTGTAATTTCAGTTGTACATTCTTTTTGCTTCGCTATATTGCCCTTTTTGCCGAAATATCCAAGAATACCCAGGGAAAAATCTTGGAACTAACATCACTTTCTGGGAAAAGCTGTAACTAGCAACACCCATTAGGTAATAGAGCTCGAGAATGCACTATAGATCATGCAAACCCAGTGGAAACCAAGAAAAGGTCAAATCTATTCGGCAAAAGAACACAAATTATGTTAAACAAAATCGCAAGAAATTGCCAAACACTCTAAATACAAAAGCACACAATATGTACAAAGGAAATAAAATGAAACCAAGCATTGGCAATGCCAATTGTCAAGTCATAAGGCTTTTACCAAGTTTCACTAGCACTGCGGATACAGCATGGCCAGAAGCAGTGCAATCTCTCCTAATCCTAAATGAATAGGATACTAAAAAGGTCTGGCCGTTGCTGGTTCTATGATTTCTTTCAGCATAAGCAACATTATGCGACGCATTCATAGGTACAGGGCAGCAGGAAAGCAAGGTCCAATATACCAAGATACACCTGCATGACAGGCAACCAGGAGGCAGCATTGGCGAGGGTGAGGCGAGGGTGAAGGGGACAGACAAACGTTTGAGGCGGAGCCAAAGAAAGGGGCGGGAAGGACGAGGAGGCTGGAGCAGGGTGTGGAGGCTGGACAGGCAGTTGAGGTTGAGGCAGATCGAAGTGGAGGGTATGGCAGCGAGAGGGTAGAATAAGGCAGACAGAGGTGTTGGAGGCAGACGAGAGAGGCAAGTCAGAAGAGAGTGAGGAAGAGAGACAGCGGAGATGGATAGAGGATCGTGAGGCAGAAACAGAAAGAGAAGGTACAGAGAAGAAAAGCACATATGAATAATGCATGCATAATCCCCACCAACAAAGGGTTAAAGTAAGTAGGAATCGCCTCCACCAGTTCGTACAGAAGAGAAGAGACAAATCCCCTACAAGACCACGCAGTGTGCTCCGCTCACACATCAGGGAAGAAGGAGCTTTTAGAAGTGAAATAGAAGCAACATAGGGTCCTGCAAGCACAACAGCAGAGAGATCAGTAAAACTCCTCAAAACCCACCACCACCCAAAAGTAGCATGTACACCCCCTTCAAGTCCTAGACATTATTCCTGGAAATTGTCCCAGAATGGTCAAGACGTACATGGGATATATCTGCGGCTACGAATACTGTATGGTGAAATTGAAGAGTAAAAGAATGTGCTGTGCTTAAGGCAGCGGTTAAAGGAGGCCACTCATTTGCAGATACCGCTAAACGTGATACACTGAGCTTCTTCCAGCCTAGAGGTGCTCTCCGTGGCTACACCAATATGTTGGCTACTGTGCACCACTTCACAAAAACTAACAGCACGCGAGTAAAACGATGGGTAGAAAAGTGAGCCACAGCTCATACAATCAAGCCTGAAATAGGTACCCGTTGAGTCCTGATCTGAGGGATGTTGCTCTTTGGTGCCATTTCTTGCATATTGTTTTAGCATTTGTTTGACTTCAATCTTAATTTTAGACTTGCCCAACAACATTTTCAGATTTAATCAAAAAGCTTCTGCGGGAAGAAAACTTTTGAGATATGGTAACCTGAGCACTTTGCCTGCTTTCATGCATGACACTGCTACAAGAGATTAAGAACTGCTTGAGTTACCGGTCACAATCCGGTCACAATGTGGCTTATACAGGAGAGTAATCCTTTTTATTTTTTTTATTTAGCATTCACAATACTTCCAAAAGAAAGCTTTTACAAGAGACACCGTACCAGTACCTAGCAAGCGCAATAAGACGACAATCAAAGCCAAGTGATCATCTGTGGAGTGCACTATCTGAGATAGATGTATGGATATCACTGGTTAAGAGAGATATCTTAGTACCTCTCTATATCTAATGAGACACACCGGTGTAAAATAGGGATATTTAGCATCGCCTCAAGGCATCAGAATACCAGATCCACCAAAAGAGCAACAGGCCCAACACCTCAAGGGATGCTCTTCAAAGCCAGAAATGCAAACGTGCTGTGCTTAATCACCGAAAAACAATGTCTGTGCCCAAAAAAATGAGAAACCGTCCATCTTTATTAGCGATTAAAGACTGTCAGGGAGAGAACACACAAAGATTGACAAACAAGTGTGGGTGGTGTGTAAATGAACACTGTCTCTGATCTTTTGCTGTACTCTCGCAAACCACAGCTAATAAACTCCAGAACTTGTCGTAAACATAAGCATGAATATTTCAAGAGCTGGCATCCGAGAAACGTCACCCCATGCTCCCTCCTGAAGTGTGTGCAGATGCGCCGAGGCCCACGACCATCCAACCAAGAGGATGCAAAGAGCCAAGCATGCTGCCCAGTTTGTGAATGAAGGGACCAGTGATGTGTACACAGTGGGACGGAGAGCCTAGGTATTGTGCACAGGTACGGAAGCCTAGGGTCTTCCTTGCTAGTGACAATGGGACTATCACCGCATGGGCAGATACACATTCCTTCACACAGCAGACAGGTGATCCACAAAAAGAAAAAATACACCCAAGAAAGCAGAATGCAACTGCACATCTAGTGGCTAGTACAAGGTCTTTGTGTGGTCCAGCACTTCATACCCGTCAAGTTCAGGAGTCCATACCAGGCTGCACCAGATTCCATTACAAGGGGTACGATCTTATGGTTCCATTGTAATTTCAGGCAATGAGGTCCACTCAAACTTTTGGGATCCAACTGTGATGGTGAAGAAACAAGAAGCCAGGGGCAAAAACTCATTGTAATTAATACATGCTGTCCATGCTTATTAAACTAATTAAGTATTAAAATGTATCCGGTCATCAATCTAGTCTAAATTCATACTGTGTTAAAAGTCCTTGATAAGATCTTGTTTCCGGAGGGAGTTTGGGATTCAGGTGAGGGTCTTGGGTGAGGAAGCACTTTCCTATAGCTTAACATCAGCCACACACAGTGTTATCTTATCCCACTCCTCTGTTCCATGGCCTTTCACGGGTCTTGAAATCTGTCAAGTTAATCAAAGTAGCATTGTGGCAGTTTTTAGCAGGGAACCTAGCATTTCTTTAACAGATCGTCAACTCAAGCATAAATGCAATACCCAGAGAAATTCACCAGTTCATTGAAAATCCCACCAGCTTCTTTGGAAAAAGCCACAAAGAGAGTGCAAAAGGACTACCAATGTGATATTGATGAGGTACGGTGAATCAGGGATCCAAACAGATTACCAGCCTCTTATCTGCAGTTCTAGTATTCTAGGTAGAGGTCAACATAGCGCTTAGCTTTCTGGAAGCTGGTTCAAGACCAGCCACAACTAGTACTATAAAAAACAACTTGTGCTCTGCCTTTGTAGATGGCACAGTAGAGATGGAACTGATCAGGCTTCCTGCACAAACCAGATGATCTTTTCAAACATCTCCATGGTCCACCAAGACCTCCATGTACGTGCCATGCCTAGGTTAAGGTCTCACGTTAATGAATTCCTGGTGAAGGAGATGCCTTTGAGCTCCGTGGTCAGCACACAGTATTTTCCAGATTTGACTGTAACCCGATTGCAAGAGCTGATCGGTCTGGTTGTTTAAATGACAGGAGCCTTACTACCCAAGGGAAATAGTCAAAGTGCTGGATACAGTCATGAGTACTAAGATGTAATAATCCAGCTACCTCCTTGCAGGCCTCCAGACTTAAGCCTCCACGGCACGGTGGCCCACATGGTCCATGGTTAGAGGAAAAGCAACCATAACTGAAAAGCACAGACAAAGAATAATCTATGCTAAAAATAATAATTGTTTTTAAAATCCAAACACCAGTATCCAGGTGCAGGGCAGTTATGATCAGAACATGTAATAGCTCTTCAAATGTTACTGTATACTGCAGATCTGCGAGTCCGATTAGCATGCACTTTACATTATTCTCATCACATCATTAAGTCTCTATGATACATATATATAACTGTTTAAATCAGCAAATATTACTAAATGCTTAAGAAATAAACTGTACTGTGAATCTTGGAGCACTGAACAAGAAGAGCATCGTTCTAATCCAGACTGCTGGATCTGACCACCTAGTTTGACAATTGAACACCCCTTTGACGGTGTTGGTCAACTGGAGAGAGGGTCTGCAAGGACGGACAAAGTACTCCTGCATAACACTGAAGCTGAAGGCTCCACTATGGACTAAATATGATAGCATCTAATGCATCATTTGGAAAATCAGGAGACACTATATAACTTAAGTATGAGGTGGAAGCCAAGATGCTACCAGTACATCCTAAAATCCACAAAGGTGACTTGTGTTGGTTACTATGCAACCTCCCCCCAGTGTTCAAAACCCTCTACTGCACTTGCACAACACATAACAGGACCAGGGACCAAATACCCTCTACAGCACTCACTCAACTCATGGCAGGACCAGGGACTTCATACCCTATGCTGCATCAACTCAACTAGTGGACGGACCAGGGACCTCATGCCCCCCAATGCATCTACTCAACTAATGGCAGGAACATGGATCAAAATATCCTCTACTGCACTCACCCCTCCCCCCTACTGTACCCGACAAAGGATCAGAGGTAAGAACTCATAACACAGCCTCACATACGTACCAGGGATGCATAGTACCCAAGACAAGTCACAACAGTAACATACCCCTGGGAAAGTTCTGGTCTTATTGTTGGCACCAAAGGGCATACATTTGGCTATTCCGGAGTCATACAAAAAAGGTTTCATGCAAAATAATGTACTTTGAGCAGAAAAATTAGTAGATTTTCAGAGAAGGCAACTTTTAGGCTCTGATTTTACATTGAAGAACTGGGTCCTGGTCTCCTGTTTTGAGGAGGCTGCGGAGCAGTTGAGACCCAGGGCGCTTAAAAGCAGCATTATGCAAGGTTGAAAGCTACCATTTTAGTTCAGTGGCATTTCAAGTGAAAGTCAATCTACTATTAAAGCCTATTTTTGCAAATTAAAGTGTCTGTATTTCAGCAAAGTCTTTAAACAACTGGTTTCATTAAGTACAACTATGCCAAGAGAAACCGGTATTGGCATCGCCATGCGTTCTGGCTTCGGCAATGCTTGTCTGGCATGCCAATGCATGTAGATACAGGTATTCAGAAATGTTGTTTACATGCACATATACATGCTTTCTCTATAGTAAATCCCGGTTAGGGGTTTTGCCAATGCTGGGGAAAAAAGTAGCAGGAATTTCTCTCTAGGATGTATAAAGGAGATACAGAGCTGAATGTGGCAGTGATATCGGTGTACATTTCTGGTATAAAATGTCCTAATGCATGCCACTGGAAGCACTTCTTGGACAGCGGAATGATAACCGAAGAACCAACAGCCTGGGGCTTGAGAAATACACTCCCCTGAGATGGGCCACTATATAAAACAATTTTAAAAATTGGTAAGAGCACTTCTTGCAGACAACTGCGTTGTCGAGCTAGTCCTAAAAATTATGTAAAGGTTGACTTGTGGAAGCAAACGACCCCGGTTTTTCAGTTTATATACTATGGATTGAAACGTGAAATTTGGCAAACAACTACTGGTGCACGTTTTGTACTCTTTACAGTTAATTAGAAGAGAACAGCTTTGCCCAGATATAATCAAGGTGACCAGTGCTGGTTAAAACCAACACTCTCAGGATCAGTGCGACGAATTACATGAAGTACAAAAATATTAAATCGTAAATCATATGTTCTTATATAGCGCCTTTCACCGTAAAGTCTCAAGGCGCTTGCTTTAGAAACCTGTCCTGGCCTGCGAGATTACCCCTACTGGGAATCCCCAAGGTGAAGAACAGGCATCCCATCGCGGTGGGGCCGTAGTGGAGATTAAGCAAACTATTGCCCAGAGTTGCAGAGTGTGAACCCACGATTCGAGTAGGCACCGAGGCGAGAATTATTGAGTCCGTGGACATTTTGAGCTCAAGGCCCTGCCGCGTCTGGGATTGAACCCTGGTCCCGGGTGTGACCTCTGCTTCAGGGACTACCTCCTCTAAACCGGTGAGCCACACTTCTCCACCTCTAACCGGTGAGCCACACTTCTCCACATTAAATAATGTTAAATAATAAAACAAACAACCTAGGAAAACATTGCCTGCATTTCAAGTGGTGTGTTGTGCAGTTGTTCAAAGATTGACCGGCACAGCAAACAAACTATCGCCCATGCGATGGTGCTGGATGTAAAACTGGTGGAGTCGCTCCCTTTTCACATTCTGCGAGTCATGAGACAAGCCCAAACGGTAAACAAGAAGCACACCACTGCGTTTGTGAAGCACTAGGGGAAAGAATCAGAGCAAGCATGATCAGCCACAACACAACTGCACCTTGCTCTGGAAACCAGCTCCCCAGGCTCATGGCTACAAAGCAGTGTGTGCATGTGAACACCTCACCGGGGGACCAGCTCATCCTTCACAGGGAAACCTTCTCAGGCGAATACAAGATGTCCCGGAGATAGGGGGTAGGTGCCTTCGGAGCTAAACCACAGAGACACCCAAATCTCAGAAACAAGAACAGCAACCCAAGACCCAACCCTTTCTGCATGTTCAGCAAACAAGACTTCGATAAGAGTGACCGAACTAGCAGCCACAGATCATTAGAACGTACAGCACTCAGTACAGCACATATATCTCAACAGGCATCTGCATGTGTTAGATCATTGAACTGTCTTCGAGGCATACTCATTCCAGCAGGTAAAGAACTAAAAGACATCATTTGCTAAGTACGAGATAGGCCTATTCTGGTAGGTTTTCAATGGAGATGGGTTGAGTTGGAGGAAGTAGATTGGAGGATGAGCAAGAGGATGAGAGGAGGAGAATTTGAAGGGGAAAATGCAGGAAGGAGAATAACGAGAGGTGGAATATGATCCAAGGAGGAGAACTTGAGGGGGAGACTTCAGGAGGACTGAGAAGATGAGGAGGGACGTAGCTGGTGGGGTGTAGGGGTGGGGTGCACAAAGCATTATAATTTAGTGCACAGAGCACACTCATGAACACTGCGCATGTCCATTAAGCAGGTATTTCACACAATACTACCCCAGTAAGCTCAATGTCCGAATGGATTTGTCCTCAATTTTTATTGTAGGCGAGCCACAAAGGCTAAGATGATGGTGAGCACCTCAGCCCCTGACCGAAGAGCTGTTACTACAGCATCACTGTGCAGCTATGCGTAGATGAGGAAGCAGATGCTGAGATGTCACAGATCCTTCCTTGTACAGTGTTCTGCCACAGAATTCATGCCAAATTTTTTATGATATCCCAAGAAAATATTTACACAAAATTAATCTAAATGGATCTCGCATGGAAAGTCGGCAGTCTTTAGCTGTCGATAGAAAACATTCACTTTTATATTTATTTTAGGCATGTATAACATTTCACACTTAACAGCTAGAATGAATTTTAGGAATACATTTAATGCTGCTCATATCGTTATTTTTTAATTGTCTGTGGCAAGTTACATTCTTAGATTACAGACAACATGCGTCTTGCCCTGGAAGCTAAGGGCTTTCACAGGTTTAACAGAATTACTGAGTTTTGTAGGTCCTTAAACTCATTCCTTATTTCGGTCTGCTACAGATGGATGCACTGGTAGGGTGCGAGCGCTAGTTTTGGTGATGTTACTTTGTTCTATCTCATCTGGTTTTGCCATAAGTGTTCATTATGTAAAGCTAACGGTCTTCCTGAAAATTTTGCATAGATACAGCCGTACTGAACTTCTGTTGGACACCACTGGTCTAGCTATAAATATGGCAGGTGAGCGAAATCATTCAGGAAAGTGCTTTTCTCTTCACAACAGACCATGGGAATACATTTTATGCATGGCTTCATTGTAGGTCTCTAGTTTTTAATCTTCATCAGGGTAATTTCTGTTAAAATCCTCTTCAAAATCCAGGCCTCAAAGAGTAGACCAACACAGACCGTTAAACAGCTAGGTTCCCACCACACCTCAAATATGCTTAGTCAAGATAACCTTGTCCTTCAGTAGAGTGTCTGCTATGCAAGAAAGGGGCACAGCCTGCCTCTAGCAGCAGCAGTGTATGTTCCAGAAACGAAGGTCTGGCACACGTGGATTCCCTTGCTTACAGCTGGTATAAAACGCGGCTACAAGCTGTTCAGAGCCCGCCACTTCCATCAAACGAGAAAGGATGGCAGGCAAACATGAACGAGAACACTGGCTTCCAGATCCCCTGCCAACCATAGTAAATGAGAATGATCTCAAACAAGGCAGAGGATATGGCCGAACGGCGGTCGACCTCGAAGCTGTGGAACAGGGTTCGAGTCTCGGCAGGGACGCTCAACATCCTGTGCTTCTGGGCAAATCACTTAAATCTCCCCGTCCCAAACTAAAAAAATGAATGTGTCCATCTGTAACGCAACTTGTGCTCATGTAAAGGGCTCGGATACCTTTGGGACAAGTTCACAATATAAAAGTCCCCCCCAAATTTAAAGCATTCCTACTTACTTTCATACTGTGACCCCTTTCACAGAAATGCGACCAAAAACAAAAGAGCGGGGGGGAGGGGGGGTCTGGGGGGGGAGTGGTTAGAAAGCTACAACCAACATCAGAACATGCTGCAGAGAGATCAAGCTAATTCAACTCATGCTTAAATAGAAAACATTTATACAGGGACGGTATGGAGTGGGATTGGATTATTCAAGGAAGAGCATTCAAATCAAAATCCGGTCGAGGCCGCCTAAAGTGCCTCCTTGGAGTTTCCTCTTGGGCTAGGACATATGCGTTCACAAGCAACACAAACCACCATTCTTCAAAGACCACTCGTTCCCGGGAGAATAGGCACTGGAAAAGCCTAAAGTTTTGGGTTTAGTGTTACAATGCATGCAGAATTAGCAAATCAGAGAGAAAAACATAGAAGGAATCAGCAGACATATACAGAGTTGGATATAGTTGTAAAGTTGTCCTTTCTGCAGTTCAATTGAAGTGGAGGCAGAAAGATACCCCTAAACAGCCAACAGCATTACCTGATGGATGAACACTCAACTAGGCTGAGCCAAGATGTAATTCTCAAAGTTTCAAGCCAATGGCTGGGAGAAGCTTGTCGAAGAAAGCCAACATTAAAATAGGCAGACCCAGAGCCCTTTGCTCAGTTTCATATAGCAGGAACGTGACACAAAGATATTAGAGCACTTAACATGAGCGCCATGTACATTACAGAAGAACACATTCATTTTTCCTTTTTTAGGCACGGGGAGAGTAAATGAGTTGCTTATAATCAGAAGATGTTGGGCAGACACTGAAACTTGAACTTGGTACCCCAGCTCCAAAGTCGGCAGCTTTGACTGTTACTCTACATCCTCTCCACATACTATGGATATTGTAAGCAATAGGTCAGTTTAACAGCTATCAAAGCTCAGACCTAAAAGAGACACCCTATTTTGGATTGAAAATTCAAAAGCAGTGACAAACTAACTCGTACCAAACCTTCAATGGGAGAGCTTAACCACACTGCAGGACCAGGTAAGAGCAGTCAAGGGCTACGGGGACACCCACAGAGGTCATGCTTCTTCATCCAGGTGCTTTACTCGTAAAATTGTCTCTGGTCAAAGCAGGGCAAATGCTGCGGTGAGACAAGGGAGCATCAGGTGTCCTTCAGCTAACACCATGGCGAGTCTTGAACATGACAGACAAAGATGTGTGACTGAGTCATGGTGACAGCCTTGTGGATGTCATCCCCGGGTGTTTAGTCGCTGGGACCACAGACAGGCAGGATGACAAGCACAACAATGCAGAAGGGAGTGCTCTAACTGCTGACACAAGGTGTGTGGGTGGGGGGCAAGACTATAAAGAATATACCTGTACACAATTCCCGATTCACGTACGAAGGTCAGTGTAGGTCCAGGGAGTTTTACAAAAAAATCTAATTATGCCTTCATCCATCACAATGTGTTTTACGCCACACAGCACAAAATATACCTGCATGTCACACTATCACAACACTCTCTACTACTGTAGCCTTTAGTACACCATCCAAGACCACGCGTTACCATATCAGTCAGAAGCACATGTTTCAACATCACACCAAACAAATCCAGATCATGGGTGGAAATAACCAATGGCACAACGAAAATAAAAGGTGAATAATTACATTCTGTCCTGTAGCAAAACCCCTCTAGCAAAGTTTAATTGTCGATTTTTGCAGGAACGTCCAATATTAATGAATGCACATATATTGTATGTGTGAAAAGAGAACCGAGCTGGGGCGCAGCGGAGCGCTGTACATCACGCAAGGTGGTGGGAGACCAAAATGGTACACAGTAAGTGGTAACTACACAACTGCATCAAAGTCCAAGGTTTTTTTAGAACCGTGAGATGAAGCAATTTGTCCAAAATAACACAATGTTATGTCAGGCGCCGAGGCTCGGATTCGAACCGAGGTTCCCGGACTCCAAAGAGGCAGATCTAGGCACTAGCCCCCCCCCCCATCTCCTCGATTCCCATCTGGCACTGAGCAGGAGACACCACGTTTCTGCGGCTCATGAGTGCCCCGGGGCTGAAAGGTGTCGCCTGGACTCCTCCTGCGCCCATGGTTAATCACCCTTAAAACACCCGGTTCCCCCACTCTGGCCGCCAGTTCCTGTCAGAAGCAGCGCGGAGAGAGCTCCAGCCCGACAGGAAGCCAACTGCAAACCCGAGCACAACTAGTCATCGGCCTCGGTGTGTCAAGGGAAACGGAGGCCGCTCAAAAATGGACTTTACAAACCCGTCAGTCACAAGGCGGCGCCGCCACCAGCGCCAGATCAAAGGCCACACAAAGGTCACTGCGGAGCTCATCAAACAGCGGTGTCAGGGTCGCATTTAATATGCTGCTTCTCATCAGAAACTAATGGGGATGGTTCATCAGTAAGAGAAAACATTACAACGGGTACCTCCACACCCTCCTGTCGCTTTCTATAAGAGGTGAGCAAAGTGAGCGCCTATCTAAAGAACTCTACACGCGCGAGCTTCCAGGCACCAATTCCTTATTTACTTATACGTGACCTCACGCACAACTGAGGGTAGACAGCGTGAAAGAGGGCCACTTGGCAGTCAAGCAGAGGGGGAGCCTTTATTTGGTGCAGCAAGTGCAGTGGAACCGTGGTCCACTGAACCCCGATAATCTGTGCATTTTACCAAGCAGCAGCCAGGTGGGGCATTTCTTTCCTTACACATGGCCAACTGGCGCAAATGCAAAACACGAAACATTTCAAATGGGCAAACGACGCGTTTTGGTCGCCCCTAGCACTACAGCTTGATGGTGAAACTACCAGGCCTGGCTCACGCCCGCCTCCCTCGGAGAACCAAGCCGCCACCTTCACGGATGCCCACCGTGTCCTCTCAGCCACAAAAAAATACACAGAGGACAAGCGTTTGTGGAAGAAGCCAAGGAGGAAGTCTGCGCGCGCCCTCTGCGCGGGCGGCGGCGGCGGCGCTGCAGAGCACCAGCAGCGAGTACATCTGACAGCCTTTGTGCTCCCGGCGCTCCCCTCCCCTCCCCCTTCTAATCCCGCGCCTCTCCCTCCCTCACGATCATCAGTTATGCAAATGCTGACCCTCCCCCACTGGCCTCACTGCTGTACATCTGCTCGGGGCCCTGTGCACACAAACCACAGCCGCGCTGTTGTTGGGCCCGCGAGTGTGCGCCGCCCAGCCTCTCTTCCTGACGGTGTGCCGCCTGCCCCCCACCCCCCTCACAGGCCGGCCTCCACCTCCCACCCCAACCCCCGCGGCCTGTCAGAGGCCACAGGGGCCCTGGACGCCAATGTGCGTCACACACATTATCGAAGCAACAGGGCACCGGGCACACGAGCATGTCACACACACAATGAGCCAGGAGGCCGGGGAGGAAAGAAACCTTCTTTAACCAATGTATATGGACACACAAATAAAGGAACCTACATATGGTTTACCCAATACTGCCCCACTACAGTTAATAATAGAACGTCTATACCCAACGGAAAGAAGATTTTCTAAAGAATATTTAGGACATATTTGTTAATCAGACGATTCTTTTGCTAAACCTATTATGATATTAAACATCTGGGCGCTGTGTACATGCGGCTAGTGCTGAGGGTACTTCTAGAGCGTGTCTTCTGCACACCACCTTGACAACTACGGCCGGAAATCCAGCAGGCTAGTTCGACAGGCTTTCTGCAGGATGCACTTATAACACCGAACTTTCTTGACACTCAGCTGAGTTGTGTGTGTCCAACAGCAAAAAATACGAGGTATGTTCTTCCCGTTACATGGAACGTCAAATTAAAATTATAGATGCCACTCGCCACTAACTACCATTTTCAAGATGCACCTGAAATTCTTCCTTGTAGCACTTTAGTGGAAGCCCATAGACCCACACACCACAACTGGGGCCAGCTGAAACCCTCTGTTAATAGACACCTGGAAGTGTCACCAGGTAAAGTATGGACCCACTGTTCCTCACCTGAGTTTTCAATAAATTTTAACATTTCACAACTGCTTTTGACCAACTTATTGACCTTTTAGAGCAGAATGAATGATATAATGACCATTTATAAAGTGGCAGCACACAATGATATGTCTCACGGCCTTTGATTGCAGATATTAAAATCCCAATTAATACTCATTTTTATACGCATCAGAAGGATGGAATTTAGAGTCTATCCTAATTGGATTCACACATGTGGCCAGCAGGTTACTCGAAGACCTCTGCAACAGTTATTCACCCTAGCGAGCAACCCTAGGTTCAGGATATCTCCAAACGATAGTTAATGCACTAACGTTGCATCACCATGTACACACAGCCAAGCAGGATGGAACTCTGCACTGCACAGTAATTTCATTTTTGCTACCTAGATTTTGAGGCATTCAATAACAGTACACCTTCAGGGCTTTACTTTTTGTTAGGCAAAAGATTTTATTAAACTTTATAACCTATTTGTTGCTTGAAATTACTTGAGTGAGTGTTAGTTCTGTTCAGACCTATGGGGTATTTTCAAGGTAATGCTGGTGCAAGGAAAGACAACGTACTGTAAATGATGCAGGTTCCAACTCAAACAGAAACCATACAGTCAAAACACTACTATTTCCAGGCACCTTCTGCTGAAACACAATACCCCAGCCAGTGCAGACTTTCATCTTATACACACATTGGAGGTCAAACAAATACATTTAAATTAAAACTAAACTACAACAGAAAGGGTGTCAAATACTAACTGGCCACATGCCTCTCCTTTCTAAAACGCTGTTCAGAGGCCATGAGGTCTAAAACTTCAAATAGTAATCCATGCAACATGGACACCCAGTAACACCAATGAAGCACACGAAACATATTACTATCAGGTGAGTGATAATAATGGCTTTGCCAAGACATTGAGACACTAAATGATACTAAGCATTGGCAAAGCAAAACTTTCTCACCTTTACAATACAGGAGCCAAGCTACTGGCCTTGTTTGTAAAACTTTTTTTGTAATAAATTAAAAGAAAAAACACTTCAAACTACCGTGGAAAAAGTAAACCTAAGGTAAGGTATCTGGAAACTGTACATTACATTTAATATTTTGAATCTTTATTAACGGCATGGTTTACTTTTCAAATATTTTTCACACAGGAAAATGAAGAGAATTTCTGAACCAGCTTCATACTAATTCAGGGCACTAGTTGCCGGTATTTAGAAGTTTAACAGCTGTTTGAGGTCTTGAACGAGAAGTTTCAGATTTTGAAAAGATTACGCTGTTCGGAAATGCACCACTGTTGTGGTCACCAGATTGGTGGCTGGTGGATCTAGGTGACACCCCTGTACCTAAGACTGTTGTCTAGAACCTTGGCATACGCCTGGACCAGGCACGGACCATGAAAGAACATGCGGCCAACACTGCTGGCTGGCTCTTGTTTTCATGTCCTTAGACTATTACGGCGAGTCTTCCCTTTTCTCCTCTTGTCTACAAGGAAAACTCTTATCCAGGCATTGGTACTAAGCTGCCCAGACTACTGCAACACCCTCCTAATCTCAGCTAATAAGTCCCCACTGAGCAGACTGCAGGTAGTACAAAACAATGAGATGCACCTCGTCTCGTCTGCTCCACCCAGAACATCCTCTCTTCCTCATCTACAATAGCTTCACTGGCTCCCGGTACACAAGCGAATCAAGTTTAAAATTTGTTGCGTTGTTCACAAGGCTGTGAATGGCAAAGGCCCCAGCGATCTTGCAAGGAATTTCAACCACTATACACCCACTAGGTCACTTCGCCCAGGAACTAAAACTTTTCTCCTTGTTCCTCGATTAAAATAAAATCGTGGATGGGTGGGAAAGCTTTCGCTCACCTAGCCCCTCTCTATTGGAACTAGCTCCCTACCTACCTAAGGCAATGGCCTGACCACCTTTAATTCAGAAGGCTCCTAAAAAATGTATTCTAATATGCCCCCTTCCTTGGCCTACTGTAGCACATCCATAGCGCAGAGATACCCCTTTGGGGGCGATTCAGGCGCTCTACAAATAAATAAATAAATTAATGAATTAAAGTAACTCTTGCCAAGGCCTACTTTACTCTCCACAAGGCTAGGACCAGTATCAATTGTTACAGCCACTTGGTGCTATGCAGCATTTCAAGGAGTAGGATTATGGCCTGCAGGGCGAGACATATCCTTCGAGCTATGCTACACCATCAATCTCAAATGCCAGCTGGGTGAGTGCAGCAGTCTCACCTTAGCGAAAATCATAAATGCTGCCTTTGTGTGCCAAGCCAAGGACTTTAGTGCAACATATGGAACACTAGAGAGAAAACAAAACCAACTTTGGTAAAAATTGCTCTTTAGCTATTCCCCTGGAAAAATATACTTGTTGCTGTGCTTTTTATCTATGGGCTAGGAGGGGTGGAGAGCAACAAAGAGAGAGAAGGGGAATGATGTGAGGATGGGAAAAAGCACATGAGGAAGAAAGCAATAATGTACATGCACTGACTGGGAAAGGCGAATAAAAGGTCGTTGGTTTCCTTAAAATGTTAGCAGTGGAGTGGAAGCCCACAAGTCCTTCAATCAAAAGGATGGTAAAAAAGTAATGCTCACGAGAAGGAAAACACACTAAGAGGAAGGAAAGCCATTGAATAAAAGCAAGCAAATTAAATTAGCAAGAAAGCCATCAATGATCAGTAATATATTGACCAAAACGCCACTAAGCACTGGTATTGTGTCCAATAGATCTTCAATAACAAATAGCTAAACTCTGTAGGCAAGGCCTAAAAAGGGCAAGAGACCAGACTAGGCCCGAGTGATATATATATTTTTGGGGTAAAATGGCAGAACAATAAAATGTAACAAAATACTGTTAACTGCAATATTTTACTGATTCATAGCGTTGTGTAATGTTACATGAGGGTCAAGAAGGGCAGAAAGCCCACAAATTGACAAAAACTGAAACATTTCATGAAATCCACCAAGCAGAATAAATAAGTGTATAAGAAGTGTCAGCTCCACGCATAAAATTTCTCATCAGAATGTTTTTCCTCACCATAAATTCAAAAATCCCCAATCTGTAGGCCAGCTTAAATTGTACAACAACCGTTGCCTAGGTATGCATATCTACTACTACTAGTAGTAGTACACATAGCCGGAAGACATTCTTCTTTCAAGAGAGAGTTGGACACTTCCCTATTTATTAACAATGAGGAATTTCAACTAAAACGCTCAACTTGTACGGGAGCACACCAGTATCAAAAAAGCCTAAGTGACCTCTTGCACACCTACAACAAAGAGTGAAAAGAAGCACTGCCTGCGAGTTGCGCCTCATTCTCTGTTGTGGTTACTTTGGGTAAAGGGAAGCACCAGTCCTCCCTGGAAGGGGTACGCGGTAGGAGACTATGCAGAGTATAAGCGCGCAGTGCAACATGATTAGTAGGGGAATACGAGTCCTGTGGAATGGGTGGGAGAACTCCGCTAAGGAGGAGAGGTTAGCACAGTCACTCATGCGCAAAGAGAATCTTGGCTCCACATGGTATCACACCAACAACTTCTTGTTACCCGCATGAAAAGTCACTTTCATTTCAAGAGTCTGTAATCAAAATAATCCCTTCGGATTATGAACATAGAAAATACATTGTGTACACTTGAATGAAACAAGCACCATATGGCGTACTTCTTAGAGGCTTTGACAGAACGGTTACCTTTCGAGGGTGCATGGTGGGTAAATCTGGAAGCCAGATTATGTTAGGCCCAATATTACAATAAACAAGATACCCAACTAGGATATTGAACGTCACCTCCGTTTCCATGTATATAAAGCCATAAGCCATCTAGATGTACTCAGCTCCTTAGGGGCCTGCCTATTCTTGAATTACGTGGCTCTAAAGAGTTTATTAGGAACCTATAATATATCATGCTCTTCAATTCTCGCGCTCTTTAAAAACTAGATGCTACAGCACTGTACTTGAGGATTTAGGTGGAGCGTGTCTCACCAGTGCCCCGACTAGACATTAAGTGATAACAGACTTTGAAATGGGTCCCTTCCAGGTCGCATACTAATGTATTTAACTTTATGGACAAAACACTGATCGATTTCTCACCAAGGAAAGTAACAGCACACCAAAGGTATGTCAACCATGCATGCTCCGTTTACATTTCGTGGTTTACTATATCATACATTCCCAAAAAGCATTTGCTTTCTCAGTAGGTTGTGTTTCTGGAGATGATTTTTGATGCAACATAGGACTCTTGTGTTGCGCGCACACTCTGAACTGAGTGACCGCCAGCTATCTGGGTAGCTTACAAGTGTGAATGTGTGTACATGAAAAGCAGGACAGAGGGGCTTGGAGTAAGGCTGAAGACAGGGAGAGTTTCTATCAGTGAATCAGAAAGGTTTTCAGATTACTTGCTCATACAATCCTTGGCCTCTCAGCAGAGCAATGATCACATATGTGCCAACTGGAAAACATTTTATTTGACTGTGCAGGGAGGCATACAGAGCTGTGAAATACCGTGCCAAAGGAAAACAAAATGCTTTGGTTGGAGGAGGGAGTGATATATATATATATACATATATATATGCATATACATATATCAGCAGAAGCCATAACCATGTACGCTGGGAACGAAATGGCAAAAACCTGTTTTGGTTCGGTTTTAAACCTCATAAGAACAAAACGGGCACAAATGTGGTAAATGACAACTGTATGAGGTGAGTACAGGGAAGTCAATTTGATGTGGCTGTTAAGGGGAAAGCTCTCAAAAATATTAGCATAAGCAACAGCAGCCAGCTTCCAACTGTTGACTTTTCGTGGGGGGAACAAACGCACACCCCCGCCTTGGTCCTGGCACCGCTCCCCGCTAGCGCTGCCCCCGGCCCTGCGAGCGGGACTCCAGCTACGCGGCCCACTCCAATGTATTTTCTAGTCAGAGAATAAGCGTTTCCAAAAGCCAGCGAAACCTCCCAAGTGCGAAGCGTGCTGCACGGGCAGAGGCCTTGGCTGCGCGCGCCGCCCCTCCCATCCTGCTGTGTCAGGGCCCGGGCTGGGAGCTGGCTCCGAACCTCGCTATCATCAGAGCCACCGGGGAGAGCGCGCTCCCCTCCCCCACGCGCAGCCAGCCAGCAGCCACTGCCGCTTAAAGGGGCAGCCACCGGCAGCTCTGCCCGCAGTGCCCGGGCCCGAGAGCTCCACGCCACCCACGGATCGGCTTCAAGGCTCAAATGAACCCAGCTCTTGTTTTCTTTCCATAATGAATACATTTCTCCAAACCATGGAGCTGGATCATGGATGTCGTTTAAGAGTGTGCCCACTGAAATTACTTAAAGGAGAAATATTTGTTGGGGGAGGGTGTAGGCGACTTTCGTGGTAGGTCCCCACGTAGCTCAAATTTGGTTGCCATTCTTTTATTTTTATTTTTAAAGAGAGAGAATTGAAATACCATGCATGCAACATAACACTTAAAAATCTTTGAGGCTGACATTTTGTTGCAAGTTTGATTACACAGTTTGGGATCCAAGTGTCAGTGGGGAGTTAACTGAACAGCCGACACACATCCTGGTAATGCTACAGCTGTCCAGTGGCAAGCAAGCGTGTTACCCCCATCTCCTAAGTTTAAATCACAGCAGTGCCAACTCTGTTATTCATCTTCCTGAGGTCAATAGGACGGCCGTTAAATTCGGCACCAGCGACACCTGTTCTCTACAGAGCTACATACCACAGTAGCAAGTACTATATGAAAGGTAAAAAAAAAAATTAAAAAAAAAAAAAAGAATATTGGGTTTGTATCACATGCAACACCATCCAGTCAGCCATACCTTTTTCAAAAGAATTTTTAGTTAGAGCGTAAGAAAAAGTGTTTGTCTTTTGAAAAGCATCCTCATCACGGCTCTCGCTAGGCCACCACTTCACGACTGCAACGCCGTACATACCGGGCTCCAGGCAGCTTACACAGGCTGGAGAACATAGCAGTTAGCCTAGTTTATGGTCGCCTCAGCTGTAACCGTGTGTCTGATTCCCTGTCACCGCCTCCACTTACTGCTAAACTAGGCCAATGCCGATCTAGGATCTCAACTTCCCAATGCTCCAAGGACAATCCGTAGATGTGGTCCATGGCACCGACTGACGACCTAGTGCTTCGAAAGAGCATATTGTGACGGAACAGCCATCAGCAATCATGGCCAACAAGAGTGGAATCACCTCCCACTGGGACTCCAGGAGGCGGACGGCTACAACCGAAAGTCCCTGAAAACATATTTAATGTTACAGGTGTAGTGGTCGATTTGCTTTATTGGCATTTGTGGTTTCCTTTTGTTCTTTTGTGTCCTAGTACCAGGATGCAGGTTTCGCGACAGGTTCCACAATGTCTATTTGAGTTACACATGCAGTATTACACAAGACATAGTACTCAACTAATCAACCTCTGAAGTACAAAACACCAGTTGGCTGAGGCTGGATTCAAACATGTCACCTGCAGTGTGACCAAGTCAGCAGTGAGTGCCCAAATCACTTAGCAAAACAGTTTTTAAGTACTCTGCAATCTAGGGTTTGTAGTTTCCATTTTGGACTAGCTAGAGGCATGCTGACATTGGCAAACATGATGTGGGTCCACTTGGCAAAATTGCAATCGTGCCACAATTTAGCAGAAAAGGGAATGCAAGGGGAATGCAAGGTATTCGGAGTACATTTGCAACTTGACAACTAGATGAGATCTTTTTGGAACAGGCGTAGTATTGGCAGTTCGCGCTACCAATCACTCACTTTTCTGAGTCCTATTGTGCTCTGGAAGCTTTAGTTTTGGTTTGATGAAATTATACTAATGAGGCAACCAGATCCATTCTATGAAAGAAAGACTAGGCCTGGAAATACAGCAACTTGCTGTGTCAGTACACACTGCAATAGCTGCAAGCAGGGTTCCCTGGCAGCTATTGCAGCAGACCAGTAGCCCAAGTATCTACTGAATCCAGCTGTGGCATGTCTGTTTTTGGACATCAGTGCATAGATGTATAGTGGAAATTTGCAGGTTAAATAAAAACTGAAACAAACTGACACAATTGTACGAGAAGGACCAGTTGCAAGCCCTTGGGTGCAGCTTCTTCTGGGGCATTTGGGTTGTCACACCCCCTGAGAAATGCATTACCCAGTTGTTAGTTGGGTCTAGGGCTCAGCAATGGGTTTAACAGGGTGTATGTTGGGTTGCCCATAAACGCTCAAACACACAGTCATAGCACAGGGACATTTCCCTCAACCTCTGAGGAACTTTTTTTAATCCAGTCCCTCCTTCCTCCCACGCATCATATGGCAAGGATTAAAAAAAATACTTATTGGTCTGCATCGAGATCAAATGACTGTAAAAAGCCTGATGCAGCTATTACTTTGACAAGTAAATATGTGCTTCTCACCCATTTGGCGCTAAGTGAAGTTGTTTTTGGTTGTTTAATTTTTTTTTACCAGGAAGATGTGATCTTTTATTCTTTGTCAAAACATATTTGCCATGATAGAATGGGGACCAGTGGAGTAAATACCGCTTTTATAAAAAGTGAGGGATGTGCATTGGTGGAACAGGACAGAAATACATAACATAACATACCTCCTTGCACTTTTATGCTTTGAATTGGAAAGTAGTGCCTGACCTAATAATAGGGCCTAATGTCCGTCGTTCAGCCCTGCAAACCCTGCTTGAGGCACCATCTTTCTTTAGCAGGGCACACTGCGGAGATGGCTGGCAAATCTCACACTCCCTGAATCTCACCGACCAAGGTGCTCCCCCGTCCAAGCGGCAAGTGAAATACAGAAATGAACATTTACAGCTACACTTGAATATTCGAACTCCAACATTCCAGCATTTGTGTTCAGTGGTAACCCCCCTTAACTGGCCAACTTCAATATCCCACCAGGGTTAAAGAACGAATGAGCAAGGAGGAGTATTTTCAGGGGGCAAATCTCAAGGGCCTTACACTGCAGTCACTCCGGCCACAGGGAACACGCTGCTCGTTTACACGGCGTCAGGTCACAAACAGAGGCCTGTTTACACAGAACCTGGTGAGCGAGTTTTGCTGCCAGCTCTGTGTAGAAGCGGCGACAAAGCTGACAGGTGCTGTTTAACTATACCCAGAATTCCCAGTCAACTCAGCAAACTGACAGAGGCTCCACCCGGATTGCTTAATATTTAGGAGAAGGCTTCCCTCTTTCTCAGTCTCTTCAGCATTCTGGGAACAGAAATAATTCGACATTCGGACCCCTCCCCTCAGGCTCAGACAACTTAAAACCGAACATGTTCACTCCCAACACTCAAGGAGCCGAGCATAAGCAAACCCAGGCACAAAGTGAATCTTAAGGCGGAAACAGATTTTATTTCGAAGGGCTTCCTCCCGACTAGCGCCCCAGGGTGGAGGAGAAAAATATCGCCCAACTACTACCCAGGGTCCAACACTAGATGCATGAGGGCATGTATGACATGTGAATCTGCAAAAAACATGCAAATACTCGTGGGCCTGAAACAGCATAGCGTTGTGCGCACACAGGGGAACAGCAGCCTTGAGTAAAGTCTAACATGGCAGACGCCAGGAGGGTTAAAAAACACATTTAGCATGTCAGTGGTGTCTGATGTAGGTCCAGGAGCTCCAGATCCGTGCCACATTTTCTGACCAACCAATGAAAAATTAAAGGAGATAATTGAGATTAGCAGAATATGCATTCAGTTTGAGAAAAAGTCATGAAAATGTGGTACTATTGGGCTATCCTGTACCTGCGTTGGTCTCTGCTGTAGAATAAGGTAATGCGTGAGAAAATGGAAGCAAATTAAAAATTCACAGCATTGAAACCAAAAGGGAGTAGACTTATTATAATTTATGGGACACAGGCAATTTCTCACAAATCTATTTCAGCCGGTCTAGGACTTCCTGGGATGATGACATTTGAAGAGAGGTTGACCCTCCGTAGCCTATGTCAAGAGTCTGATCTCAATAATGTTTGCATGGATTTTGCCCCTTCCTTTCAAGGTGAGGACGGTCATGATAGAGGAGTCCAGTCCAAGGTAGTCACAGAAGTAGTATTTGTCACTAAAAGCTTCACTAAGTCTAGAGAGAAATATCCATGTTGGGAAGACTGCCTTTCCAGTGTCAGGTGGCACTTGTGCGTTTTCAGGCTTTATAAACCCAAGCTCTTTAGGGAAATGAGCGATGGACATTCCCCTAGCTGTCCCTCCTTCTCACTTTCACAACAACTGAGAACTTCGGTTAAATGTTCGGATAAGCCAAAGAGAGAGAGAGGAAGACAGCTGTGGCTGCAGGTTAAAGTATTATCTAGTGCAGTGCTACTTACCCTTTTGACTTCTGTGGACTCCAACTGAATCACTATTGAAAGCTGGGAACCCCCACCTAAGCAATCCTTACGATTGGAAACTCAAAACAATAAGCAATAATACAGAAACTAATATACATCAAATACACTAATAATGAAATATTGTATTTGACACGGCAAAGAAAAGGGAACCTCTGAGACCACTCTGGTGTGACAGTAAACAAGAAGGCATGACTTAGCGAGTTACAAAGAAATGGGTTCAGGGGGCAAAGAAAAACTCCAAAATGAAAGACCCTGGGCTGGGAAACGTCAGACACAACAATAGACCTGTTTAAACCACACATAGATCTGGACCCAAAAACCCAGGTTACATGAGCTCATTAGAACCAAGATCATAACGGACGAGAAACCAAAAATCCACAAATATCGCTTTAGAAAGTCTTCGACTTGAAACCAGGTTCAGTACGCACACAACCCATTTTTCCTGTGTAAAAAACACTGCCATACCAGATCAGGATTTGGGAGCAGGCTCTAGACCCAAAACCAATTGCAAACCACAACACATAGACCACCCACTACACACTTGACATTTACACACGTATTGCTAGAAGTATACTAGCCACACCCCCATAACAGAACTTCCCTATGAAGTGTTCACCTCTCAAAGGACCCACCCAACTAATGTAGTTTGGAAACAAATACCTCAGTGAAGAAACTGTTGCCTGAATCAAACCCCCTGCTCAAAGCCTAAAGAGGACAAGTTATTGGGAAATGCTGCGCTACACAAATATAACATCATCTGTGATGCCAGCTGCCTACATTCTTAATATGATCCTCCGAACTCTGCAGCAGTCTTCAATATTAATTGTTCCTATGTAATCCCCAGGCAATATTTCTGCAGTTTTTAAGTGCTCTAAATGAAATGTTAATAACACCCAATTTAGCGGTACTCCATCGTTTGACCTCAGGATGGTGAAAGGCTAAATAGGCCTCTCTGCAATCCGAAAATTTGAGTAATAAATTAGTCTATATGACAGCAGTGAGCCCTCAACATGCAAAGTCATCTTTCCAGCTGACATGGGTGCCTTATCTGTAGGAGTTTCCTCTTACTAGGGCAGCCTATCAAGCGGTTTTCTAGAGTTGAGTCCATGCCCGCTGCAGCACCGCCCTCGTGCTCCTCTCTGGGGAGTAGCTAGCTCCGTGCTCTCCCTACCCTTCTGCTGAAGGCTCCTTCAACCAGAAAGCTCTGCAAAGACTCACATCATGGTCCTCTACCATGAACTTCTTCCACGTTCCTTGTGCAGACAAGCTGAAAATCACCACCAGGGCATCAGAGTGGGATGCGCCTGCACGAGGAAGGAAGCATTTGCAACCAGCTTGAATTAACTCGACTAGTAATCTGACAGACCACCAAACCACAACTTGAAGCCACCTTTCCACTCAAACTAGACCCTGCAAGTAGCAATACACAAGCAGAAAACCTCAGCAGTCGCTGGGTTCATAGATGTCAATAATTTTAAATGGCAGAGAACCAGCAACCCAAAGCAGGGGGAACCCTCGGTTCCTTTAAAAGCCCAAACAGGTCTTAACAAAGGAAGAAAAGGATGGCCATTTCATAGGGACAAAAGTATCTATGAAAAACCCCCCCAAAAAAGACAGTATTTTCCAAGGGGCCGGTAAAAAAAAATAGAAATATCATGCAGCTATACCTCTCTAATCTACGGCTACAATAAGTTAATAGTATTTATCTCGCTGTATATAAACGTGCATCTACCTTTTTTTGAATACTAAGTAGGTGTACAAAACATGCGGTTACAATGCATTCGTTGAGGAGGCTTTCCTCGCTCTAATGTGCTCAACCACCCATCGGAGGTCACTTCAAATATACGCAATAAGAAATACGCAGGGGTTCGTTAGTTTCTACTAAACTCTGCCATTAACCATATCTGGACTTTGGTTAAGAATCGTCCAATGTCATGTGTGACCCCGACAGCTGGCGTCATACCAAATGCATTTTGAGATTCCAGGGTCCCACTGTGAAGCATGCAGCATCAAGGCCCCGTGGCCGCCACTAGCTGCAAAGACGGACCGGCTGAAGGTGTCCTACACGGGAGTCCTCGGCAGCCATGTCAGTGGGGTGGGTACATGCGTGAGCTCGTGTGATGGTCCTACAGGAGGGGCCAGGGGCATGGCTCCAGTGCTCCGTTTGTCACAGCTGGAGCCCAATCAACAGGATAAACCAGTCCAGGCCCCGCCCGGCGACCCACAGGGGTCTTATCCTCTCGATCCAAAACTCTTCGACAACACAAAGAAAGGACTGCGGAGGCAGCAAGGCAGATAGCAGCTCTGAACGAGCACTTGGGAGAATACGTTGTTCTTATCAGTGACTTGTGTGTTTACAAATGTTGTCAAAGCTACTTAAACTATCTGTAAAAACACTGCACGTGCTGCACTGCCGCGCAATCACGAGCTATGCGTGCTCCCCTCCTTGTTTAAAACCGGAAAGACAAGCACATTCCAGGGTGTCGGTCCTCCCTCGCGAGGGAGGAAGTGGAGAGAAAGCCCAGGAAGGCGCGGTGTCCGTGGCAGACGTAAAGCCACAAGGCGTGCTGTGCTGGCTTCGCATCTCCAGGGAACATCCTGGGGACTCGTTCTGCCTCTCAACGAAGCTGGCTCTCTGAAGCTCCTTCTGCCTCTCAAAGCAGCATCGTCTCGGGCCTTTCCTGCCTCCCGAAGCAGCACCTCCGAGACCGATTCTGCCCCGACGCAGCATCATCCCAGGGACTCAATCTGCCTCAACGCAGCATCATCTAAGGAACTCATTCTGCCTCAACACAGCATCAACTCAAGAACTCATTCTGCCTCAATGTAGGCATCATCTCAGGGACTCAATCTGCCTCAACACATCATCTAAGGAACTCATTCTGCCTCAACGCAGCAGCAACTCAGGAACTCGTTCTGCCTCAACGCAGCATCAACTCAGGAACTCATTCTGCCTCAACGCAGCATCAACTCATGAACTCATTCTGCCTCAAGGCAGCATCAACTCAGGAACTCATTCTGCCTCAACGCAGAATCATCTCATCAACTCAGAAACTCATTCTGCCTCAACGGAGCATCATTTAAGGAACTCATTCTGCCTCAACGCAGAATCATCTCAGGAACTCATTCTGCCTCAACGCAGCATCATCTAAGGAACTCATTCTGCCTCAACGCAGCATCATCTCAGGAGCTCATTCTGCCTCAACCCAGCATCATCTCAGGAACCCAATCTGCCTCTGAAAGCAGCATCTCTGAAGTTCATTTTGCCTCTCAGAAAGTAGCAGTAGCAGCATCCCTCCGACCCTCATTCTGCCTCAGAGCAGCATCTCCAACCCTCATTCTGCCTCTCAAAGTAGCAGCATCCCCGACCCTCATTCTGCCTCAGAGCAGCAGCATCCCCGACCCTCATTCTGCCTCAGAGCAGCAGCATCCCGACCCTCATTCTGCCTCAGAGCAGCAGCATCCCGACCCTCCCCTCATTCTGCCTCAGAGCAGCAGCATCCCCGACCCTCATTCTGCCTCAGAGCAGCAGCATCCCCGACCCTCATTCTGCCTCAGAGCAGCACCCCCGACCCTAATTCTGCCTCAGAGCAGCAGCACCCCCGACCCTCATTCTGCCTCAGAGCAGCATCCCCGACCCTCATTCTGCCTCGAGCAGCAGCATCCCGACCCTCCCCTCATTCTGCCTCAGAGCAGCAGCATCCCCGACCCTCATTCTGCCTCAGAGCAGCAGCATCCCCGACCCTCATTCTGCCTCAGAGCAGCACCCCCGACCGTCATTCTGCCTCAGAGCAGCAGCACCCCCGACCCTCATTCTGCCTCAGAGCAGCAGCATCCCGACCCTCATTCTGCCTCAGAGCAGCAGCATCCCGACCCTCCCCTCATTCTGCCTCAGAGCAGCAGCATCCCGACCCGACCCTCATTCTGCCTCAGAGCAGCAGCATCCCCGACCCTCATTCTGCCTCAGAGCAGCAGCATCCCCGACCCTCATTCTGCCTCAGAGCAGCACCCCCGACCCTCACCTCATTCTGCCTCAGAGCAGCATCCCCGACCCTCATTCTGCCTCAGAGCAGCAGCATCCCGACCCTCCCCTCATTCTGCCTCAGAGCAGCAGCATCCCCGACCCTCATTCTGCCTCAGAGCAGCAGCATCCCGACCCTCCCCTCATTCTGCCTCAGAGCAGCAGCATCCCCGACCCTCATTCTGCCTCAGAGCAGCAGCATCCCGACCCTCCCCTCATTCTGCCTCAGAGCAGCAGCATCCCCGACCCTCATTCTGCCTCAGAGCAGCAGCATCCCGACCCTCTCAGAGCAGCAGCATCTCCGACCCTCTCAGAGCAGCAGCATCTCCGACCCTCTCAGAGCAGCAGCATCCCCGACCCTCTCAGAGCAGCAGCATCTCCGACCCTCATCCTGCCTCAGAGCAGCAGCATCCCCGACCCTCTCAGAGCAGCAGCATCCCCGACCCTCATTCTGCCTCAGAGCAGCAGCATCCCCGACCCTCATTCTGCCTCAGGCCAGCAGCATGCCCGACCCTCATTCTGCCTCAGAGCAGCAGTTTCCCGGAGACAGTTTCCGGGTTACTTTAAGAACGATACACCTCAGAGTTCACTGCTTTTGTTTGCTTTTTAATGCACCCCAGTGCAGAGAAATACTCTCCGTCTTTATATAATAACTGCAAATCCGGGCCCAGCTTATTTTCCGATTTTCTCCCTGAAAACTCACAAAGAGGAAACCAACGAAGGTTATGACCTTTGTTTATCCAAACAAGACCAACCGGTCACCTCTTTAGGACCCCAAATGCGCCCCCCTTTCCTGGTGCCTGCGCCTCCTTCAACAGGCAGACCCCCTCCCGTGACAATACAACAACTACCAAACAGGGGATTACTAAAGAGGGGGAGGGGAACCGGTCAAGCAAAGAGCCATTCTCTTAAAGAAAGCCAGCATTCCTCGCTAACACCAGTCGGGGTGCAGGACATGCCCCCCATGCTGCCAGCAAAGCAAACACTTCCCGCGCAATCTGCATTCTGAGGGCATAAGCCGCAGTGTGGGTGCAGAAGCAACGGTGTGAAAACAACTGCTTGTCCACGCCACGGGGGTATATAACGGCTCCAGACCCTCGGCGAACTCGGAGACCACGACTTTAGCAACCTGGGCACAGGCCGAGACAGTAAAGCAGAAATAAACACATTGACCCCACCGCTTGCGTTAGCTTCGGTACCCACGCGTCTCCATCCTGGCTAAGGTGAGGCGGGTCTCCGGTATTCATTTGAGGTCCGCAGACACCGCATTCTTCCCCGTGACCCCTCGCGCTTCCGTGCTCGCTGGTTGCAAGCCTTGTTAATAAGCCATGAGGCCAGAGAGGTCTGACAGGTTACTCTAAGCATCTTTATGCCAGGGTTGCCCATATATCATGTCGAGATATTCAGAACTCTACAGACCAGATCAATTAATCTAAATGGAACTCTATACGTTTAGAGAATATCCCAAAGAGCTGGCACAGATCCAGCTCCCCCCCCTTAATCCACCTTCTACACCGAGGTGACAGGCACGACACAGCTGTAAAGGTGGGTAAACTCTCCTCCTTTAGGGTAGTCACCAATCCCAGACCAACAGCTCATGCTAGGAAGTCCACTGGGCACAAAACAACACTACAGCCGTTTAGCAAGCTTAGGGATGCTTCCACACAGCACTGTACAGATCCCCTGCAGACACACAACAAAGAAACAGGGCTAGGTACTTTAGCCACATAACAACCCACTGGGTAGCAAACCATTCACAACTGGGGACATGATAGTAATAGCTATGATATATGTATCACAAGAATCATAACCAAATGAGAACATACATATTAATGAATCCACCCAAGCATTCTTGAGAAAACACAGACTAGACACTCGAATCCCCACTATCCTGACTCCTGTCAATGCGAGGCTCCAAAATTGTGTGGAAAAGACAGATTTCCAACACCGCGAATGGCAGAAATTCACACAACACATGTACATAACCCACCGCACTACGCAACCAAAACACCCACAGTGAACTAGCAGGTTAACCAATATTCCAAGCCTTATCCCACAGTTCTAGTGAAATAAACCAGCAACTATACATATATCCAAATACTGGGTCTGGTCTGCGCTTGCACCGACCTGCTTTCGGTGCAGCTTGTGATTTGGGATACTGGAGCAAGTCTTAGTGCAGTTTGCTTTTGGGCAGTTGCCAACAGCGTGAAAACAAGAAGCTAAACAAACAGAGACTTTTGACTGTGTATTCTATCTGATCTGCTGGGACGTCCAGCGCCAACATCTAGAAGACCGTGGAGTTATTTCCTGTTCAAAAGCCTCAGCACCGATTACTCGATCAGGTTTCAACACAAATTTATTTGCCACACTACAAGAAACTTCATTCACTAATGGTGACAAAGTCAGACAATGAACCACCAAAACCAGTTTACTCTCAACAGCAATAACTGGGCAAAATAAGGGCAGAGTGGGACATAACTGGTATATAGGGATGTACTTAACACAATTGACGTCATTGTTTAAAATGAGTTCTTTAAGCGTTAACATATGTAGAGGGCTCACAGAATATGATGGTCTCAACACATTTTCTAGCTTCCCTTTGGCATCGCTTTAACTAACCACAGATGCTCCACGGAGGGTATCAGGATGCAAATAAGACAGAGGATCCACTGTCCACAGTGAGGAATCTACAGGATCAAAATACCCACAAATGCTTCACCAGATACAAGATGGACTCACCAGTATCTAGGTGCACCCCAAGGCTTGCTTGATACAACAGGCCTTTCCTAGGTTGTAATAACCGTGGCGAGAACGCTAACCCATAACGTGGCCTCAATAGATTCCAACCTCCCATGGAGAATCTCCTCACTAAAAACGGGGCACAGGTTCTAACAATAGAGCTTTCATTGCATACAGTGGGGCCTGTAAGGTCCCAAAAACTTCTCCAGCTCCCAAAGCCCAAGACCGTTCCAGTGACTACAACAGGGCATCCACAAACTGGAACTACAAAGTGGACAAGCCAGCTGAAACATAGCATAAATGGACTTCAATTGCTTGTACAAACTCCACTGGTCACTGGGGAGATTTTACAGGCTATGCTTTCTCAAAAGTCTTCCTAAAACTCTACACATGCATGCTCAGCTGCTTACTGAGAGCCACGGAGAATGGAAGACTGCAGATGATAGCTGGGAAGAGAAGAAACCGTGTGATGGACATTATAGCGTATCCATCTAAAATTTTGGGCATGTTTATCGTAACAGGTATTATTACGGTTTTATAAATCGCGTAGCTACTCCAGATGGTTTCCCCAACGCCAGGTAACAGGAGGACATCCAAGGAACATAACTTAAAATAACCATGTTTTCAGATCCTTGTGGAAAGAGGTGCAGCTTCTCAAGAGACTCCGGGAGAGTGTTCAGAGCTTTGGGCCAAGAAAGAAAGAAAAAGAACAGCCACTCATCCTAGTTAGTTCAATTCTGGGAACTGCCTAAAGTGATCAATTGCTTAACCACAGAGTGCGAGAGGGATGATATAGAGATACCAGTTTATGCAGGTCTCATGGTCCAAACAGAGTTGATTCTGTGCATATAGCAGAGCACTTTAAACTGGATGAGATTATCTACTGTGAGCCAATGTAGGTCTCGAAGTAGACCAGACGCAGATGCATGTTTACGCATTTGGAACAGGTGTCTGGCAGCAACATTCAGTACCATTTGGAATCGTCTGAGCACAGTCTTATATGTCCCAAGTTAGAGGACATTGTCGTAGTCCGACCTAGACAGGATCATTACCTGGATGACTGTCCTTTGGGTAGAGAAAGGAAGCATCCGTAGGACCATTTCATAATGCCGAAGCATGTAGAGGCTACTTTGTTTGCCTGAGGTTTAATGGACAAGGTGAAAATCGAGCCAGATGCTTAGATTTTTTTTTATCTTCTGGACTGGTTCTGGAAGGATCCCTAAAGTAGCCGGCCAATGCTGGAGACCCCAGAGCTGGGGATTCTTGCCAAGTATCATTATCCCGGTCTTGTCACCATTTTGTTTTAGAGTTGGAGCTTATCCAGGAGGAGACAAGGCCAAGGCATGAGTTTTAAATCTCCGGAATTGTGTCCTTCCTGGGACGAAAGAGAACATTATTTGTGTGTCGTCAGCATATGAAAACAGGGTGATGCCACAGATTTTCACCAGATCTGCTAATGGGTGGTCACATATGTTAAACAGCATAGGGCTGAACACAGCATTATCCGAGAAGACCTTAAAGTGACCATCAGTCAAGAATTTATTTATTTATTTATTTGAAAGTTTTATATAGCGCGGACAAGATCCTTGCAGATATCAGAGCGCTTTACACAGAGAAGTACATGAGCATGGTTAAAACAGATACATCAATAGGTCAAATGATACAAGTAGGTGGCCGCTAAGCCCAAATAAGTGGCTACAAGGCCACACATGTGAGTAATAGAGCAGTTAATACAAAATCAAAAGGGTCAAACAAGTAGTATAGATCGTGCAGAGTACTAACAGATAGTAGTTCAGGTGTATTTAGCCATGAGGATAGCTTTTACTTCATTTTTAAAGAGTGTGGTGGAAGAGATAAGTCTTGTTTCGGGCGGGAGAGAGTTCCAAATCCTGGGCGCCATTCCCGAGAAGGAGCGCTTATATGTTTTTTCCTTCCGGAATCTTCGAGGTTTCAACAGAAGCTTGTTTGAGCCTCTGGTATTTCTAGTTCCTCCAGATATTGTCAGTTTCTGAGCGAGGTATCTGGGTGAGTTTAGATGTACCGCCTTGTGTGTCAGGCAGGCGATTTTCAGATGAATTCTAGCTTCAAATGGCAGCCAGTTCAGGGATCTCAAGTCCGGGGTAATATGGGAGTATTTTTTTGACCCAGTGATGAGTCTCGCTGCAGCGTTTAGAGAAGCTCTTAGGGGTGCGGTTGTAGTTAGGGGGAGTCCACAGAGGGCGATGCTGCCGTATTCAATTCGAGGTATGACTAGTGCTTGTACTGCGGTTTGGAAGTCCTTGGCTGGGAGGTAGGGTTTAAGTTTCCTCAGAGTGTTGATCTGGAAGTTTGCTCCCTTTGTTGCCTTGCTGATATGTTGCTGCATGTTCAAATTGGTGTCAAGTGTTATGCCTAGTGATTTTGCGGAGTCCACGATGGTGGGTTGGACATTGAGTGCAGTTAGGTCTTTAAGCCAAATTTGAGTGGTGGAGGCCTTCGCTGGAGGTGAGATCAGAAGGAATTCAGTTTTCAGGGCATTGAGTTTGAGATGATTATCGGCCAGCCAGGATTGGGTGCATCTGATCGTTGAGTTCAGGAGCAAGATGTCCTTGGGGGACTGTATTTTGAGATAGAGTTGGGTGTCATCAGCGTACATGTGAAAGTGTACATTGGTTAACCTGGCGAGTGCTGTCCCTTTAAGATCCAGTTGAGACAGTCTACCAACAAAAATGTTCACCATAGACAGAACATTCTAAAAATAATGACTCCCCCCTCGATACTGGGTTCACTAGAAAGCTTACCCAAATAGAAGGTCACCTGTTTATAGTTCATCCAAAGCAACAATATTTTCTTGAGTCACTGGAGATAACATTAGGTGATTTTTACTGACAATCATTTATAGTTTGCGTTCTCCTCAAAATGTGGCAACGATACTGCGCTCTTGGACCAACACTGGACTGTTGTGTGTCAAAATAGAACTGGTAAGCACACGGGAAGAAAGTCATAGTGCACCTGAGGCAAGAATGCCTGATGTGTGCATCTCCTCCACAGATGTGAAGGGATTTGGAAGCCAACACCAGCCTGTTCAGAGATACTTAAATCCTGCCAAGTAGATGACTAGAAGTCTCTTTTTTGTTACGTTGTGTGATGTAATGTGCAAATACGAGGCCTAACAAAAACCACGTCGGCCTGTACCCAGAACCCCCACCACCCTCAAAAAAGTCAGCAATAGTGGAATTAATGCCCAGAATGAATTAGCCAGCAAGACTGCCATTTTAGAAGGGTGTCTATTGAAGCCTGAAACACAAACCAAGGCGTTTATGACCTCAAATATGGTATTTTCTCTTGAGTCTTGGCTGTAGGAACACACTGCCCAGAGGACAGGGACCCAGGAACTAAAACCGAAAGGAACTGCTGAACATAAAGCCCTCTTTCCCAGTGCTTATTTACAATTTTCTGTAGAAAATCAGCCGCAAAGTGGGCAGGCCTCCCTGCTTCTTAGCATCCATCACGTGCACCGAATGATTTCTCAATTATAAAAAAAAATACAACAAAAACAGACCAGGAGAACGTCTGCTTTCATCTGAAAAACTGTCAAAATTAGCATTCTGTAATTAAACATCACACCCTCTCAATAACCTAACTAGCACGATGCAACCAGGTTGTGCCAACTATTTAATCTAATTGACTAATTACAGATTTCAATTTAGTCAGTTCCAGAGCAACTGTTGACAATTTGTTTTCATTAAGGGCACAACGGGATAAATATTTAGGCTGGCGTTTAGAGGACTTACGGCAGCGGGCCTGCACGGTTTACATTCACTCCGTTGCTACAGTGGACCGTGTTCGTGCATGAAGGAAGATGTGCCAGGGACCCCTCCTCTCCGCGAGGTGGCACAGAACCACGCGCTGACATGTACCTCTCGGCACACTGGCACAGGCGGCAAGAACAGCCAGACGTACAGCCCAGCAAAGGCCCACTGGGAGCCAGGACACAAGTGCAACCGAGGAGTGCAGCGCAAAGCAAAGCATGCACCCACCACCGCACGGCACGGCACGGCGGTTTAAAAACAAGCATGGCTGTCTCATTTCCTTCTCTTTAAACACAAAGAACTAGGATTCATTATGTTTACTATCCAGTGCGTACTCTAAATTCACTACTTTCAGCTTTTGGCAGGGAGGCAAAACGATGTGCAGCTATTAAACGTGATACGTTCAGGATCACACATTATGGTCAAAGTAAAGAAGTCAGGAATTGAACCCAGTTCTCCAACTGAGTCACTAGACAACAATTCATTTCACGTTTTTTCTTGTACAGGAAACGAGACTTCAAAATGCACGGAAGTAGCAGTCTCTGTATCACGTATTAACGTCAATATAGAGGGTCATGTCAACCATCAGCCAGAAAACACAACAGCGGTGTGAAAAGTTACATATGTGAGCTTAGTAAGACCTTTATTCCCAGCACGACACAAGCACGCTTGAAAAAATCCAATTGCCACACTCCTGCTAATTTATGTAGAAACAACAGCCCAGTTTCTTAAGTTTATTCTGTTGCAGGTGTGAAACAGAGCGTGTTCTCTGTCCATGATCACAAAGGCCATCAAAACAAGCAACCCCCGAAAATTTCATAAACTCAATGGATTTCGGACCATACAATGGTCCTTCCTTCAGGGAGATTTATGCCAGAAATCTGCAATTGAAACATATTCTAATAATCATTTCATCAGTTAATCCAAATCGATTATTAGGAGTGGTTTATAGGTGGAATCCAGGTATGCTTGTTTAGGTAATGTCTTACATGCCTGGATTAAAACCTGCATTTCAAGCGGTGCATTTTTAAAATGTTACTAGTAATTAAAACTAATATATAAATTATGCAGCATATTCTCTGGAATTTAATCTATCGGAGCTAGAAACACTTTTGTGAAATCTGCAAAATCCGTCATTCTTTGGTAAACACTACAGCCATAGAATTGCAAACATTTACTGACCCTGACTAGTGTCCACTGTTTAATCAACAATGTAATCACGAAAGCTAAACGCAACGTAAACATTTAAACTATATTCAGTTCCCAGTGTTAGCCAAACTTTGCAGAAAACAGCGACTTTAAGCTAACTACCCCAAAATAATCAGGTAATCAAAAAAAGGGTAATGTGTAATATGGCACTAAATTGCTACCTCGAATGTCATCATAATTTCATCAGACCCCTCAAATGGAAATATTGGACCATACTACATGGTTATCCGTTTTGTATCTTTGACACACTGCCTAAAATATAGTTCACCAAAAAAATGTAGAAAATTATCCCACTCGGCCTGTATTGCTTCTTATGGGGAACGCTCCCAACAATTTAATTCAAATGGACTGCTGGAATAGAATTGATACTATTTATTGTGGTATACTGTATAGCACTGTACAGTTTTGTGTGTAGCACGTTAAATATGGATTGCATTTAGTATATATTGTTCTGAACAAAAAAAAGTTTACATTTTCTCTCTCTTGATCACGGTATGTATTAAAGACTATAAAGGTCGAGTGGGATATTCTTTTGCATACTTCCCACTAGTCCCAGATCTATCAAGTGGTATCCATAGGGGGTGCCCCGGTCTTACATATAAAATATACTATATCCCACATTAATCCTGGGTTTACTGCCTCTTTAAACGACACCATGTGCAGGAAATAAATAACAAGCTATCAGTAGATGTGTGCGAAAAGTTCAACTCGACAAAATGATTGTTACTTCTCAAAACTATACATTTTCATGGTGGGTAGTAGATAAAAGTATAACCACTTTAGAACGGTAAGCAAACCAAAAGCACACTTGAGCAAAATCTGGTAGAAATCTGCAAAATTCGACACAGATGTGCTTCCATAGGATAATGCATAAATGAATCTAGGACTTTGGTTAAAGATAAACACATAGGAAGGGTCTATAGGACAAACATTATTCGCACATCACTAAAAGAAAAGTCTTAAACCTGCAAAGTTCTACAATGGGCTCACATCTTGGAAAAGTCACCTGTGACCAGCCTAGAACTAGCTTCACAATGACTGGGTACATCACAGGCGCTCCAATTACTACTAGGAGCTTGCAGTGCCTAAGAATGCAAAATAACCCGCCTTCAGATCCACACTGGGCTCAAAAGACTTTCGGGGCCCCTGACAATTCATTGACATGGAACTGCTCATGGTAAGAGCATTGTGTAAGGTGTACAACTTTGGTGGCCAGAGTGGTTAATGATTTTGATTTCATTGAATAAATCCAAGTGGACACTGTGAAAGTTGATCCTAGTCCTGGAAGGCTCGGAGAGGCCAACTGCTTGGACAGAAAGAAGGATCAAAACTTGCAGACCTAAAATAATCCCTTCTGCCTTCAGCAAATGAAGGTGTGGGTACAGAGGCAGAGGAACAGGCTGTGCTTTGAGATCCTGGAGTGAGTCCTGAAGCTCGAGAATGAGTACCAGGAGAAAGGTTTAAATAGACATCAAGAACAGCCACATAAAAGAATATACTGTTAGATAATATCAAAAAGGTAATATTTTAATCCAAATTCCAAGACTACCTCCCCTCAGACACCGTACAAGCCTGTGGCAACACCAAAAGCAATGAGTGTTAGCATCATTTAAAGGCCACTCAAGAGGCCCCTCATTCAGAATGTGATTAAATGCAGAGATGGTTCAGGTATCTAACTAAGAGATGCAAGAGCTGAGCCCTGCATCAGAACTGAACAACAAGTTCTTCCCAGCCTCTCCAACTGTGTTGCTTTCAGCCTGCTGAAATGTTGAGCTGCAACCATCAATCAACCAAGATAAAGTGGCTTTGGAATCTCCGTCAACCTCTACAAATCCCACCAACTCTGAAAAGGCGCAGAGGGCCTCATAGGATATCCAGACTGGAAGGCAGGCACGAGGACAGAGCAAGGCCAGGCGTCAAGGATCGAGGATATGGCCGAGACAAGAGAGGCAGCAAGCGCTGCCATCAGACTACGCCCAAGTGGCCAAAGCCAGCGACCTATCGTAAAATGATGGGGCTCCATGCAAAATGTGAAGAGGGGCCCAGAGTCACCTATATCTCACAAGCATTAAATGTCCATGGGTGGAATTGGGGCCCCCTGAAAGGTTGAGGGTCCTCTGGACCACAGGGTCCTGTGTTCCGCCTCTAGGTTAGATACACTGCACTACACCAATGAAAAATCTTAAAAACATGTTCAGGCCAGAAAAAACGAATTCATGGACTAGATGCTTTGTTCCAACACTGCAGATTCCTTCAACTGCTTGATAAGGGACATCAAGTAGCTGGCCTGTTGTAGGAAGCGTGCACAACTTGCCAATGTACAAGAGAGGTAGTATAAATTGGTACACCTGACAAACAGACTTGCTGAAATCTGAAACCACAGGTTGGCAGATACTTGGAGGGCTAGTGACAGTGCTTTGAACAATGCTGCTGTCAGCATTCAATTCTTGTGGGTATCAAAACTCTGCATACAGCCAATAGGAGCACACCTTCATGTGGGAATGACATACCATATAAGACAACCCTTTAACAACCAATGTTCCCATACCTTCCCCTGGCATTGCTGCTAGTTGTACTCCATGCTCACATATGAAAAGATAATTCAACAGCCCATGTTCTTGCAATGCTGCTAGTTGTTTGTCATGCTCACTAGTTGTATGAGCCTTGAACAGCCAATATCTTGCAATGCTGCCGGTTGAATCCTTTGCTCACAGGGCAGTCTTGGTATACAAGGCCACTAGCACCTTGAGACCCATACGGGTGAGTAGCACGCTCTATAAATGCCTTGATTGATTGATTAGCAGCATTAAGTGCTTTGCCAAGCTACTTTGTTGGAACATGGGCAAGATCACTGCCAATCTAATGGCAGCTCAACCTGTGGAAGACAGTCTTGAGAGGCATACATTGGCGCGTTGGGTGGGAGGGCAACTTCAAACATCCCGGGTTCTAAATTCAGCATAAACTGAAGGTGTTTCCAACAGAGTTGACTAACCCATGACCAGCCCTTTTCTTCATACACTAAATCATGTCCCATATTAACATTTCTTGAGTCAGTACAAGGTGTACCACATTACTAACACGTGTATTTGTTCAAGTCTGTATAACTCTGAGCGAAAACTCAGGATTCTGCAATCCTCTCATAGTCTTACAGTTGTAGAATGAAAACCAGAGCCAAAAATAAGGATCATTCTCAAAATATAGTTCGAGGTATAACAGTGGCAACATCAGTTTTCAATTGAAGAGCACGCACACTCTGTGACAACACTCCAAAGGCAGCCAGCTACCAAACAAAAGGAACAGGCCATGCCAGCACCAGAGCACAGATAGCCAAGTCACATCAGATGAGGTGGCCTTCAGAGGACGAGGCGTTCTCACCAAGTAAACACTGCTCGCTCCATTTGGACCAGCCAGAAACAATGCAGCGGTTTTAGAATCCTCTCACACTCACGAGTCAGTGTCTGCACTGTCAATAATGCCAGGTAATCAAACACAAACAAATGGCAACTGCACCACATACTTACAAGAACAAAAGCCGATTGATGCAAGAAGTGGCAGATCACCTTCCTGTGAAAGGAGGAGACTCGAACATCTAGCATCAGGTTTACCCACCACCCTAAATCCTGAGAGCTCACTGCAGATTGCTGGTGATCATCTTGCAACATAGTACTGAAAGTCTACAAGATCTCCATTCATGTGGAGGGCCAGAGGTAATTCCACTCTCTCATTTAGCCCAAAGAGGGGTCAGACATCCTCCTGAAGGGAGAATAACTTACAGGGGGCAAGAAAAACAGAAATAAATTCTGTTTCGCTACTTCAGACACCAACCTTCTCAACCCACTTTCAGAGCACCAATGGTCAATGTGTACATTTCGCTCAGTCAAGCTTAATCTGCCTCAAGGACATCTCCCTGAATACACTGACATTCAGAGCAACCCCCAAATTCTGTAGCAAAAGCCAAAGGATATACCTACCCATGCAAGTACAAACGCTATAGCCTCCCTCCCTGCAACGGAAAATTAACATAACGAAAAAGGACACTAGTATATCGTAGTAATGGGATGTGGAAAGATCTGTGTCTCGAAAATAAGCTACCGAGTACTGTAACGAGCTAAAACTCTTTCACAGAAGGAAACAGCAGGTTTAAACACAGAAGCGCCCGCATTTGCCCCGTGTAAGAGCTCCTTAAGGTCTGCATTGTCATGATTAAATAAGTGTCCAATTGTTATCAATTTGTCGCTATTTAAACACAGGATTTTAACAAATGTTTTTGAAGCACATGGTATGTATACGGATAACAGTAACATTTTGGCCAGCGCATGGTCAATAGAACTGCGCTTTGGTCATCTTGAATTAACTAAATGTACAAAGGCCCATTTGAACGTCCCTGCTTGTCTCCGGTCCAGTAGAGTGCAGTAGAGAGCCGGAACTGAACCGCCGAAACGCCAAAGACGCCAGACCCGCCGTCACGCTGAGTGGAGAGCTACGGGATAGCTACTGCGGCACCTCACCTCGCCCGACCTGACCGGGAGCGGGAGAGTGAGGGCCGAGCCTAGAGACACCACGGCTCGGAGAGGGAAGGAGAACAAAGAGGTGAGAGGTGGCACGGGAAAAATGCTCACAGGCGGACATGCGGGGCGATAAGCGAAGCTACCGAGATACCGCTACCTCGGGTGGAGGGGTCAGCGTCCCTGCATCGAGCATTTGAGCGCCACACCCCCATTGAGTACAGAACACCAAAAACACATCAAAAGAACGTTAAAAAAACTCTGAACCCGTGGGTGCTTGGTGCTCTATGTGAACTGTTTTTAGTAGGGGTTGTTACAAATTCGGCAAGCTGTGAGCAGTAAGAGTACCCGGCTTTTGTGGCGTTATGTGGAAGGAGCAGAATAGAGGTGCCTAATTGCGACCGCCTCTTCCGACGAACAAGCAAGCAGGCAGGAGCACGAAGCACGGTGCACGGAGCGGAGAGGAGAGCCGTGCCGGGCTAAGCAAAGTGAGTGAAGCGAGTGAAGTGAAGCGAGTGAAGTGAAGCGAGCCCCCCTCCCCCTTCTCGTGGGCCGCAGACTGCGGGGCACGGGCCACGGACACAAAGCTGTGGTTGCCCCGCTTCACCTTCGGCTACGGAACGGCTCCGACAGCTGCTAAACAGCTCCGCCCCAGCACCGCCTGTCCCATAAGTGCTACGCAGCGCTCATAGTACAAGTGACTTTTAAAAAGTGACTTTTAAAAAGCACGAAGTCACAGCCACGAATCACAGAGGCCCTGCACAGGGAGTGTGGGGGGCTGGAGGGGCGGACATAGCGGCAGTGGTTCTATTCAGGAGCCATCTGCCAACGGTCAACACCCTCCCTCAGCTTGAGCCTGCAGAGGGGGAGAGTGCTTACAACAGCTTACAGCGGCAGTACTCAGCGGCTAACTCATCGGCCAACGGACCAGAAGGTGAGCCGGCCAGTGTAGCGCAGCATAGCACAGCACCTGCCCCTGGGATAGCTGCTACCATAACTTCTACCACAACAGACCCAGCCAGTCCCCCTGCCCCGCCACTGGGGGGGGTGACTGCGGCGCCAGTGCATAACTTTAGTAGGGAAAAGAGTCATACAGTTATATAATCGAGAGTCTGTGACTGTGCTTCCGCCTGATTCTGCAGTGTCTGCCGTGATTACTCCCACTGCTTGTGGCGTTTACTGAAAGGACTGTGTGCACGGTTTACTGGGCATTTTACCTCCCCTTGGCTGACATCAGCCACCATCTACCATGAGATCAGGCAAAGAAAGACGGAGCATTTCTACAGTAGTGAGCAACCGGAAGAAGAAAAACAAGATACTCAAGGTACAGCCATGAGAAATCAACAAGGCTAACAAGACCTGGCACAAGTCAAGAGGATGACATTTTAGATACCCTTGATACCGAAGCAGAGTGTTCAGCATTAGGTCAAACCGACCCACAAACTCATAACCCACAAAAAACAAAAGAACCTTTCTTCCAACCGAAAATCTTCTCCAAGTTTGCCTTCGTAAAAGACGCTGGGGCAGTGCTAAATCACATGAGCACGACCCAGAAGGGACTTACCTCCCCTTTGCTCCCGGAAATAATCATTTTAACAAAACATGATGTCGCAGATCTGGAACGAGACTTACCATCAGTATCGGAATCGGCGAGACACCTGGACAATGAAAGCCCACCAAAGCCTTACAGGGACTCAACGCCCAATACAACTACAGCAGCAAACAGTCTCCAATGCACTGAAAATGATGGAAACAACCCCAGGTGGCTAATCAAAAGTTCTGAAGCGAACAAGGATGCGAGTGTAATAGACTCAAGAGCAGATGAGTTCGACAACCAAGTCAAGGAGATATCCCTCAAAGAGTACTTAGAACATCCATCACTTCAAAACTACTCATTACATTCCACCCCAGCTAAAAAAGATCAGCGTTGGTGTCCCTCGATCCGGCTTTGGAGTCAAACACTTTACTTCAATCGAGCCATCCTGGTCCAAACACGATCCAGCACATCTCACTAACCCCTGCAAATGACGCTGCTTTGGAGCCAAACATCTTAACTCAAGCCAGACCTTCGGATTCAACCACAATTCAGCACTCAGGGCCAGCAGCCGCAAACAGCGCAGCCTCAACCCTCCACTTCCTCACAGGGAGACAGAACGGTTGCAACATAATCAACGATCAAGAAAAAAGGTGTAGGTTGCACCCAACAACCATCCACAGTTCAAACCTCAACGACTAATATAAAAGTTAACAGGGCTCACACCAAAATCAATTCTCCAGAAAATAACTATTAATAAACCGCAGGCTTGGCACGCGGGGACAGTTGGAACCAACTTATTCTCCCTGACAACTGAAGAATGGGAGAAAATGGTGGACACATATACCCAGGGAAAAGGTGTCATGTCACTTCATGACATAGAAAGTAAAACGGATGATTCCCCAGAGGTTCTAAACACAGTAGAGAGTGATCTCTGGGCATCACTGCTTAACACCAAAAAGCAATGAAATACCTTTCGGACAAGATGGATATCCAATTAAACCTGCTTACCCGCTTAACCACCCATGTCATTAACATCGACACCAAGTTATTAGATTTGAATGAGCTGATCAAAAGAGTTCAATCAAAAACCACAATTAACCAGCCAAGCTGCACATGTTACTCAATCATCGATAAATTATCCTCCTTACCAGACGTAATGAGCGAGCTCCTAACAGATATAAAGTCTGTAAATAACTCCCATAGAGCAGCATGGGCAGCAGCAAGCGACGAGAGAAAAACTCAGACTATGGAGCAAAGGAAAAAACCCAGCCGGAGATTACTCCCAACGTCACAATGGACTCAGATAATCCACATGACCACCTTAAGGAATCAAACGAACCGAACTTACAACAAACGGGAGGCGCACCCAAGCTCAGTCTAGAAGAAAAGCAGCAGGGCACGACCAGAGTCGCCAGCTATCGTCGAAAGCGGAGAATATATGTGTAATAAACAACAACAGTCAGCAAAACAAAGAAGGAAAATGAAGAGAAAAGGGAGAAACAAGATAGGCTCTATAAAAACCTTCTTCCCACAAGCAAATAAATCTGTGTCAGAACCAGAGAAGGATCAAGGAAGCACGAAGGATGAACCAAGCCAAAGGTCTAGGGAGAGCCCCATACCCGCCCCTGCTCCTATGGGCCCCAGAGGCAGCGTTTGCCAAGAATAAACCTACAGAAGCTGAATTTATAAGGGGATCAGGAGAAGAAGGCCGAAAACAAGATGATTCGGGGGCGGTAAGCAACAGTGCAAAAATACCCTTTTGCTCCAAGACAATGGGGCCACAAATTGCAGACAACCAGGTCGCTCAATCAACTGGAGGCACTAACCCTTGGGATCCCACCATCTGCATGTCCTCAACAGCAAGGAAAAAAGAACCCAATGTAATTTTCGATAAGGAATCACTGATCCGGAGAGAGAGTCCCAAGATCAACTCAAAGTACAATTCTCGAACCAATACCTGGACAAACTCAGGAGAACAACCAGTATGAACCCCATGACCCAATTGCCAACTTGGGTCCAACGACCCAGATAGAGCAAGGCCCTCAAGACTACAGTAAATGCAAGAGCACAGAACAGGTAACAAATCCTGAACAGCGGCAGGAGGCTACCACCCACGAAGAGTACAAAACAATACTCTTCATTCCCGACTACAGTGCCAAAGGCCGCGAGGACATTTTAAACCGAAGCAACATCCTACGAGTCCTGAACTAGATTACATCCCTAGGTATGCTAACTACCCAAGATTTGGAGGCTGTCGAATTTACCACGATCAAACATCTATCGGAGCAGGAAATAACAAAAACAACCTGGAACTCAGGAGAATTGGCGAAAAAAAATCTTAAGAGAGGAAAATCAACTAAAAGCATGGGGGATTTGAATCAAACCGTACCTCAACCCCGGCTACCCAGTTCCATTACTCCGCAATCGCCAAGAAAATGTTAACTCTACTTTGAACAAACGCCGCCCAGATATACCAAAAAAATCTATACTGAGAGGAGCACGCGGAAGCTCAGCCGAGCGAAAGGCCGGTGCATCCCCTCTGCAAAAAATCTATGGTCTTGCGACCTCAAATCAAGAATGGGACTGGATCGCAAAAACAATTAACACCAGACAGTCCAGCCAATGACAATCTGTAGAGCGAATCAGTATCCCCTCAAACACAAATCGGCCTCTAAAATTGTGTTCTTGGAATATAAACAGATTAGGAGCAAAAATCATCAATAAAGATCTACTGTTATACTTTCAGCAGTATGACTTAATCTTGTTACAAGAAACCTGGTCAGCTGAACCGTTCCATCTTCAGGGTTTTAAAACATTCCACCTCCCAGCAAGGAGAACCTCAAAATTTGAACATGAGAAAGGTGGCCTAACAACATACACCTCGATACAAACAAACTATGCAAAAGAACTGCTAAATAAAAACATTTCGGGAACGGAAAACTGGTTTAATGCAGTTCAGCAGGAAATATCAACAACGGGAACCAACAGGCAAGAACTAATCCTGGTCAATACCTATCTGCACCCAAAGGGGAAAAAAATGGCGCTACTGCCCTGGTGGCAGAACTGAACAAACCAATAACGGAAGTGGAAACTTCGAACCTTATTGTCTCAGGAGACTTCAACATGTTCCTTTCGAAGTCGTCAGGAAAGAATTATCCAACTGAAGATTATTTGCATGCCAGGGGGATTCCACCTCTGGAAGTGTGTCCATGGGGCAAACATAACAAATGTATCAAAACGCCTAATAGAAGACTTAACAAATCTGGGCCCGATTTCGATAAATGGGAGATCACCGGGGGACTGTCCCCAAGCAGCACCTTTCCATAACTCGATCTCCTGCTCGGCGATCGACTACACCTTCCTATCTTTCTCACTGTTCACAGTAGTAGAAGACTTTAAAATTGGCATATCGGACTGCAGTGACCACCTCCCGCAACAATTGACACTGAGGGCACAAGGGACAGCGCTAACATTTCCAACAAATGGCCCAAAGTTATCGACCTCAGCAAAATGCAATAGATTTAAGTGCAATTTCAGCGACCCTGATCGATTAGTGAAAGAAGCGAAGACGTGCTGGGAAAGTGTTGCAGCGCTGAACGACAACAAAATATTCGCCTGGGAGTCCTTCCTGAAATCCTTTGGCCAAAAGAATACCAAGCTCAATTTTGTTAAAGAAACCGATGTACGGACAAGCCAAAAAATATCGGCCCGCCGGACAAGTAACCTAAAAAATTATCCTCAGTCCTCTCTAACTTCCAATTTAAAGGCAATAAAAACAGCCATTAACAGAACACTTAGCGAGCTGTGGAAAGATGGGAGGGACAACAACCCCGTGATCAAATTGAGATCACTAAAGTGTAAAAAGAACAAAATCATGTGGCGAATCAAGCAGGAAGCCGCCGAAAAAACTTGGGCGAAACTGCTCTAACAGTGCAAGATTCTGGAAAACTTAATAAAATAGATAATCCGAACGCCCCTGGAGTGAACTCCCACATCACTGAGGTCACATGGGTAAATTATTTGTTTAAACACTTTAATGACGAAGTGCCAGGCAAGGGCCACCGAAATCCAGAGCTCTGCCAGGCGTTTGCGGCGGCCCTAAAGCCTCCAGTTGAGGAGACCAACTTCCCAGGCTCGATTGAACAGTTGAAGGGACGAATTGCGAAAGGACGGAAGGAGGGAGCCCCAGGCCCAAATAGAATCCCTCCCATCATCTATAAGCAAGATCCAACTTACTGGGCCAAACAACTGCTCCCGCTCTTCGTAGAAACCTGGAAGGCCGAACAATTTCCGTCCTCCTGGAAGGGTTCAATAATCGCACCAATTTACAAAAAAGGCAATAAGAGCGAGGCTAAGAATTACAGGCTTATAGCCCTCATAGATCTAGACGCCAAATACTTTTCGGGGCTACTCTTGGAAGAACTAACCTCCTGGGCATCAAATAAAAAATGTATCCCTATCAATCAGACTGGTTTCCAAAAAAATCTAGGGACCTCGACAAACATCCTAGCCCTCTCCCTGCTGATAGATGCTACAATCAAACATAAAAAACCATTATATGTGTGCTACATCGATTTCTCAGCCGCATTTGATAGTATTGACAGAGGGCAAAACTCTCAAAGTGGGAGGTGGATCCCAAATTGCTGAATCTATTGATCTTACTCCATTCAGATACCTGGATCCAAATAAAACTGGGGGCCGGCAACTGTCTGTCAAAAGAAATTCCGACTACAAAAGGATTGAAACAGGGGTGCGTCCTCACACCGACCCTGATCAACCTTTTCATGTCTGACCTTTCCAAAGATCTGGACAACTGCAACCATCATGCCCCAAAGTTAAGGGGTTTTACATTGTTGAACTTATTATATGCGGACGATCTGATACTAATCAGCCACACCCCAGTAGGCCTGCAACACCGTATCAACACAACAAGCACATTTTCCGAAAACAACGGCCTAAGTATAAATACGGAAAAATCAAAGGTGATGGTATTTAATCAAAAATCAAAAAAGCAAGTATTTCAATAGTCCCTTCACGACCTTAAAATGGAAACAGTCAAAGAATACAAATATCTGGGGATAATTTTGGACTCAAACGGCTCATTCAAGCGACAAGAAACATCAATACAGAACAGAGGGATTTATCTGGCCATCGCTTTAAAAAGCATTAATAACAAAATAGCTGGCCCAAACTTAATCCCGTTGCTGGATATATTTCGCGCAAAACTGCAACCATCAATAACATACGGCAGTGAATGCATGAGAGGGAGAGACGAGGCCACCGTAGACAACGTGGTCAGTAAAACACTCCGAATACTCTTTACACTCCCTCCGTACACCTCCCCAGCACAGTTAAGGCTGGAGTTCGGCTTACAGAGCAGCAAATTGCACGCAAGGGCGCATACTCAAAATGCTGGCATAAAGTAAAGAACGCTGAAACAGACTCCCTGAATGCCCACCTTTGGAAAGAGCTGGAGACAAACAAGGGCTCCCCTGCAATGGTCTACCTCCAAGAAGCTATAAAGTCCCTTGTATTAAAAGACCTCTGGGACTCAAGTTGTTCACACAAATGCTTCAAGCGCCTTGTCAACAAATCTGTGAAAATAATTTCCTTGGAAGAAGACAAAGCAGCACTAACCAGGAGGTCCCAAGGGTGGTTCGTGATCCAAGGCTATACAAGCACCTTACCTCAGTCATACCTCAGCACCTGTTTTTCAAAGAAGGCGAAGGAAGATTTTCTGCGGTTTAGGGTGGGGGTAATTCCGTCAAAAGAACATCTCCCCCCATGGAAACGCCTGGAGTCCAACCCTAAGTGTAGGCTCTGCGACAACCCAAAGGAGGACGTTCTGCACTTGTTATGTAGCTGCAAAGCCTTAGATAGAGCCCGAAGGGGTCAACTAACACAGCTCTGGAACCAAAGTGGTGTGCGAACTCGCAGACAAGCTCTGCTGACTAGCTTTAAGGGAGAAGACATCCAACTAGCCTGCAGACTAGTGCGCTTCATGAAAACAGTTAACACGACCCTAAATCCAGCAGCTAGTGATTGAACTTTATTTAAAAAAAAGATCTGCTTTCGCACTTTAAGATAATTCTCTTTTGATTACCAAAGACTCAGTAAATGTTGAAAGGCTTTTTTTATACAAATGAACTGTACTGTACCAGTTTGCACGGCTCTTTCTTTTTCATTTTTAACTTTTCTACTGCTTTTACCCGTTTTTGTAAAACTCTTGATCATGTATCTTCTTCATTTTTTTAAAAAGAGTAATTGCAAAGATTTTTATTAATCGTGCAATAAAGTTATTATTATTATTATTAAATGTGCAAAGGAGTACGTCTTTTGTATTCGCGAGGGGCACTGATGTCCGATTGGCACCACATTTACTGTGAGATAAAAGTGCGTTGTGCACAGCCCATCTGAGTGGCCCTTCACTGCGAGAACCCTACAGACGATGGCTGGCAAACCTAAACTCCAAGCCGTGGACTAAGCAAAGATGTTCCGAGGATAAATCAGTACGAACCCGTCCGATGGACTAAGCTAGAAAGAGTAAAAAACTCCACAAGCTGGCAAAAGAATGTAATGCATTACACCATCCCACACAACTCCTTTGCATTATAGCATCAATCTATAGCAAAAGAACGATCTGATCAATCGATTAAAAAAACTGAATCCAAACAAACCAATTACGTGTCTGTTGGGTCCCTAGGTGCCCAAACAAGACTGTGAAAAGGAAACCACTAGCATGCATCAAGCTTGAGGTAGAATTCAAGGCTCCCAGGGCCATGAAAGGGCTATACTCTCTACAGCAGGGGTCTCCAACCGGTCGATCGCGAGCTACCGGTAGCTCGCCGAGGCCCCTTGAGTAGCTCGCGATCGCATTTTAATTGTTTAGCCCTTCATAGTCTTTATCATTTTTTGGGCCTTTTTTTAAGAGCCGTTGGCCGCCCATACCTTAACCAGGTGCTCTGATAGGCCTAAGCTTAGCCGGGGCGGGCTGAAGAGGATGACATCATTTGCATCATCGTAGCACACCCATCTGCGCCCCCCCCCTACCCTCAAGAGCCTGGCACCACGCTCTCACCGTGCGCACTACTGAAATGGAGCTGCTCCTACTGCCTTCAGGAGCCCTGCACAGTGCTTATTGACATCCTGCGTGACGTGTGTACTGCAGGTGCAGAGCAGCAGGGCCCGAAAAGCTTGTTGGTGTGCAAGTGGCGTGGAACAGGCAGTATTGAACTCCTACCGCCCTATCAGACAGTGCCCGCGCCACTTGCCTTTTCCAGTCCGACTCGGAGTCTTTCACAAGGTAAGTCCTGACCTGAACTAGTTGCTGCGCACTGGCCACTGAATTAATTGTCGAGTAATTGTTAGCCCCTGCCCTATCCTTTGTCTTTCTAAGCCCTAGGCGCCAAAAATATTCTTGCCCGGAGCCACAGTCAAGAGTGCCGTGAGGAGGGGGAAAAGAGATCAATAATGCACTCGTGATTTTATTTAGAAGCAAACAGGTGGGCTGGGTGAAACGGAGCGGCTTCCTCTTTTGATTAGGTCACACATCACAAAATGCAAATAGTTGGGCTCTAGCAGCAGCCTGGAGGGTTTGTTACTAAAAAATAGGAGCAGCCAGGTGGGCGAGAATCAGGCCTCAAAGGAGAGGGTTGAGCTGCCCGAGGGCCCGTGGTGATGGCCGACTGAAAACACAGGCTGCAAGAAGGCGCTTTTTCACAGGAGAGCTTCGAGGCGCGTCCGGGACACGGGCCTTACTGCATTTGAGGAGAACGTGGAAGGTCGGATGAGATAAAAATTAAATGGACAAAAACACACTAACAGTAAACATACTCGGCACAGTTTATTCTTAAAGGTGTAAGTATGGATGTCGACTTAACATAATCCCTGGGAGAGAAGTCACATCAGGCAACTTTTTGAGTGTTGATGACTTCGCAGGGTGAACTTCGGCCTGGTCCAGCCCTTAACCCTTCTACCCTTCAATAATGTCCTAATTGTTGCTGATGCTGTAGAACTGAGGGGGCACAAGGAGTGCAGAGTATTTTAAGTAAACTGCACTGCATCTGCTCCTCTCACTCCCTCCATCACACCTTTAGGACAGAGGTAGAGAGGACAGGGCCAGGAGAAGTAAGGGCAAGCCAGGGAAGTGAACTATTGAGTAACTGTGTGCTGCACTTGTGTGACATGTTGATTCATGTGTGAAATATTGAGTGAAGGTGTGCGTGCTGCACTTGTGTGACATGTTGAGTCATGTGTGAAATATTCAACACTTGTGTGGCATGTTGAGTCGTGTGTGAAATATTGAGTGAAGGTGTGCACGTGTGTGAGGTGAAGGGACAGATAAACATGAGGATATGTGAGGTGTAGGGAACATACTGATACTGCGAATGTAGGGCACAGGGAGGGGTTCACCCAAGAAGCTCTACCTGAGGGGCTTGCATACATGAAGATGTGCATGCGAGGTGTAAAAAACAAGCAAATATAACACTGCACGTGAGGTGCAGGGAACAAATTTACATGACAGTAAATGTGAGGTGCAGGTACAGAGGTACATGTGCAAAGCGGAGAGTCATGCATGAGGCTGTGTATGTGAGGTACATGGAAAACCCTGTTTTTCCTGCTGTTGAATAAGTGCTGTGCTCCAAGGTATTGTTTTTGAGAGCACATTAAACTCAATGTGGGAATACTGAGACACCTTCAGTACCAGCCTCCATCTTCCCATTGCCAGGGATCAGAACCCCATACTCAGCTGCCCAGTCTAGTCAGGGAGTAGCTTATGTTCATTTATAACAGCATTCAGGTGTTTTCCTTTCCCTTACAACACTCTCTGCTTTGTTTGTAGCTCAACTAGAGAGTACTCTTCAGAGACAGTATCATAATGGCATGTACAGCTTGAATGTGAGGGTGACTTGTGATGTGTTAGTAATCGGAGATGGGATGAGTACTATGGAATCATTGAAATAAAGCAGACCTTTTTAAGCGTTTAATGTGCCCTAGAGTAAAATTAGAAACATGAGAGTATATTCTAGGAAACTTTTTAAGTATTTTGTTCAAACCACAGTATGGGCTCCAAAAAAATTAGACTTAAAGTCCATGAAACTTGGTGTGCGGAGGGGTTCAGCGAAAAAATGTGCGTGATGCTTCGGCTTTAGTAGCTCACGACGATTTTCATTGATCAGAAGTAGCTCTCACTACAGAAAAGGTTGGAGACCCCTGCTCTACAGCATGCATCACCTCTCTATAGACTGTCCTCGTCCTGACTCCGGCAGAAATCCCTGTGCAAAGTGTACTTTATTACAACTTTCGGCACGATCTGCCCACTCTAATGCCCATAAAACCAGCAGCATCAATTGCGACAGGCTGTCTGTTGCAAGAGGCAATAGCCAAATATCCAGGGACTCTGACCCACACCCATGTGGAGTTCTGCATCCCTCGAGTCAACTGAGACATCCATGTGTAAAGTTCCACAAGCAAACAATAAACAGCTACAGTGCTTTGATGAGATATTTCTAGGACAGAAAGCATGCAGCTAAAAGAGCCAAAAAACAAAAACTCTCATTACTCCACTGTGGTTCTGTGAAAGTGGAAATATTGATTACCTAAACCAGCAGCATGTACAAAAAGACAAAACAGACACTTAGGAGAGTATCTGCAGGATTTCTAGAAGTTTGGCTTAAAAACATTATTCTCCTCACTTGGAAATTGGGCAGATGGGTCCAGCAAAATCCAAATTTTCCCTTTTCCGTGGCTAGATGGAAAAACCTGTTTGCAACTAAATAAAAAACAAAACGTACGAGCACCGCATCAACAGGTAAGCATCTTTTCTGCAGATGTCCCTTTGTCTTGTCAAGCGCTTTTTAGTAAGTAGTCAACGTTTACCTTCCTGGTGCTATGCATCACCTATGCCTTTTTACATTGTACTCTTCTATGGCCTTTCAGTGGAGCATAGGAAAACCTGTCTTGAGAGCCTGCGTACAAGGTAGAAAGCTGCTCATCCAAAGATGCAGACAAAGAAACAGCACACGTGCCATCGGGTGCCAGCTGCTTCCATCCCTCAATCACCTGAAGTGCCAGGTCATTGCAGCCCAGAACCTCAACACACACATTACCCTATATCGACAACAAACAACAAGCAGCCAGCTTCCAAACCGTAGAATTCCAGAAGCAACTTCTGCGGTCCATTCAGCAATGGGAATGTGAGTGCAGTGAAGGAGGTAAGTTACATGAAACCCTAATTTACCCCAAAAGTAGCTCGTCTCAAGCACTCGGTGAAGTGAACAAAGTCTGAATAAGGCATACAGTTAAACACAGAGCTACAGTGGGATACCAACACTGCATACATGCAGAAACGCGTGCGCTTGAAACCTCACAAGAGCAGGACAGCTGAAAAGGTCAGAGCAAATGCCAGCACGTGGTAGTGAAAGGTGGCATTTCCACGTCCAGACTAAATTCAGTCACTCAATGTCATCCCAAGATCTCACACGAATAATAACAATGGAGGCAATGGAAACAAGAACACTATTTACAATGGAAACCTAGAATGTCCCATTCTCAAAACAGAAGCAAGCTTGAAAGATCCCAAGCTCACTGGCTGCGTTGCAAGATAAAGACATCGGCCATAACTCCCAAGTGGGCATGCCAGCTGGGCTGTGCGCTCGCCCTACACGGCACGCTAGAGCCACTCAACCCTATAATTATCAGGAGGATTAAAAAATGGTTACTCACATAATCGTGAAAGGCTTTGGCCTCACTCGAATGTTCACAAGTGTCTCGCCTTTCCGGAGCTGCACAGTACAGGTCCCAAAACACGCTGTAGCAAGAAAGGAGAAAAGGGGAGATCACGTTACTAATTATTACTTGCCCAGAAAAAACAGCAAACAATTATCAGTAAAAGCAGGAGCACAGCACATTAAATGATTGCAGCTCCTCCGAGGCCAGGATCCAGGCCAGATTTTTAGCATTTAGATAAATGTAGATATCTTCAAATCAGGCATGGATTCGGCCCTCCAGGACCGACTTTGGGGTACCCTGCTTTAAAGCAGAAGCAGATCCAATTCAGTTTTGAGATCACTGGTGGAAGGTATACAGTAAAATTGGAATAACTTTACAAACTTACCAGCCCTGCAGCATAAACATATGCGCAAGACAGCAAGCCGCTCGCACATTGTCAAAATGGTTTGATAAATCAAATAACTCAGCTACTCTGACTTGTAGCACAGGTAGCTACAAGGGGAACCTAACCAATAAATGTTCAACTTAGACAACAGGGTGACAAAAAGTGGAGGCACGTCATTAATAAACAAGCATTACAAAGGCAAAAGTTCTGGGGTTGCCTGACAGTATTTTTGCTTGGTCAATGCTGGTTTTGTTTTATTGTGGATTTTGCAAAATGTTATTTTTGAGCATCTTCTGCACCCTCGCCAGTATGTATGTATGTGTATATATATATATATATATATATATATATATATTTATATTATATATATTTTTTTTATTTGTTTTTTTTAACGCCAACTAACAGCAAAATTGTTTTTGGCTCACCCAAAGCACATATTGCCCTAAAGGTCTCTGGTAGTATAGGAAAGTCTTGGTGCAGGTGTGCTTATTGTCCAAAAGCAGATGCCATCAGTCACAGTGAACTTGGCCAATGAATGAAGAGGGCCGACCTACTGCTCCATGCCACAGTGGTTTGAAGAAAAAATTAGCATAACAAACCAATAGATGGAGACGACTAGCTGAAAGCTCCTACATATATATATATATATAATTTTTTATTTATTTTTAATAAGGTCCTTCATAATGCCATTCCATAAAATAAAAAAAAGAGTCCAGATCCATAGGCAACAACAGAATAGCAGTCTTCCACAGCCAAATGATGAATTGCCTTGGTGGGTGGTTGGTTGTGTGGGGGAAACGGGGCAGAGGGAGTACGCTCTTTGAGGGAGGCTAAGATAAAGGCAGAAGAAGTGTGCCCCTTGTTGCATGGCGAGTCACAGCCCTCTCCTCCTTTGGGGACGGTATAAATCCATCCCTGAGCCCCCCCCAAAAAAAACTCTCATATGAACTACTTAAAAATGTAAATGAATGGGAGGACATGGGCCAAGCCATTAGCAGTCGAAACGGACCAGTCACTATTTCTGAGCCACACACAATATGGCCTTCAAATATTAACCTGCAGCACCCAAAATGTGACAGAAAGTAAAAGAGAAACTACCAATACACTGTATTCCTATGTACCCCAGAAAAGCTTTCTACACAGAACTGCAGCGGGTACCGATTATGCACCCGCAACAAAAACTGTAAACTTTACACTTGTTCTAATAGGCCCAAACTGTTCGGAAACAACACTGAAATAAATGATGTTTACCCCACCTGGCCTTCATTCAATTAGCCTAAACGAGAAAACATGGTCTGTTTAGGATGCGTGAAGCATCAGCACCTGTACGACAAGCTGCACACACAGTTAGGGAGCATAACTCTCCCTTTCAATTACACAATATTGAAAACTCGTCATATGTGGTTTGGTGGACCATACAACTCCTTTCCAGCAAGAGAAGCACCCAAACAAGTTTAAGTCAGAACAAATATGATGAACAGATCGTGACCCTGAATCGCTGAAGTGATACCCCAATCAATCAATCAATCAGGTTGCATTCATAAAACGATCCTTGACACCCCAGAGAGTCTACAGTTGCTTGCTGCTGGTCTTAGTTGAACATTCAGATTGTGAAACCCTTCCTGAACTCGGTCAGTGATGGTGCAGTGCGGAGGTGAAGGGGTACCCCAATGAGCTGCTAACAGTTGCCACTCAACCAAAGCAATGATGGGAAGCTCACAAGTTCAAACCCTGCAAGGACGAATTAGCCTCCCATCACTTGACCAGCATCCCAGTACGATACATTGGGCTACAATAGCAACATCAGCTATATACAGCACTTCGAAACGTAGATCTGCAGTATCAAGTCTTACATTAAACAAGTTATTAAAATGATATTCCAGGCAACAATAGAGGGGTGAGCTCCAAAAATTGCTCAGATCTATTCTTTCTACCGGAGGGGGTGTCTGGTGTTCGAATCCCCATTGGGAGCATAGCCTGCCTACTAAATGCAGATATTAAAGTCCATAAAAGACTTCTTCTGTGAGTCAAGTGGTGTCAGAGTGCACAGCTCCATAAAAAAAAAAAAAAAAGAACCGACTAGTAGCCACTTACCACCACCATGAATGTAAAAACCCAGGAGGTTCCCCTAACGTGATATTTTTCTCCCACCGGATCTGCAAAACAAAAAGAAACAGGTGAAGGGTTGCCATATTCATTCAACGGCCAGGGAAGTCACCTAAAACAGAGTGGCACAGATGCAAACCCAAGAGGAAACAAAAGTGACCAATGGTGCATACAATACTGACTTGCAATGAAAGCTCAAAGTAAATGTAGGACACCTACCTCCGACAAGAACGTCTGTGCGGACTTCTGGGCTCCGACGTGCAGCAAATACTCATAGACGTACAAGGCTAATCTGTGGAAGGACAACAAAGAGAAGCAGCTGAATAAAGAGTATAACCATGTTACATCACATGCCCCCGCGCCCCCCTGAAGACACACAAACCCGCAGAGACGGACTTATCGGGGATAAAAGTCTTATCTGGGACAGAACAGTCTCCTTTGTATATGAAAGTGCCTCTCCCCCAACAGCACTGTCAAACAGGATGTGGTGCTCAGCCACCGCCTGGATCCACCCCTCCTTCAGTTAGTATTTGCATTACCAACAAATTCTGAATTCTAAAGGTTAACACATTTGGCGAGGATTACTGTGCTTCTTTGTTTTAATCCGTTTCCAAAAGCCGATGGCTACAAGTGCTTGAAAACGAAGTTGAAACAGTCAAACCAGCTCCACCACAAACAAATCAACTCCACCGCATGTAAGTCTCCCACCCAAACAGAAGGCAGCCCCTACAATGATGACGTAGAATCTTCATGGCTTATTTCCAACAGATGTGTGGTCACAGGGTTAACTGTAGCCTCTAGTGTGCATGGCTGATCCAGTGTATTGACGTTTACCACCCCCAAACTAAGAGGGGGGATAGGCTGGAAAACGAGGGGAGGTTAAAAGAATTCCCAGTACAACAGTATGATAAATTATAGCTATGGAAAGAAAACAGGCCAACGACCACCCAGCATCCAGAGCAGAGTCCAACCCCCGACTGGTGTCATACAAAGTCACCCAATATATTAAAAAGAAAAGAGTGTCAGAGTCCTTCCCAGGGATGGAGTGGGTATCCTGCACTTCCCCAGAACAGATCGAAATGCCAATAGTCGTCCAACATTAAGAGGCATCCCGAGGTCTCAAAAGCACTAAGGATCCTGGCCCACTCCTGGCATTTTCCCAGAGAGGGGTCCTGAGAATCCCGAGATAGATTTGTAGCTTAATTGAAAATAGTTCCTTTTCCCTACAAAGAACAGGGTGCAGCATTCTCTGCTAAATATATACAACTGACGTTTCTCTGGATGGGAAGAGAAATCTAAAGAACTTTATTTTTTCTCCTATTTCCACCAAACTGAGGTGCCTGGAGACTAACAAAAATAAGGTGTATAGACTAACTACAAGAAAAGATGAGCCAAACATCCATGCTCCTACTGCCCTTTCTGAGCCCCCCTACACACACACTTTTCCAACAAGAATTTGAACAACTGCACAGGGATTGCACCTGTTGCAACCATGTCAGAACACAAAATACTTGTCCCATAATTTTCAGATCGAGCCTGGGTAGCGCATGCGCTGCAAGGAATACTATATTCAGCTACGGACTTGAAGCTCCACCCGCTCTACACCCATATTTTTCATTGGCTTGCGTCATTACCACTGTAAACTGTGGCTGTTCATTGGTCAATAGGCTTAGTAATCCCTCCTTAGCACTGCCATGTCTCATATTGTAACCTCCCATAGCGACACCCACTGTTATGGGAGTTGTTACTCTGTAGTCTTTAGTTACAGCATCCGAGCACCATTTTCTCTAATAGCCTTGTCCTTCCTGCTGTTGGAGGCAGGACACGCTCTCTGCTAACTATTATTGTTTTATAGCACAGACACTAGCAGTTGCAATGTAATATGTGTTGCTTTTGCAAGAGCTTAACCTATTGGCATTGTAAATGACAATGCCTTCATTTACAATACCAATTTCTCAACTCTCGTTAATGCGAGACCTATTGCATTGCAAATGCTTGTTCCCAATGCACCCAGGGTAAGGCTGTGCATCTTGCTCATAAAACACCATGAGTACAAAATGCCTTGCTCTCCCCACGTATACCACCCAGCAGAGGAGAACAAGATCTCGTCCAGGACACCATCCTGCAGAAGACCAGGATTTAAGCACATCACCCGGAAGAGGAGACAAATTATCTTCTCTAGTGCACCACACAGCAGTGCGAGTCAAGACCACCCCTCCAATACACACAGATAAAAGAAGCCAAGATCTCCCATAGTACTCCACTTGGTAGAGGTGGCCAATATCTCCACCAATACACCATCTGACAGAGGAGGCCAATATCTCCCACAGTACACCACCCGGCAGAGGAAGCCCAACATATTCCACAGTACACCACCCAGCAGACGAGGCCAATATATCCCACAGTATACCACCCGGCACAGAAAGCCCTACAAATCCCACAGCACACCATCCGGCAGATGAGGCCAATAGATCCCACAGTACACGATCCGGCAGACAAGGCCAATATATCCCACAGTTCACCACCCAGCAGAAGAGGCCCCACATATCCCACAGTACACAACCAGACGAAGAGGCCATGCTCTCCCCCAGCACACCACCAGCAGAAGGCCATTGGGCCCCGTGGTGCAAGTTCTCCTCGCTCAGTACCAGCCGATATCTGCCCAAATACACATCAGAGCAGTGGGAGACAAGACCCTGCACCTCCAAATACACACATGGGGAAAGGAAGCCAAGATCTCCACCAGTACATCCCCAAGCAAAAAGATCTCATCCAGTGCACTGCCAAAAGGAGCCAATACCCCCCAACCCAACACCATTATAAAAGGGAACCACAATCTCTTCCAGGACACCCCTGACAAGAAGATATTAAGCTCTTCCCCGAGTACACAACAGGTAAAGAACTATGATCTCCCCGACACGTACGAGTAGAAAGTTATATTATAAACCATGTATATGGATTTAGGACCACTACAACATCTTCCAGCCTAAGAGCTAGCTGTGTAACGTCAGGAAACAAAGGATACACCACAAAAACGTTGCCTACACTGTCCCAGTGCACACAACGTTACAATAGCGCTCCCCCCTCCCACTAACACAAATTTTACAAGCGACCCCTTCCACCACATACAGATCAAATAAACCAGACTTGGTGGGGAGCAAAAACCCCAGCACACAACAGCCAAAGAAACGTATGCAAAGCTTTCACCAACACACGCAAACCTTAAGGAAGCCAAGAGCTCTCCAACACATCAGTCAGATGGAGCGCGTGGTCTTCGACAATAAACCAAGGTCAGGATAGCAGCAAAAATTAGCAGGCACCAAGACCTCCAACCAACAAAGGAGCCGACGAAAACGGCAAACTGGGCAACAACAACGATGGCCTTAGTTAAGCAACCCAGCGGGAGTGGAGGTCCTTAAGAATTATGGGCGCCGTGGGGCAAGGGGGAGCTGATGTGAACACAGAGAGGTACTGCGCTGCATCCCTTTACTACACACACACACCACCAAGGAGGGCGGTCTAAACACAGGGATAACAATGGAGCCCGAGCGTCTTCAGCCACGGGGGTCAAAGCATCAGTATGAAGAGCACAGGAAGACATACACGTTGCTCTCAAAGAAAGGTGCCGACACCAGACCTAAAACAACTACTACCCCCACTTCAGAAAGCCAGCAGCTTCAACATCGTACACCCCACCCTGCAAATAAAAACACATCCAAGGGAGCAGGAATGAAATAACCCATTCAACTAAAATCCAGGGAATGCACAAAAATATACTTAGTCTGGGACAACAAAACCAAGCCCTCACAAAAAAAGGTGCAATAAAAGAGCTTGATAAGCACGGAAATAGGGCGCTCGGTAACTCCTCTAATAATATAAATACGCAAGATGGGCCCCCAACTTTGAGACTTGGAAGGGCGTCCCCACCAAACAAATAAAAGCATTGTGGGTAAAACAAAAACAGTGTATGCAATCAGCAATAAAACAATGAGAAATGCAACACAAAAAACTACAACCACACACCCAAGGGAATTAATTCCAAAACAGCCCAGTACCGCGGGGGTTAACAACCTAGGGGCTTCAATATTAGACATGCCACCCGGTGTGACGGGCTGTAGGGGACATTACAGGAATGAGGAGGGCTACAACAACGACACGCAGCGTAGGGGTCAAAATGTGCCCCCCTCCCCCATTCTTGGGGCTCAGAAACAGTATTCCATGGAGGAGGAGAGCAACCCGTTCACGCCAGTGGAGACCCTCAATCCAGGGGCCTCTCCATCCAGGGAGTAAACAATACACTCTCCATCCAGGACGATAGCAATGAGGTCCGCCAGGCAAGGGGTGAACAATGGCCACACCATCCAGGAGCTGTACATGCCCCCTCCAAGAAAGCATTGAACAATGCAGCCCCCTCCATCCAGGGGGTTACCAGTAGCACCAAAGGTGTCCAAGAAGTGAACAGGCCCCCCCTCCAGCCATGAGGTAAACACTGCCCCTCCATCCAGGGGGTGCAGTGACCCGTCCATTCAAGGGGGTGTTCAATGGGCTGCTTCACCCGAGGGGTGAACAATCAGATCTCGGCTGGGGCGCCCTGTTCAGGCAGAGCTGAGTCCCACCATCCGGCCCGTGCACAGGGATCCCCGGACAATGGAAGCCGCTCTTACTTCTCCCGAGCCTGCCCGTCCGAAGGCACCGCCGAGCCCTTCCCTTTAGCGAACATGGTGCTGGCGTGGCTCCCGCTGAATCAAGCCTCCGGCTCCGCTCGGCCTCGACCCTCTGTGCTCGCTTATTCCCTGCCTGGCTGTCAGAGCGGCCTCCTGGGCCCGGACCCCATCCTCTCTCCCGGAGCTGTCGCTGCTCTGCCCGGCACAGCAACACTTGGACACCCGGCAGCGGCGGCGGCGGCTCTAGGACACCCGCTCCAGAGCTCACAGGACGTGGGCGGAGCCAAGCAGGGGACGCTGATACTTCCGTCAGCCAATGGGCGCTCGGCGACCGACGTGCGCGATCCCGAGGGCCCGAAAGCGTGTCAATCAAACGTAAGGGCACGCGCCTGCTAGGGACACAGTTGCAGCTTCGTGTTTTTTTGTTCTTAACAAGAAAGTAGTACGTTAAAGTGAGTCTCTGGTGCTGTAGTCCAGGGAAGAGAAGGAAGGGAGGATCTGGAAAGATGAGAAATGAAGCGAATGGAATCCTATGGAGAACGAGGGAGGATGATAAAAAATGAAAATGGGGTGTCAGGTCTCTGAAATTCCAGCGGTCGCAAAAGTAGAATGGGTGTGAAAAAAATGTGTGATTTGAATTTTGGACAAATATGAAAATCCCGAAAAATTATGCTAAATTAAGTAAAAGTCAAATCTGGCGTTGTGCTCTATATTTTAATGTGAATTACAACTTCTAGTCAAATTTGGAGGTGAGGAATGCACTTCGTGCTAGCATGTAAATTAGTGAATATATAAACAAGCATTGGCATAGCCAATAGGTCTCGCCTTTGGGACCTTGTAAGTGTTCAGCCATGCAACGGTTGGTGTTGTTGCACCAAGGATATTGTGCTGCATAACTAAATACTTATAAGGTCCCAAAAGCAAGACCTATTGGCTATGCCAATGCTTGTTTGGTGAGCTGCATGCCAGCACCACCGCTGCTGGTGCAAGCGGATGTGCACAACCTCACCTGTTGATAAGGCGCCATAAATGTCCACCTCGCTCCGTTTCTTTTCCCTTATAGTAGCTGTGCTCGAGCAATCGTGAAATTCTGCATTTTTTCCCCCATTTTGGTAACTACAGGAAAAAAATCAATCTGATGAGACTCCCTTGGCTCAAGTCACTTACCAATCATCAACAGCTCTCTCTGGAAGAGGGACCCAGTTCACAGCTTCCCTAGGATTAACAGTGCGAACGTTTAAGTTATCTAAAAAATCAACTTTATTGAATTCCAGTCATCAATGGAAAGGTTATAGTTGATAACACTGTTGGGGGGGTAAGGTTTTAATCATGGTGTGCACATAACTTATTTTTGAAAATGTATTTCAGCAAACTGTTGTATATTATAGAATCCTAGCTATATAGTTGTTCAATCTTGTAGACCCAACGTAGTTGTAGGGGAAATGTAGATACAAGGATTATATGATGCACATGTGATCTCCTGGAAGATTTCGTTCATTAACGATATAGCTAACTATATAGCTAGGATTCTCGACCAGCTCCCCCTTTCTACTTGAGCTGTTTTAAGTCAAAGACGGGTCACCCGATGAAGGCTAACGAGTCGAAACGCGCGTAGTGCATCTACCGCTTTGCCTACATCATGTTTATTCATCTTCTTCTGTCTAATTTTATGTCTTGTCATATGTTTGTCTTTGCACCTTTGATGATAAACTATTATTGATTTAGAAATGCATAAAAAGGCTTCTTAAAAATATTTATCAGTCATCTTTTACTAAATTCATTTAAAAAACAAGCATTAGAAATGCAATAGGTCTCGCAGCATTAGAGTTAGTGCTTTTAGAATTGTTTATGGTTTTTTTTGTAAATCTTTAGCATGAGGTTGAGGGTGAGTGAGGGTGAGTGAGGGTGAGGGGTTGAGGGTGAGTGAGGGTGAGGCTGAGGTGTTGAGGGTGAGGGTGAGTGAGGGTGAGTGAGGGGTTGAGGGTGAGGGGTTGAGGGTGAGTGAGGGTGAGGGGTTTAGGGTGGGTGAGGGGTTGAGGGTGAGTGAGGTGAGGGGTTGAGGGTGAGTGAGGGTGAGGGTGAGTGAGGGTGAGTGAGGGTGAGGGTGAGTGAGGGTGAGTGAGGGTGAGGGTGAGTGAGGGTGGGTGAGTGAGTGTGAGTGAGGGTGAGTGGGGGTGAGTGTGGGTGAGTGTGGGTGAGGGTGAGGGGTTGAGGGTGAGTGAGGGTGAGGGGTTGAGGGTGAGTGAGGGTGAGGGGTTGAGGGTGAGTGAGGGTGAGTTAGGGTGAGGGGTTGAGGGTGGGTGAGGGTGAGGGGTTGAGGGTGGGTGAGGGTGAGTGAGGATGAGTGAGAGTGAGGGTGAGTGAGGGTGAGGGGTTGAGGGTGAGTGAGGGTGAGTGAGGGTGAGTTAGGGTGAGGGGTTGAGGGTGGGTGAGGGTGAGTGAGGATGAGTGAGAGTGAGGGTGAGTGAGGGTGAGGGTGAGTGAGGGTGAGGGTGAGGGTGAGTGAGGGTGAGTGAGGGTGAGGGTGAGGGTGAGTGAGGGTGAGGGTGAGTGAGGGTGAGGGTGAGTGAGGGTGAGTGGTTGAGGGTGAGTGAGGGTGAGTGAGGGTGAGTGAGGGTGAGTGAGGGGGACTCTGTAAATTGTGATATTTTAGCTATTTGGCACACGAGTTACCATGGCTACAACAGTATTGCAACCCTGCATATGTAAAATGAGAAACAGTGTTGCAAGAATGTATCTGTGACTTTGAGACTTGAACCCGTTTTTTTTTTTAAATATACTTTTTTGGTTGTTAAGAAATGAGCATAACAAAAAGACAACTGTTTGGCAGGGTTATGACGTCACTTCCTTAAGCTCACTAGAGCAGTCCAGGCAACCAGAACAAAACAGTGTGTTTTTCAGGCGATATGAGAAGGGCGACACATAACGAGAGGCACATGTCCGCGCTGATTGGGCGGAGGTTTCCGCCCATCACGTGCCACCGCGACATCCGAACACAGGGCTTGCAGTGCTTGGCGCGCGGCCGGACATGGTGTCAAGCAAAGGGCGGGCTGGAGCTGCGCAGGGAGCGTGCAGAAAAAAACATAACCCTGCAGGTTTATTTTTTTTATTTAAACTGATGTTGTGGAGCTATATTTCAGCTCCTGCGTCCAAAAATCTTCTGGCACGCGGCCATCTGTAATGAGGAGCAGTTGTGCGCTTTGAGCCTGCATGTTAAAACTCCTCGTTAACAGACACCACAAATGTCGAGCAAACAGCGTGTTTTGCAACCACCGGATCAGCTTTTCTTACATCGGTGAGCTTGTCGTGCAGGCAGGCTCCTCCCCAAAAAAAGTAGTTAAAACCATAATGTGTTTACCAGAACACAGCTGAGAGAAAAAGTGCTGAATAGCAGGGCTGGGGAATGACATGGCTGAGAGTTAGTATACACAACACTTTTAAAAACAAGCCTTTCACCGTAACACGGCGGGCAGGGGAGGGGGCGGAGAGGGGAGAGGTGCGACACGGCAGGCAGGCAGGGGAGGAGAGTAGGAGGAGGAGGGGGGAGGAGAGTAGGGGAGGCACGGCCTAGCGGCAGGCAGGCAGGGGAGGAGAGGAGGAGGGGGGAGGAGAGTAGGGGAGGCACGGCCTAGCGGCCGTGCAATCAAGTAGTGAGGGGGCGGAGCTGGGGGAGGCTGTGAGAGAGAGTAGGCAAGGCAGGCGGCTGGGGGCATGTGCACGCGCATTTAAGCTCAATGCGCATGCGCATTGAGCTTAAATTTCTCGTGCACTGCAAGGAATCGCCACGATTCCTTGCAGTGTGGATAAAGAGTGGATAAGTGCCAATACTCTCGCCTTGCTCGATGCGCATGCGCATCGACAGGCGAGACCTAAAAATATATATTTTTATAAAACCAAACAAAAATAATAAATCTTGAACTAAAGTACAACTATGTGGTCAATGATCATTTACATATAGTGGGTTCCTATATTACTACTCAGTTCTGTGCCTGGCCAGCAAGCGTTAGGGAGACTGCTGTTCCTTGCTCCATTAAACCGTGCATTTCTACAACTATTTAAGCATCAGCGTGACTTCTTATACAACACAAACCTAATGACATGTAGGTCCCTCCTTTTTCCCGCCTTCATTAGCTGTATACTTCCCCTGCTTCTATCCCTCTCCCCTGAATTTCTCCCCTTGCCTGCTTTTCCCCTTACGTATTTGTGCTTATTGTTTATCCCGACCTTACAAGTAACTACAGGACAGTTTAAAAGTCTGCCATGGGCGGGCTCTGCATGATAAATGTTTGCAGGGCCATCATTCGTAGTGCTTTCGAGCTTCCAGATTGGCGGCCCCTGATCCAAACGTGAAGGTACACTTTTAAAATAGGCTCAGGTGGTGCATGCAATGCAGTAGAATTTCCACACACTGGCCAATCAAGGCTTAGTTATGCTGCGCAACGCACTTTGGCTGCCAATGATGATTTAGTGCCGGTGTCGTGTTGATTCCGATACTGCTGAGGCGCCGCGCCACCACCCCTAAAATAGTGCCGCCTGGGGCGGACCGCCCCCCTCGGCCCCCCATAGCTACACCATTGCTATGTTGCCATGCTCTAATAACTGTGTAACCTTTGTAACGATGTAACCTGTAACTATGATCTGATACTCATGTAAAGCGCACTGATACCTCCGGGTCTAGCCAGTGCTATATAAAACCTTAAAAATAAAAGAAATAGGTGGCATTACATCACTTTTAAAGAAGGTATGCAGTTCCTATGTGATAGGGGCCCTGGAGCTAGGGTAGGATCTCAGCAAGTTGCTTAATTGAACCTAACACCAGAGTAACTATGTGCTCCGGCTTTCCCCGTTGGCCCATGATGCTCTCCTAGGAGTCTACCAATTCCCCAGTTAACGTCAACTAGGGTCTCTACCGGCCCTTATAATTCACATCCACTATTTGAATACCAGGAGGTTGTGCACACATCCACTGTTCTTTATCACGGTCCTGAAGAAATGCCAATTGACCCGTTAGGGGCGAGTAGAGGCACGAAACATGTTGACCATACACACACTAAGACTGCCCCTTAGGAACATTATCATCCTCAAAGGGGCCCACTTTTGTTTTTATTGAGGCTAGAGCTACCTTTTCATTAAAAAATGACTGAAGAGAACTGCTCTATACCTATTTTAATTTAATTTCTCACTGTGCATTACCCCGCCCCCACACCCGCACACACCTAACGGCTTCCTCTTCAAAAGATCCCCGACAAAGAGCCCCGGTTTCGGGAGCCCATTAGGCATTGCAGCGCCGGCCTGACGAGGGGCAACCGCCCTTTGATGAAGCATGACACCTCTTGGGGTGTGACAGGGCAGAACAAAGAAAAACCTGTTCTTTCCCCTTCACCCCCTTTCCTTCCAATCCTCCCCCTATCACATAGGAACTGCATACCTTCTGTAAACACTATTACATCACTTTTGTCATACCTGAATGAGTCCCTCATTTTACCCATCGGAGGGTCGATCAGATTGTTGGTATGTTCCGCGATTCTTGGTCTGCCTGGAAAATAAAAACAAAGATCGTGCAACTGGCACAAAACTGTGTAACACTGTATTCTGTTTTTAAATTGAAGACAAGATTTCACAAAACCTTTACAGGAACCAAACATAAAAATATTACTCTGCGAAAATTCATGACAGAGAGTCCCTCTTCAATCGACATTCTTTAGGGCATGACTGGCGATATTGAAGAAGGGATTAGGCTTTTGTCCAATGACACAAATAGAATGGTATATGACTAAGATCGATCTATATAAGTTTGTTAGACGGTTGAAGCTAAAACGTTTTTGGTGAATGTACCTGAGAAGGCCAAACATTTGGAAATAAAGGATGTGAGCAACTTAAACATACAAGAGATTAAGGATACACAATTATTGTTGTCACTGACAGAGAAAGAGGATGATCCAGTTACTGTTTCCCAATTACTTGAAGAATTTGAGGTCAACCGCTTCCAGAGTGAGAGTAGTGGGTTACGAATGAAGTCCAAGTGGACACCACAACTTGCAACAGGTAATACTATTGATGCTTTTTACAGATCAGTCAATTATGACTTGGACAGGATTATTGATAGATCTCGTAAGAACAAATCTAATAAAAGAGGGGATAACCTAACAAGGGGAGAGAGAGCAGCCTTAAAAGAACTGGGAAATAACAAGGATGTGACTATTCATATGGCAGACAAAGGGGGTAACATTGTTGTTATGGATGCTAAAGAATATAATGATAAGGTTTACTCGCAACTTAACAATGAATTGTATTATGAGCAACTGACAAGTAAACCTCTGGGAGTATTGACTAATGAAATTAATCAACAGCTTAAGTATGGTATGACCAGACATTACTAGATCATGATGAATATACATATTTACTAGTGGTTGCTCCCAGATCCCCTGTATGTACACTTTACCCAAGGTGCACAAATGTAGAGATAGACCACCGGGGACACCGATCATCTCGGGCATAGGAGGACCGACTGAGAGGCTCTCCCAATTCGTGGAAACCTTTCTAAGACCACATGTACAAAACCTCCCTTCATTTATTGAAGATACTAAGCATGTACTCAACATTATGAGTGACGTAATCTGGGAACCCGGGATGATTATGGTGACACTCAATGTGGTGTCACTGTACACCAATATTGACCACCAACTGGGTTTACACGCAATTGAGACCTTCTTAAGTAGGAGATCAGCAGAATATTACGATCATACACAGATGATCTTGAAGATGAGAGAAATGGTTCTGAAAAATAATGTTCTTTTATTTGATGGGAATTGGTACAAGCAACGCCTTGGTACAGCGATGGGCTCCAGATTCGCTCTGTCTTTTGCCAACCTATTTATGGGATGGTTTGAGGCGGAGTGGAACTGGACCATAGGGGGCGCAAATGGATTGAGTATATCCATTACTGGGGTTGTTTCATAGACGACTGTTTGTTGATTTGGACATGACCTGTTGATGAATTGAACGTTTTTTTTGACTACTTAAATGAAAACAAATTGAATTTGCGTTTTACAACACACTATGACAAAGACCACATCTCTTTCTTAGACTTTGAATTATTTGTAGATGACAACAGACTGTGTAGTAGGATGTATAGGAAGGCTACTAGTTGTAATTTATTACTACATGTGAGTAGTTGTCATCCGAATAGTCAAATCAATGCGATACCTTACGGCGAAATGGTATGCGCCAGGAGAAATTGTACAAACTAGCAGGACTTTGAAACTAACTTGGCAGATATGTCACGTAGATTCATGGCGAGAGGTTATGAGAAGAATGTGATAAATAAGGCAGTGGTAAGGGAACGAGGGCTTAAGCGTATGAGGACTCTAAAGATTAAGAAACTAAGGTATTAAGAGCAGAGGGGAGGTGCTGTACGCTTACTCACACATTACAGTTCTGACAGTAACAAACTGTACTCAATACTTAGGAAACATTGGCATCTGCTTAGAACAGATAATGATTTGTTGCCCTATATTACTGAGAAGCCTAGTCTGACGTTCAGAAGAGGCGTGACACTGTCAAATCTAGTAAGCCCTAGCTACCCAAACAAACCAGAACAAACAACTTGGTTGGTGAATAGATTGAAAGGCTTCTATAAGTGTGGAAGATGTAGTTCATGCAGATGGGCTGTGAATAAAGTGACTGCTTTTAATTACAATGACACAGGGAATCTTACAATTAACAGGTTTATCAATTGTGCTACGACTTATGTGATATATGTAATAGTATGTTCCTGTAAAATGATTTATGTGGGAAGTACGATCAGAAGACTCAGAGACAGGATGTTGGAACACTTTAGAGCTCTAAAAAATGGAGATACTCGTTACCCTATTGCGTGCCATGCTATACGTAATTATGAGAACAGGGACCAACATGTCTTCAGTTTTCATGGCATAGATCATGTTAAGCAAGACTCTAGAGGTGGCAATAGACAACTCAGATTAAGGCGAAGGGAAGTTCTTTGGCTGATGAAACTTAAAGCTGTAGAACTTGAAATGAACATTGATAACGAATTTCAGTACCTCTTAGGTCAAGAATGATCGGACCTCTTGGTAATGTACTATTGTGTTGCAATCTGGATTATGTGGTGTGAGTAGTTTCTGGCGCCACACCATAATGGAAGTACAATGATGAATAGATTTGTATATGGAAGTTTATGTCGTCTATGGAATGTATGAAATATGAGAATGTAACTCTGGCAAATATTTTGGATATGACTGTGCTTCTGAAATTTTAGATGTAAATAGACAGGATGTTGAGATTACTGTTCAATGGAGTTAACTTGTCTCCTATTTTCCATTAGCCCTTGTTTACTCTTTATTACACTCTTTCACTTCTGTATTACTTTCTCAATCTTAACTATTTTTCTTACATAGCCTCTACGGATTGGTGACTGACGATGTAGATAACTAGGTATCTATGACAACCTGTATTTGAACTGAAATATGTATTGCTTTGACTACCTTGTTGCATAGTGAAGAGCTATGGAGATTGGATATGTGCCCATGTTGATGGTATCTTAGGCATTTGGTTTTATCTTTATCCTCACATTAATATTTATCATTTGGAAGACCTATATTGGTCTCTCCTGTTTGCGTGAACATACTTGAGGATCATTAGTTTGACTGGAGCACACATTATAGACACTTGATCCACCAGATTATGTTAGGTTGTTTAATCGGTTTTATGGTGAAATTTGAATTTACTTGTGCTAGATACGATTGATGTACAGTGTCTTCTAGTAGTTCTGCAAGAACACTACACAATGAGATTTGGAATGAGATAACACATAATGACACGAGATTATGGAGGTGGAGTAGTTTTTTATAAACATTATAATAGTACTTGATAGTCGAGACTGTGATTTTAATATTGGCTCACTTGATGAATGACCCACCAGATTATGTTCGGATGTTTAAGTGTTATATTATGAAGAGCTTTGAACTTACTTGTGCTAATTACGAGTGGTGCACATAGTTTTCTAGTAGTTCTCCAAGAAAACTACACAATGAAATTTGGAAGGAGCTAATACGTAATTATGCGAGACTAAGGAGGTGGAGTAGTTTTTGAAATACATTATAATAGTATTTGTTAGTCGAGATTATGATTGCAATATTGGCTCACTTGAAGAATGTAGTAAGAACGTAACTTAGGAACGATGTTTTTAAACTGTTTAAATACTTATAAGATCAGAAACTAGGCAAAGATGGCGCCAATTTGAGACTGTGTAAATAGACAGTCCAAAATGACGCTTGAGATGCAAGCCGGCGTCAGTATGCACGGACTGTGCTAAGGACATGCGGTGAGTAAAGAAGCCTGATGGGGGTGCTTGTAGGGGAGGCTCTTTCTGACAAGTTACGTGGGACGAGTCTAATTCACATTATTTTTTGGAATTTACATATCACATACTCGTGAATCTATTCGTTATATATTTTGGAAGTGGAGCGATACGCTGATAACTTGAGAGCGCTGCGCGACGGTCATTACAGGAGGTGAGTGGATATGTTTGGTTTAGGTACTTGTGCACATTTTAGAAGAGTTGAACGTGGGTATTATAATTTTACGCTTTTGGCGAATTTTAGGAGACGCGCAATCGAGAACATACGTGGACTGAAGATACTTGGTTGATTTAGTCTTAATTGTGACGGGGTATTCAGGTGAGCATATTATATGTATGAGTGATGATGTTTCGTAGTTGCATAATATGATGAGTTTTGTGACTGAGGATTCTCGAGGTTTTCTCTGACACTTTGAGAATACAAAAAACAAACAGTAACCAAACCAATACAATTAACCCAAAAGAAAATAAGAGTAATTTAAACTATAATTCACCCAGCGTATCCAAGAGGAATGTAGATCTTCCACCTCAGGCAGCACCTTTTGTAGTAATCATGACAGGGGTACCTGAATTAGAAGATGGTAAACGAGAAAACTTCCATACTTTGAAGAATATGGTGATACATTGGTTGGCAAATAATAGACCATTGTCACCTAACTTAAATGGGGAAATATTGAATGTGAGAAGGGTTGGGTGGTTGGGTCGCAGACCGAAGGATCAAAAAGGGGACATGATCATCATAAATTTTAGAGACCACAGAGTCTCCAAATACATTGGAGAATGGTATGACGGGAGAGATAGGGAGGGAATCACAACTCGAGACCTGACCTACTTTTACCCACAATCATTGCTGAAAAGACCAATATACCCCCCACCAACCAGAGGCCGCAACTTTTCCACCTATGGCTTTAATGTCCCCACATTTAATCGCTACTCCATGTTCGAAGGGATGGAAGGAATTGACTGACTGTGTGGTAGGGCCTTGAGTGATACCCCAGCCAAATTAGCTGCAATAAAATCAAATGTCCGGGAAAATATGACAGGGAGGATAACGATGAGGTAACTCCCTTACTTAGGGAGGATAGCCCTGGGATCGTACCGACAAATAAAAAACACCATTCTGAGGATAAAGGAGACAAGCATTTACAATGCAATAGGTCTCGCAGCATTAACGTTTGAATTATTGGCATTGTGTATGACAATGCGTTGCATAAAATGTTTAGCAAACTTTGAATTGGTGAGCAGTGAGAGTGTGTGCAAGAGTATGCTGTTCTTGAAAACAGTGTGGTAGAGAGTGCAGGAATTTGGGTGACCTGAGCAATGTGGATGATGCACCTCACGCACGGGGCTGATACAGTTATTATTCACATAGCTCTGATGATGTGCACTCACAGTCTGCATTCACTACTCTGCACTCACTAATCTGCACTCACTACTCTCTACTCTGCACTCACTACTCACTACTCTGCACTCACTACTCACTACTCTGCACTCACTACTCTGCACTCACTACCCTGCACTCACTACTCACTACTCTGCACTCACTACTCTGCACTCACTACTCACTACTCTGCACTCACTACTCTGCACTAACTACTCACTACTCTGCACTCACTACTCACTAATCTGTACTCACTACTCTGCATTCACTACTCTGCACTCACTACTCACTACTCTGCACTCACTACTCACTACTCTGCACTCACTACTCACTACTCTGCACTCACTACTCTGCACTCTGCACTTACTACTCTGCACTTACTACTCTGCACTCACTACTCTGCACTCACTACACTGCACTCACTACTCACTACACTGCACTCACTACTCACTACTCTGCACTCACTACTCTGCACTAACTACTCACTACTCTGCACTCACTACTCTGCACTCACTACTCACCACTCTGCACTCACTACTCACTACTCTGCACTCACTACTCTGCACTCACTACTCACTACTCTGCACTCACTACTCTGAACTCACTACTCACTACTCTGCACTCACTACTCTGCACTAACTACTCACTACTCTGCACTCACTACTCACTAATCTGCACTCACTACTCACTACTCTGCAGTCACTACTCTGCACTCAATACTCACTACTCTGCACTCACTACTCTGCACTCACTACTCACTACTCTGCACTCACTACTCTGCACTCTGCACTCACTACTCTGCACTCACTACTCACTACTCTGCACTCACTACTCTGCACTAACTACTCGCTACTCTGCACTCACTACTCACTAATCTGCACTCACTACTCACTACTCTGCACTCACTACTCTGCACTCAATACTCACTACTCTGCACTCACTACTCTGCACTCACTACTCACTACTCTGCACTCACTACTCACTACTCTGCACTCACTACTCTGCACTCACTACTCTGCACTCACTACTCTGCACTCACTACACTGCACTCACTAATGAATGAATGAATGAATGAATAACTTTATTGTGTGGTTACTTAAAACCATTACATTAAGACCAGAGTATAAAATTACAAAAGTTAAAACCAAAAATGTTTCTGCGGGCAAGCATTTATAAAAAGTTCTCAGAGTTCAAAGTGGCACACGCAGTCAGGGACCTGTAAGTGCCACCCAGTGTCCCGCAACAATGTCTCTATTCCTGTGCGCCCTTGGCTGCCATCAGCTCGGACCGGGTCTGTTGTATAAACTTTCCGAACGAGGCCATCTGTTTTACTATGCTCAAGGAGTATAAATGGTGGATTGCCTCCTTAGCTGTGCGTGTCCCCGCGTCCCTAAGGATGGGCCTGAGGTAGAGGGTACGGGGTGCACGTAGGGCAGGGCAGCAGAATAGTAAGTGGGCCAATGACTCACGTTTGTAGTTACAGAGTCTGCATTCCCGAGCTCCCGTGCCCGCATTTCCCGGATGGTATAGTTCTTTGAGCAGGAGGGGGTGCAGTCTGTAGGCTAGGATCTTTTGGAGGGCTGGGAGACCCACGGCCTGCATGAGATGGTTTCGGGGGTTGTACGCAGTGTGCGGCAAGCATAGAGACTCATGAAAGGCTCTTTTTGCGAGAGACTCAAGGTCCAAGTCCCGAGAGCAGGCACGCACTTGCTTTTTTATCGCATGTTTGATGGTCGTGTAGTTGACAAGGTCTAGATTCCATGACTCGATCGCCAGGTTAAGTTGGGTTTTTGCCATTTCAATGGTAGCTGACCAGGGGTTCCCGGGTACCATGAAGATATGTTTCAAGACGGCCTTCAGTGTGTTGTCACGTGCCGCTGTTGTTAAGTAGTAATATTTGCTTAAGGCTGCCATCTCTTCCAGATTTTGTTGGTTGAGTGAAAATTCCAGGCAAATTAGAGTATTTCTTGTACATTTTGGTAAATGATACAATCTCTTGTATGCCCGCAGTAAATTTTTTCCAACTCCTTGTTCAGTTTTCCTGGATACGCCTGTTGTGCATAATTGAGGGCCGGCATTAACTTGGCCTTGAGGACTCTTTGAATGGCAGTTGATGATGGGCTTTGTAAGGAGGCTTGTAGTTTACATAGGGCGAAGGTGATGGTCTTCCCTTTGCCCTGAATTTTCTTTAGGTGGGTGCCACACAACCCCGATTCGTGAAAGGAGACCCCCAGGTATGTGTATTTCTGTGTGCTGTCCAAGGTCAGGTGGCCGAGGCTCCATTTTGCTCTTGTTTTTTTTGGGGTAGTGCCCGAAGATGACTATTTTTGACTTGGTCGGGTTTGCTACCAACCTGTTTTTGTTATTGTATGTTGCCAGGGCGGTGAGTGCCTTTTGAAGCCCTATTTTTGTGTGATCCAGGATTACGAGGTCATCCGCGTATTGCATAAAATTAATTTTGGTTGCCCCTATCTTTGGTGTTGCTAAAGCGGCCCCCGACAGGGCTGTCTCCATGTCTGCTGTATATAAATTAAAACAGCAGGGGTGCCAACACGCACCCTTGTTTTAAGCCCCGGTTTGTTTCAATCTTGTCGGTTGCAGAATCGCTTGAAAGTTTGATTCTTACCCAGGTGTTTTGATATAAGGATTGTATCGCTCTTAACAGAGAGGGGTCGATGTTCCAGTGGACCAGCTTTCTCCATAGGATGGTGCGATCTACTCCATCGAACGCAGCTGAGTAATCGATGAAGCAGGCGAATAATGGGAGGCTTTTACGCGCCCGCGCTTGATTGGCTAGGTAGGAAAGTGCAATGATATTGTCTACGGTCGAGGACCCTGGTCTAAAGCCGGTTTGACAGAATGGCAGGAGATTTTCTTTGCTTGCCCAGTCTGTAAGGTCCTTCAGGAGGGGGGTCATGCGGTAGTTGGTTGGATCCGATTTAGTCCCTTTCTTATGGATTGGGTGCAAGAGCGAGCCTCGCCATGAGTCCGGCACATCCCCCGTTAGCCAGCAGTCAGTGTATAGATGGGTCAGATTTTCAGACCAGAATTCAATGTTTGATTTGAACAAGTGGCCTGGGAGGCCATTGGGGCCCGGTGCGCCGTTTGGTCTGATTTTTTTAAGTATTTTGAACACTAGAGATTTTCCGGGAGGGGGCGATGTTTCGATGATTAAAGCCGGGTTCTCTCTTAGTGGGGGCGTGTCGAGTGGCTGATTGATTGGTCGTTCTTCGTTGTAGAGTGCTTTTACATGGGAGACCAAGGCTGATGCCTCAAGGGAGTTTTCTTTGTGATTTGTGCCTCGACCAAGGTGGCTTATGTAACTCCAGAACTCCTGTGATTTCCTGGGGCTCAACAAATCGAAGATTTTCAGCCACTGAGCCTCGCAATGGTTACGCTTTGCAGCCCACACTTTTTTGGAGTGGCTCTTTGACGCCTCCTGCAGTTGTATTTTGTTTGTGATTGAGCGGTTTTTACTGAGGGCTTTTCGTTTTTTATTTAAATCCTTTGCACTTGTTTTGATTTCTGCGTTAAATCCAAAGGCCGTCGGGGGATGCCAGTAGATTGTAGTTTGTTTGTCCCCGCGTCCCCGAAGTATTGCCGCTAAGGTGGCGGTGATTCCATCCCATATTGCTATTGCGTCATGGCTGTGTATGCGCGGTGGCCAACCTGCCCACGAGTTTGCCCAGTTGTTAAAAGATGCGGTGGCTACTTGTCCCCATTTAATTCTTCTGGGCAGCTTTATTAATTCTTGGCCGTCCGTTTCTCCGATGCATACGGGCCTATGTCATGGATTCACTGATAAATTCATGGTGATTGTTAGAGCTGCATGGTCGCTGTCGTTGCGTTGGTGTACAATGAAGTTTGTCATTTGGGCTTGCAGTTTATCGCTTAGAATGATGTAGTCGATCGTCGTTTGTTTGTTGTACGTAGGACCGACCAAGGCTCCCGGGGTATTCTTTAAGAGCACTGTGTGCGCCGTCTCCAGATTGTAGGATTTTAAAAGTTCATTGAGTGCTTTGGCGGCCCCGCGCTGTTGTTTTTGCTCAGAAGGGAACCCTATGTTGTGGATGTTGAAGTCACCGAGGATAATACAGTCTAATGATGAGTGGTGTAGCAGTAAGGATTCTAATTGTTTTGCAAGTGTGAGCGAATTAGCTGTGTTCTCCTGCATGTTATGATAGATGTTGATTAATAATATTGGAGCAGTGCCGTTGTTGGAATGGGGGAATTTCAAAATGCCCGCCTGAAGGGTGTCTGGTTGGTTATGAAGTTCCATGAATTCTATGTTCAACGAGTGTTTAATATAGACGCAGGTCCCCCCCGAGGGTCTTCCAAATATGTTATTCTTTTTTGCTGCTTTGCCATATTCTGCATATCCTCTTAGCGACAGCAGTTGGGTCAGCCAAGTTTCCTGTATGCATATGATGTCTGCTTCCTCCAAGAATTTCACCGCGGCTTGATTCAGTAGCAGTTTTTTGAGGCCTGATACGTTCCACGTTAGTATTTTTAAGCTCTCGATAATTCTCTTTTTGTCTAAAGTTTTTACTCGCTCAATGGGAGTGTGTTGGTAGGATCGGGCTAAATTTGCAGGACAGAGTGTGTTGGGAGCTGGAATTTAGTGCTGATGACAACCAGGACCAATCATTGCTTGCATGGCCCCTGGTTATGCACAGTCGATTTCCTTGGCTGGGATTAGTTGTAATCTTGATTGGGGTTCCATTAATTGAACTAGTGTTTATGCTGCTTTTACATCCCTGGAGAACGGACACAACTTTTGGCCTGTAGTTCGAGGAAGCATTTACACGTGTGACACTGCACTCACTACTCACTACACTGCACTCACTACTCACTACTCTACACTCACTACTCTGCACTCACTACTCTGCACTCACTACTCTGCATTCACTACTCACTACTCACTACTCTGCACTCACTACTTTTTTAACTACGCAATTTATAGAACATAAACCACTTAGAAAGCTGGAACCCTTTCTAGACCTGATAACAACACCTAGAGATAGAGTGATCTTTTTAAAGATGAGATATGGAACTTTACCTCTTAATCAATTCACTAAAGGATGGAAAGCCTCAAGATCACTGAATGGTGCATGCCCTTGTGGTCCCTGCAAAACAGAATCCCTTGCACATTTTCTGTTTGGCTGTAAAACCTATAAGAGGGCAAGACAGAGATGGCTTAGACCAGTTTGCAGGGAGCTTGGGACTAGAGACTTTTGGGTTGCCCTCCGTATTATTACAACCAATACGTTCCCACTTTTCATTGTTTGAGGTGTGGCTAAGTACTTATCAAGCGCCGGGCTCATTCGCACAAGGATATATAATGTTATCAATACTTAGGCCGTATGGATACGATCACTAATTAATAACTAACTTTTTAACATTGTGATACTTAATATTGTCAGTAATCTTTGGTTTGTATTATGTTTTAAATGTATATAGTAATTTTTAACCAATTTTAATGAAATGCATTTTTTAATCCCAATGTTTTTATGATCAATGTACTTTTATGATATGACAATATCGAATAAAGTATCGATTCAATCAATCTAATAGACATGCCCGTACTTTGGATTCTGTATAAATTTTGGTGATTGTAATAGGAAGATAGCATATAAGAGATGGTGGGTACATCGCCTTGATCCGCATTAGATTACGAATGTATTTTGGGCTGACGAGTTTACTTTGTGGTGATATTATTACTGTGGTTTTATCTGGACATACTAATAAAGGAGAAATGATGATGACACATTTTATATTTCTCCTCAGGGATTTATTTTTGCATATGAGGAATTAAATTTGATTTGGGTTGAGAGTACAATGTGAAGGAACATTGAACAGATGACCAGACATTACAAGAGATTGGTAGTAGCCTTTGTTATTGGAGGCTATATGGACTCTAGAATTAATTATAGAGTGGCACATTCAATGGTGATATCTTGTTGGGAACTTGGTTCTATCCCTCTTTCCTTGAGACACGGGTTACTGGTTTGTGAATGTTTACCCTTTATGTAGCTCGAATTTATGAACAGTATTTGCAGAAATGTGTACGTGTGAACCTTGGAGTTGTACTTATATGATGTCATTTTGGGTTGCAGCCCTGAAGAAGTCAAATGCTAGATTTAAGCAAGACGAAACATGTGTTGGCTGTTAAATTTTTAGGTCTCGACCTTTGCCAATGCGCTTGCGCATTGCAGATGTCGAGACATATAGAGAGATGCAAAACAACAGTTGATGGACAGAATGCAGAACAATGTCATACATTCACCCCAGTACAGAGATCTGGGCCTAAATCCATCGTTTTTTTACACTCCACACCACCCCAGTTCAGACATGGCCATATGCAAATCATACATGTAGAGAGTGCAACAGGAAAGCTGAACAAGAGGGCTTTGGCAGGCGGATTACGCATAGTGCATGTGCCCGTGCACGCGATTGCCGTTTGCTCCCCGCAATGCCGAGAGCTTCACACTTCAAAGGAATGCTCTCCCCCGCCCCTGTCTGCGCAATGCCTCGCTCCCATTTGCTCCCCGTCTCTCCGTACTTACTGCGCTCCCCCGCCCCCCGCCACAGAAATGCCGAGGGCTTGTTTGTATTTTCGTGCGGACCGTGCATGCCTTTCAAAGGTCCAGTTCCTTGTCGTCTCCTACCCGAGTGTCATTAAATGTGACTCGGCTTCGGACTTTAATCCGGTCAGACCTGAGCATCAATTGGGAACTTTTGTACACATCACAATTCCGAGTCTGCTTCATTGGCAGTGAACCGATTTTTTGTGCAGTCTCGTCTGACGAAATTCACAGATGCATCTTTCTTTGTTTAAAAGCCTCTCCCGTTTCCAGTAGGTTTTCTGCTTTCCCTGTTTTTTGTTTCCAAACGAAATTTTTTAGAAGTCCATGCATGTCGCCATCTGATCGCACAGCTGACTGGGGAAAAAACTGTTTGGGCTTAATGATCGGCCGCCTTAAAGTGCTGTTGCGGTGCTCTCGAGCCGTTCTTGACAACCGAGCGCGCCCTGAAGCCTGTAACCCTGCAATTAAGAAGCTTTTTTGGACACAGTTCTTAAGGACCGGCCGTGTCATCCGCACGCTTGAAGCTGCAAAACCTGTGAACTTCCTGCGAGTGAACTCCGACAAGCGCCTGAGGCTGCAAACGGGTTTCCGCTTTCACCCCCAAGCACCTATCCTAATTGTCGGTGTTCTAGCTTGCTAGGATTCCCACTACATAAACATTTCAGCCTGCAGGTAACTTTTCTGTGTCGTTTCTGAACTTTACAAATTTTAATTCTTCCCACGTACAATGAACGTGCAGCGTATTTTGTACGCTGCACGTTCTTCTTTCTGTATTTAATTTGTTTTTAGACAACTTTGCTGGAAAGAGTGGCCTAGAATAGTTATCTTCCATTGTTGTCTCTGACCACTGACCTAATTTTTTACCCCAAAAATGCAATGCCGTATGTACACCTTTGCAGTTAATTCAAGTTATAGTAGCTGGTATTTAGCTTTGGCAGCCGGATAGCTTTAGATGAATACCTGTTGTGTACAATGCACTATTTGCAGGGTGCTTTGCATCAGCCCATTTCTTACAGTTTATTGGGGTTCTAGTCACTCATTTACTTGCCTCTTGATTAACGAGTTTCCTTCCAATTGTTTTTTTTATAGGCTAGCCAGTAAATATTATAGCTCTTTACTAGGAGGTGCTACAAAAAGGCAAATGGAATGCAAGTTCTGACAAGCACACGGGGTACAGATGTACGGAATACGAGCAAGCCACTGGTCACTTCATTGAACCGCAGCGCTATGTGCGCGCAATGATGTTAGCCCTTTAGTATAAATATATACAATAATTACCATAGGACGCAGGGGGGAACAGCCAGAGGCCACATCTGCCCGATCGTTCCCGGACACTTCTGCAATGTTTTAGAGGCAGCAATGTAAAGAGGTGTGTGTTTATGTGTGCCTGGTGCGTGACTTTTTTCATCTCCTTGGTGCTTTCACTTTACTAAATCGCAGCGCTATGTGTGCGCAATTATGTACATTGAGTCGCTTTATATTCTGGTTTGATAGCCAAGTGTACTAGGGTGCCTACGAACTGCAGGAATATGTGCCACACCCAATAGTCACAGGCTCAAATTTGTGCTAGTCCGTTTGGTTTATCAGCCTCCCAATGTTGATAAATCATTTGTAATTAATTGGACACAGCACTTAATCTTCCAGTGCTCAACACACATATATATCCTTTACACTTGCCATCTCGCCATTGTGTGTTTGTGTGCGCCTGGTACGTGACTTTTTACATCTCCTTGGCACTTTCACTTTACCAAACCGCAGCGCTATGTGTGCGCAATGAACACTGCATTCAATGCAACATACACTCCAACAATACCACTCAGTGCCACTGTGGAAAGGCCACGGTACCTGCCTTAACGGAGAGGCATCCTCGCGCGGGGATGAGTCCGTCTAACCTAGATGGTAACTTGTTCCCTCTCCATAGGACTTCTTCTCTCTCTCTCCCTCTGCAGGGTCGCCGAGGTCAGAACCCGGAAGACGGACAACCGGAAGCAGTCCTCCATGAACCCGGAAGTCCCGCCCCCGACTACATCCCGGAAGATAGAAAAACCGGCGAACCACAACGAAGGAGGTTCCAACCCGCGGACTCGTGGCAGGAGGCAGCAAGGAAGGAACCGGAGCTGAGAGAGAGAACCGAGGAGTCAGAGATTCAGGCGGAAGAAGCGGAGGAGGACGCCGACGGCGACGAGTGGACTGAGGACTGGTGGAGTCCTCAGGAGGTGGCTGGAGAGCGGCCGCAACTCACCAGGGAGTTGCGGCGGGCCACGTGAGTACCCGTCATCCGTCTCCGTGTGCCTATTGTAGATAGTTGTAGATAGTTGTAAATACCATAGCGCTGCACAATCTGAGCACGAGAGCACTGTATATATATAGATAGGCCCCTTTTGCACCGTGAGCACCCTGTCACCCCTTTTGCCTCCCCTCCTGCTTATCGGCATCTTACACCTCCCCGCTTAACCCGTCCCTCACTATCCCTTTTTCCGTATCTACACTTCCCGGTGTCGGTGGCAGCTACAGATCTTGAAAAGAGCAAAAGACTAACGGCCCTGTGTTTCTTCTCTCGCCCCAAACCTCCGAGGCCCACCGATAGAAGTCAAGATCCCACGGAACTGCCGAGAAGGAAGACTTACACCATCCTGACGACAGCAGCACAGCGGCAGGATGTCTTCCACTTCCCGTCACGGCCGGACGTCTTCTCTACTCCGGACTTCGCAAAGAACCCCATCGGTCCCCTTTTTCAGAGACTTATTATCACCACCTACCTGTGTCCACAATAAAGCTCGCTAAACATAGCGCACTATATCTGGCCTCCCCGCCTGTTATTCCGGCCCGCCAACGCCCACACCCCACAAGTGGTGTCAGAAGTGGGATTTCCCAGAGGCATGGAGGCCGCAGTCAAGAAACTGGCCGAAAGCCAGGAACAGCTTGGGCAAATGATGGAAAGGTTCCTGAAAACCGCGGAGGATGACCGGGGTCAACTCCACGACGTCCTGAAGGGGCAAGGCACAGCCCAGGACCAGGCACTCGGGAAACTCACGGAGGCAATGGGACAGCAGAGACCCTTGGCACCCTTACCGTCGGTGGTTCTACAAAAGTATGTCGCGGGGGAAGACCCCGACTTCTTTTTCACGAATTTTGAAAGGCTGGCTCAAGCGGCGAATTGGCCTGAAAATCGCTGGGGACATTATTTGGGACCATTGTTGACTGGGGAATTACAGTCTGCCTACCAACAGGCCAACCTACAAGGGCAGACGCCGTATGCCGACATCAAGACCTGCATCCTCGAGCGTCTAGGGATAGATGAGGAGTCCTATAGGATTCGCCTAAGACAAGTCCGAGAGGGGCCCCAAGAAACCCCTCGGGCCCTCTCTTATCGTATCCAGGACCTAACCACCCGGTGGTTGAAACCTACGACGTCCACTAAAGAGGAGATAGTGGCTAAAATAAACCTGGAACAATTCCTCGCATCTCTTCACCCGGGCACCCAAAAATGGGTGCGGCAGCATGCCCACCTGACGCTCGACAGGGCGGTCGAGATAGCCAGTGCCTACAGCAAAGCCCAAGAAGTTCAGAAAATCAAAGAAGAGCACCTCCCTCGGGGGCCACATGGAAGTCACATCCGTCCCCCCCGACCACCTGTTCCACGAAAGCCGGACCCTGTCCCTTTCGTGCCCTATCCAATGATGCCTCGACCAAACCCACCCGGACCCCAATGTTACCACTGCGGTGGTTTTGGACACATCGCCCGTCATTGTCCGCAGAAGGAGGAGCCCATGGAAGTTGGGGTGACCCGGAATTATGTGTGTCTTACTGCAGGAGTCTCACCCCCACCGTTTAGGTGTCCAGTTAAGATCAACAACCACCCCCTGATGGCACTGGCCGACACCGGGTGCAGACACAGCGTAGTACGACCTCAGGACATGCCGAAACCTGTCGGCCCTGTCACAGGGTCAGTAGCCATCAAATGCGTCCATGGAGACACCAAGAGCTACCCCACAGCACGAGTCACAGTACAAACCAGCACCGACCTCGGAAGGACTCTGAATGTAGGACTGATACCGAACTTGCCAGAGCAAGCAAATCTAGGAAGTGATTATAGCGGTCTCCCCCTTCTCCTAAGAGACACTACCAATTCCCTGGAAAAGTGGTGGAAGGAAGCCCCCTTTTCACAAAACCAAACCTTGAGTCCCTCTCCAGAGAAACAGACCAAAACCAAGAGCCAAAAGAAAAAGGAAAGAAGGAGGTACATTGGAGCATATCCGGTACAAGAGGCGCTGCATCCCTGGGAGACGGACCGCGAATTCCGAGCCGCACAGCAGGAAGATCCCGTACTTCAGAATGCATGGGGCCAGGCCCATGACAACGAGGACCCGCTGCATGTAGGTCCCCACTTCTTCCGGTCTAGAGGCCTGTTGTATCGGAAAGCGGACCCACAGAAACCTCCCCAATTAGTTATTCCGGGTCCATTCCGGGACAAGGTGTTGTTCCTCGCACATAGTCATCTCCTGGGTGGCCATTTCGGGGAAGAAAAGACAGGACAGGCAATACTCGAGAAATTCTACTGGCCTGGAGTGTATAGCCAAATTAAACAATATTGCAAGGAATGTGCCATCTGTCAAAAGAATAGCCGCTACCGACCCCCTAAGGCACCCCTCCGCCCTCTGCCGCTCATAGACATACCCTTCAGCCGGAATGGACCTTATCGGGCCCATGTTGCCCTCTAGGGGCGGTTGTAGGTATGCCTTGGTGGTGGTGGACTATGCTACACGCTTCCCGGAAGCCGTCGCCCTGAAACATCCCACCACCCAGAATATAGCGAAAGCCCTGGTGTCTATCTTTGCACGGGTGGGATTTCCACGGGAGATTTTAACTGACCAAGGGACCCCATTTGTGTCCGCCTTGATGCGCCAGGTATGCTCCCAGTTAGGAATCAAACAACTAAGAACCTTGGCGTACCACCCCCAAACTGATGGGCTAGTGGAACGCTACAACGCCACCTTGAAAGCCACCCTGAAAAAACTATTGGATCTGGAAAGCAAGAGGTGGGAGGAGATGTTGCCTCTGGCTCTGTTCGCCATCCGGTGCAAAACCCAAAGCAGCACCGGATATTCCCCATACGAACTGTTGTATGGGAGACCTCCCAGAACACTCTTAGATATGGCTCGCGAGGCTTGGGAGGCAGAACCCGATCGTACAAGTCCCCTTCCCGAGTATGTTGACAATCTGAAGACCCACCTCACCCAAATCCGAGACATTGTACGACAGCATATGGAAAAGGCACAAACAACACAAAAACAACAGTATGATAAGGGAGCCAAGAAGAGGTCCTTGGCTATTGGTGATCTGGTGTTATTACTCCTACCATCCTCTGACCATAAGCTTCTAGGGCAATGGCAGGGACCATTCTCTGTCATCCGACAGGTAACCCCCGTCACTTACGAGATAGAGACCAAGCCTACTCGAGGAGTCCGGCAGATATATCACATCAATCTCTTGAAGAAATGGGAGGGGCCACGACCCGTCCTATCTGGTGAACCGGTGGTTACCCCTATGCCCTTTGAAGGATGCATAGATTCGGATCTACCCCCTTCAATGACAGAGGAACTAAAACATATGTTGTCCCCGGTACAGAACGTCTTCTCCTCCCTGCCCGGACGCACAACCCTAGTGGAACACGCCATCCAGACTGATCCTGGGGTAACCGTGAGACAACGGCCCTATCGTGTCCCGGAAGCTCGCAGAAACATAATAAAGAAGGAAACAGAACAGATGTTGCAGATGGGCATTATCGAGCCGTCGGTTAGCAGCTGGAACTCTCCAATAGTCCTGGTCCCCAAACCCGACGGCTCGGTGCGTTTCTGTATTGACTTCCGAGCAGTAAACAAAGTCTCACGGTTTGATTCATACCCCCTTCCACGGGTTGATGAGATGGTGGAAAGGATAGGAGCAGCAAAGTACATCAGCACGCTCGATTTATGCAAGGGGTACTGGCAGATACCCCTGAAGGACGATGATAAACGGAAGACCGCCTTCTCCACCCCTGAGGGCCTGTTTCAGTTCCGAGTAATGCCTTTTGGCTTACACGGAGCCCCTGCCACTTTTCAGAGGGCTATGAATAGGGTCCTACAGCCCCACTCCCACTATGCTGGGGCTTATTTGGATGATGTAGTGATACACAGCAATACCTGGGACCAACATTTGGAGCACCTCAGGGCGGTGGTGTCCGCTCTGGGCAACAGTGGGTTTACCATAAACCCGGCCAAGACAACCTTGGCCGCTCAAAGTGTCAAGTACCTGGGCTATCTTTTAGGGGAAGGCCTCATCCGGCCCCAAGACAACAAGATAGAGGCCATCCGGTCCATACCATTCCCTCAGACCAAGACAGAACTTAGGGCCTTTCTGGGGCTTCTGGGGTATTATAGACGGTTCATACCGAACTTTTCCCAAACAGCTGTTCCCCTGACAGATTTGCTAAAGAAAAGTACCAAAACAGAAGAGGCCCTAAGACATCCCTCGGTTCCTTTACTACAGGCCTTCGAAGCTTTAAAACAGGCCCTCGTATCCAGACCCGTCCTTGTTAGCCCTGACTATAGCCAACCATTCATCCTACAAACGGATGCATCCGATCAAGGGTTGGGGGCCGTCCTATCCCAGAGAGACCCAGGTGGGAATGAAAGACCCATTTTATACATCAGCAGGAAGCTCTATCCCAGGGAAATGAACTATGCCTGTGTCGAGAAGGAGGCTCTAGCTATAAAATGGGCAGTGGACAGTCTCCGCTATTACCTAGAGGGACGGGAATTTGTGCTATACACGGACCATGCCCCTCTGGCATGGATGGCCTGCAACCGAGGCCACAACGACCGTGTCCTCAGGTGGTTCCTTTCCCTTCAGCCCTATCGGTTCACAACCGAACATAGAAAAGGGGCCGAACAGGACAATGCGGATTACCTCTCTCGTTTTCCTTGTTCTCCCACCCTCACAAGTAATACAGCTAGGGAAAGGGGATGTGGAAAGGCCACGGTACCTGCCTTAACGGAGAGGCATCCTCGCGCGGGGATGAGTCCATCTAACCTAGATGGTAACTTGTTCCCTCTCCATAGGACTTCTTCTCTCTCTCTCCCTCTGCAGGGTCGCCGAGGTCAGAACCCGGAAGACGGACAACCGGAAGCAGTCCTCCATGAACCCGGAAGTCCCGCCCCGACTACATCCCGGAAGATAGAAAAACCGGCGAACCACAACGAAGGAGGTTCCAACCCGCGGACTCGTGGCAGGAGGCAGCAAGGAAGGAACCGGAGCTGAGAGAGAGAACCGAGGAGTCAGAGATTCAGGCGGAAGAAGCGGAGGAGGACGCCGACGGCGACGTGTGGGCTGAGGACTGGTGGAGTCCTCAGGAGGTGGCTGGAGAGCGGCCGCAACTCACCAGGGAGTTGCGGCGGGCCACGTGAGTACCCGTCATCCGTCTCCGTGTGCCTATTGTAGATAGTTGTAGATAGTTGTAAATACCATAGCGCTGCACAATCTGAGCACGAGAGCACTGTATATATATAGATAGGCCCCTTTTGCACCGTGAGCACCCTGTCACCCCTTTTGCCTCCCCTCCTGCTTATCGGCATCTTACACCTCCCCGCTTAACCCGTCCCTCACTATCCCTTTTTCCGTATCTACACTTCCCGGTGTCGGTGGCAGCTACAGATCTTGAAAAGAGCAAAAGACTAACGGCCCTGTGTTTCTTCTCTCGCCCCAAACCTCCGAGGCCCACCGATAGAAGTCAAGATCCCACGGAACTGCCGAGAAGGAAGACTTACACCATCCTGACGACAGCAGCACAGCGGCAGGACGTCTTCCACTTCCCGTCACGGCCGGACGTCTTCTCTACTCCGGACTTCGCAAAGAACCCCATCGGTCCCCTTTTTCAGAGACTTATTATCACCACCTACCTGTGTCCACAATAAAGCTCGCTAAACATAGCGCACTATATCTGGCCTCCCCGCCTGTTATTCCGGCCCGCCAACGCCCACACCCCACAGCCACATAATTACACACCACACAATTACACTCTACTGAATACAATATACACTCCACACAATACCACTCAGTGCCACATAATTATATGCTACATAATTACATTGCGCTCAACGCAACATACACTCCAAATACCACTCAGTGCCACATAATTACACGCAACATAATTACACTGCACTCAATGCAACATACACTCTAAATACCACTCAGTGCCACATAATTACACGCCACATAATTACACTGCACTCAATGCAACATACACTCCAAATACCACTCAGTGCCACATAATTACACGCCACATAATTACACTATCTATCTATCGCCCTCACTCTATCTATCTATCTATCTATCTATCTATCTATCTATCTATCTATCTATCTATCTATCTATCTATCTACATATCTATCACCCTCACTCAATCTATCTATCGCCCTCACTCAATCTATCTATCGCCCTTACTCTATCTATCGCCCTCACTCTATCTATCTATCGCCCTCACCCTATCTATCTATCGCCCTCTATCTATAGCCCTCACTTTATCTATCTATCGCCCTAACTCTATCTTATCTATCACCCTCACTCTATCGCCCTCACTCTATTGGCCTAACTCTATCTATCTATCTATCTATCTATCTATCTATCTATCTATCTATCTATCTATCTATCTATCTATCTATCTATCTATCTATCTATCTATCTATCTATCTATCTATCTATCTATCTATCTATCTATCTATCTATCTATCTATCTATCTATCTATCTATCGCCCTCATTCTGTCTATCGCCCCCACTCTAACTATCTGTCTATCTATCTATCGCCCTCACTCTGTCTTTTTATCGCACTCACTCTATCTATCGCCATCCCTCTATCTATCGCCCTCACTCTATCTATCGCCCTCCCTCTATCTATCGCCCTCACTCTATCTATCGCACTCACTCTATCTATCTATTGCATCACCACAGCATCACTGAGCACCACCACAGCATCACTCAGGTGCACCACAACATCACTGTGCGCTACCACAGCATCACTGAATGTCACAGCATCACTCGTCGCCACCACAACATCACTCAGCGCCACCACAGCATCAATCTGTGCAACCATTCAACAACTGGTTCAAATATGTTCTCTCAATGTTTCGAGCTTTATTATAAATGTCACAAAAAGATGTTAATATTTCACTTCTGTTCTTGGATTTTCTTCACAATAAAATACATTGAATGTAATCTTCACAAAAGTTATTTACAAAAGTTTAAGCTATTGCCATTATAAATTACAATAACTTTTATTTAAGTATTAATTATTTTAAAAAATGAAAATCCATTGTTATTTGTAATATCAATACATCTAAATCACGTAAATACAACACATATTGCATTACAAATGCTATAGGTGTCACATTAGCAAAAGTTAGAACTATTGGCATTGTAAATGACAAAGCTATTAATTTCGCTAGTTTCAAAACCAACACATAAATTAAAAATAATTCATTTACAATACCAATAGCTCACACTTTCCTAATGCGAGACCTATTGCATTGCAAATGCTTGTTTGAATTGGAGCTGTTTTCTTTGGATTTCAAATTGGAACATTGAAATTAAACAATTTTGGAAGACAAAACATACCCGACTGTTCCAACTGAACCCTTGCATCTCACGAAGAAGGATCTATATGGACATTTCTTTACTGATATTGAGTGCTCGGGGGAACTTATTGTATCTATTGTTTTCTACATGTGTGGTAACCAACCTCTTGTCCCCCTTGAGCACCTTCGGAGACCTGCTTGTTATTACTTTCCCTGATTGTGCAGAGCGCCCATAGTGCTTGACTGGTTACCACTTTGGAATTTATATGACTGGCGATGCTCTTGCTTGCTGCTCTCCTGCGTGTGATGCTGCTGTATGTTTTAGCTCTATTGATATGCTGAATTAAAGATCGCTGCGCGTCGTCAGGAAAACCTGGGCTGGATTCATGCACAATCTGAACCGGAGCTGACGGTAATGGATTTTTAAAATGGAAGCAGATTCACAGCAATCAATCAATCAATCAATCATATTACTTGTAAAGCGCACTACTTACTTACTTAGGCTCTCAAGGCGCTGGGGTTAGGTGGGTGCTGCTACTGTTCGAAGAGCGGGGTCTTGAGGAGTCTTTTGAAGGTCAGTAGGTCTTGAGTCTGCCGTAGGTAGGTGGGAAGGGTGTTCCAGGTCTTGGTGGCGAGGTGGAAGAAAGATCTGCAGCCGGCCGTCATTCTTTGGATGCGGGGGACAGCGGCGAGGGCGAGGCCGGTGGAGCAGATCTTGCGGGTGGGGGTTTAGAAGCTGAGTCGTATGTTGAGGTGTGCTGGTCTGGTGTTGTGGAGTGCTTTATGTGCGTGGGTGAGGAGCTTGAAGGTTATCCTCTTATTGGCGGGGAGCCAGTGCAGGTCGCTCAGGTGGGGTGTGATGTGGCTGCGTCAGGGGATGTCGAGGATCAGGCGTGCAGAGGCGTTCTGGATGCGTTGCAGCCGTCTCAGGAGTTTGGCCGAGGTTCCTGCGGAGAGGGCGTTTCCGTAGTCCAACTTGCTGCTGACGAGAGCCTGGGTGACCGTTCTTCTAGTTTCGGTGGGGATCCAATTGTAGATGCTGCGGAACATGCGGAGAGTGTTGAAGCAGGAGGCGGAGACGGCGTTGACCTGCTTAGTCATGGAGAGGGTGGAGTCAAGGATGACCCCTAGGTTGCGTGCGTGGTCGATGTGTGTTGGGACTGTTCCCAGTGGAGTTGGCCACCAGGAGTCATCCTAGGCCGAAGGGGTGGATTCGAGGATGAGGACCTCTGTCTTTTCCGAGTTCAGCTTCAGTCAGCTGTTCCTCATCCATTTGGCGACGGCCTTCATTCTTTCGTGGAGGTTGATTTTGGCAGCGAGAGGGTCTTTGGTGAGGGAGAGGATCCGCTGGGTGTCATCGGCATAGGAGATGATGTTGTGGTCGTGATGTCGGATGACGTGGGCGAGAGGTGCCATATAGATGTTGGACAGCCTTGGGCTGAGGGATGAGCCCTGGGGTACGCCACAGATGATCTCAGTGGCATTGGAGCAGAAGGGGGGAAGCGGACGCTCTGTGTTCTGCCGGAGAGGAAGGATGTGGTGTAGTCCAGGGCCTTCTCTTGGATCCCGGCGTCGTGTAGGCGTGTTCGTAGTGTGCGGTGGCAGACCGTGTCGAAGGCAGCTGACAGGTCCAGGAGGATGAGGGCCGCTGTTTCTCGAAGGTGTCTAGCAGGGTCTTGATGTCATCGGTGGCGGTGATGAGGGTGGTTTTGGTGCTGTGGTTACTGTGGAACCCGGACTGTGACTGGTCCAGGATGCTGTTTTCCTCTAGGTAGCGGGTCAGTTATTTGTTGACATTTTTTTCGATGACCTTCGCCGGGAACGGGAGCTGGGAGATAGGCCGGACGTTTATGAGGTCCTTGGGGTCCGCCTTGGGTTTCTTGAGTAAGGCGTTGATCTCAGCGTGCTTCCAGCTTCCCGGGAAGTTTGCTGTCTCGAAGGAGATGTTGATTAATTTCCGGAGATTGGGTGCGAAAGCTGTGCTGGTTTTGTTGAAGACGGGGTGTGGGTAAGGGTCTGGCGGTGATCCAGAGTGGATGGTGTTCATGATTTTGCTGGTGTCCTCATCGTTGATGTTGGTCCAGTAGAGCAGGCGGTTGGTGTGGGTGGTGGTCGAGGGGGCAGAGGTATCGGTGACTGTCGGGGCAGTTGCGGCGTCGAAGCTGTTGTGGAGTCGGCGATCTTGAGATGGAAGAAGGTGGTCAGCGAGTCTCACATGTCTTGCGTGGGTGGGATGTCGTTGGTGTTGAAGAGTTCCTTCACGATGTTGAAGAGCTCTTTGCTGTTGTGTGCATTGTTATCAAGGCGGTCTTTGAATGAGGCCCTTTTGGCGGATCTGATGAGGTGATGGTGTCTGCGGGTGGTGTCCTTGTGGGCTGCGTGGCTGTCCGGTGTTCGTTCGTGGAGCTCGTTCTTCTCCAGTTTTCGGCATGTTCGTTTCGAGGCCTGTAGGTCTTCATTGAACTAGGTGGCTTTCTTGCTGGTGTGGCTGTTGGAGCGTTTCTTGAGCGGGGCGAGGGTGTTGGCGCAATCATCGATCCACTGTCTGAAGTTGCGTTGTTGGGGTCGATGGGCTTGGCGGGTGGGCTCTGGGCTCGGATGGTGGATAGCTGGTTTTCAGTGATTTTGCACCACCATTGACGAGACATCTGTTGGGTGCGGTGGTGCGTGGTGGGCTTCCTGAAGGTGAAGTGGATGCAGTGATGGTCGGTCCAGTGAGGTTCGGTGGTGTGGCTGAAGGAGACTTGGGGGCTTGTAGAGAAGATGGGGTCAAGCGTGTGGCCGGAGGCGTGGGTGGGTATTGTCACGAGCTGTCTGAGTCCGAGGTTGGCGAGGTTGTTAATCAGGGTGGTGGAGTTGGTGTTGTTGTTGTTGTTCTCGAGGTGAAAGTTCAGGTCCCCGAGGAGGACGTGTGTGCTGAAGTCGGGGATGGAGTCACTGAACTGTGGTCGGGGTACGGGGGTTCTGTAGACGAGGGCTCCTCTGAGGGTGGTGTTGGGGTCGGTGTGGATCTGGAAGTGCAGGTGTTTGGCGGTGCTGAGGGTGTCGTTGGTGTTGGTCCAGACTCTGAGGGTGTTCTTGTGGACGATGGAGATTCCTCCTCCTCCTACTCCGTTGGTGCGATCCCTGCGGGTGATTTTGTAGCCGTCCAGGATGGCTATGGCGCTGTCGGGTGCTGAGGTGGAATTCAGCGAGGTCTCTTGTCTGGAAGGCGACATCTGGGGAGGTTGAGCCGAGAAGGTCCCAGAGTTCAAAGGCTTGTTTGCGGGCGAAGCGGGTGTTGAGGAGGATGCATCTGAGGTAGTTGGGTTCTTTCCTGGGCGGAGGTTTGGCGCGGCGGAAGCTGGTGAAGCTGCAGTTCCGGCAGGTGAAGGGTCCTTGGGTGTGCTTTGGGGTGGCCCGGTAGCAGGTGTGTTCTCGTACAGGGTTGAGTGTGTGACGGGTGCTGGCATCGTAGTGGAGTCGGGCGTTGTGACGTTCGCGGGGACAGGGGTGCAGGCGTGGACAGGAGCAGACATGCTTGCCTTAGGCACGCCTTCGGCGCGTCAGCGGCGCGCCCACTGCGCGCGGCCGCACAGCGGCTGCCATAAGAAGGGGAGGTGGGAGGGAGGAGCAGCTGGTAGGGGGGAGCAGTCGAATGGGAGCGGGGGGGCGGGGCCGCAGCAGCAGGAAGCGGGACCTGCAAGGGAAGAGAGGCGAAAACGGGCACAAAGGGACAAAGAGGAGAATAAATACAGTAAATACAATAGTAAACAGCAGAAGGGCACAAAAAGTACAATAAAAGCGGGCAGGAGCACAAAAAGAAGGCACAGTGGAAGTCGGCAAAAACAGACCTAAGGCCTACCACTGGCCACCAGGGATGAGGCGCAGGTGGTAGCCTGCGGTTGGAGGCGGGCCTCAAACTTGGCAGCAGCTGGGCTGGAGCACTGGCGCAGTCCGGTGGAGCTACGCGGTGTGGGGAGCGACATGCCTGGAAGCAGGGTCAAGGGTCGCTCCCTTCACCGCACAGCGGCCGCCATAAGAAGGGGAGGTGGGAGGGAGGAGCAGCTGGGAGGGGGAGCGGTCAAATGGGAGCGGGAGGGCGGGGACGCAGGGGACACAGCGGCGGAAAGCGGGACAGGTGAGGGAAGAGAGGCAAAAACAAGCACAAAGGGAAAAAGAGGAGAATAAATACATTAAATACAATACTAAACAGCAGAAGGGCACAAAAATCACAATAAAATCGGGCAGAAGCGCAAAAAGCAGGCACAGTGAAAATCGGCAAAAACAGACCTAAGGCCTACCACTGGCCACCAGGAATGAGGCGCAGCTGGTAGCCTGCGGGTGGAGACAGGCCTCGAACTTGGCAGCAGCTGGGCTGGAGCACGGGGGCAGTCCGGTGGAGCTACGCAGTGTGGGAAGCGACCTGCCTGGAAGCAGGGTCAAGGGTCGCTCCCTTCAGCGCACAGCGGCTGCCATAAGAAGGGGATGTGGGAGAGAGGAGCAGCTGTGAGGGGGGAGTGGTCGAATGGGAGCGGGGTGCGGGGCCGCAGGGGACGCAGCGGCGGGAAGTGGGACCGGCGAGGGAAGAGAGGCAAAAACGGGCACAAAGGGACAAAGTGGAGAATAAATAAAGTAAATACAATACTAAACAGCAGAAGGGCACAAAAAGCACAATAAAAGCAGGCAGAAGCGCAAAAAGCAGGCACAGAGAAAATCAGCAATATCAGTGAAGTGTGAGCCCCGTGATGACATTTGCCTTCTCCCATACAAATGCAATGATGATAATGATAATTGCTGCACATATTCAGCCAGGGCTTTCTGTATTCTGTGCCTATCTGCAAACACATCTCCATTTCAAGCAGCAGCGGGATCCGTGACATGCTTCAGGGGGACGCCTTCATTTCATCAGCTGCACGTGGGCTGCAAGCAAAGTAAAATGCCTTTAAGATTTAGAAGCCTATCGCTGTTCTCTTTGCGCTGGCAAATGGGCAGAGGCTGCATCGACAGCCACAGGGCCAGCACACGAACGCCTGGGGCAAATATTCATTTTTGGCAACCACAGACTGCTGCAAGTATGAACCTTTGGCATTTTTAACAAGCGCGGCCTGTGGCCGCGAAAGTGAAATGGTACTCCTGCATGCAGAGTGTTTCCCTTTGCGGGAGCGAGCAGCTGCAGGCACGATAATTACAAAACATGCACGAGTTTCCAAAAAGTACAGTGCAATGGCAAGAGGTCCCTCTAAGCAACGCTTGCGTGCTGCGTAGGCAAGATCTAAAAACGTAGGTATTGGGAACATGGCTCACTTGTATTCTGTATGTGTTGTTCAGTGCGCCCACAATAGGATTTTTACCGGAGCAACCACTAAATACGTCATATGACATAAGGACACAATCTTGTCGAATTTTGCATAAAAAGTGTAAAGCAAAATACCAGAAATTACACAGATTACAGCAGCATATGTGAAATTTCACAGAGGCCTAAACCCAATTCCCCTGTTGACCCACTGATGACATTAAAAGTTGAGCCTTGACCCCACCAGGTAGGTCGCTCCCCTTCCGCACAGCACCACCTGTGTGTCCCTGCCCCAGCTGCCGCTGCTGAGGACTTTCGAGGCCCTCCACCACCCACAGGCTATCACCTGCGCCTTATCCCTGGTGGCAGTGGTAGGCCGTAGGTAGGTTTGTTCATCCTCCGCTTTATTGCTTTTATTGTATTGCCTGTATTTCATTGTTATGTCTGTGACTGCTGTTGTCTGTCTTCCGTTGCTGCCTGTACGTGGTCCGTGCCCCTTTGTCTTCCCTCTGTTCCCTTCGCTGTCCCTGTGCTCTCTGTGCCCGGTCTTTCCTTCTGTACCCCTCTCTGCCCCCATGTCTCTGCCCGGTTTTCCCTCCTGTTCCCCTCTCTGCCCCCGTGCCCCTCTCTGCCCGTTCTGCCCTCTGTTCTACTAGTTGTTCTCTTGTTTTTTGTGCCTCTCTGCCCTCTGTTCCACTCGTTTTCCCCTAGTTTTTTTGTGCCTTTCTGCCCTCAATGCCACTCGTTTTTCCCTGGTTTTTTGTGCCTTTCTGCCTTCTGTTCCACTTGTTTTCCCTCATTTTTTGTGCCTTTCTGCCCTCTGTTGCACTACTTTTTCCCTCATTTTTTGTGCCCTTCTGCCCTCCGTTCCACTCGTTTTTTGTGCCCTTCTGCCCCTTGTGCCACTCGTTTTTCCCTCGTTTTTTTGTGCCTTTCTGCCCTCTGTTCCACTTGTTTTTTCCACTTTTTTGTGCCTTTTTGCCCTCTGTTCCACTCGTTTTCCCCTCGTTTTTTTGTGCCTTTCTGCCCTCTGTGCCACTCGTTTTTCCCTTGTTTTTGTGCCTTTCTGCCTTCTGTTCCACTCGTTTTCCCTCATTTTTTGTGCCTTTCTGCCTTCTGTTGCACTACTTTTTCCCTCATTTTTTGTGCCCTTCTGCCCTCCGTTCCACTCGTTTTTTGTGCCCTTCTGCCCTCCGTGCCACTCGTTTTTTCCTCGTTTCTGTGCCCCTTTTGCCTTCACTTCCACTCACTTTTTTGTGCCCTTTTGCCTTCTGTGCCACTCGTTTTACCCTCGATTTTTGTGCCTTTCTGTCCACTGTTCCACTCGTTTTTTCCTCCTTTTTTGTTCCTTTCTGCTCTCTGTTCCACTCGTTTTCCCGTAGTTTTTTGTGCCTTTCTGCCCTCTGTGCCACTCGTTTTTCCATTGTTTTTGTGCCTTTCTGCCTTCTGTTCAACTGGTTTTCCTTCGTTTTTAGGTCTCGCCTGTCGATGCGCATGCGCATCGAGCAAGGCGAGAGTATTGGGACTTATCCACTCTTTATCCACACTGCAAGGAATCGTGGCGATTCCTTGCAGTGCCCGTGACTTTTAAGCTCAATGCGCATGCGCATTGAGCTTAAAAGCGCGTGCACGTCCGTCTTTGTTTACCCGCTCCGCCCCCTCCCCTTCCCGCCGTGTCGCATTTCTCCTCCCCCCCTCCCCTCTCTTCCCTCCGTCTTGTTTATTTTACCCGCTCCGCCCCCTCCCCTTCCCGCCGTGTCGCATTTCTCCTACCCCCTCTTCCCTCCGTCTTGTTTATTTTACCCGCTCCGCCCCCTCCCCTTCCCGCCGTCTCGCATTTCGCAATGCCCTCCTAACAACACACACACCCTCTCCCCCGCTCCGCCCACTCCCCGCCATGTCGCATAACATCGTTTTCAGTCATTTGTAGTAAGTGGTAAATTTACAGCCCAGCTGTGGTGACAGCATCCTGATTTTCATGCTGAAAATTTCTTTCTTAGCAGTTAGTTCTTCAGGACACTTCTAGGCCTGCGGCACTTTTTTGCGCAGCTTCCTCGCATATGGGATGGCATTTGGCCGAGCACCCGGCTTTCACTGTGGCATCCAGACAGCGTCGGCATTGTGCCGATAAGCTGTGGGGCTTTCTTTCATGTTCATTAATTCATTTAGCTAATTTTGTGGCAATTGCCTTTGACGGGATTAACCGCCTCTTTAAGAAGAGCGGTTTGTTCTGCATAAACAATGCGCCCAATTTCCCCAGAAGGACATTGCCCTTCCCGGAAGCGGCACTCCAGGCTGAACCCGGCCCCCAGGTTGAGTTTGCTTTCTTTCACACACACCCTCTCCCCCGCTCCGCCCCCTCCCCGCCATGTCGCATTTCTCCTCCCCCCTCCCCCCTCCCCCCTCCTGGGTCAGGTTACCCTGCTTTCTCTTTCGCTTTTTTTGTGGTAAAAAAAAAAAAAAGCAATTGCTGTGCCTGGTGGCCCTTATTTGTTGTTTATCCTATTTTAATCAGGGTTTGTTTTCTAACAATGAGCGTTCTCTTTTTTTTCTTCTTGCAGTGTGTTTTATAGCACAGGTCTGTTTGACTTGTCACCCACACACGGTGCGAAAACTCTGAACGAAAATATTAACAACCAAGTCCAGGTTGTGGATGGGACGTATTTACTTCAGCATTTTCCTTTTACTACCTGTGCATTCTCCAGTGTTTCAAAGAATGCGTGGGTCAAGTGCTGCGTTCTCTTTGTTTCGACCTGGGGCATGCAGCATTGTGCACAGTGCATTCATGCTCTGTATGACGTGCTTGTTTGGTTATCCTTCCTCTCCAACCCTGTATCGAAGGCTGCTAGCTTGAAAGACCTCTACTAAATAGCTGCTTGGTACCGCCAGAAGATGCTAATCCCGACTATACAGCCTGTCTCAGCACAGTAACCTTTAAAATTGCTGCAGGGTAACAAGCGATTGCTATGTTGGGCGCAAAAAACATTTAAAATTTAGAAGAGGAAATGCAGAAACTAACATCGTTTTCAGTCATTTGTAGTAAGTGGTAAATTTACAGCCCAGCTGTGGTGACAGCATCCTGATTTTCATGCTGAAAATTTCTTTCTTAGCAGTTAGTTCTTCAGGACACTTCTAGGCCTGCGGCACTTTTTTGCGCAGCTTCCTCGCATATGGGATGGCATTTGGCCGAGCGCCCGGCTTTCACTGTGGCATCCAGACAGCGTCGGCATTGTGCCGATAAGCTGTGGGGCTTTCTTTCATGTTCATTAATTCATTTAGCTAATTTTGTGGCAATTGCCTTTGACGGGATTAACCGCCTCTTTAAGAAGAGCGGTTTGTTCTGCATAAACAATGCGCCCAATTTCCCCAGAAGGACATTGCCCTTCCCGGAAGCGGCACTCCAGGCTGAACCCGGCCCCCAGGTTGAGTTTGCTTTCTTTCCTCTGTTGACATTTCGCCCCCGGCCTTCTCCAGATTCCGTTACAAGTGGACAAAGCACTACAGCAAGTGGTTGTGTGTATGGAACACCCTCTGTGGAGGCCACAGCGTTGTGTCGTTCTCATGCGGCCAGGGGGCATTTGCTAGCTTTTCCGAGAGGGCTGGATTAAGTTTGAAACCGGCCCAAAACTCGAATTAATTCACTGCAGCGGGTTTACAGTGTACCGAGCGTGAGTGTTTATGTTATCCTCCAGAGACACCTCCATGCATAAACGGGATGAAACAACAGCGAGCATATTTCAGGCCAATAAATATTCGATGAACCCTCCCTCACCCTCAACCCCTCACCCTCAACCCCTCACTCACCCTCAACCCCTCACCCTCAACCCCTCACTCACCCTCAACCCCTCACCCTCACTCACCCTCACCCTCACTCACCCTCAAACCCTCACCCTCACTCACTCACCCTCAACCCCTCACCCTCAACCCCTCACTCACCCTCACTCTCACTCACCCTCACTCAGCCTCAACTACTCCCCCTCACCCTCACTCACCCAAAACCCCTCACCCTCACTCACACTCACCCTCACTCACCCTCAACACCTCACTCACCCTCACCCTCACTCACCCTCACTCACCCTCAAACCCTCACCCTCACTCACCCTCACTCACCCTCACTCACCCTCACTCACCCTCACTCACCCTCACTCCATCACCCTCACTCCATCACCCTCACTCACCCTCACTCACTCACCCTCACTCACTCACCCTCACTCACCCTCACTCACCCTCAACCCCTCACTCACCCTCACTCACTCACCCTCACTCACCCTCACCCACCTTCACCCTCACTCACCCTCACTCTCACTCACCCTCACTCACCCTCACCCTCACTCACCCTCAACACCTCACCCTCACACAGTGCAATAGGTCTCGGAGCATTTGAGTTAGAGCTTTTAGATTTGTTTATGGCTTTTTTTATTTGTAATTCTTTAGCATTGGCTACAGGAAACAAAAATGCTAAAGATTTACAACAAAAAAACCATAAACAATTCTAAAAGCACTAACTCTAATGCTGCGAGACCTATTGCATTTCCAATGCTTGTTTGTGCCTTTCTGTCCTCTGTTCCACTACTTTTCCCCTCATATTTTGTGCCCTTCTGCCCTCCATTCCACTCGTTTTTTTGTGCCCTTCTGCCCTCTGTACCACTCGTTTTTTCCTCGTTTCTGTGCCTCTTTTGCCTTCGCTTCCACTCACTTTTTTGTGCCCTTTTACCTTCTGTGCCACTCGTTTTACCCTCGATTTTTGTGCCCCTTTTTCCTCCTCTTACCTTTGTTGTCCCTCACCGCCCTCGCTGCTGCGTTCCCTGCAGCCCCGCACCCCTGACTGCCCACTGCCCATTTGCTGCCTCTGCCTCCCAGCTTCCCCTCCCTCCCACCTCCCCATATATGCCAGCCGCGGCGTGGCCGTGCCGCTGGCACGCAGAAGGCGCGCCTAAGGCGAGTCCGTCTGCGCCCGTCCGAGCCTGGACCGTGCCCAGCGCCAGAACCCCTGACCCCCGCACCCGCCACGACGACCGCTGCCACTACGACGCCAGCACTCTGCCCGCTCTCAACTCCGGACGGAGCCACACCTGCTTCAAGGCCGCCCCGAAACGCACAGACGGCCCCTTCACCTGCTGGAACTGCAGCAACACCAGCGTCAGAGCCGATGAACCACCCACCAAAAAAGATCCCAACCACCTCCGATGCATACTACTGAACACCCGCTCCGCACACAAACATGCAGTCGAGCTCTGGGACCTTCTCGACACAACATCCCCGGATGTCGCCTTCCTGATAGAGACCTGGTTTAACTACTCCTCCACACCCGACATCGCCATAGCCATCCCAGACGGCTACAAGATCACCTGCAGAGACCGCACCAACTGAGTCGGAGGAGGAATCGCCATCGTCTACAAGAACGGTACAAAAGGGGGTGGTGATGGACGGAGCATCTGAATCAATCAAACACTCACACCCAGTCAAAAGATCTGGGTTTAATCCATCACCGTTCTTTAGCCCACTCTGACACCCCAGTTCAGACATGGCTATATGCAAATCAGTCTGACCCTGTGCCTCATGGGAACAGTCCAGCCCGAACTGCCAAGCCATGTCTTCCCTGGACCGGAAACAAGCTTCCGACCACCGGTTTCTGTCATTCCAGCCGTCTTCAGCCCGGCTTGCTTGAATCCAGTGGCAAAGTGAGCAAGGGACTCACGTCTGAGCATACCCTGCCACACTTATGGTGGCCAAAAGCGGTACAAAAGTGGGTGGTGATGGACGGAGCATCTGAATCAATCAAACACTCACACCCAGTCAAAAGATCTGGGTTTAATCCATCACCGTTCTTTAGCCCACTCTGCCACCCCAGTTCAGACATGGCTATATGCAAATCAGTCTGACCCTGTGCCTCATGGGAACAGTCCAGCCCGAACTGCCAAGCCAAAATCTTTTGGCCACCATAAGTGTGGCAGGGTATGCTCAGACGTGAGTCCCTTGCTCACTTTGCCACTGGATTCAAGCAAGCCGGGCTGAAGACGGCTGGAATGCCAGAAACCGGTCCTCTGTAGCTTGTTTCCGGTCCAGGGAAGACATGGCTTGGCAGTTCGGGCTGGACTGTTCCCATGAGGCACAGGGTCAGACTGATTTGCATATAGCCATGTTTGAACTGGGGTGGCAGAGTGGGCTAAAGAGCGGTGATGGATTAAACCCAGATCTTTTGACTGGGTGTGAGTGTTTGATTGATTCAAACACTCCGTCCATCACCACCCCCTTTTGTATCGTCTACAAGAACAGCATCAGGGTCTCGACTAGCACCAATGACGCGCTCAGCACCGCCGAATACATGCATTTCCAGATCCACACAGACCCTAATTCAACCCTCAGAGGCACCTTCGTCTCCCGACCCCCCCGGACCCAGCCCCCAGTTCAGTGACTTCATTGCCGACTTGATCAGCACGCACGCCCTGACCTCCACCAACTACATCCTCCTCGGAGACCTAAACTTTCACCTTGAGAACAACAACAACATCAACTCCACAACCCTGATCAATAACCTCGCCAACCTCGGACTGAAGCAACTCGTCATAACGCCCACCCACTCCGCTGGCCACACACTCGACCCAGTCTTCTCCTCAAGCCGGTAAGCCTCCATCAGCCACACCACTTAACTCCTCTGGACCGACCACAGCTGCATCCACTTCGCCTTCCAGAAACCCACCACACACCACCGCACCCAACAGATCCCCTGCCGCTGCTGGAGCAAAATCACCGAAGACCAACTACATGCAAACCTTGCTCTCAGCCCACCCACCGAACCCTCCAACACCGACGACGCTGCCCACAGCCTCAGACGTTGGATCGAGGACTGCGCCAACACCCTCGCATGCCTGAAGAAATCCCCCCACAGAGACACCAGCAAGAGGGCCAGCTGGTTCACCCCAGAACTCCAGGCCTCCAAGCAAGCCTGCTGGAAACTAGAGAAGAAATGGCACAGTGAACAAACTCCAGACAGCCACGCAGCACACAAGGACGCCATCCGCAACCACCACCAACCTCATCAGGGCAGCCAAGGAGACCTCCTTCAAAGACCGCCTCAAAAACAACGCACACAATAGCAAGGAGCTCTTCAACATCGTGAAGGAACTCTCCAACCCCAGCTCCAACACCAACCACATCCCGCCGTCGCAAGCCTTGTGCGACTCCTTCGCCACCTTCTTCTACCGCAAGATAGCAGACATCCACGACAGCTTCAACACCCAGACAGCCCCAACAGACAGCAACACCAACACCATCGACAACGCCTGGGCCAGCATGAGCATCGATGACACCATCAAGATCATGCGCTCAATCCACTCCGGCTCTCTGTCGGACCCATTCCCGCACCACGTCTTCAACAGAGCAAGCAACACCATCGCACCCCACCTGCGCAACGTCATCAATATCTCCCTCGAGACCGCGACCTTCCCAGAGATCTGGAAACACGCCAAGATCAATGCCCTACTCAAAAAACCTAAGGCAGACCCAAGAGACCTCAAGAACTTCCGGCCAAGGTCATCGAGAAAACTGTCAACAGACTGCTAACCCGATACCTCGAAGAAAACAGAATCCTGGACCCTTCCCAGTCAGGGTTCCGCAGCAACCACAGCACCGAGACTGCCCTCATCGCCGCCACCGACGACATCAAGACCCTACTGGACAGCGGCGAGACCGCAGCACTCATCCTCCTAAACCTTTCTGCCGTCTTCGACACCGTCTGCCACTGTACACTATGCGCACGCCTCCACGCCGCAGGGATCCGAGACAAGGCTCTGGATTGGACCACATCCTTCCTCTCTGGCAGAACGCAGAGCATCCGCCTCCCCCCATTCCGTTCCAAAGCCTCCGAGATCATCTGCAGCGTACCCCAGGGATCCTCCCTCCGCCCGATGCTGTTCAACATTTACATGGCCCCGCTCGCACTAGTAGCCCGACAGCACGACCTCAACATAATCTCCTATGCCGACAACACTCAGCTGATCCTCTCCCTCACCAAGGACCCAATCACAGCCAAAGCCAACCTCCACGAAGGAATGAAAGCCGCCGCCGACTGGATGAAGACCAGCCGTCTGAAGCTGAACTTGGACAAGACGGAGATCCTTATCCTTGGCTCCAACCCTTCAGCCTGGGATGACTCCTGGTGGCCGACGGCACTGGGGGCAGCCCCGACACCCACCGACCACGCAAGCAACCTGGGAAACATCCTCGACTCAACGCTCTCAATGACCAAGCAAGTCAACGCCGTCTCCTCCTCCTGCTTCAACACCCTCCGCATGCTCTGCAAGATCTACAGATGGATCCCGACAGATACAAGAAAGACAGTCACCCAGGTCCTCGTCAGCAGCAGACTCGACTACGGAAACGCCCTCTACGTGAGAGCCCCAACCAAGCTCATCAAACGACTATAACGCATCCAAAATGCCTTGGCACAACTGATCCTCGATGTACCACGCCACGGCCACATCACCCCCAACATGAGAAACCTGCACTGGCTCCCCGTCAACAAGAGGATATCCTTCAAGCTCCTCACCCACACACACAAGGCACTCCAGAAGACCGGCCCAGCCTACCACAAAGACGGCTCTCCTATATCCCCAACCGCCAGATACGCTCCACCGACCTCTCACTCGCCACCGTCCCGCGCATCTGAAGAACAACCACCGGTGGGAGATCCTTCTCCCACCTTGCCGCCAAGACATGGAACACCCTCCCACTGAGCTTACGACAGACCCAAGACCTGCTGACCTTCAGGAGGATACTCAAGACCTGGCTGTTCGATCAGTAGTGCCCCGACCCAGCTCCTTGAGACCCTCGCGGATATGTAGTGTGCTTTACAAATGATTGATTGATTGATTGAGCCTCTCACATGGTAGTATCTCAACAGATCCATATTTGATGCAGACGGTGTTACATATGTTGCTATTTGAAATGGCACCTATTCTAATCATATGTATGGTGCGTGAGCATGGCAATGAGGATGGGATGTGGAACACATTGCCGTGTTTGAAGTTTGTCGTTGCTTCTCTGTTTCTTCATCTTCTCCACCATTGGACCAGCGTGCTAATATATAATCAAGCAACGCTGCCATTCTGAATCAGGATCAACATGGTACAACGTCAGCCTGCAACTCTGCCATTTTGAGTGGGGATCTAGGCGGTGCAATATCAGCACACAACACCACCATTTTGAATGTGGATCAGTGCGCTATCCTGCATGTGACATCGTTGTAGAATCATCACACACAACGTCACTTCATGCAATGCCGCCATTTTGAATCAGGATCACCCTGAGTTGGAAATCTGGCATCTAGGAAGGAGCATTAATGGTGATGCGCACACCCAATTATAATTAAAACATCGTTGAGCATCAGAAAATGTATATTGCAGTTATCACCTTTATTCGTCTTTCAATTAGCACGTTCACAGTGATGCGCACACCTGAGCAGAACAGGGACCTTACATTTGTCAAGGATACTCAGACTACGGTGACTACATTTATTATTTTCTCATTTTTCACCCCGAGTGTCTGACTGTAATTACCATAAAAACTGACTGTAGTGATTGCCTTTATTGTTTATAATTCTGTAACTGTATGAAAAATTGAGCATCACAGTGTTAAGTATTGTACAACCTCCTATGTTTCTGCCAGCATCTGGTGAGCTTCACATGGATTGGGAAACTTGGGAAGGGGTATTTCTTTGTAATGTGGAAGTATTGGAAAGTGATGATTGTGGACCTGAAAGAAAATTGTTTCTATTAAAACATTGCTTAGCCAGGTTTGGGAGAACAGAGTACAACCATTTACCAACCTTAATTATTGCTGATGATTTAGATGTTTATCAATACGCTTCCCAACAAATGCATATAAGATATGGAAAAAGTTATGTAGAGCTTTAAATTCTGTTACAGAAACAAAATGTCAATTAACCAATTGAAGAATATGTTTCAAAGTTAAGATCACTTGCATTGACCTGTGATTTTGAGCACATTAACCATGAGCAAGTATTAAGAGATTCGATTCTTATGAAGACCGATAATAAGAAAAGCCAAGAAGGTTTGTGGGCTAGTGCTGGCATGTCACTTTACGAACCCATTGAAATTGCTAAAGCAATAGAACATCGGGAAACATCTGTACAAGAGATAAGTGGTTCACCCGGTGGTGAGATCCATGTTGTGACAAAATATTCTGATAAGTTTGAGAAACCCATGTTAAAAAAGGAAGAGACCCAGAGAACACCACTATTATGCTATAAATGTGGGGATTCCTCTAATTTAGGGAATTGTAGGGGTTTTCCTGCCATAGACAAGACATGCTCTAAATACAGTCTAAAAAAAGGCATTTCAGCAGATTATTGTGAAAAGCAGCGAGTCTTCTAAGACCCCCAATGCTGCCCGGTGGCAGGGTCCCACCTCTAATTCACCTTGGGTTCATTACCAAAATAATGAGGCAAGCACTGGAAACTTGAAGACAAGAAAAAGGTTTATTACTCTTAAGAGGAGACCACGTCAACTGCAGTCATCGGGATTTCTCAGGGAGGTGTCCTGCTGGCAACTGCTTTGGCTCTTCCTTTTTTATAGGTTTGACACAATGCATTTGTTTCATTTTTCATGGTTACTAGTTTGGAGTCTCCCCCCAGGCAGGTTGTCACACAAGCCCAACATTGTTTCATCAACATGGTTACACAAGGCCAACATTGTTTCATCAACATGGTTACACAAGCCCAACATTAATTCTCCTCCCACCCAGGTCAAAACAGACAATCTAATCTTGCAGCTGGATCTTGCTTCAGGGTCTAAAACATGTGAGACCGGCCAGATCTAAGAGTCCGTTCTGTTGATAAAAACAGGTCCCATTGTTGGCAAAAACAAGTCTTGCTGTGTGCAGTGCAATAAACCATGTTTGCAAGAGTCTGTTTGGTATTTGGAACCTGTTTGTGTAAGAGTGTCCATGGGTTTGCCTGTAAACAGAGATGAGAGGAAAAACGAGTTTGTGGCAGCAAGCAACGTTGATGTTCGTTGTGGCAATAGATTTTATAGCCCCCAGCTCACATACCAGGTTGGTCAGAGCGATGCTAGTAAGGGCAGGGTGAAACAAAAGTGACTAACAGATAACAAAATGGCTGGGGTCGGTCAGAATGACTGCAGTTTATGTGCACGTAGGAACTTCCACCAGATAAGTTGGCGCAGGTAATGTTTATGATTGTCATTTTGCTTTTAACAGTCGCCCCTTTGAACATAACTAGCCAGCTTGTCAGTCTATTTCGATCTCCACAATGTCCTGTATCTCTTGTTCATACATTACTCTCATTTTTGTTAGCTGAGTGTCCATAGTCTTAGGGGGCAAGGTACTTATGCAGAGAACACAAAGGTGGTATACAGTGTACTCCCAAACAACAACCACATATTTCCAATACTGGGACCAAGAGAAACATTAATATTTCCAACCCAACTCCTTCAAGATGCCCCAAAGCCAACTTCCAACTGTCCAAGTCTCTGATCCATGATGAATTTCTGAAGACAGTCTGTGGAGATGTTCGATTGTTTCATAGACAGAAGGTGAATTATCAGGGATGCATATGCAGCAACTGACACCGATGATGCAACATGCTCCTCCACGGTCCGCTAGTACCACGTCCAGGACCTTGCGGTTTTGTAGGGCAACCAGACGGACCGCTTGAAGCTCTGCAGTGTTGTTGGTGAGGATGCCAGCTGTGACGTTCAGAGCAGTTTCTACCTCTTGAGAAAGATGTCTGATGGCTCGGCTGTTTGCCATCGGACCCCATAGCGGGACGAGCCCTTTTGCTGCGTCAAGGAACTGTGATGCGGCAGAGTCTGCTTGATCAGTGTCTTTAGAACGCCTTTCTCGATGATGCTCTGCAGGGGCTCTCTAGTTTGGTGGCAAAACAAATGCGATGTAGCACGCCCCCCCCCCCCCAGTTTCTTGGGAGCCAGGTGTAGGCTTTGGTTCCACATACAAAGTACATATTGGGTGATGCAACAAATGCTGGAGGTTTGGCAGTGTTCAGAGTCCTTACAATGTTACAAGTGCCGTGACCCACATTCTTAGTCCCACTGCCTTCAATGCATACAAGGCCAGAGACGTTCACCACAGATAAGGTCAGTGTTGCAGCAGTTCTTTTCTTCAGGTAGGAAAATGTGGCTCTGACAGGATTATTGAAACTTGTATTTCCACTCGTTCTTTGGAGGGGAAATTCATTGGGAATGTCGCATTGGAGGTGTGAGGGCAAAAGGGAGCGGCTGTTCTTCCTGTTTTGTTTAGCCAGAACTCGTTGTAGAACTGAGCGATTGTCCCATCGGAAGTGGCATTGTCTTTGTAACTTTCGTGTAGGAGCATGATCCAGGCAAGGCAAGATCAGTGAATAGAAAAGGGTGAAGGAATGAAAGGGATGGAATGTTCAGTGGCATGTGGTAGCAGCCCACAGACCCAACAGTTAGTGGTGTTGGTGACAAGATTGTGCTGGTGCAACATCTGTACGAAAGAATTATTCCAGAATTATTTGCATCGTTCTCGGAGATGTGGTGACAGTGATACCAGGTAGTGTTCTTTCTTTGTGATTGGTTGCATGGTTGGTGACTATGTTCTGTATGCAGGTGCATTCTCTTCAATGATCCAGAGTGTGACAATTAGCAGGAGGCAGGTGAGAAATGCAGCTACAAGTGCAATTGTCTTTGTACTGTGCAGTTCAACAGTCTTGGTGTCTTTGCGGTGGCTTTGCAGGTCTTCCGTTTCTTCCATCATCTTCGAGGAGCTCACCAACTGTTAGGACTACAGACTTTTGTCTGGCGCTTTTCCTGGTAGCGTTGTTTGGCTGTGTTACAGATCTGAGACTCTGACTCAGTTAGTAAAGGGGGTGGTGATGGACAGAGTGTCTGAATTAAGCAGACCACTCTTACCCAGTCCAAAGATCAGGGCTTGATCCATCACCGTTTTTTAGCTCACTGCACCATCCCAGCTCAGAACCTGGCTACATGCAAATTAGTCTGTCCCTGGCCCAGTGCATCATGGGAACAGGGCAGACCAAACTACCAAGCCAATTCTTATACTGGAAAAGAAACAAACTTCCGGGGACCGGTTTCTTGCATTACAGCCGTCTTCGGCCCGGCTTGCTTGAATCCTGATGGTGCAGTGAGCAAGGGACTCACATCTGAGTATACCCTTCCACGCTTATGGTGGACAAAACGATTCAGAAAAGGGGGTGGTGATGGACAGAGTGTCTGAATTAAGCAGACCACTCTTACCCAGTCCAAAGATCAGGGCTTGATCCATCACAGTTTTTGAGCTCACTGCACCATCCCAGCTCAGAACCTGGCTACATGCAAATTAGTCTGTCCCTGGCCCAGTGCATCATGGGAACAGAGCAGACCAAACTACCAAGCCAATTCTTATACTGGAAGGGAAACAAGCCTCCGGGGACCGGTTTCTGGCATTACAGCCGTCTTCGGCCCGGCTTGCTTGAATCCTGATGGTGCAGTGAGCAAGGGACTCACATCTGAGTATACCCTTCCACGCTTTTTTTAGCGTTTTTTAGCTCACTGCACCATCCCAGCTCAGAACCCTTTTCTGAATCGTTTTCTCCACCATAAGCGTGGAAGTGTATGCTCAGACATGAGTCCCTTGCTCATTGCACCATCAGGATTCAAGCAAGCCGGGCCGAAGACGGCTGTAATGCCAGAAACCGGTCCACGGAAGCTTTTTTCCTTCCCAGTAAAAGAATTGGCTTGGTAGTTTGGTCTGCCCTGTTCCTATGATGCACTGGGCCAGGGGCAGACTAATTTGCATGTAGCCAGGTTCTGAGCTGGGATGGTGCAGTGAGCTAAAAAACAGTGATGGATCAAGCCCTGATCTGTTGACTGGGTATGCGTGTTCTGCTTAATTCAGATACTCTGTCCATCACCACTCCCTTTTCTGAATCGTTTTGTCCACCATAAGCGTGGAAGGGTATTCTCGGACACGAGTCCCTTGCTCATTGCACAATCAGGATTCAAGCAAGCGGGCCGAAGACGGCTGTAATGCCAGAAACCGGTCCCCGGAAGCTTGTTTTTTTCCCAGTAAAAGAATTGGCTTGGTAGTTTGGTCTGCCCTGTTCCCATGATGCACTGGGCCAGGGACAGACTAATTTGCATGTAGCCAGGTTCTGAGCTGGGATGGTGCAGTGAGCTAAAAAACGGTGATGGATCAAGCCCTGATCTGTTGACTGGGTACGAGTGTTCTGCTTAATTCAGATACTCTGTCCATCACCACTCCCTTTTCTGAATCGTTTTGTCCACCATAAGCGTGGAAGGGTATGCTCAGACATGAGTCCCTTGCTCATTTCACCATCAGGATTCAAGAAAGCCGGGCCGAAGACGGATGTAATGCCAGAAACTGGTCCCCGGAAGCTTGTTTCCTTCCCAGTAAAATAATTGGCTTGGTAGTTTGGTCTGCCCTGTTCCCATGATGCACTGGGCCAGGGACAGACTGATTTGCATGTAGCCAGGTTCTGAGCTGGGATGGTGCAGTGAGCTAAAAAACGGTGATGAATCAAGCCCTGATCTGTTGACTGGGTACAAGTGTTCTGCTTAATTCAGATACTCTGTCCATCACCACTCCCTTTTCTGAATCGTTTTGTCCACCATAAGCGTGGAAGGGTATGCTCAGACATGAGTCCCTTGCTCATTTCACCATCAGGATTCAAGCAAGCCGGGCCGAAGACGGCTGTAATGCCAGAAACCGGTCCCCGGAAGCTTGTTTCCTTCCCAGTAAAAGAATTGGCTTGGTAGTTTGGTCTGCCCTGTTCCCATGATGCACTGGGCCAGGGACAGACTAATTTGCATGTAGCCAGGTTCTGAGCTGGGATGGTGCAGTGAGCTAAAAAACGGTGATGGATCAAGCCCTGATCTGTTGACTGGGTACGAGTGTTCTGCTTAATTCAGATACTCTGTCCATCACCACTCCCTTTTCTGAAATGTTTTGTCCATCATAAGCGTGGAAGGGTATGCTCAGACATGAGTCCCTTGCTCATTGCACCATCAGGATTCAAGCAAGCCGGGCCGAAGACGGCTGTAATGCCAGAAACCAGTCCCCGGCAGCTTGTTTCCTTCCCAGTAAAAGAATTGGCTTGGTAGTTTGGTCTGCCCTGTTCCCATGATGCACTGGGCCAGGGACAGACTAATTTGCATGTAGCCAGGTTCTGAGCTGGGATGGTGCAGTGAGCTAAATAACGGAGATGGATCAAGCCCTGATCTGTTGACTGGGTACGAGTGTTCTGCTTAATTCAGATACTCTGTCCATCACCACCCCCTTTTCTGAATCGTTTTGTCCACCATAAGCGTGGAAGGGTATGCTCAGACATGAGTCCCTTGCTCATTGCACCATCAGGATTCAAGCAAGCCGGGCTGAAGACGGCTGTAATGCCAGAAACCGGTCCCCGGAAGCTTGTTTCCTTCCCAGTAAAAGAATTGGCTTGGTAGTTTGGTCTGCCCTGTTCCCATGATGCACTGGGCCAGGGACAGACTAATTTGCATGTAGCCAGGTTCTGAGCTGGGATGGTGCAGTGAGCTAAAAAACGGTGATGGATTTAGCCCTGATCTGTTGACTGGGTACGAGTGTTCTGCTTAATTCAGATACTCTGTCCATAACCACTCCCTTTTCTGAATCGTTTTGTCCACCATAAGCGTGGAAGGGTATGCTCAGACATGAGTCCCTTGCTCATTGCACCATCAGGATTCAAGCAAGCCGGGCCGAAGACGGCTGTGATGCCAAAAACCGGTCACCGGAAGCTTGTTTCCTTCCCAGTAAAAGAATTGGCTTGGTAGTTTGGTCTGCCCTGTTCCCATGATGCAGTGGGCCAGGGACAGACTAATTTGCATGTAGCCAGGTTCTGAGCTGGGATGGTGCAGTGAGCTAAAAAACGGTGATGGATCAAGCCCTGATCTGTTGACTGGGTACGAGTGTTCTGCTTAATTCAGATACTCTGTCCATCACCACTCCCTTTTCTGAATCTGACTCAGTTAGTGGCCTGGTTGTTGGAGCTCCCCCCTTTCGTTGATCTTAGGTTGTACCCTTTCTCGGATGGCATTGTGGGGTCAGGAAATTCAGACAGTTGGAGGGTGTCTTCTTGTGGGTAGCAACTCAGAGCTGATCGGTCTTTCGCGAGTACTTCCTCTTGCACCTCCACCTCTTCACAGGTTGCCAGCATTGGAGGGACTTTCTAGCAGTGATGGGCGTGCAGCCAGTTTCGTTTTCCTTCCACTCGGAAGGCAGTTCGAGTGGTGATCAGGAATTGCCAGGGGCCCGTCCACCTGGGCTCCAGATTCTTTGTTTTTTGGAAGTTGCGAACTAGGATGAAGTCCCCAGGCTTTATCACGTGTCCTGCGCCCCTGGATACATCAGGCAAGGCTTGCTGCACCTGTTGGTGGATAATTGTTAGCTCGTTTGTGAATTTATGCAAATAATCCGACATTAATATGTTCAGGACATCGTTAATGGAGGTGGGTCTTGGTGCCGCCCAAATGCTCATAGGCCTGCTGAAGACCACTTCATACGGGGTCAGTTTGTGTTTGGTTGGGGTGGAGCGCATTGATAGAAATGCCAATGGAAGGGTGTCGGGCCATTTCAACCCGGTCGTGGCAACTATTTTGGCTAGCTTTAGTTTCAATGTTGCATTGTATCTCTCTACCAGGCCCGCTGATTGGGGTGGAAGACGGCATGGAACTTTTGTTTTACCCCCAACCCTCTCAGTATGTTCTGTATCACCTCGGCTACGAAGTGGGGGCGGTTGTCGCTCCATAAAATTCTGCAAAGGCTGTATCGAGGGAAGAACTCTTTCAGCAATACTTTTGCAGTGGCTATGGCAGTATTGTCGCGGGTAGGATATGCCTCCACCCATTTGCTGAAAGTGCAACCAACCACCAGGACATATTTTAGACCATGGCATCTCTCTAGTTGGATGTAATCCATCTGAAGGACTTCAAAGGCGTGGTCAGGGACTCCAAACTCTCCCCGTGGTACTACTGTCCCCTTCCCTGGGTTGTGTTGTAGGCAGACTATACATTGTTGTACTAGGCGCTTTGCAGATTCTGTTATCTTTACATTATGCCATACTCTGGTGATTAGTTCAATCATGGGGGTGGAGCCTATGTGTGTTGGTAAATGTGCCATGGTCAATATGGGGATGAGGTAGGCATTGGGTAACAGCCATTTATTTCCTTCTTTAATTCTCCAGCAATCTTCCTCGTCTTTTAATCCCACCTTTTCCCACTCGGTCAATTCGTCTTGTGTGCCTATAGTCTGTATGTCCCTTACAGTGATCCTACCATCAGTCCATTGTTCAGCTTGTAACCTGGTCACATACATTCATGTCGTAGTTCTGTCTCCTGCCGTGGCTCGGGCAATAACGTCTGCTAGTGAATTTTCCTGTCCAATGAGATCAGTCACTTTCCTATGTGCTTGGCATGTTATCACTGCTAACTTTTTGGGGAGGGGGACAGCTTGTGTCAAGGCGGAGACTAAATCTCCATGCAGGCGGGTGTACCGTGTGAAGTCAGGAACCCTCTTTCTTTCCATAAGATCCCAAAATGGTGAACCACCCCAAAGGAGTATTGGCTGTCGGTAAATATGTTAACTGTCCTGCCAGCTGCTAAAATACATGCTTGTGTGAGGACAATGAGTTCTGCTGCCTTGGCGGAACGTTGGACAATACGGGCTGTTTCTAGAATGGTTCGGGCTATGGTGACAGCGTATGCAGCTGAGGTGGTGCCGTCGGGGAATTTGATGCACAAACCATCCAACCAAAGTTCTCCATCTGGCTCTAGAAAGGCGGTGTCTCTGAGGTCTACTCTACTCTTTGTTCATCGGTTAGTGTCACACAGTCGTGTAGTGGAGCCACGTTAGGATCATTTTTGGGTAGGGGTAACAGTGTGGCTGGATTGAGGGTAGTGCATCGCTTTAGGGTAATGTGTGGTGCCAGCAAGGTCAACTCATATCCTGTCAGTCGGGCGCTAGTTAAGTGTTGGGTTTTGGTCTGGTTCAGTTGCGTGTCGACTGCATGGGGTATTAAAACAGTGACTGGATTGGAGAGCACTATTCCTTTGCTCTGGCCTATTGATACTGCTGCAGCTGCCACAGCGCGCAGGCATGCTGGCAGCGCTCTGGATACTGGATCGAGGGTGGCAGAAAAATATGCACATGGCGTTGTTTGTGACCAATTGATTGTGTTAGGACAGACAATGCACATCCCTCCCTTTCGTGTGTGTAGAGGAACAATGGTTTGGAGTGATCTGGGTTTCCTAGGACTGGCGCTGAGCAAAGGGCATTGCGTAGTTCTTTAAAGGCTATCTGGCATTCGGTGGTCTGGGGAGAGGTGAGGGGATGTCTTTAGCTAGGAGGAAGAGAAGGGGTTTGACAATGAGGCTAAAGTTCGGTAACTACTGTCGGCAAACTGAGGTGAGACCTATCAATGAACGGACTTCCTTCTAATCTCTGGGGACAGGGGGTGGCTAGAATTGTCTGGATCCTGTTAGGCATGAGTTTTCTTCCTTCTTTTGATGAAAGGTGACCCAATAGGTCACTTGTGATTTACAGAACTGCAATTTCTTTCGGGAGACCTTGTGACCATTCTTAGCAAGGAAATGGAGTAGTTTGATGGTGGCTGTGACGGCTATTGGTATGGTGTCTGCTGCTAGAAGGATGTCGTCTACATATTGTATTAATGCCACTCCATCTGGCAATTGTATGGCGTCCAACTGTCTTTTAAGCACCTGGCTATAGATGCTTGGGCTCTCAGTGTACCCCTGAGGTGCTCTACAAAATCTATACGAACGGGAATTTAGGGTAAATCCAAAAAGATAGCGGCTGTCCTCGTGTATAGGTATGGAAAAGAAGGCGTTCTTGAGGTCAATCACGGTGAAGGTGGTGGCAGTGGAGGGGATTAAAGTCAGAATTGTCGTGATGTCGGAAACTACTGGGTATTGTGGCACTACGATTTTGTTTACCTCCCGCAGGTCAATGATGAAGCGGTAGGCTTTCCCGTCTCCCTCTCCTGGTCTCTTTACAATCGGTAGCATGGGACTGTTACAAATGTTGCTCACTACTTCCTCTACCACCCCTGCCTCTACCAAAGAGTGTATGATCTCTGTCAGTGCTTTCTCACCCTCTGGTGATATTTTGTACTGCGGTACCTTCTGTAGGGTTGTGTCCTGTCGTATTGTTACGTGTACTGGGTCAATCATCATTCGTCCTAAGTCTGAATCAGCCCTAGCCATTAAGTGTGATGGCAAAGTGTCTAGTAGTGATGTGTCAGTCTCAGAGATGGAAAACATGTGCTGAAAAGGGTTCTCTCTATGGCGTTGGGGGTTGTCATACAGGATGACACGCATTCCGTCTGGTGAGCATCTGATAGTCGCATGGAAGTGTTTCAAAAGGTCGAGACCCATAATGGCGTCTGGGGTGTTAGATGAGAGGAGGAATGTCGTTTCAACGCCATTGCTGTCAAGATTAAAAGGGATCGGTTGGGACAAAGGGTTGGTGGGGGGCGTACCGTCAAATCCTATTGAGGTCACATGTGAGCCTGACAATCTACCAAAAATGGCGACTTTGTTTCCAGGACCTCAGCGGTAACATAAGGGCCTTGCTGATCAACATAGAGCTCGACTGGATCCCTCCCTTACCATTGGCTGTCCTATGCAAAGTTGCACGTGTTGTCATAATCTGTCTGTTGGTACTGATTCTGTCTGGGATGGTGAAATGTGTTCACCCTTCCTGGCCTTTCCTCGCTTGCTTCACTCGGATACCCTCTCCCACGTCCTCTTCCTCTCTGTCCACTTGCTATTTCCCTCGCCCCTCTGCCTCTACCAGCTCCTAACAAAGCCGGGCATTGGCATTTCTAGTGTCCATATTCTTTGCAAAATGCACATTGACCCTGTCCTAGGTCTTGGCGTCCTACATATGATGTCGATGGATTGTTCCTAGGTGGCTGTAATCTAGGGGTATTCTGCAGGTTTCCTCCCCTATATTGTTCCCTTCCTGTATTCGCCCCCTGGAGTTGTGCTATCATTACCCTTTCCTTCAAGTCCTTCTTTTTCGTTTCTGTAGCCCTGTCATTTTAGTTTCTCTGATGCTCGTAGTACTGGCCCATTTGGAGAATGGCCGCTGGTTTAGATGCTGCCCAACTACTTTCGCTGGCTTGTAGTTTCTGGGATACATATGGCAGTAGTCCTTTGACGTAGTTCTGCACAAATAAGTGGTGTCCGGTTGCGGGGGACATGTCTTGTCCACTGTAATCGTAGAACACAGTTTCAAATCTGGAGAAATATTCATATTTCACTTTCTGCACTATTTTGTCACGAAGGTCTAATATTGATTTAACTTTTTTTTTTTTTTTAACAGATTATATTGACAGATCACTCATAAATCGCAGAGCTCTGTACCCCAGAGGTATCTGCCAGGCACTGATACATGTGTGCAACATCGCAATCCATCATGACTTTTTGCATATATAACAAGAGAACAGAATCATTGCAATGAACAACCCTCACCCCTCCCCGCCCCCCCCCCCCCAAACTCCCCTTCCCCCCGCCCCTCCCGCATCCCCCCCCTGGCACGGTGCTAACTCCTCGGCAATCAGTATACACTCAATCATCAACACAGCACTCTCACATGTCCAGTATCAGGTCTTTTTCTGTTGAAGGTTCGAGCCATAATCCCCTGAAGTCAGCCCACCGCTTCCAAATTTTATAATGCTTACGAGGGCATCCCGGGCAAGAAATATGGGCAAAAATCTAGTCCCCTCCTCCATGCTACAAGTGACGGGGCCCTCAGATCCTTCCACGCCCTAGCTATATCTCTTTCGGCCACTGTGAGCCCTAGCAGCAGTAAGTGTCTCTTGTAGAGGTTACCCCCCACCCCATCACATGCAGGAGGCCCAGGCCCAGCGTACGTGGGAGCACCCTCCCAAGTGCCTCATCTAAGCCATTCCATACCCCATTCCAGAACCTGTCCAACTGGCTACAGCTCCACACCGTGTGCAGGAAGGTTCCCTCCTCTCGACCACATCTAGTACAGTCCGGGAACACAATGAGGCCTGCATGCCACAGCCTCCGCCTAGTGAAGTACACCCTATGTAGGTATTTGAATTGGATCAGCATAAGGCGGATTGATATGGCCGCGCCTCTGGGGCTTGCCAGAGCCTCATTCCAATCCTCCTCCTCTAATGTCCCCACATCTTCTTCCAAGGTCTCCCTCAACTTCTGTAAGAGGAGCAGTGTATGACCAGGGACTGGTATATACGCAATATTTTTTTTGTCTCAATATCCCCCATGAAAACCCTCGGAAAGAGAGGTCAATCCCTCCAGGTGTGGGGCCAGAGCATGACGGAACTGTAAAAAACTGAAAAATTGGGTGCGGGGCATATTATATTCCGCACTCAGCTCCTGGAAAGACTTGTGTGACGTCCCTGACATGACATCACCCAATGTAGATATCCCGATGTCGTCCCAGCCCGTGAAGCCATGTAAGGCTGCCAAGCCAGGTAGACGACCGTTACGTCAGAGTGGAGTCTCCTCGGTCAGGGTCTGCCATCACCCCATCCGACGCAGGCTTGCCTCCAGATATCAAATACTACCCGCGTCACTGGAGGCAACGCCCTACGCCTCTGTGCCGCATATAACAGGGTATGTAGTGTATTGGGCTCCATCAGGAACCACTCCAGAGCATAGGCTGGGTCCCCCATGTCTCCATACCACCATTCATTCAATACCAGAAGATGCGAAGCTTGGTAGTAGGAGAGAACATCAGAGGTCGCCAAGCCCCCACAATACGTCGACCAAAAGCATGTGCGCAGCGCCACCCGGACTGGGCCGCCCATCCAAAGAAATTGATCTAGGGTGGAGTCCACTTGTTTAAGCCAAGAAGGTGAGATAGGGTAGGGATGGTTTTGCAACTGATAGAGCAGTCGCAGCAGGGCCATCATTTTAAATATGGCCGACCTGCCATATATAGTCAGGGGCATGCGGGACCATATTTTAATATCCGCCCAGGTCCGTTCCCAGACTAGCGCCACATTTCGCTCCCAGGCGACAACAGGGATCTAGGATAAAAACACCACCAGATATATATTGCCCCCGACTGCAATCTGAAGTGCTGATGCCCAGTCCCCCACCGCGGGGCCACTCCCCAACACCCAAAATGAAGACTTACGCGGGTTCATATTTAGTCCCGAGGTCTCGCCAAAGATTTGCAGGATACGCAGGAGGCAGAGGCCCGATCTATTGAGGTCCGTTAAAAAACAGGACATCGTCCGCATATAACGCGATCCTATCTGACGGGCCACGGTCCCACTCAAAGCCCCTCATCTGCGCATCTATACGTACCCATGCAGCCAATGGCTCCATGGCCAAGGCGAACAGGTACGGCGAGAGGGGGCAGCCCTGCCTGGTACCCCTCCCGATAGCAAAGCTTGAGGACGAGACCCCCGCTACCCTGACTGAAGCCGTCAAATCTGTATACAGTAACCTCAAATAGGACATAAAGTGGGGTCCAAAATTCAGCCGGGGCAGGAGCGAGAACAAGTACGTCCAGCTAAGCGAATCGAACGCCCTGTCCATGTCCCCCAGAAAAAGCGCCGCCTGTACCCCTGCCGACCGTACCGCCGGCACCACTACGTGAGCCCGCCTGATATTATGCCGTGTCGCCCGATGAGGCATAAAGCCCGCCTGGTCAGGGTGTATGAGATCTGTTATATACGGCAATAGCCTATTAGCCAACGCCTTGGCCAATACCTTGGCCTCCACGTTTAACAGGGAAATTGGTCGGTACGAGGCATGCTGCTCCAGAGGCCGACCACCACCTCAGCATGCCTCCAGTCTGGGGGCAGGCAGCCCCGCTCCCTAGCCTCCTCCACCACCGCTCTATAGTGGGCCCGAGTTGTAAGTGAAACTTTTTGAAGAATTCACTGGGGAAGCCATTAGGGCCGGGGGCATTGCCTGTATTCAGTTTCCTCAGAGCGACACCCAGCTCGTCCTCCGTCAGCGGGAGTTCAAGGCGGTCTCGGGTTTCATCTGAAACTGCTCGCGGCGGCTGATCTGCAATGAACTTGTCAACGAGATCTGCGGAAATGCATTAGTTCGGGGCATATAGGTCCGCGTAGTAAGCCGCGAAGCCCTCAGCTAGCTTCTTAGGATCCGTGACTGGGGACCCAGTGTCGTCTTGAATCCTCCGGAGGGTCTGAGCCTGAGCGAGGCCCTGGCACAGTCTATGAAGCATCTTCCCTGATTTATCACCCCATTGGTATACTCGGCTACGGGTCGCCAGCCACATCTGCAGCGCCTCATCTAATAACAGTGAGGCATATGACTGCTGAGCCAGTAATAACTGCCCAACCGTCAGGTCCTCTCCCTCATTGCTGCCACAACGCTCCAAATCTCTGATCTCCGCCTCAGTGTGGTCTAAGGCCTCTCTGCGCCTCCTCCGAGCTGCCGAACATCAAGCAATATCTATTCCCCGCAATGTGGGTTTCATTGCCTCCCACAATGTCGTCGTGTCCGCCATCGTCCCCACATTTTCAGACAAGTAGTGAGCAATGGCCTCATTCATGTGCTTTTGATAGTCTACCAATTGCAGATGCCAGACGGAGAGGCGCCAGCGGAATGGCTGTCTCCGCCTATCTCGACATATGGTTACAGTAGTAGGAGAATGATCTGACAGACCGCGCGGCAGTATATCTGCGGCCTCCACCCTACCAAGAGCCTCCCTAGGAACAAATATATAGTCCAACCTGGAGAACGATTTATGGACTGCGGAGAGGAAGGTATATTCTCGCTGTGCGCTGAGCATGTGCCTCCATGTATCTACCCAATTCAGGCTCCTGATCATATCACCCAATTTGGTGGGACTAACTGCCACACTCACCCCCCAGGCCTGTACCTATCCTGTGTACTGTCCCTGACCTCATTCCCGTCCCCACCCACCACTGCTAGGACAATCGGGATTTCCGCCCATACTGCAAAAATCTTTTCCACGAGGGACCACTGTAATGGGGGTGGGACGTATACACTACCCAGCACGATGGGCTCTTCCCCAAGCGTACCCTGGACAAATATATAGCGGTCCTGTGAATCTACCCAGTGAGAGGAATGGACATAGGGGACCGGCGTGGAAGACCTGACTATAACCATACCGTTGAAGGCAAAGTGTCTTATTTCCTAAGAGGTGCATTTCTTGCAGCATCACTATGTCTGCCCTCGCACTCTTTGCCTGCCGCAGGACTGCCCCTCGTTTCACCTTGTCCAGCACACCCCGCACATTCCAACTGAGGACACGAATCGAGCCCCCGGGTGCACTGGCCCTACTTTCTGGGCATGACATCAAAGACCCCCTGGTTCAAAGATCCACAACACGCGCCATGTAGGTGCACAACTAACCACCGTTGCAGTATAGCCAGAACGGTGCCTCCCCCCCAAACCAACATCCAACAACCCGCCCCGTCCCCAACACCATTCCCCCCATACCTCAAGAAACAATGAAGTACCTGTTGCGGTGTAGCAGGGCCTTCCCCCCAACACGGGGTCGATGACCCTCCACCCCAATGGATCCCAATAGAACTACCCTACCCCCCAAAAAACTGCTACTACCAACCCACAACTGGGGGACCCCCCCACCCGTAGGTAACCTTCACTCCACCCCAGCCACCCTTGAATCGCCTACAGAAATATCGCAACGCTTCAGCCAGGCTTCACACCCATTCTGGTGGGGGCCTAGTACACCCAAGGGTATGACACACAATCAGAGAGGGCAATTACAATATACCAACAGCATGTCCCTCGATACGATCAGGAGCCCTTCGTCTGGTTCCCAGCAGCTCCTGTCTCCTTCCCTGAAGCCGTGCCCGACAGTGACCTCTGCCTGGACCTAGACCTCCAGTTGTCGTTGTGCCGCGCCTCCCGGTAGGGCCGCGCCTGTGCCCCACTATGCGAGGAATCCGTATGCGCCCTCACTGGCACTATTTCATCCGTCCAAGCGAACACCTCCTGCGGGGATTCAAAGAAGTGGGTGCGGGACTGAAACACTACCCGGAGGCGGGCCGGATAAAGCAGGGCGTACGGTATTTTCAGGTCGCGCAGCCGAGCCGTGGCCGCTGTGAAGGTCTGCCATTGTTGTTGTACCATACAAGTGTAGTCTGGGATGATCAGGACACGATGATTTTCATATAACAATGGTTCCTTCGCTCTGGCCTGTTTTAGGATCATGTCCCTGTCGTGCTAGTTTAAGAGCTTAGCGATCACTGGCCGCGGCAGTGCCCCCACCGGCGGTTTTTGCATTAGTGCCCGATGCGCCCGTTCAATTACAAAGCATCGTGATAGGATGTCAGGCGGAAGCCAGCTCTCAAGTCACCGTACCAGGAAGTCCTCCATGTTGCCCTTTTCGCAGCCCTCCGGCAGGCCAACAAAGCGGAGGTTGTTGCACCTGGCGCACCCCTCCGCATCCTCCACACGAAGCGCCAGGCCCTTCTGAACGGATTCCAAGCTAGTCACCTTGCGCTTGAGAGTCACAATATCATCCTCCGCCCCAGAGATGCGTGTCTCGGCTTCCGTAATCCGGGATACTGCATTCCGCAGATCTTGGCGTAGTAGCGTAACATCGGATCCCACAGCCCCGATCTTTGCATCCAACATGTCCCGGGATTGGGTGATGGTCGCCATGAGGGCCGCATTGTCTGGCCCAGCATCTTTAAGGCCTCCTGAGGCCCCTGCACCTCCATTGGGCCCCGTAAATTTATCAATCGGGCCTTGCTTGGGGGCCCCCCCACCACCCGCTCCACGCGTCATGTCTGCCCCGAATGGTACCGCACAAAGTTCCGCCATCAAAACGGTCAGGGGGGCAGCCGGCCACTCCACCCAGGGCCCCACCGCGGCCCGGCTCAGCCGCCGAGGTGTCGATCAAGGATCCCCTCCGCTGTTACTATGGCCGATAATGTCCCCAGGCCGCTCCTCCTGATCCTAGGGCTACACACTCTGTATGGACTGTAAGTATTGACCCCTCCAGATCTCAGCTGCACCACGGGCCACGGATGCAGGGGGGCCCAGGTCCACAGCAGCCGGCCCCGGGTGCCAGCAGCCCCATCTCCGGCAATGACTCGGCCCGATTCGGATCTAAGGGTGCCAGGGCCCTCACACTGCCACCACACTCTCCGCGGCCCGACCCGGCCGCCGTTCGACTAATCTCAGGCCCCTTCAAGCAGTATCAACCACAGAGCCTTTCCTCGTTCCCATGTCCTTACTGTATGGGCCGTCCGGCCTACGCCATCCGGAAAGGTCCGTCACCAGGACTGAAGTCGGGCGCTACACCACGCTGTCCAGGCCAGGGTGCTCCGTCCTCACCTCTCACCGGGGCCTGGGGCCCACCAGTCACCCCAGGATCTTCGATGACAGTGGGGGCCCCAGTTAGTGTGGCGAGGGCCGCTCGCGTCCGGCGCCAGCCCCTAGCAGCCCCGGGCTCTCCCCGCCTGGGCCAAGCCCCCAGCGCCATCGCAGGTCTCTCGCCGGACCTCGTGAAAATCGAGGTCCTGGCTCCAGTTGGTGGTGTAGGCCGAACTCCCACGGCCGCCTCCAGCCAGTCTTCCGAGCACCAAGGTGACAGGGGCCCAACTTGTGGACCGCCAACTCCATCTGGGGGGGCCACAGCAAGACCGGAGTCAGGAAATATCATGGGGGGTGCCCTAGCACCTAAATTGCTGCTGCTTCGCCCCGGCCCGGCCTCGGCGCTCTCTCTCCCCACGGAAACCGAGGCTCGTCAGGGCAATTCTGGCCGGTGGGGGCTCAGACACCACCACCAGGATCGTCGGGTCAATCGCGGACCCCTGCCAATGCAGTCCCACCGCTTACCGGCCGCACCTCGGTGCCTCACTCTCCTCCGGTCGGGACTCTCGAGACTCGAGCTCCCCGGCTGCTGCAGGCCGCACAGGCCGCCCCGCTCTCATCCGCTGCTGTCAGGCCCCGGGGGCGCTACAATGGCAGAAATTTCACCGGTGCGGGGCCACTAGCGTCCGATGCAGGATGCTACCCTCAGGGTCACTCTGGGGCAAGGAGGGCAGGATCAGTTGGCAGATATCTGGCTGGCGGGGACGGAGCTCTACTAAGCTGCGTCCGCCATGCTGGCTGTCCAAGCCACGCATACCTTTAACTGGTTTTTGACCAGGGTTCCACTGTTTATCTAGTGTGTCGAGTTGTTCCTAGGCATGACCAAACAGTTCGGTATGGTCTACTTTCCTAATCTGTTTCCACACATCTGCTGGCAAACATTACCCGAAGAACAAGTCTATGTTGGCAAGTGTCATTATTGTTGATCCCAGAGCGGTACCTAGCTCGGTGTAAAAGGCGGTGGGGTTCTTTCGTAAATCCGGTAAAGATTTACGGAACTTCAAAATGTCCTGTCATTCCAATGGCTGGTACACCCAATTGTAGACCACCCTTACTCAAGCGTCTTGATGGTTCATATCGTCATGAGTCCCTTGTCCTCTAGGAGGTACCCAGTAAGGGGCAGCTTCTTTTATTGGCATCATGCTATCTGGTTTTTCCACCAGGGGTTCTGCTATCTTAGTTGTCCTGTCCCTATCTATCTGTCCTTGTTCTATGAGGTGACGCAATACTTCTAGTGTGGAGGGAAATAGTTCTGCAACATCGTTGTCGCCTTCATCTCCGATGTCTACCTTCCTATAGAGAGCTACTAGTCACTCGGGCCCTACGTCTTGGTACTTCTCTTCATATGCAGTAATGGTGTGGTAACAGAGACGTACAATAAAGTATCGTTTGTGGTTTTCAACATAGGAGTCGCATATGTCAGTTACATTTTCTTCTGTTTCTTTCCTATCTATGAGGGTTTTAACTATTTTATCAATGCCTGCTCGCTTATTTTTACTTAATCGCGGGACCCTGGGCGATCCTATTTCTTTTGTTCCTACCTCTACTACTGCATCCTTTGATGAGGCATTTGGTGTGGGTGACTTGGTGGGAGCAGAGCCGGTGGAGACTGAGGCGATCGTGCCCTCTCCAGCTATACTTTGGGGGTCCTGGCGTTGTACTACGGGATGAGTAGGGGCATAAGGGGGTGGCATGTATATCATTGGGGGACCTAACAATAAATCAGCATCTACCCTCTGTTTTGCTGGTAACTTGGGGTAAAGAGTTGAGGGCGTTCTAACAGGGCATTGACCTGATATTTTTGATTCCTGTTCCTTTTTATCGATTTCCTTTTCTTTCAATTCTTCTTCTAACTTTTTACAGGCTTGGTTTTCGTGTTTCTTTATCTTGTCTAGCTTCGTCTCTTTGCTTTCGTTGAGCTGCCTCTTTTCGCCATAAAACAAAACTGTCAAACATGGCTGGTCTAGGTTTCTTTTTGTGGAGAGCTAATTCTAACGTTTCTATTTTAGCGGGATCAAAAGATCCCATCAGTGGCCACTGATTTAACCGGTCCTTCCTAGTGTACCTATGCCATAGTTTGCTATAAGCTACGGTGGCTAATCCATATTTTACGTACATGTCCTTGTTAGGGGTGCCTTCCGGCGGTGCCGGATGACTGACCTCTAACAAACGGTCCGGTCCAAAACAACCAAACAATCTCAAGAAAACAGGCATGACGTATTTAGCGGTCAAAATGAATATCTCAATTAATTTTAGACAAAAAGTCTGCACTACCTGTCCTTCGCTGTCTGCAAAGAGAGAATATTCCTATTCTACGTTGTTTGTAAGCAGGGAATGACTCAAATAACAAAAAAAAAGAATACTGGTATTTCTATCAATCAATCAATCAATTGAAGTCGTGTTTTCACGACCTTAACTGGACCGTATGGACAGTTCTTTGTCTTCCCCTTCCAGCTCCTGGTTGTCCTCTTATTCCAACAATCAATGCAGCGTTCCTGTAAGGTCCCAGTCAGGACCGCAGGTCACTCGAGAGAGGTCCGTTCGGAAACTTTGAAGTTCAGTCGATCGGCAGCCAGACGAGGGTCTCTTTCAGGCAGGTGCACTCCAATCATTTCGTCATTCACTCTGTCGTTAGGACCTCTCTACCGGACCCACGTGTCTCTGATGGGCCCCAACGTTGGGTTGCCAATTCGTGAAAAGCAGCGAGTCTTCTAAGACCCTCAATGCTGCCCGGTGGCAGGGTCCCACCTCTAATTCACCTTGGGTTCGTTATCAAAATAATGAGGCAAGCGCTGGTAACTGGAAGACAAGAAAAAGGTTTATTACTCTAAAGAGGAGACCACGTCAACTGCAGACACCGGGATGTCTCAGGGAGGTGTTCTGCTGGCAACTGCTTTGGCTCTTTGTTTTATACAGATCTGACACAATGCATTTGTTTCACTTATCATCGTTACAAGCTTGGAGTCTCCCCCCCGGGCAGGTTGTCACACAAGCCCAACATTGTTTCATCAACATGATTACACAAGCCCAACATTGTTCCATCAACATGGTTACACAAGCCCAACATTAATTCTCCTCCCACCCAGATCAAAACAGACAATCTAATATTGCAGCTGGACCTTGCTTCAGGGTCTAAAACATGTGAGACCGGCCAGATCAAAGAAACCGTTCTGTTGATAAAAACAGGTCCCTTTGTTGACAAAAACAAGTCTTGCTGTGTGCAGTGCAATAAACCATGTTTGCAAGAGTCTGTTTGGTATTTGGAAACTGTTTGTGTAAGAGTGTCCATGGGTTTACCTGTAATCAGAGATGAGAGGAAAAACGAGTTTGTGGCAGCAAGCGACGTTGATGTTCATCGTGGCAATAGAGTTTATAGCCCCCAGCTCACATACCAGGTTGGTCAGAGGGATGCTAGTAAGGGCAGGGTGAAACAAAGGTGACTACCAGAATACAAAATGGCTGGGGTCTGTCAGAATGACTGCAGTTTATGTGCACGTAGTAACTTCCACCAGACAAGCTGGCGCAGGTAATGTTTATGATTGTCGTTTTGCTTTTAACAGTATCTAGATCCAATTTTTGGAAACATTGGAAAAGGTCAAGGAGTGAAAAATAAAGCAAGTACACTTTGCTTCTGGAGATATGCTTATTTTCTGTTCCTTTTGCTGCCATGGGTAATAGATAAAATGGGGCACGATGGTAGATGTTGGGGATACCTTAGTGATCTGTAATAGGTGTCCTAACTCTTAAGGTGAGAGTCCTGGATCAAGAAATAAGAGGGCAGACCAGCAAAAGTGAGGCATCAAAGGGAGCAACAATATGAGGATCAGAAACATAGGGCAGAGAATGTGTAATGAGAAATGAAAAGACATTGAAAGTGGGCAATGCTTGGCAAGATACTGAAAGTGATAGGAGGTGGGGTGGGTGAGAAGCAATAATAGAGGTAAAAAGGAAGCAAAGTAGAAATGGGGATAGATGACAGGGATGTAATCATAAACAGGAAGGATAGCATTGCGACCCCGATTTCCACTCTCCATCCGTTGAGTGCAGGGTGGGATATTTTAGGTTGTCTGTTTGGTTTTTAGCCACAACTGGCCATATTAGGTGTCGGTTTAATTCCTAGTAGGCTGGAAGGCAAAGGGCCACTTGCTGGCCTGAACTCGCCTTGAAAGGATCCTGCAAATGTGACACACTATTTTCTTATAGTCACAGACATGATGTTCTGCTGCAGAGAGGTTATGCGCCTAAATACTGGCAATGTTGGCCTTTGAAATTAATGCTTTGGCCCTATGTTTCATAACAATGATTGGAGTATGACCTCTCTACCACCTTCTTAGAGAACATTGCTGTCTCTCACTTTAATAGGGGTTTCTGCTCGGATTCTTTGAGAGCCATCAAAAGGGTGCAAGAAGATCACCATCACTTGTAAAGGGAGACCTTAAGTTAGGTGTGTGACAACAGAATCTTTCGATACCAAAAATTATTTGTGTAGAGGGAGTGGTAAATGTCATGGTTCGTCGGGTACCCAATTACAGTTTACATCCATCTTGTGCATCTGCAGACCAAGAATGCAATGGTCTGTTTTAATCCACCTTCAACTGACTGTAAGTCTTTCCACTGACTCCATACCAAGTGATCCTGTCACTGCATGCATAATGGGGCCAGTGGCTATTTTGTCTATGTGATAAGTCATTGTCTTCAATAGTCACAGTATCAGTTGACTCAATATTTACAGGTGAAGATGTTAGTGTGGCTCCCTTAGCCTTTTATCATGACCTGGGTGAACTGGGATTAGGCTTTTACATTTCTCTAATTGTAGACTGTTCTTTGGCCATCCGCCAGCTCATCAATGTTTAGGACAGCCTTTCGCGAGTGGAGAAGTGAGGAGGCAGTGATCCCACATAAGTGGTCTGTTTTCATCTCAAAGCGCTGGGTAGCTTTAATTTCCTCTGATGTGTCAGGTTCGCTTTACAGGAGGACCAGCCTGCTTGTACAGCCTGGATAACTAGCTGAGATAGAGAAACTGGGGTCTGCAAAAACCATCAGAATTAAGGCACACCCCCAAAGCTCGTAAGATTATGTCAGGGGCCTTCTATCAAACAACATCAAGGTAACCTCTTCCCAATGATTATGAGGGACCATAAGTATCTCTTCAACCTTTAGTCTTCCAGCCAGCTATTTCCAGAGTTATACTAAAGATTGTACATCAAGCCAACCCACCATACAGAGCTGCAGCACAATGTTTGTATTTAATCCTTTATCTTTCCTACTTAGCTTATTAAATTTTAAAGTATCGAGCACAGATCTTTCATGGGTCAGAAAATGTAACTTTGGTGATCAAAATAATGGTTAGATCTTGGGTTTGTAAGGTAGGTTCAGGATGGCTACAACCTCATTAGATTTTCAGGTATGCACATAACATACATTTATATACAATAAATCTCAGTGGAACCCATTTGTATAGTGGTTTTCCTGAAAATCTGGCGTGGATTAAGCCCTTCTCAGGTCCTGCTTTAGGGCAGTGTGACCAGTGCGGCTGAACTGGGCGCTGACCTGTGGAGGGGGTGTTGGCTTTGGGGGGGTGGGGGTGCTGTGCTTAGCAATAACTTATGTTCAGAGATATTAGGGGAATTTTGCCCAGTGGTAGTGAGAGAATCCGAGGAGGCGGTCATAGGGGGCGCCCACAATAATTGTCGCACCGGGTGCCACAAACGCTAAAGCTGGTCCTCCTCAAATTATATTGATCCCCTCTGGTTTAGAGGAACATGTTTCTTCAGATAAAAGGATTTGATGACGCAAGCAGGCTCATTATATCCCGATTAACTTTCACATCTTGTATCGGAGGGAATGTGATCTCAGGGGGAGAAGTGTGGTTGGGAGAAGAGCATTGGTATTCTGGAACTCAACCACCAGATTTATGCCTTGTTATGTTTCCTTACTCTCTAAACTAAAAAAGATTCTTGGTCACTAAGTGCAATCATTTATATAGCATACATCATGAAGTGACCTGCCTCTTGGGAGTGGTGCCTGCTTCTCATTGAGGAGGTGACAAGCACAGATATCTGCAGGAGCAGTTGGTTTTAGGTTAGCTCCAAGGTAGAGATGATTTGGTACAGCTTAGATTTCTCTAAGACAAAACTGCCAAAGAGGCAGAAATGTCTGTTAATGTATGTAAGGAGAGTATACAAGGGAAGAATGTCTGTTTGTGGGAGCATCCACAGACTATCAAGTGTAGTGGTGGCCTTTATCCACAGAGCAGCAGGTTTGTAAGAAAGGACCTTACTAAATTGGTTATGGCACTAGTAGGAGAGATTTAATCTCATTATGTTGCTGCTCTTCCTGCCAACAAAACATATAAATCGGAAATATGGTGTTGTATAAAAAATGCATAATATATAATGTTGCATGTATTGGATGACTGAACTTCGGGAAAAAACTTGGTACAATCAAATGTTAGAGGGGTGGACAAATTAGCTGCATTTATCAAGCAACCATGTAGAACTACTTTTGCTTATTATCTGTTTGGCGTGTGTGTGTGAGTATGTGCGTGTGTTTCTTTGTGCCAGCATGTGTTACTTGTAACTACATGTACCCTATAAATTTTATTAAACATAGGTTTGCTTTGATGTTTTAACCTACAGGTCAGGATCTGCTATTTGTTCAAGGTTTGTAAGAAAGAGTATTCACCATGCATGTGGGAAAGTCTGCAGGTTTGAGGGAGGCTGGAGTAAAACACAGAAATATTTGTTGTCCTTGCTTTCAGAGAAGAGTGGAGACAGCATAGTGACTGCAACTGGGATCTAAGGGAGGACCACCTAGCGGAGGGACCTGCTGTCCCTTGTGTGGGTCATAAGACAATTCCCAAGTCATCGGGGTGAGGACTTCAGCATTCATATTAAGGGAGGAGGATCTGTGACAAGCAACAGTACTAGTTGGTGTGATTCAAAGACGTTATAATCCTGATAACATCAAGTAGGTAGCCGATAATAGAGGAAGACTGAGTTACTCTTTTTTACCGAAAATATCTAAAGGCCCATAGGAATCAATGGGAATAGCGAATTCGCAAATTGAAATTCGCAAACTGTTGATGCATTCCATGGGTGCAGGGGGGGTCCTTTGGACCCCCCCCCTGCACCCCTGAAATGTATTTTGGAGTGCATGTTTCAAACATACATGTCCTAAGGACATGTGTGTCTGTAACATGACAGTGTTTTAAAATGCAAATTAGAGCATTTTAACACATTTTCGCAAATTACCACGAGGTTCAACCTCGTGGTAATTTGCACCCCAGATTTGCGAATTCGCAATTTAAAAATTATTCATGCATTGCTTTTGAGGAATCGCAAATTTGCGATTCCTTAGAAGCAATCGCATTTTTGGAATTCGCTAAAAATAGCGATTTTCCCAAAAATGCATGATGCATCTCAAAACATGATTTTGCATTCGCAAACGGCCGATTTTAGCGAATCGCACCGTTTGCGCATGCAAAAATCGTTGATGCATGTTGGTGTAAGTACTTCTAAAGCCTGGAGGGAACTGGTCAAACGTTCGAACAGACTACCGCTGTATGCGCCGGATATGCCCTTACTATATCATGCGGATATCTCGGTGTCGAGCAAAGTGGGGGCTCTGCAGCTGTTGCAGGGTGCCGGGGTACACACTATGGGAGATATTTTTCCGTCTGCTCAGTTTCTTCTGTTACAGAACTTATTGGATCAGGTGACTAATGGAACCATGGCTACTTTCATTTATGTCAGGCTGCGAGCTGCTGTGCGCGCTTTATATCCTTCTTTCCCTGCAGAACCACCTGTGCTAGGCGCATTACAGTTGCTATATACGACGACCAATCGTGTGAAATCAGTCTCATGGTTGTACCGTGCATCACAGGAGGATGAAGGTGGAGGTGGTGTGGCTGCAAGGGCTAGATGGGATGCATGTTTGCCTGAACCTTTGACGGATGATGAATGGTCTGAGTGCTGTTCTATGACTGGTAACTTTGCAGCTAATGGTAATTTCCGACTCATACACTATAAATTCTTGCAGCAATGGTATTATACTCCGGCACAACTGGTCGAGTATGGTCTCCGTGATTCGGCTGTCTGCATGGGTTGTGGACTGGATGGAGCTGACTTTATGCACTTGGCTTGGGGGTGTGCACGTGTATTTGCGTTTTGGGCAGCTGTGTCGTCGACGTTATCTGAAATGACGTCAGTGGAAATTGCTAATGACCCGCGCATATGTTTGCTTGGTATGGCCTCTGGTGTGCCGGCGGGAATGAGACGATTGATGGTATTGGCGTTGCAGACTGCTAAGCGCAGAGTGGCGGTTTGCTGGGGTGGGAGACGAGCACCTGATGTTAAAATCTGGTTGCAAGACATGGCATATTGTCGTGATCAGCTGACTTGCTATTATGAGGAACTCCCTTCTGCCTCACGCCCGCGGGATGTTTGGGCCCCTTATACTGCTTATATGCTGTCTAAGCTCGCTGATGATTGATGATAAACACTGCGCATCTTTGCAGTGCCTGGCTGGTGCTCTCCTGCCACTATTGACTAGACCGATGCCCTCTGCCTTGCTGTAGTTGTGGTGCTGAAGCCGTTCATATTACCATGTAGCGGAACACTGTAGCACTTACCTCTGGCGCCACTTGGTCCCACCTTCCTCTACTTGTAGTACACTCCTTTTCTTACAATAGGCATTCTTTAAGTGAGCAAGACGAGACCGATGCCTTAACCAAGAGTATACCGGAAATCAATGTATTTCACACCCTTGTTGTCCTCTGGTTTTATGCACTATTGAACGCTGACCTGATCGGATCCCTGGGGTTGTTGGGGAGGGTGGGTGTTAAAGTATACGGTTGTTTCTAACGTATATACGAAAATGAGACTGTTGGTAACTTCTACATTAGTAATGCAGGACATATGTCTATCATTTTGGAATTGTTACGCCGCCGGACCTTTGGTTATCGGCTGAAAGGCTGTGTTAGAGTAATTGGATGTATATGCATTGGACTACTTCGCGGCCGGGTTGTAGGCCTAATGCTGTGTTCTTGCATTAAAATACAATAAAGGTCTTAAAAAAAAAAAAAGGTTACTGCCCCGTATTCCACTCGAGTGATTACTAGGGCCTGAACTGCTTGCTTAAAGACGTTTGCTGGCAAGAAGTGTCAGGTTTTACCAAACTGCGCCACCTAACTTTTGAACTACATCTCCCAAAAATCTAGTGAGGGGGCGGGGCACTATAAAGGCAGGGCGGCCCCTCTACACGTTGTTCGTGATTTTGTGTAACAACCGTGTTGGGAGAGTCTGGAGTGGTGTGCTGTTTAGTTATCCTACTGAGGGGGAATTGGTTCCTGGTTAACAGTTGGCGCGTAAGCGCGAAGAGATTAGCTTTGCGCTTTGGATTGAAAACATTGGAAATTCCTCGTAGCGCGTGGTCGGCGCTTTCTGTTTATTTGATACCTCTCAGGAGTTATGAGGCTTGCACGGTATTGACGGCTGGTGAAAGAGAAGTACGGAGAACGAAGAACCGGGACTACGCGGCGTCAGTACAGTGAGTTCTTTGAACGACGCGTGAAGTTTAACGCGTGGTTTTGCCAAATGCTGAAGTGTATTTAAAAGGCGGCATTGCTCAACGGCATAGGAAAGTAAAGCGCATGAACGGTTGAAGTTGAATTGAAGGATTTTGTTTTGCATTTACCGTGAGAACGGAGTACAGCGGATTATTCTTTCTGCGTACTACCGTTACGAAGAGAGTCACTAGTGCTTATCTCAGCAAGTGCCAAAGTGGAAGGTAGTGGGGGGAGATCCTACACCTTTCCGTATTTGGAGTGGAAATAATAAAGGAACGCTGTGGTGCGAAATAGAGAGCGGAAGACAGTAGTAGGAGGCTACGTTTTACCGTGTCCTTCATGGATTATATTGAGAGTATTGTATATAAGTGAACAGACTTATCTGAAGAAGAGGATTGTTGCTGAACTCACATAGGTTTTGGGGTTATCACATGATTATAATTTGAACACTCTTCAACACAAGGCAGGGTAGGTTCAACGCTAATAGATAGCATTGTATATTGGTTCTGGGAGAGACTAGACAATAACTGGTGTTTGTATTCCTTAGGGACTAGTGTGGCGAACATTAACATTCAGGAAACAGGGAGGAGGAGGAGCAATCTTCTTTTGTAAAGGTGAAAATTTACGCATACTTAGAGAGAAGAAAATGAGAGTAGGGTTTCATGGTGAATAAGAATAACCTGTATGATTGTTTTCTTGTCTTTCAGCTGTCCCTTCCCTGCAGTTCCCTTCCGTCCCCTCCTTGTTTTGTTTCCTGTTTTCCCTCGCCCTATCACTCGAACACGCTGTGTTGCTATTACTAGCGTGTTGGTGAGATCGAGAGGTGGAGTCATATGTGCATCAATCGGATTCGGCAGCGTGGAGTCTGACAAGAAGGGTTTCAGTTTTCATATTAATAAATGAGTGTTGTTAGGAAGTGACAAACAACTCAATACAATGGGCCATAGGAGGTGGAAACGTTATTTTATGTGGAAATTTATTTGGTGACAAGAGTCAGAAAAGTGTGGCTCTCACCCATCTCCAGGTGCGTTTTTAACATGTTTATCAGGGAGAGCGGTCAGTGCCTCGAACTTTGCTGTCCACACCACTGACAGATGCAAGGAGTCTTCTGTGTAAAATCACCAATAGACTCAATCTCTCAAATCTGGTCACTTCTCACCACACTCTGCAACATAGGTAAAGCAAGAATTGAAGTCTGTGTGATTCCTGGCCACCCTCTAATGGAGCACAGGATCTAGAAGGTATGTCCTTAAAAGAAGAGGAGAATGATTCTTACACTAAGAGGAAGAGGGCAGCAAGACATGATCAGAGAGGTGGGAAGGGTAGAAGCGAGTGGGGTGAGAATTTCATTCACTGTCACTAAACAAGCTATCTCCAACTCAGTGAGATATTTTCCACAGAGCGGGTGGGTTTGCTGTGGGTAAATGGCAGTTAGCCTGTTAGTGCACTCTGTTTGAGATTTAAATCAGGTTACAAAGCTGAGACACCAAAACGTCAGCCCACCCAAAAAAAAAACAACATGCTTGTTTCCGGGTCAGGAAGGAACTGTCTTGGTAGTTCTGGCTTGACTGTTCCCATGAGGAACAGGGTAAAGACAGATTTGCATATGGCTGGGTCTGAACTGGGGTGATGAAGTGAGCTAAAGTACGATGATGGATTCAACCCAGATCTGTGACTGGGAGTGAGTGTCGGAAAAGTTTCAGCTCTCCTTCCATCAGCTCCTTGTGTTTGCTTTGTTATTTAAATGCACATCAATGGAGCTCATTTGTGCTATGAAATGTTATCTAGCTGTATGCTGGCTGTATGTCTTGCTGAAAATATTTTTTTAAAAAGCAGCAGATTTTTATGCATATTAATGTAGACACTGCCTTGCCTTTCTCAAAGAATTAGTGGAGGAAGGCAGGTGTATTTTCAAAGCGTTATGGCTACGCTCTCAGTTTTCTGTTTTTACTGATTTTTACAGATAAATACAGACAGAAAATAGTGCATTTCATGCCTGTATATATATATATATATATATATATATATATATATATATATAATATATATATATATATATATATATATATATAATTTTTTAAGCAGTTAAATACTGAGAATTGTGCTTCTAATGAGTGGCTTTCCAAGCTATCTGTTCTGAATTCCAAGACAACAGATGAGCAAATAGTTAGCATGGCGAGTTAAAAAACAGGTTAAGATATCTTCAAATACAGGCATATGTTAAAATATGTTTGTAGGAAATTGCTAATATTTACCTGAGGGTGTAGCGTTTTGCTATATTTGACTACTGAATTTGCTAAAACACGGCAAGCATCAAAGTATGAGTGCATGTTTATCAGTTAAATACATTTAAACATCTACCAAGTTTGACTCCACTTATTTGCAAACCACATAATAAATATGGATAAATACTAATAAGATGGCCAAAAAATAAATATCGATCAATAAAGAAGTAAAGTTAAAAAAATAAATACCATAAAACCTAGATCCCTGGTTTAGTGGGGTCCTGGCTCACTCCCAGCAATATCGTAGATAAATGTGACTTGGCCTGTGCTAACTGGAAATATTTTTATGAATCTGTGTTTGATGTGTAGTAAATAATGCACGGTGTATTTTTAGTTCTCTTCTCAAGTCGGATTAGGTTTGTGTGTCATTTTATAGTGAATCTGCTTTTCTGTATTACTAAACCAGAAACTCTTGCTAAATCTAGTGTAAACGACCTGTTATGGACTACAAGTGTCTATCCAGGAGGGAGCCTCAGCCTACTTGTAGGCAGAGAGGAGGCACGTAAACTCAGAGTTGCCGCCCTCAATTTACCACAGAACATTTTGAAGGAATTAAGAACACGTTGCGGTATCAATTTTGTATTTCCGTAAGTCTTAAATTGATATTTGGGTGTGAAAGTAGTCTGCCTTACTGGAGATAAAAATTAGAGTAGTTCTTTTTTCGCAGCTTATAATGAAGGCAAGGGAAACAGTGATAAGGGGAAAGGGCAGTGAAAGGTTCAGAAATAATTGAAAGAGAAAGGAGGCAGAGAGAGTGAGGAGCAGAAACAGAGAGCAGGAGAACAGAAACAGAATGTAGAAGAACAATCAATGGTGATAGAATGAAAGGAGAGGGGAGGTGAACAAATAAGAAATACGGGGAGGAAGGAATGGGCAAACAAAGGCAAAAGTTATCCTGCAGTGGGTTTCTCTTTCTCCCCTTTCTGATTCAGGTTTAAATAAATGCAATAAACAAAAGACTCAACAAGGTGCTAACAGGGCTGTAAGGATGGAAACAAAAGGGAAAAAATGTGAAGCAGGAGATGGAGGAGTGGAGGAAGTAGGGAATGAGCTGGAAGGGAAACAACACAACGGGAGGGGCTAAGGGCGAAGCATGGCTTGGGGAGAGCGCATGAACACATATCCACTTTCATTGAGTGCTGAAAGCAAAAGAAATAGAAGTAGTTCCCTGAATGTAAGCAGTTGAAGAACACAAGTCATCCATTCAAAGGGATGGTAAATACACTGTGGGCCACATGTACGACGGAAACATTTTGCAAGTTCCAAATTGCAACTTTTTACGACCCACAATAAGGAACTCGCAAAATGTGATTGTACAACAGTTTTCCAGACACTGTTTGTGATTCACAATGTGGTTCCAATTGACCTGCCTCATCAATATTCATGAGGCAGGTCGCAATTTGCCAGCCATTGGAAATGGCCAGTAATTACGTGGATGGTGGCCTACCGGGGACAGCAGACCATCCACGTCTGTGATTGCTATTTAAACAAATATTTTTTTTAAAGGCAGCCTGTTTGCCTTAAAGATAAACAAGTTGCATTTCAAAAATAAAAATGAAAAGCTACCCTCTAATTTTTTTAAGAGTAGGCAGTGGTCCATGGTGTGCCCAAATTAACAAAGAGGAAGGGGTCCCTTAGGGACCCCTTGCCATTTGTAAATGAGTTACCACCTCCTTCACAGGGTCGGTAAAATATGAATGTTTTCATCTGCATTCTGGTTGCAAAACATTCATACATGCGGCTTCTACTCGCTATTAGGAAGGAACACCCTTTAAACACTCCTTCCTAATAGGTTAGGTTACTGGCTCGCAAAATAGGGTTCATACATGGCACATAGTACATAAAAAAGGCTCTTTAGTGGTCACAAACTGCAGATTCTCTGTTTGTGACTGCTAAAACGGACAGTACATATGGCCGTATGTCGCAAGGGAGAAACAAATGCAGGAAGAGGAGGGAAACCATTAAATAAGGAAACAAATAAGAATGCCAAAAAAGCTAACCAAAGATAAGAAATGGGCAAACCCAAAGCCCACATATTAAGTGTTGGTATTGTACAAAATTAGTCTTTCAGTATGCAGTCTGCAGGGAAGACCAAAAAATTAATTTTCTGAGTAGATGGCCTTGCATCATGAACCAAATCATTCATTCTTTCTTGTTCAGATTACAGACGTTGTAACTTTGAAGCAAAAGGCACATTTTTTTGCTTCATTAGAGCACTCACAGACATTTTAAAACTTTTATTGGTGCCAGAAATCTAATGAGGACCTTTTTTCCCTCACTTTTCTTTTATTTTGTAATTTTGTTATTGAAATATAGACACAGAACAAACATAACAAAGACATAAATTATATCCGACTTCAGAATATACAATTCAAAAAATATCAAATGCACAGCACAAAAATAACGAAAATGTTAAATTATACCGAATCAACTGAAATACTACAGTAAAGCACAAAAGTTATAAATCACATGCAGCATTTACCACAATATAGCCAGATGAAGAATAGAGAGTAAGTGAGTGCCAGTATTTGAAGAGGGGGTTACACCGGACTGTGACACAATACAATACACTAGGTGTCTGTGGTGCATCGTTCCTGCGTGCGGAAACATGGGAGGGGGAATACAGGACCAGAGGTGAGTGACATACGTAGCCAGTATGCTGGTCATTCAATGGCTTGGGTTGCTGTTGAGGTAGTATCAGCCTGCAAAGCAAGTAAAGTTTGCTGCAAATGTGTGCGATAAACACACCAGATATCTCGAGGACTGGAGGTTGGGGGCTGAAGCGTAACGTATATTTCAGATTCGACGCTACAATAGGCCAGGCTACGAAGCCAGGCAGATTTGGTCGGTCGAACCCTTGCCCCCCATAAGGCAGCAATCTCCCATTTGGCCAAAAGTAACGATATCGCAGCAGAGCGCCTATAGCAAAGCTTAATACGATTAACCAGTCCTAACAGACCCAGTTCAGGGGAGGGTGCCGGAGAAGTATCTATATTTTGCACAAGCGTTGCAAAGACTTCCTGCCAGTAATCCAAAATTGGAGGGCAAGCACAGATATGTGCGCAAAATCGGCATCTAAAACATTACACCTAGGGCAATTTGTAGGTTTAGTGGGGTCGAACTTTGCCCGTTGGCTAGGGGTCACGTAAATTCTATGGAAAAACGTAAAATGAAGCAATTTATGCCTACGGTTGGGAGATACTCTATGGGTCAGCTCAAGACAAAAGGCCCACTCCTTGTCAGTCAGCGGATGTCCAAGATCGCCCTCCCACCTCTGTCTAGTCCTCCGGTCCTGTCCCACCCGAAGCTTCAAACAGGCCTTATACAGTTTTGTGACAAAATGTGATCCGGTGTCGTCCACAATGAGTAGGATAAGCAGGGGAATGTCTTCGTACAGGGCAGGGAAGGCAGAGAGAGTGGGCCGAATGGTCTCCTGAAGCCATGTCACGGAGTCTATGCCAGTCAGTCCGGGGAGTTACGTCAAGTCAGATAATTTTCGAGCCCGGCCATCCAGGAACAGGGATCCAAAGGTTTCCATCCCCAGTTTAGAGAGAGTGTCCGAGCCCCCCTGTCAGTGGTGAGAGGTAAGAATGGATTGTGAGCCGGCGGGAGAGTAAAGGGAGCCAGATCCAAATAACAGGTTGAGTTGCAACAAGCCCAGCACGTGGTAGCCAGAGGTTGGAAGTCCTGTGAATCAAGGGGATTCCCCTCGAGAGCAGAGACGTAAGAGGAGTCAGAGCAGCTAGTTCCTTATCTGTTTTGGTATAGGGTATCCGGGCATCCGGGTGAAACCAGTAGTGTGCAAATTGAGCCTGCGCCACCAAGAAATACAGTTGAGGGTACGGAACCGCAAACCCCCGTGCATACTGAAGTGTAAGAGCATCCCATGCGACCCTGGGTATACGCCCAGCCCATGTCAGCCAGATGAGGAGGCCGCGCAAAGGCGGGGTGTGGCTTAGGAGCCGATGAGGCTGGCTGCGTGAGCACGGAGCTCCGCGCCCGATCCTCCACTTTCTCCTGGTACAAGCGTCTCCCGGGCCCCCAAACAGAGCCGCTTGAGTGCGGGGTGCCCTGGAAGCGGCAGACGCTGGAATTGGCCCGGCGGTGGTGGCGGCCGATAGCTTGTGTGGGGCTGGCTACCGATAAATTCAAGATGGCGCCCAGCTCCTTTGTTTGATCCGGGAGCTGGGGCTGGCGCTGCCATCGGAGCGGTGGAGCGTTGATGGCAGTGTGGGTAGAGTTCCCACTGTGCCGCACCACGCCGGGACAACTGCTGCTTGGATTCTGGGCGGAGGCGAGCCCTGACCCGCGGTAAGACAGCGCAGGAGAAGCTGCGGCCACCGGAGGACTGCGATCAATAACTCGGCCCTCCAGGGTCGTGGAGGGCCTGGAGTGGGATCGGCTCTGGCAGACGGGGTGCCCGGTGTTGGGGCCGACCCGGAGCGCTCCCGTCCTCCTTGTGGGTGCTCGTGCACCGCCCTGCAGTGCGGATCAGCGGGGGCTGGCACTTGCTATCCTCAGGGGGGCCCCCATCCTGGACATGGTTGGACGCGGGGGTCGGGAGGCTGGCCGCATTGGATCCCTGGCGGCTGGTAACGGGGCCGCAGAGGAGACTGCGTGTGACCCTAAGGCCGGGCTCATTGGCAGACACAAGTGTTGAGGAATGCCCCCCCTCGCAGACCTACTGAGCGTGCCTGCGGACAAAGACCTGAAGCAGTGTTACCGGGGATTGATGCCCTGGAGTTGGGTTGCCCTACAGTTGCTGTGCGCTGGCTGGCCGGACCTGCAGTAGTGGATTTAGCACGACGACGCAGTGCTGGAGGACAGTGCTGGGCTTGCCGTCTGGTGCGAGACGGTGAGGGGCCATTTTGTTTGGACCGCCAGGGGGGCCTTGCGGGATTGGCGGCAAGCTGTGGGACCCGGAGCCTGATGCGGTGCGGCCTGTAGACCCAAGGGTGGCCCACGTTGGATGGCACGCTACGGCTGGGGTTTACCTGGAGGATTACCGCTGCAACGCGCGATGATCTCTACGCCCCTGCGGAGGTAGGGTAGTGTTTCCCTCTGGCCTAGGTCGGACGACTTTAGGGGCCCATCACGTGGGATCGAAGTGCACTACTGCCCGCGGCCATGGGCAAGCCCGGCGCACGGAAGGAGGAGGACCCAACGCCTCCTGGAGCTGACTCTCCCACTCAGGACGGTAGGGATGAACAAGAATTACCACAGGAACCGGGGATTCAACTTCAGCTGGACAAGATCCTGGCAGTCATAGTGGACTCTCGAGCTGCTCTTCAACAGGACATTGCGCAGGTGGCAACAGGGCTAGGTTTACTACGGGCAGATCTCTCTAAGCTTGCGGACCGTGTGAAGCAGGCTGAAACAGCCCTTCAGTAGGTGGGCCCTGCGCAGACTGCACTGTCTGTGACTATGGCGGGAGTACTGGATCGCCTGACTGTGTTGGAGCGGCAAACTGAAGATGCGGAAGGCCGGAACAGACGCAATAACGTCCGCGTGGTGGGACTGCCCGAAAAAATTGAGGGGTCGAACATGGTTAGCTACCTTGAAAATTGGTATAAAACGGTAGTGGCTCCGGAGGGGCTATCGAGCTTCTACACATTGGAGCGGGCACACCGAGTCCTGGCCAGGGCGCCGCAGCAGGGACGCCCCCCGCGGCACATGGTGGCGCGGCTCCTCCATTTTCGGGACCGGGATTTGCTCCTTCGGAGGGTCCGCAGTGCTGGCCCCTTCCAAGTTGATAATAGTAATGTTACTCTTTTCCTGGACTACTCGTTTGATACGCAACAGCGCCGCCTGTCCTTCCAGACTGTCAAGAAGGAATTGCGCGCGGAGGGGATTCAGTACTCTTTGTTCTTCCCCGCCAGGCTGCGCATAGTGCTTGACGGACAGACACACTTCCACGATACACCAGAAGATGCATGGGAGTGGCTGGAGTCCTACAGGGCAGGAAAGGATGGCCAAGAAGTAGAAGCACGGGAACTAGCTAGAGAATCACTGCCTCGCAGATTACGGCGGTTGCTGCGCCGTGGACGGGGCTTACAGAAATCAACGAACTTGCAGACGGCTGTGGAACGGAGTGGTGCCCTAGAAGCGGTGACGGCGATATCCGGGGAACTGTTGAAGACCACACTGGAGGCATCGGATCAGGGTAGTGACAAGGGACCTTCGGAGGCAGAGTCCTCGGGGTCTGATGCTCCAGGCTTGCCAACAGTCACTCCCAGAACTGCAGATGAAGTGTTGGATGAGCAGCTGTGGCGATAGCAGGGGGTCTGGGAGTTCAGCCCTGAAATGTTGTATTGTGATCACTGCTTCCTTATCTACTGGGGGCTTATAGCGCTACAGTGGGAGTGCAGTGGCCTAGAGAATTGCGATGGGAGGGTTAGTTGCTAGGGGCGCCAGGGCTGAGGGGAGGCTTCGGGGAGACCCAGGAGACATACTACTCAAGGGGATATGGGGGCGGACAATGGTTGTGTTGTTGGATCAGTGTAAACCGCTTCTTAGGACGTATCCACCCCCACCGGATGGTAGTAATTGGCTCACCTTAGCTTTGCATGGGGCAAATAGTTGGGGTAGTTTGGATGGGATTCACTATGTTGGTGCCTGTTCTGGGGGGGAGGTAAAGGTGTTGGGAGGGTTGGGGGTGTTTGGGGATGGATGTAATTTGGTTAAGGGATATTGTCTGCTGCCGATCTTGCTCGAGACTATGGACCTTTCGAGTGTTATGCAATTGGGTACTGATACCGCCTCCCTGCATTCGGAGGGTGGGGGTTGCTTAGAGTGGTTTTCACATTATTGGCATTGGTTCGTCACCTGATGTGAAATGTATAACCTGGAATGTTCGGGGATTGCACTCCATGCAGCGTAGATATAAGATCCACTCCTACTTGGTACGTAGGGGGGTGCAGGTTGCTTTTTTACAGGAAACACATTTAACTAGGGCTGAGGGGCTAGCCTTACAACGTAGATGGCGAGGGCAGCTTTACTATACCACTTACTCAGCTTTTGCGCGGGGAGTCCTGATCTGGGTTCGGGTTGGGGTTCCCTTTCAAATGTTGGAACAACTGATTGACCCTGATGGCCGCTATGTAGCGGTTAGAGGACGTCTATATGGGCGTGAAGTGACCCTTTGTTCTGTTTACACCCCCAATATAGATCAGGCGACCTTCCTGGAGTCTTTGTCTTCTGTGCTAGCAGACTATTTCACGACACCAGTGTTGATGGGGGGGGGGATTTTAACTCTGTTGCGGATGTTGCCTTGGATAGATCCCATCCTCCACTGCCTACGGCCCCGATCAACAAATTAGCTAGGACTAGGACCCATTGGCAAGACAGTTGGGGATTCATTGATATCTGGCGAGAACAACACCCGACCAATAGGGATTATTCATATTGTTCAGCTCTACATGATCTGCATGTCAGATTAGATACCATTTTGTGTAGCGCTTGACTAGCGTCGTTAGTGGTTGGTAGTGAGTACCTTACGCGTACCATATCGGATCATAATCCGCTGCTAGTGCTCTTCGGCTGGGAGCTGGAACGCCCTAGACTACCAACTTAGAGGTTACATCCGGAGATGCTGGAAGATCGGGTCTTTCGCGTGGAGTTGGGGGAAGGTGTGGAACGCTGGAGGCGCTAGGGGGCGCACAGCGGAATGGCTGCCTGAACTGCAGCTCCGCCGGGCGATATCACACGATGTGATTCATTGCCACTAAAGCCCCCCCAAACCACCCTGCGGGACCACGATCGATTGAGGGAAGATGTGGAGCACACTTGTATAATAGCGGGGGCGGCCGCTTCCCCTCCCTCACGGAGAAAAACCGAGGTCGCTGACACCCGCACCGGACTGCCTGACAACATGGCCGGCGGCCGACCGGAGGTATGTCGCGAGCGCCGCGCGAGCGGGTACAGGCAGGCCGCCTAACCCGACATCAGCGCCCGTCCTTGCACACGGGCCGCCGGGCCAGAGAACGCGTCCACACCGCTGCAGGCCTGTGCACTAGCGGCGGAGTCCGCTTCCACAACGCCTGGGTTGCCTGACAAGATGGCGGCACCCCCTCCAGCAATGGCGATTCGGCGGACTGACACAGGCGGGCCCCTGCTCCCATAACAAGGCGCCTGGTCGGCGTTCTGGCGGATTGCAGGACTGGGCACACTACAGCGCACATAACGGCTGGGCACAGCGCTTGGTGGCCTACTGACGTCCGCCGATTCAGAGATCAAGGCACAGGGGACGGGGGAGCGAAAAGACATCGGGGGCAAGGAATAGCGCGACCAGGGGGCAGAAGCCCCGGATGGATTAGGAAGCGAGGCGCCCTATCTGCACAGTCACGTCAGCAATCATCTCCCTCGACCCTCAACGCTGGGGCACTGGCCAGTGCACGCCGCTTCCATAGTCCTGCAGGACTATTACAACAAGAGAGGGCCACGTTGGGAACGACCTACCCAGTGAGTGCATCTGCTGACTACCACTAAAACGGGAACACGGCGACGTCGTCGACCAGAGTGACGAGGGCGACTAGACCCCAGTTGAAAAAGGCGCCTTCACCGCCCGCCACCATGGGCAAGCCAGACAAGCAGCAGCCAAAACTCTCCTTTGATAATAGGAAGGGGTCTAAGACAGTAGATGACGCAACGGAGGCCGGCGGGTCTTCGGCCTCGCCACCATCTACCAACATGGAGAAGATCCTGCTGGCGATTCAATCAAATCTACAGGACATCAACGGGAAGTTGGACAATCTAACGTGTAGGATGGATGGCATGGCTGCCCGACAAGAACAGCACGGTGAGAGACTGGATGAAGCCGAAACTAGCATCGCGGCGGTCGAAGATGAGGCGCGCGCGTCCACCTCGAAATGCGCGGGAACGGAGCGCATCCTGGAGGTAATAAAAGCAAAGGAGGAGGATTTGGAGGCGCGCTCGAGGCGCAATAACGTGCGAATAGCGGGCCTGCCAGAATCCACCAACACGGGCCGCATGGAACAGTATGTCGAAGGGCTCTGCAGGGACATCTTTGGAGCGGAAGCCTTATCGCAGATCTTCATTGTGGAACGGGCCCATAGATCGCTAGGCCCCAAACCGCCACCAGGTGCTACGCCCCGACCGATAGTAGCGAGGATCCTAAATTACAGGGACAGAGACGTGATCCTCAGGCTTGCACGGGAGAAGGGCAAAATTGTTCACCAGGGCAACACTCTGGAATTCTACCCCGATCACACGGTCGCTGTGCAGCAAGCACGTAGAGAATACGCTGCGGTGAAGGCCAAGCTGCGAGACTTAAACGTGGGGTATTCCATGTTGTATCCTGCCCGGCTGCGAGTGGTGTGGAAGGAACAGACGATAGTGCTACCAACGCCTAAGGCGGCCCTAGAACTTGTCAAGAAAATACAGCAAGAGGCGAGGTCGGAAGCCAGACGAGACCAGAACAGAGACTCGGACTGAGACGCCGGGACCACTCAAACGTCACACAGCGGTAAAGACTTCTGCACAAATTACCGCGAGGTACCACTACACTGCCACTTTCGGCTGTCTATGCAAGGTATGTCGATGAACACCTGCTTGAGGTGAGCTGCTGGCGCTTTATTTTTTGAATTGTGCAGTGGGCGATGAAGGGGTGGGGAGCGGCTGCCCTAACCTATCACAAGCACTCATGTCCGTACTAAGCTGCCGGGCCTCCATCAGGAGACTTCAGGACTACGACCATGTTGCGACTGCTCCTGCCGCTCATGAGGGCACTGGGTTGGGTCTTTTTGTGTACTCTGTGCTCGCAAGCCCCCAGAACTGGAAGGGGGACAGCCTAGAGAGTCGCAGAACAGTGAACATTATGCTCCGTCCCACGTTACGAGATGTGCACTATTGGAAGTGTCTTGACCACACGGGTTGCTGAGGTCCCGATTGGGTATGACCGGACAATTATTAAATGCGGGGAATGGGACACACTGCATTGAAGGGGACTGGCTCCTCCTCTGCGCGTCTGTGCATTATGGAATGGGGTTATGTCTTACTCTAGGTCTGCTTCACTGCCTGCATCCAGCGCAGGGATGGTAATGGAAATGTGGGCTTGTGGATTAATGGACACATATTTTGCGTTTTAGTTTGATGCAAGTTAATGTCGCCTGCACCTGTATATCGGGTGAAGTGCTGTGCCACTAGCGGTCCTCCATGAGGGTACAACCCTACTCGAGTTTCGCTATGAGCACCAAGTTGAAGGTTACACTGTTGAGGGAGTTGTGCTCTGTGTGGGTGAGGCTTCGGCAGGTTGGGGTTGCTGGAGTGGGAGGGATTTGGGGAGGGGGGATGTTTCACTGTTTGCTAAGACCGAAGGTATTGCTAACCAGTACATTCTACATGTTGGCCCTGCTGGGGCTTGTGTGTGCAGGTGGTGCTCATGGAGCTGGAAGGGGTCGGGATGAGGACGGGCTGCTTGCGTGCTTAGGAATGAATGGTACTGTATCAAATGGGTACGCCAGGCTCCAGTACTAGTAGCAGGAACGGACTAAACGTCCTCACGTGGAATATACGGGGGTTCTCACGCCCACAGAAAATCAGGCAAGTGTTTGCCAGTCTCACCAGGTGGAATATTGACATTGCTTTCCTGCAGGAATCGCACTTGGCACCGCACACTCACGCTACATTGGGGTCGAGATGGGCGGGATCGTCCTACAGAGCCTCATATTCTTCCTATTCCCGGGGGGTGCTCATTTTGGTCAAGAAAGGGGTGCACTTCGAAGAGGGACATGTGACACAAGACCCAGCTGGTAGATACGTGCTGGTGTCCGGCAAGCTTAGGGGGCAACACATAACACTCCTCAACTTATATGGCCCGAACATTGATGCACCTGACTTTTATCGGGAAATCTGGGGACACTTGCAGAACCACACTGGCACACACATTTTATGTGGGGGGGACTGGAACGTAACACTACGGGACGGGCTGGACCGGTCTTCCCAATCAGTGGAACAACACAAACAGGCGAGGCTTATGATAGACCACATGATGAACGATCTAGCATTAACAGATATCTGGAGACTGCAACATACTGACGATCCTGGCGCTACTCACATTACAGCATCACACAATAGTTGGTCCAGACTGGACTATTGGCTAGGGTCCAGGGATGTAGCACTGTGGGCACGTACGGTGAAGGTGCTCCCACGCACCTTGTCGGACCACAATCCGGTTGTGCTACAGCTGGACATTCCACACTACACGCCCCCCCCCTTTCACTGGCGATTTAACTCCCAGGCCCTCGCGGACCTAGTATATGTCGACACCCTGACCAAGGCGATCAAGGACTACTTCCTTAATAACTCTCAAACCACTGACGACCCATGTCTACTCTGGGAAGCCTTTAAGGCCACGATAAGGGGCGTCTGCATTAGTACCACCGTAGGTGTCCTCAAAGACATCAGGTGCCAGATCCGCCGCTGCGAAAGTCAGATGAGGGATCTTGAACTGCAATACGAAAACACACAGGACATACGGATATTACCCCAACTGCGAGACTTACACACAGAGCATGACGACTTCCTGGCGTCAGAAATCAAATATCTGGATCGCAAACACTGAGCCAGGGCTTTTGGTGAAGGGGGCAGGCCGGGGCGAGTACTGGCGCAGAACATTTGTGAAGGGCGGGGGCATTCTGCTATCCTTCGGGTCAAATCAAGGGCGGGTGTAGTTCAAACACACTCGGCAGACATAGTCAAATGTTTTGCAGACTCCTACAGCACACTATACCAATCTCAACCAACAGCTACAGCGGAGGAAACTTACGAATACCTCCATGATGTGGCGATTGGCTGGCTATCAGATGCCCATCGGGAATACCTGGCTCGGCCGATCACGGTAGAGGAGGTCACTGAAGTGATTGCATCGCTCCCGAATGGTAAGGCGCCAGGCCCCGATGGATACACGTCCGAATTTTACAAAAAATTTGTCGATATCATTGCCCCATATCTGGTGGACATGTACGGCACCTCCTTTGAGGGCTCCCTGCTCCCCCCCACTCTGCGTGAGGCTATGATCATTGCACTCCTCAAACCGGCCAAGGACCCGGACAATTGTGACTCCTACAGGCCCCTATCCCTAATAAACGTGGACTCAAAAATTCTTGCAAAGTTGCTAGCTGTCAGATTGTCCCCCCTGATGACTCGCCTGGTGCTCCCGGACCAAGCGGGGTTCGTCCCCACAAGATCCACCTCACATAACACAAGGTCCCTGTTCGCTCTGGCGCATTATCTAAAACCCTCGGTTAAAGCAGTGGCTGTACTACTCGACGCCGCAAAAGCGTTTGATTCAATCGAATGGCGCTACATGCTGACCGTCCTTAATAGGATGGGTTTTCCTAAGAGATTTGTGCAGTGGATTTCCTTGTTGTATACCAAGCCGTGTGCGAGGGTTCGGATAAATGGGAACGTTTCGGCCCCATTCGACATTGGTCGGGGAACAAGACAGGGATGCCCCCTATCACCCCTACTCTTCGCACTGGCGTTGGAGCCACTGGCGTGCATAGTGCGTCAAAACTACAGGGAATCGGCGTTGCAATTTGTGTCCAGACCACTGCACATATCACTCTACGCGGACGACATGTTGCTTTATGTTCGCGATCCGGAAACGCATTTAAACCCGCTCCTCAGGGAGTACATCCGGTTTGGGAGCCACTCGGGGTTGGCGATCAATTGGTCCAAATCCTCACTAATTCCCCTCACCGATTCCACTGAATCCTTTGCGCTAGATTATCCACTAGAGTGGCAGAGGGACCCGATACGCTATCTGGGTGTAATGTTCCATAGGGACCCAGGCGAAGTCATACGTGCGAATTATGGAGTGGTACTCACCAAACTGGAAGATAAAGTCCGTCGCTGGATACACCTGCCTTTATCCATGGCTGATCGAATAGCGATCGTCAAAATGAACATCCTGCCTAAGTTGTTATATCTTTTCAACAACATTATCATCACGCCAACACGGGAGGTCTTTCGGCGCATCAAATCACTAGTACTAACCTTGATCTGGGCGGGTAAACAGGCTCGCATTGAATTACAGACCCTAACGCTCCCGGTAGCAAAGGGTGGTTTCGGGGTGCCCGACTTTCTTCTCTATTACCTTTGTGCCCAGGCACAGTATGCAGCGTACTGGTACCATGAAGTCCCCTACGTTACACACGTGGCCATTGAGGAAGGGGATGCCCATCCGGTCCCCCTATCGGCGATATTGTCACACACTAGACCCCCGCTCCATTCCAAAGACATTAACACGGTAGACACCACGATCAAGGCGTGGAATAAACTGGGACAATTGGCACACAAGACTCCATTATATGCGCCGAACATGCCGCTACAGCACCATCAGGCTTTATCAGTTACTAGCGAGAAAGTGGGGATGTCGCTCCTGTCCAGAGCTGGAATCGACAAAATGAGCGACGTATTTCAGGGTGGCACGTTCATAGAACTTGATAATCTGGATTATATACAAAATCAGACTCTTATGTTCCGCTTCACATATTACAGATTGACAAGGGCATTGAAGGGACATTACCCTTCATTCCCGGAAGAGCCGGAATCTCTAGCGCCATTACAGATGCTGATCACCACGAGTGATCTGTCTCACTTAGTATCCAGACTCTACACTGCTGCACAATCGGACATAGCAGGCCACACACTTAAAGCCAAGGAAAGATGGGATGTACTACTGGATGCTCCACTGACAGAGGTAGAATGGTACAGTTCATGCGCACTGACACAGATACTTACACCAAACGGGAATCTGAGGATTATCCATTTCAAGTTCATCCACCAGAGCTATTACACACCGGTGAAAATGCGCAGATACGGGCTACAGGAGGAAGACAAATGTAAGCGCTGCAACAAGGATGGGGCGGACTTCGTACATTTGGCATGGAAGTGTGAGCGTGTAGCAAGTTACTGGGAGGAGGTTACAACCGCGTTGTCGAACATGTTAGAAGAAGAGGTGCACTGCACGCCACAGGTCTGCCTGCTTGGTATCATACCCCAACTCAGAGCGCTGAAGCGCAAATTCTGTGCTATCGCGCTCCTGTTAGCCAAACGACAGGTGGCACAATGCTGGCACAGCCGTAAGGTACCGACTGTAAAGGTGTGGATGCATAGCATGTCTATTTGTAGGGATAAACTACAAACATATGAGGAGGACTTGCCTGTAAAATCTAGGCCCAAAGATGTGTGGTGCTTTTTGACGGACTATCTGACCTCCCTACAGGAGGGCGGGGAGGATTAGTTGATGTACGGGTGTCGCTGTGAGGTGAATGACTGCCGGGTGATTGTGGCCCCTGGGAACTACTTGGAGGAAATTGTGGAACACTGTTTAGCTCACTGTATAGGATGTAAATGAGAGCAATGAGAGGTCTTAAGTTGGGGAAGTTAGAGTTGGTTGATAAAATCACAAAATGTAAGACTCATGTCAATTGTAAAATGCGTGCCCTGACTGGATGATACCAGATATCGTCAACAAGTAGCTTTACATATTTTTCTGTGATTGTACTGCGCTAACACGGCGAAGTGGCGAGCCGGCCCCAGGGTTGTAGGCTCATGCTGTGTATTCTGCTTTATGTTAATAAAGGTCTTACGCAAAAAAAAAAAAAAAAAAAAAAAAGGTGTGGAACGCTACTTTGCCGAAAACACAGGATCAGCTACGACGGGGCCTTAGAATGTGATGCCTTTAAAGTGGTGGTCCGGGGGATCTGTATTGCCAAGTGGGTGGGGGTTCGGAAGTTACTGTTGCGGGACATTGAAGCGGGCGAACTAGCTCTTCGCGAAGCTGAAAGGGCTCATTCGAGTGGCACTGGCACGCGCGAGGAGGTTTTGACCCAGAGAGAGGTGGTGGCGGCAGGGGTGTAGCGCCTCAGATGCTTTGACCATAGAGCTTTCTTGGCGCGAGCGCATGCGGAACGTGACAAGGTGGGCACACTGTTGGCGTGGCTAGCTGACCCTGTTCCTAGATGTGTACCCATTCTGGCACTGACCTCCCCTTCGGGAAAGTTGGACTATGAGCAGCACCTCATAAAGGACCATTTTAGATCATTTTATGCGCATCTCTATACCAGCCAATTGCAGACAGGTGAGGATGAGGCTCAGGAGTTTCTAGGGGGATTGGAGTTACCGGCACTGGAGGAGGAGGAGGCGACGGGTATCACTTTGGCTGAGATTCGCTGTGCCATTAAGCAATTGGCGCGCAACAAAACGCCGGGTAGCGATGGTTTGCCTATTGAATTCTACGCGGCATATGTTGATCTCCTGGCCCCCAGATTTGAGGTTCGGTGAGAATCGGAACGACGTTTTGGGCTTGTTCGGATATTATTATTATTATTATTATTATATTCTTATATAGCGCCAGAATCGACCCCCGAAGGGGTATCTCCGCGCTTGCCTTGGGAACCCGTCCTGGTTTTTCCCTGTGAGATAGCCCCTACAGGGCATCCCCAAGGCGAAAGCCAGGCAAACCGCCGCGGGGGGCGTTGTGGAGATTAAGCAAGCTTAATGCCCAGAGTTGCAGAGTGTGAACCCATGATTAGGTCAGGCACCGAAGCGAGAATTATCGAGTCCATGGACATTTGAGCTCAAGACCCTGCCGCGTCGGGAATTGAACCCTGGTCCCGGGTCTGACCTCTGCTTCAGGGTCTGCCTGCTCTAACCAGTGAGCCACACTTCTCCACATGAGTTTGGTATCTACGAACCGTAAATGATGAAATTAGTAGATGTACGTGTTTTCGCTACACTACTTGGAAGGGTTCGTCTTATTTACGGGTTTTTCATCTGAACCTTCGGATTCCATTTTAGATATGGCATCCATTTTGTTTCTTGCCCTCACGTAGCCGGCGAACGGACAATGTCCGCTTGATGACCATGGGACTCCCAAGCTCTAGCGGAAGATGCATATTCCTTTGAGTGTGTCTTTATGACTAGGGAAGTGACACGGTAAAAGCAGATGGCTCCGCTCAAGGCTCATCTTGCCGTGCCGGTCTATTGTTTCAGCCTTGCATACGTTAGGCTCAAATCCTTTGATCCTGTGATCACGCTTCCGATATTGCCCCCACACTCTTTTCAATCTGTTGTCTGTCTTTGTTTTCCTGCACCTGTTTCTGTCCCTTCTCTTGGGTCGTTTACGACTAGAATGGAATGTGCCTAATGGTGGGATAGTGTGCTTTTACAGTTGGGAACCAACATGTTTCTGTAATTATGTTCGGGCTTCTGAAAACATGAATGCGATCCTTTTGAAGTTTACGGTGGGAACTGAGTTGTAATCTTTTGTTCGTTATGTTGTGCAATGGCTAAAATGTGTATAAAAGGAGCGATCCACTTTTGCAATTGGAAGCAGACTCTCTGAGCATACACTATGTTGTACTTCTAGCGATTTCTGTGTCCCTGCAGTAAATAAACGCTGATCTTTGAAGCCGAAGGAAGTGTCCCGTGTCTCTGTAATTTGTACGCCGGAACAAGCATCTCCACGAAGGTTTCAGGTGTTGTCCCCTGGCACCGCAGGGCTTTAAATTAGCCCAGTCCTTCAGTTGGCGCCCAACATGGGGCGACATCATGTGGTACCGGTCCAAAGCCTGACGATCGTGAGGAACTTCGTGTGAAATCTCCGAGGGAAGGTGCACCCCGCTTCATCGATCCTGTTGTCGAAATGAGTGGTCCGAAGATTTTTCCCGCGAAGATTCCCGCTTCCCGACGGCTGCGACGGACCGATGCCCTGACTGTCGACCTGTTTTGGCGCCTGGCGTAGTCCTTTGTACGGCGAGACGATAGACGGGCCTTCCTGGTGACGCCATTGTTCTTTCAGTTAAGTATTTGTGGGTCGCTCCCAGTTCTTAGGTTAGCTATTTGGTTCCTTTTTTTTTTTGGAACATTTGTTTCAAACTTGAAAACTTGGCATTTGCTTGACATTTGCTTTGTACTTTGAAACTTGGTTGTTGTTGTTGAAAATTGGTTGATTGCATGGTTCCATTGCATTTTTGGTCCTTAGTTGTTGGTTCTTTCTTTTTGTTGTTTGGGTTCTTTGACAATTGCAATTGCCAAAAACCGAGGGTCTCGTATTTTTGCGAGGATATCGTAATTTGATAACCCTTGAAGTTTGAAACTCGGTTAGTGTGCATGATGCCTGGCCGTAGTATCTTGCTTGGTTTCCTTAGATGTTGCAACACGGATTCCCGGTTGGAGGACTCGTGTCCGATACCTCCAGTTGGAACTCCGATTTATGAGCTCTATAGTCGACATGGAGTGGGCCCCATTATATATAACGCATTTTGGATTCGTTATACGAGAAAAGATGGTGTCCTTAGTTGGCCACCCCATGGTAGCTTTGAAACTGAGATTTTAGATAATCTCGAAGCAAAATTGTTTAAAAAGAAAGCTAGGCCAGCAATGTTTGATTCCTTTAGGTTATGGCGCAAAGAGGCCAGACAGAAAGAAATCAAGCTGACTAAGAAAAATAAGAAAGAGGGTGTCCTTTTGATAATGCAAGGTGCAGAACAGCATCAGCGAGACACGGCAGAGAAGGAAAGGGAAGTTTCTATTAGACAGCATAGCATGGCGGTGGATAAATGTTATCCGGTTTTACCGTCGAGTTCTGAAAAGAAGGAAGACGAATCAAAAGAGGATCCTTTGTTATCTTATTTACTAAAGTCACCACCCCCTATGTACAGGGTACTACAGCCCCTATAGTTCCTCCTGTTCTTCCGCCCGTTGTTCCGGTGGCTGCTGGTCAGCCTGTAGTTGGCCCTGTTCCTCCAAATCCTCTTGTTCTTCCAGTGGGCCCTGCTCCTTTACCACCTCTTCTTCCTACTGCTCCTCTGCCCGTAACCTCTCAGTCTACTGCTACTACTACTCCTGTTATCTTGGCTACTTCCACTGCTCCTACGTTTAGTCCTAATATTGTTGCTCCTGTTCTTCTTTCCTCTTCTCCTTCTGTCCGTAAACGTATACCTCATTTCTATTGCTAATCTTTATTCTCCACTTTTCGGATCGTTATTCGAATCCGATGTCTCTGAAATCTCTCAGAGACGAAGTCAACTGCCTGGTGTAAAGGAAAGTGAGATGTTAGTATCTATGGCGCGTAGGTGGATTAGACACCCTGCTAAGTACACTTCGGGCATAGTTTTCGATACGTTCTCTCAGTTTAATGAGCCCACACAGAGATTCGTGTTCGAAGAGATGTGCAAATCATTGAGAGAAGAGTGGGATAATGATGAGCTAGATATCGTACCGCCCGATATGACTGAACTTCAGAGTCAGTTTTCGAACGGTATGATTGTAGGTAGTGATGTACGGCGTGCATTAGAGCGTTTGTTAGCTTTTAGGTCCACAGTGCCTTCACGAGTGTCGTTTGACGATGACTCCGGTGATCTGAAAACGAAATTTGGTCAGTATCCCATGCGAGAGGTCCCCCCAGTGTGGAGGCCAGGTGATGCTGCTGCCGTTCCTCCAGTTTTGCCACACTTCCAGAGAGTTTGGATACACCTCCCATGGAAGCGATCAGAAGTTTTGCAGATGAAACAATCTTTGCCTGACCCACGGAAGAATACGGCAGGTTATTACAAGGAGTTATCCCAATTTGTAGATGCTTCTATTATGAACCTTGCTGATATTGATATGTTGTTTGGTAATGTAGTACTGCAACCGATCTGGGCGAAGATTAGTAACGAGAATCATGCAGTTGAGTTAGGTGGTGATTGGGCTGCAATTGTAGCGGCCAATGGACAGCAAGTTGGTGGGGCTAAGCCTGATCAGTTAATTACGGATATGCCCCAAAGAATCATTGCGCTCATGAAAACACTCATGCCAGCGATGAAGGTGAACTGGGATAAAATGTCTGCTTGCAAACAAAAGAAAGACGAGAGTGTCTCCGATTTCTTTACTAGGTTTGAGGAGGCATTTATTGATCATAGTGGTCAGGATATGAGCACTGAGGGAGGTCAGCGATTGTTTGTCGATAAGTTCGTGTTCAATCTGTTGCCTGAGTTATGCAACAAATTGAAAAATTCTGAAAGTGCTTGGGCTGTTTCAACCACAGCTCAAATATTGGCAACGGCTCAATATTATGAGAATAGAGAAAAAGAGGAGAATGATCGTGCAGACAAGAAAACGAAGGAGCTAAAGACTAAGGTCTTATTGCAGCAAGCGTATCCTCCGCGTTCGAATCAGAATGATTCGCAACAGCAGCATGTGCAGTATCGTCCACAGGCGCAGTCTTCTAGGATGCAGTCGCGCTCTGAATACTCTGCATCCAGATCTATGCTTGGGAATAATCAGTGTGCATACTGTAAGGGTGAGGGCCATTATAAGTTTAATTGCCCTGTTTTACGTGACCGAACGAATGGTGTCTCGGTTCAAGGAGGTCGTGGTGGTTATCAGCAAGTCTCTCGAGGTAGAGGTCGTGGCCCCTCTCAAAATCAAAATGAGCGTTCTGCTCCTCCATCGGACACGAGAAATTGTTTTGATCAGCGAAATGCATCGTCTGGTAGATCTGCACAGTATCATGTGGATGACTATTATGTTGAGCATGAGATTGGTGCAGACAACGATTATTAGGACAGCCAAGGACAAACAGAGGGAGTGGTATCAGTTCCGGTTGATCAGAGAGGGCGTTACGTCGCAGTTGCCACATCAAGCGTAGTTGAGCCTTTTCTGTTGGACACTGGTGCAGCAAAAAGTTCCATCATGCATTCGAAACTCCCTGGCGCACCTTTGTCTGGCTTAACGAATGTTTCTGTTGGATTCTCTGGCGCCCCGGTTAGCAATCCAGTTTCTAGCCCTTTGTCCCTTACGATCGGGACACGTGAGCTGGAGGCTCCTTTGATTTTAACTACTGGTTGTGGTGAGAATCTCTTGGGTCTGGATTTGTTGAAGCGATAATATGCGACTCTGTATTGCTCTCCTACGGGAGTGGAGCTTACATTAGGTCAGAGAGTGATCTCTCCTATGTACTTGTCAACTGATAAGCTCCCACCGGAATTGAGATCCCTTCCTGAGTCTTTATGGGCAACAGGTCCCAATGATGTGGGCCTACTGGACATTCCACCTTATGTAGTCCAATTAAAATCACATGTGAGATTACCACGTATCCCCCAGTATCGTATCTCTCTTGACGGCGAGAGAGCGCTATTAGCGATCATTTATGACTTGATCGAAAAGGATGTTATTGAAGAAACTCGGGGAAATGTGTGTAATAGTCCTGTGTTACCTATTTTGAAACAAACTGACCCATCCAAGCCTCCTGTGTACCGTTTTGTAATTGATTTGAGAGAAGTGAATAAAATCGTGATTCCACAGTTTCCAGTGGTTCCTGACATTACAGCTTTGCTGACCCTGATTCCGGCCTCTGCCTCCTGGTTTTCGGTGATAGACCTAAAGAATGCTTTCTTTAGTATTCCGATTGCTGAGGAAAGCAGAGATCTATTCGGCTTCTCATTAGGTGGTCGCAGTTTTAGGTTTAAACGCGCACCACAGGGCTACTGTGAGAGTCCATCGATCTACAGTAAGGCCCTTAAGAGTCAACTTGATGCATTTGTGTTACCTGCTGGCGCGGCCTTGGTTCAGTATGTCGATGATCTGCTAGTGGCTGCCGATACTGAGCAAATTTGTAAAACTGCTACAGTATCATTGTTAAAGCATTTATGTGACTTACATCACAAGGTGTCACCTTCTAAGTTACAGTATTGTTGTCAAGAAGTAACCTATTAGGGTCACTTATTGTCAAAGGAGGGTAGAAGGTTGACCCCAGAAAGAATTGCAGCGATTGCTCGAATGACTGTGCCAACAACTCAGAGAGACGTACGTGCTTTCTAGGTATCACGTCATACTGCAGACAATGGATTCCAAACTTCTCATTGTTACCGAAGCCATTGTTAGCTCTCACGTGCAAGGATGTTCCGACTCCTTTGCCATGGACTGAAGATTGTCAGAAAAGTTTTTCTGAATTACGTGATGCGTTGTGTTCGGCTCCTGTGTTAGGTACTCCTGATTACAGTAAGCCGTTTACACTATATGTTCATGAGAGAGAAGGTTGTGCGTTAAGTGTTTTGACGCAACAATTTGGTGGCAAACAGCGTCCATGTGCATATTTTTCTTCGACTTTAGACCCAGTAGCTAGAGCATTGCCGAGTTGTCTAAGGGCGACAGCGGCGGCTGCGGTGTCCATTCGACAGTCCGCAGGTCTGGTCATGGATAATATGCTTACAGTGATGGTTCCGCATGCAGTTGACACTCTCTTGAATCGAACGAAGACTCAACACTTGACGAGTGCAAGGTTGTCCGGCTATGAGTTGACACTTTTGGCAAGTCATATACAGATAAAACGTTGTAATGTGTTGAATCCAGCGACATTGTTGCCGATTCATATGGAATCAGGTGATGTAGTACCACATGATTGTTACTTAAGAACTGAAGAAGAGACGAAGGGTCGTATTGACCTGAAAAACACTCCATTGGTAGATCCTGATGGTACTTTGTATGTTGATGGTTCATGCTTCAAGTTGCCGAATGGTGATGTGACGACTGCGTATGCTGTAGTGACGTTGAGTACGGTTGTGGAAACTGCGAGATTGAGTCAGAATTCGGCACAAGCGGCAGAGTTGATTGCTTTAACGAGAGCGTGTGTTTTGTCTAAAGGAAAGCGAGTGAATGTGTTTACTGACAGTCAGTATGCGTTTGGCGTAGCACATAGTTTTGGTTGATTGTGGAGAGAGAGAGGATTCATAACGTCTCATGGCACGAAGATTCAACACGGACAGCTTGTGAATGATCTTTTAGATGCACTTACATTGCCTAAGCAGGTGCCAATCATTAAATGCAGCGCACATCGAAAGGTTACAGATAATGTTGGTCGTGGTAACGCATTTGCAGATGAGATTGCTAAGGAAACGGCCAAGAATCTGACAAACCGAATGTATGTTACGAGTTCAGTGAGATGGCCGGCGGAGACTGGTATGTGTGAGGATACAGTTGAGAGTGTGAAAGCGATTCAGAATGAGGCCACCGAAACTGAAAAGGCTAAGTGGAAAGAAAGCACGGGGAAGTTAGACATGAATGGATGTTGGGTCGATTTGTCAGAGTATCAGAGATGGATGTTACCGGATGCGTATGTGCTTGCTGTTGTTACTATGGCCCATGGCATGTCACATATTAGTACGAAAGGTATATGTAAGTTGTTGTCTCCCGTATGGAAGAATGATGGGATTGCTAAGTGTGCTGAGAGAGTGGTCAGGAACTGTATGGTATGTTTGATGCATAATCCTGACAGGGGCACCCCCACTCCACCTGGTCATTTTGCTCCTCCTACATGCCCCTTTGAAGTTATCCAGTTGGACTTCATCCATATGGAGAGATGCAATAATTTGAAATATGTATTGGTTGCGGTTTGTGCGTTCTCCAGATGGATTGAGGCATACCCTCTTAAGGATAATACTGCCTTGTCCACAGCAAAAGTTCTACTCAAAGAATATTTCCCAAGGTATGGAATGCCACGGATCGTATGGTCGGATAATGGTAGTGAATTTGTGGGAAATGTGATGAAGAGTGTGTGTGCGGGTTTGGGTATTCGCCAAAAATTTCACAGTGCTAATCATCCTCAATCGGCGGGTTTGGTAGAAGGGTACAATGGTACTCTGAAACTGGAACTTGCCAAAATCCAAGCAACGAGTGGGTTATCATGGCCTGATGCATTGCCTCTAGCTCTCCTGTCGACCAGGGCGACTGTGCACTCTCGAGTAGGGCTTAGCCCATATGAGATTGTGTTCGGTCGTCCTGCGAACGTTTGGGGAGTTCCAAGGCCTAAGGAATTTAGCAGAATTGAATATCCAATGTTGATTGACTATCTTTACGATCTGACTGCTAAATTGAGTTTGATTCATCAACAGGTTTTTGAAGCTCTACCGGCACAAACAGAAGGACCTGGACATCGACTCCAACCTGGAGATTGGGTGCTGATTCGTAACTTTGGGAGAAAACGAAATCTCGAGCCAAGGTTCGTGGGACCCTACCAAGTCTTGTTGGCAACGAGGACTGCAGTTCGGTTGGACGGCAGGAAACATTGGGTGCACACCACCCGCACGAAGAGAGTGCCGCTCCCATTGGATCCTGTATGCTGGCTATCTGATATCTTCTTCTCCAGTCTGTCCCTAGCGCCGGGACACCCACTGTGGGTAGCTGTGCGCGATAAAAGTTTAAATAAATAAATAAATTGCCAGCAAATAATTGGATAAGGAAAGGGTTTGCCCCGACTGAAACTGATGTCATCCCAAAGTATGTGCCATTTAGTGATGCTCAACCTGTAGAGATCGATCCAGCTCAGCCAGATACGTTTGTTGAATCATCTGGAACTGTACCTTTGTCCTCAGCATTGGAGAATTCAAGTTCTGAACAGTTACCTGAACAATCGAACTCTGTCTTGCCACCTGAACCGTTGTTTGAAGAACAAACTCGACCTGGAAAATGTCGATATTTCCTTCGATCGCGTGATTAAGGACAAATAAAAATTCCCTTTTTGTTTTTGAATCTACATTACCCCCTCCCTGTTGCTATGAACATTGTGGACATTTACATTTTTTTCTGATCTTGAGTTCTTTCATTTTGTTTTACATATCACGTGTGTTCCTTTTCTGTGCAGCTAGGAGACTTATATGAAATTGGATGCTTAATTGATTAAACCTACCACCTGGGTTGGCCGTAGGGCCGTACGGGTACCTACTTCTGTTTGGCAGGTTTCTGACACTAGGTCGGTTACTTTTGTCTGTTTCTGGGAACTCCTGGGACTTGACAATTGCTACTCAGAATCAGGTGCGTCAAGAACGTTACGGACGGTCCTTAGAGGATGGAGTTCTCTAAGCTGTCAGAAATAGAGATGATGTCGGCGCAAAGATCTAAGTTGCATAAGATTTTACAAACAAAATGTTTTTTGTTTCAGACTTTCATGTTGTTCCTAACTGTGTCTATGTTATTGGTGGGTGGAGTGTATTTTGGGATTCAGTCACTGTTGCCTTCCACTTCACCTACTTCCCCCTCTCATGATCTGAATTCTGTTCTTGTTCCCACTATCTCTCCACATTCTTTTCATCTTCTGCCCCAACATGAACAGGTCAGACGTGCGGAATTTATGAACAATTCCTTTGTCCAACTTTTGCATCAGCATCAGTTGGTGATGAATACTACCAACTGTTGGGTGTGTGGGTTAATGCCACATACCATGGATAAGGGTATTCCATATTTAGTTCTTCCTTAGAGCTCCCAGGGGTCAGCTCGGGCATTTCAAACCATGTTCCGTAGTGCACTAGATTCCTACCCCCGTCGAGAGCCACGTTCCACAGACCTTGGTTCTGGCCCGTACCACAAGTCTTTGACGATAGCGATTGCTGATCTGGATAGGGATATTTTTGATACATCGCTTATTCCAGAGGAGGAGGTGTGAGCCTACAAGGATCTGAGTGAGGCCGAGTATAGTATTTCAGTAGGTGATAGACAGCTTAAGAGCTCGTCTCCAATCTGGATTGTACCCCACCTTAGTCATTTCTGTCTGCAAGGTCTTGGTCGAAATCCGAGAGCTCAGCTTGTGAAGAGTGCTTGAACTGAGACATATGTTTTACCGATGCTCTCTTCCCCTGTATTTCTGACTGCCAAGGGTACCTATTTTGTGTGCTATGATCGTGCTTATACGTGGTTGCCCCGTGACTTCTCGGGCACATGTTATATCGCGAATCTTTTGCCACCGACTTTCACAGTTGCCCCAGACTACCACAAAATGAGAGTTGTGAGAGGCGTTATTAGTAAAGAGGACACTGCCGGTCAAGAAGCAGGAGACTTCTTTAAGGGTTTCCTACCGTTTTGGGGGCCTATGGTTAACAGCAGGAACCTGAGACAGTTGACTCGTGTGGTAGAATCAACTGCTAATATAACTGCAAGTGCTCTTGGTAACAGAGCTGCAAGCGGATAGACTGATGACATTACAGAACCGTATGGTTCTAGATGTTGTACTCGCAGATATAGGTGGTGTGTGCAAGGTGATCCATTCGAGCTGCTGTATTTTCATACCTGATAATGCTCCAACTGTTTATCAAGCCATCTTGAAGTTGCATAAAATCTCCGAGTCCATACACGTGGACGAAGGTGATTGGACGCTTCTAGGATGGTTTTGGGGTCTGATGTCGACTTGGGGTTGGAAGATTCTGATGATTGTAGGGGTTGTTATGACATTTCTGTTCACGTGTTGTCTTTGTGTACAGTGTGGTCCAGCCTTATGTAGCCTTTGTGCTACAACGTGTATAAGAAGACCATCTGCTACCAGAGAGACATTGATGGATAGAATAATGCTCCAGCAACATCTAAACGATTTGATGAATATCGATATTGATTTTGATATCGACTAGTGCTTGCCTACATGAGGGCAAAAGGAGCGTCTGAGGTTCGGTGAGAATCGGAACGACGTTTTGGGCTTGTTCGGATATGGATGAGTTTGGTATCTACGAACCGTAAATGATGAAATTAGTAGATGTACGTGTTTTCGCTACACTACTTGGAAGGGTTCGTCTTATTTACGGGTTTTTCATCTGAACCTTCGGGTTCCATTTTAGATATGGCATCCATTTTGTTTCTTGCCCTCACGTAGCCGGCGAACGGACAATGTCCGCTTGATGACCCTGGGATTCCCAAGCTCTAGCGGAAGATGCATATTCCTTTGAGTGTGTCTTTATGACTAGGGAAGTGACACGGTAAAAGCAGATGGCTCCGCTCGAGGCTCATCTTGCCATGCCGGTCTATTGTTTCAGCCTTGCATACGTTAGGCTCAAATCCTTTGATCCTGTGATCACGCTTCCGATATTGCCCCCACACTCTTTTCAATCTGTTGTCTGTCTTTGTTTTCCTGCACCTGTTTCTGTCCCTTCTCTTGGGTCGTTTACGACTAGAATGGAATGTGCCTAATGGTGGGATAGTGTGCTTTTACAGTTGGGAACCGACATGTTTCTGTAATTATGTTCCGGGCTTCTGAAAACATGAATGCGATCCTTTTGAAGTTTACTGTGGGAACTGAGTTGTAATCTTTTGTTCGTTATGTTGTGCAATGGCTAAAATGTGTATAAAAGGAGCGATCCACTTTTGCAATTGGAAGCAGACTCTCTGAACATACACTATGTTGTACTTCTAGCGATTTCTGTGTCCCTGCAGTAAATAAACGCTGATCTTTGACGCCGAAGGAAGTGTCCCGTGTCTCTGTAATTTGTACGCCGGAACAGGTATCTCCACGAAGGTTTCAGGTGTTGTCCCCTGGCACAGCTGGGCTTTAAATTAGCCCAGTCCTTCAGATTGCTGGGAATATATCAGGAGGCCAGACGGACCGGGCTTTTGCCAGCCTCTACTCGAGAGGCTATCATTGTGCCGCTCCTCTAGCCGGGAAAGCCGCCGACTGACCCAGCTGCATACAGGCCTCTATCTTTGCTCACTACGGATTATAAAATACTGAGTCGGGTATTGACTACGAGACTCCTTCCTTTTATGACTCAGTTGGTGCATTCGGACCAGGCCGGCTTTATTCCGACGCGCAACACCGCCGGTAGCATACGTAGGTTGATAGGTTTATTGGATGGCGGCCGCGACATGGGGGGCAGGAGCTTATCATTTCTGTTGACATAGCCAAGGCGTTTGACAACCTGGAATGGCCCTATCTGTTTTCAGTCATGACAGCGTTTGGGCTTGGCGCGGGCTATGCTCGGTGGGCGGTGATTCTATATGCGTCAGCGACAGCTAGGGTTCGGGTGAGGAGGGTTATTTCCTCTTCCTACCCAGTGGGACGGGGCACCAGACAGGGCTGCCCACTATCTCTATTGTTGTTTGCCCTTGCAATAGAGCCGTTAGCGGCGCAAGCTAGGATGGGGAGGGATTATACTGGGCTCCGGCTCCGCGGTCATGCACACTATATTTCGCTGTATGGTGATGCCGGTGAGGCGCTGGCGGGGGTGCGCTCCCTCCTGGCCTGTTTTGGAGATATATCGGGACTACGGGTTAACTGGTCCAAGACCTGTGTTTTTCCGCTGACTCCTGTGTGTGACCAACCAACACTGCCGGACGGCTTTGTGTAGGAGTCGAGATGCCTACCCTATCTGGGCACGCAGGTGTATCATGATCAGGGGGATCTGCTAGAGGGCAATATTGGGAGAGTGATGAGGGGTCTGAGAGGTAGCATGAAGTTTTGGGGGACTTTTACCACTGTCGGTGGCAGGCCGAGTGGCCTCCTTGAAGATGGTGGCACTTCTTCGTCTGTTATACTTCTTCCGGACTCTGCCGATCAGGGTGCCGGTCGCTTTCTTTCGACGGCTCCGCTCCGAGGTGAGCAGTTTCATCTGGGGTGCAGGACGACGTAGGGTCGCGCTGGATACTTTGATGCGCCCGACGGCTGAGGGAGGATTTGCTGCTCCTGTTTTTGAATTGTACTATTTGGCAGGTCAATTTTCAATTCCTCACTCAGGTGGTGGCGTCGGAATTTCGGGGTCCAGAAGGGGGACCGGCGCCTGAGGACTGCTGATTTATCTATGATAGAGGGTACTTTGAGGTACTGCTGGAAATGGTTCCACAATAGAATCGGGGTGCAGCGTCCCTATGCGCCTGAAATACCGCTGGGCATGTGCATAGCCTTGCCACACGACGGTGATTGGTCTGCCCTGGCGGAGTGGGAGCACCTAGGCTTGCAGATGGTGGGAGACCTTTATGCGGAGGGCGAGTTGTTGCCCTTTGTGGCGTTGCAGGAAATGTTTGGCCTCCCGCAAGGCCATTATCTGATCCATGCGGCACTGATCGCTGCCATACAGAAGCATTGGGGCGCTGGCCTTGCTGAGCCGGCAACGAGCGGAGGGTGTCAATATGTAGTGATGGCGGCGGGCACGTACAAGGCGGTTACCTGTATATATAAGCGGATGCTAGGGGAAGGGCTTAACCCGCTACAGAGACTGCGGGAGCGTTGGGAGTCAGACCTGGATAGGGCCATCCCGGACACAGCCTAGTTGCAGATATTCCAAAGAGTGTGGAAATGCACTAGGAATGCTAGGTTTCAGCTAATGCAATTCTTTTTGTTACACAGGATGTATCTTACGCCTGCCAAGATTAACCAGTATTTTCATACTGACACTGCGAACTGTCCCCGATGCTGCCTACGGGATGCGGACCTGAGCCACATACTGTGGGACTGTACTCAGTTAGGGACGTATTGGGAGGAGGTAGCTGAGTTGCTCTGCAAAGTGACCGGACGGCAAGTGGTACTGGATAAAGGAGCGTGCCTGTTACACTGGTTTTCACATACTAGTAAAACTAAGATAACTAGCAAGTTTATAGATTTGGGGCTAGTGTTAGCCAAAGGAGAAATCACATCACACTGGAAGGCTGCGGCTGGCCCTAGCTTCAGTAGATGGAAAGCGGCAGTGCTTCTGTGGGGGGGCAGCGAGGGGACCGTGCGAATGCAGCAAGCTCACAGATCCCATAGCGATAGGGCCCTGGAGGTGGCGCGGGCATGGGAGGCCTTAGTGCTGGAGCTCAAATTGCCGGGAGGAGAATCTGACTCGGATTCCGACACATCAATGGAGGGGGAACGATCGCAGGTGCCATCCCCGGGTCCTGGGGAGGTCGAAGCGGGAGGGGATCCTTGAAGTTCCGGGTGATGGCGAAGGTGTTAGTACCGAGTGAGGGACACTCAGCATACTCTTCACACATTAATGTAGTACATTCATAACACTTGTTGAATGAGTCACAGCATTGGCAGCAGAGGGGGTGGGAATGGGGTTGTTGGAAGTTGTGGATGACCATACATAGAACATTATGTAACAATCTAGAGCTCTGGATGACCGGGATTATTATTTTATTGCAAGAGGTCGGTAGTGTACTGCAGACTCAGATTTGAGATCCAAAGTGCCTTATTGAATTGTTGGATGGTACGGATGCCTTCTCGGAAAGTGTGAAGCGGGACAATCTGTATACCTTATGGTCATTCCATGTTTTGTTTGTGTTTTAAAATAATAAAAAGATTTAAAATAAAAATAAAAAAAATTAGGAAGCCGCGCAATTGAGCAAAAAAGGCATTGGTGAGAGAAATGGGTATGGTGCGAAAAAAATAAAGAAAACAACCTTCATCATTATAAGTGCTATTCGGCCCGCCATGGATAATGGTAGTTGTATCTATCGCTCCACTTGCATAGTGAGGTGCTCTTCTGCTGGCCCGTAGTTGAGTTGTATAACCCGGCCTTTGTCTCTATGGAGATGCACCCCAAGATATTTCGTAGTCTCTCGGGCTACCTGTAAGGGATACTCCGACCAGTCTGCCGCCACTGAATCCGTAATGGGAAATAGCACTGATTTCCCCAGTTAATCTTAAACCCGGACACAGAGCAAAATCGTTCAATCTCATTGATTAAGGGCTGCAAATTAGTTTTGGGATGGGGACCTAAAGCAAAACGTCATCTGCGTACAGGGACATTAAGAGCAGTCCAGTAGGGAATTGCGGGCCGCGAAACAAGTGCTTTTCTTGAAGGTGGAGGACCAGGGGGTCCATTGCTTTGATAAATAAAAGCGGGTACAAGGGACACCCCTGATGAGTGCCACGTGTAATGGAGATGGGAGGGGACAAGAAGCCATTAACCCGGAGGCGGGCAGTGGGAGAAGAATTCAGTAGAGCAACCAGTGCGATAAAATTAAGAGGTAGGCCAAGTTTATACAAAGATGCCATAAGGAAGGTCCACTCAAGGGAATCGTAGGCCCTCTCTGTGTCTAGTAAAGACACTGCCGCAGGCGTAGTGGGTTCGATGCGGTTGATAACCAAAAAAAAAATGCAAAGCTTTAGTGCAGTGGAGCGATGCGGTATGAAACCGGACTGTAATGGGGAAAAAATGTGATCCATGAGCAAGGAAAGGCGCGTGGAAAGCATTTTAGAAAGGATTTTATTATCGAAGTTGATAAGGGAAATGGGCCGGTAGGACAAGCAGTGCGTGGGGTCCTTCCCCGGCTTGAGTAGGAGCGAGATGGCCGCCTCTCACAGAGAGGGGGGAAGGACACCCGATTCCAGTGCCTCAGCAAACACCTCAATTAGTTGGGGCACAAGACTGTCCTTATAGGCTTTATAAAATGCTCCCGAGAGTCCATCAAGGCCTGGCGCTTTGGAGCCTAAGAGTGCATCTATGGCAAGCGAGATTTCCGCAACCGTAAAGGGTTCCGATAAAAAATCAGCCTGGCCTTTAGTGAGCCAAACCATGACCACTTCCTCCCAATAGGACAGATGCTGTGTAAACTTGTCGGGAAGCGTAGTGGAGTAAAGGGACCGATAGTAGGCCACCAGCTTCGCATCAATGTCCGCGTGAGAAGTGGCAGATGTACCGTCCGCACGCTCAATGGACATGATATGTCCAGTCCTCTTTGGGGGGCTCATCAAGCAAGCCAGCATACTGCCAGGGCATTCACCCTCGCTGTAGCGCTGAGCCAGTTGGTATTTACCAAGCAGGGAGACTTCCATGTCAGGGAGATCATTGAAGTCCTGCAAGAGGGATTTGCGCTTAGCCTCTACGTGCGGATCTGGGGAGGATTTGTCCAGTAACGCCAAATCGGCTTCTACTTTACCCACGCTTCCACGCGCGGCCCACAAAGCCTGTCGTGTTTGGAAATGATACTCCCCGTATGAACGCCTTAAAGGCGTCCCATAGAGTGGAGTAATGGGCCACTGCGCCAGTGTTGAGAGCGAAGTACTCCGTGATGGCTTCCTGAACCTCTGAGCGGAACACCTCGTCCAACAGGGCCAAGGCTGAAAAAGACCATCTCCGTTCCCTCCCGGACGAATGTGGAATGTTGAGGTGCAAAAGTACAGGAATTATCTGAGAAGGTACAGGGCTGAATGTCCACCCCCTCCACCCAGCTACACCCTGCAACAGTAGCGAAGACGTAGTCAATACGAGTGTTTGTTGAGTGGGGTGCTGAGTAGAAGGTGTAGCCGGGGGCCAATAGGTGATGCCTATACCAGACATCGCAGAGGTCCAAAGAAGGGATCAGGTCATGAAATACCGCGATGAATCGAACCTTAGGGGACGCCTGAGGGTTTGAGGAGTCCAGAGCATGATTGAGCCAGAGGTTAAGGTCCCCACCTAAAAAGAGGATGTCGTAATCGTGGCGGTTAAACAGGGCATGCAGATTACCAAAAAAGACAGGGTCATCAGTATTTGGGGCGTAGATATTAAAGAGGAGGAGCGTTTGGCTCTCCCTCACTTTGACTGCAAAACTAGGCCAAATATGAATTTGTGATCTTACTGCTTGGTTATACCTTATCTCTAGGAACAGGAGAGACTGTTAATGATGCTTTAGAATGGCATTGTTTATACACGCCTTTGAAATGGCCCCCTTTTAAGGTTATGGAGAGCTACAGTAGTATATGCTGTACTTGTAACTCCAACTCACTCTACAATTGCCTGTTTTAATTACCAGCACATACATATTTTACTAAACAAACCCATATACATTATACAAATGCAGTGATGGGTACCTAAACTGTATACCACTAGCCTATTTTGCCTTTGAATCATAAGCTGTCTTAAGACCACATTAAACCCACTTTCTCTCAGTAATGTCCTATAAATGAGAACTAGCGAGATAGGATGAAGAAAGGGGGAGTAAAGGAAAGAAGTCATCTGGACTGAACAAGGCATGAGAGAGAAAAAGAAACAGAGAGAGGGGCATCAATAAGCATCGGAGTGAAGGAAAAAATCAAGAGGAATAGGGTAAAAGAAAAGGACAGTGAAGTGACAATAGAGTTGGAGAGTAGTAAATAGAGTGAGCAAGATGAAAAAAGTAAGTAATTTGGAGATCCAGAGTAGGAGAAAATGGTGGAGCAGAGAAAAGAGGAGAATGAAGGAGGCTTGGATGTAACAGTGGGTAAAAAGATGAGCAAAGGAGTAAGGCTGAGGAGAAATGGGACATCCTTGACTTCAGCTTAGAACTCACCATGGATTGAGGTTCCGTGAATTCTGAACCCGTTTCATAAAGGTCATGGTTTCGTTACGAATTTGATAGTAGCGAACCGTAACTAGTGAGTGCGGCAAGTATGCGTGTTTTCGCCATGTTAGACCAATGGATTTACTATGTATTTGGAGATTTCGTTCTGAACCCTTGGGTTCCATTTTGTGTATGGCAGCCATTTTGTGGTTGCCCTCACATAGGCCGATGACTACGGCCAAACGAGTACATGTTAGCTGACTTTTGGATGACCTGATTGAACTGACCCTGTTGCCTGAAGCTGACCTAGTTAGGCCAGTTCCTTGCCCAGTAGCTGATCAAGATTAAGGATCAGAGCACAGGAGATTGTAAAGTTTGGTATGCACATACACACCCCTTATCCTACTTCTCATCTGTTTCTGTTCCTTCTTTTATGGCCTATATACGATATGGGTTGTGGTCTTTAATTATGGGTTTGTCCGGCTTGTGTAAGATGGAATGTTGGGCTAGTCTGTGTAATTAATGGTGGGCCGGACAACTGAAAAGTGGGTTTGTCGTCATGCGATACCTTTTGCAATGTTACCTATGATTGGATAAATTGTAAATAGTGGGTGTTTGTCCAGAATGTGATTTCTGGCATAAAAGAGGATGACTAGCCCTACGAATTTGTGCAGTCTCCTACGAATATACGCTGTTTTGTACTTCGTGGACTTCTGTTTCTGGCTGCAGCCAATAAACTCGATCTTTGACGCCACCAAGAAGTATCCCGTATCTGTGTTTTCTTAGACAGGTGAACCCGAAGACTTTGGGCGTGCCCCTGGTGCCGCTGGGTTCTAAAACCCGGTTCTTCAGTTGGTGCCCAAAGTGGGGCGACTTCAGTGGTACCGGTCCAAGCCTGAAGATCGTGAGGAGCTTTGTGAGGAAATTCTGGAAGAAGGCCCCCACTTCATCGACCCCGGCATGTCGAATGTGGACTGAAGATTTTTGATGCGAGGCTTTCCGCTTTCCGACGGCTACGAAGGACTGCTGCCCTGACTGTCGCCCTGTCTTGGACCCTTCGTGACGATTTGTATGGCGAGACGATAGACGGGTCTTCTGGTGACGTGATTGATACTTCAGTTAAGTATAAGTGGGTCGCTCCCAGTCCTTAGTTTTGGGTTTTCCTTGGATCTTTGATTTGGTACTTGCAAGCGCCAAAGCCGAGGGACTCGTATATTTGCGAGACTATCGTTTTTGGTAATCCCTTGAAGTTTGAGGCTAGATTAGTGAGCGAAGATGCCTGGTCTTAGCAGAAGTAGGAATTTGTTTTGTTGTAGTTGTAACAGGGATTCCCGATTGGAGGACTCGTGTCCGATACCTCCGGTTGGAACTCCGACTTATGAGCTGTATTCTAAACATGGCATAGGCCCCATTACGTTTAATGAAGTATGGGTCCGATATACTAGGAAAGACGGTGTCTTAAAATGGCCACAACGTGGTAGTTTCGAATCAAATATTTTAGATAATTTGGAAGTTAAGCTATTTAAGAAGAAAGCCCGGTCGGCGATGTTTGACTCTTTCCGCCTTTGGCCTTTGGCGTAAGGAAGCCAAACAGAGAGCAATTAAACAAGCTAAAAAAGATAAAAGAGAGAAGGGTATATCGATAATGCAAGCTGCTAGGCAGTTTAAAGATAATGAAGAAGATCAAGCGAGTGAAGAGTTGCATAGGCAACATAAAATGGCCATCGATAAATGTTATCCAGCTTTGCCACCTCTTCTACAAGGTGCAACGAAGGACCCTGAAAAGGATCCTTTGATGTCACATTTGTTGAGCTCACCACCCCCTTATGTGCAGAGTGCTACGGCACCTCCGCAACGTCCAGCTGTTCAGCCTTTGGTTGTTGCTCAGCCGCCAGCTCCTCTTCAGCTGGTTCCTCCTCCTCAGGTGCAGCCTTCTTTAGGGCCGCCGACTTTGCTATCAGTTCCGCCTCAAATTCCTATGACTTTTTCTCCCGTACTTGCTACTTCTTCTGCTACTACTCCTACGTTTGTTTCATCTCAGTCTGCTTTGTCTCCTGTCCTTCTGACAACTTCTCCTTCTGTTCGGCAGAGAATGACTAGTACTGTTACTGGTCTTTTGTCTCCTTTCTTTGGGTCATTGAATGTGACCTCTGTTTCTGTGCGTAAGCAATTACGTAGCCAGTTTCCTGGTCCCCAAGAGTGGGCAGTGTTAGATCATTTGGCTCGTAAATGGGTTACTAATTCTTTGAGATATGATTTAGAGTCGGTTACGGATGTTTTCCGTCAATGGGAAGCACCGAAGCAGAGGTATGTTTTCGATATCATGTGTACTTTCCTCCGTGAGGAATGGGAAGATAGTGAGTTGGGTCAGACCCCATTGGAGTTGCTCGATTTACAGTCCGAGTTTGCGAAAGGGACGATAGTGGGTCCCGATGTTGAGAAAGCAGTTGCAACGTTGCTTGCGTTTAAGAGTGTGTTTCCTTCTCAGTCGTTGTTTGAGCCTGATCCTTCTGTTAGGAGAAAAGCGAGACAGTACCCTATGAGAGATGTTCCTCCGGTATGGAAAGAGGCAGTTCAGGCTAATGTTAATCAGGGTATACAGGCTGTACCAGTTCATTTTCAACGTGTTTAGGTACATGTTCCGTGGAAGAGAGCTGAAGTTTTGGACCTTAAACAGACTCTACCTGACCCCCGTAAGAATCCTGCAGGGTACTACAAAGAGTTGTCACAGACAGCTGACTCGTGCATTATGAATTTAGCCGATATAGACATGTTGTTTGGTAATGTGGTTCCTCAACCTTTGTGGGGAAAGATTCGTCATGTGGATCATGCGAATGAGTTAGGTGATACATGGGCTAACATTACAGCTGCAGATGGTCTTCAAGGTGGAGGGGCTAAACCTGAGGCTTTAGTTGCAGAACTCCCTGGTAGGATTATTAATTATATGAAGACTCTAATGCCTGCTATGCGAGTGAATTGGGATAAGTTGTCTGCATGCAAGCAGAAGAAAGATGAGAGTGTGTCTGACTTCTTCTTTTGAAGAGACGTTTATCGATCACAGTGGTCAAGATATGAGTACGGAAGGTGGCCAAAGGTTGTTTGTGGATAAATTTGTTCATAATTTGCTTCCCGAGTTGTGTAATAAGTTGAAGGATTCAGAGAGTTCATGGGCTGTTTCTTCGTCGGCCCAGATATTGGCTACTGCACAATATTATTAGAATAGAGATAAGGATGAGAAAGAGAAAGCAGAGAAAAAGACTAAAGATTTAAAGACAAAGGTTCTTTTGCAACAGGCGTATCCGCCTCGTTATTATCAGCGTGAGTTTCAGCAACCTCAGCAGTTTCAGAGAGGATCGCAAAGGCCCGAGTCTTTTCAGCAGCGTGTTCCTGTTGGCCCCAATCAGTGTGCGTATTGTAAGGAAGAAGGCCACTTCAAGAATAGTTGTCCGGTTCTGTTATAGCGTGTGAATCGTGTGTCTGGTGTAAGAGGTCGAGATGTTCAGCAAGCTCCTAGAGGTAGAGGACGTGGTGTGTTACCCCAGAATGCACGTTCCTTTCCTCCACAGAATTCTATGAATTGTTTTGATCAACAGAATGTTGGGTCTGGTCAGTCGACTCAGTACTATGCTGACGATTACCATGTTGAGAGTGAGAATGCTGATGGTAATGATTGCTAGGACAGCCATAGACAAAGAGAGGGAGTAGTGTCAGTTCCAGTAGATCAGAGTGGACCTTATGTTGAAGTGATTACACCAGGTGTGTCAGAACCTTTTCTGTTGGATACTGGTGCGGCGAAGAGTTCTATCATGCACTCTAAACTCCCTGGCGCACCTTTGTCTGGCTTGACGAATGTTTCGGTAGGTTTTTCTGGCGCCCCAGTTCGTAATCCAGTTTCTAGTCCTTTGTCTCTTTCTGTTGGACCTTGTGAATTGGAAGCACCCCTCATTCTAACGACAGGTTGTGGTGAGAATTTGATGGGATTGGATTTGTTGAAGAGATTGCAAGCGACATTGCATTGTTCTCCTTCGGGAGTACAGCTTACATTGGGTAAGAAAGTGATCTCTGCGATGTATTTGTCTAAAGATCGGCTTCCATTGGAATTGCGTTCTCTCCCTGATACTCTTTGGGCTACTGGTCCTAATGATGTGGGTCTTTTGGAGATTTCACCATATGTCGTGACGCTGAAAGCGAATGCTAGATTGCCACGTATTCCGCAATATAGGATCTCTAGTGATGGTGAAAGAGCGCTTTTAGCGATCATCTATGATCTGATTGAGAAAGATGTGATAGAAGAGACGAGAGGTAATGTGTGCAACAGTCCGGTTTTGCCTGTCCTGAAACGTACTGATTCTTCTCAGCCGCCTGTGTATAGGTTTGTGATAGATCTTCGTGAAGTTAATAAGATTGTTGTGCCACAGTTTCCTGTTGTTCCGGACATTACTGCTTTGCTGACTATGATTCCTGCTTCAGCTGCCTGGCTTTCGGTTATCAATCTGAAGAATGCTTTCTTCAGTATCCCAATTGCCGAGGAGAGTAGAGATATTTTTGGCTTCTCTTTAGGAGGCCAAAGCTTCCGGTTTAAGCGCGCTCCTCAAGGCTATTGTGAAAGTCCATCCATCTATAGTCAGGCTTTGAAAACACAGCTTGATACGATTGTTTTACCTGATGGTGCTGCTCTTATTCAGTATGTAGACGATATGTTAGTTGCTGCTGATGATGAGGTGACTTGTAAAGAAGCTACTTTTTCTTTGTTGCAACATTTGTCTGACCTTCATCATAAAGTGTCACCTTTGAAGTTGCAGTATTGTCGACAAGAAGTCACCTACTTAGGTCATCTCTTATCGAAGGAGGGAAGAAGGTTGACCCCAGAACGAATTTAAGCGATTGTGAAAATGACTATGCCAACTACACAGAGAGAAGTACGTGCTTTCTTGGGTATTACTTCGTACTGTAGTCAATGGATTCCGAACTTTTCGTTACTTGCGAAACCTCTGTTGGCACTTACTCTTAAGGATACTCTGAATCCTATTCCATGGTCTGACGAATGTCAGCAGAGTTTTTCTGAATTGCGCAATGCATTGTGTTCAGCTCCGGTGTTGGGTACTCCCGACTACAGTAAGCCTTTTACACTCTATGTTCACGAGAGAGAGGGATCCAGCTACGTTGTTGCCGATTTATGTAGAGCCGGATGTTCAGGAACAGCATGATTGCTTTCTCAGGAAAGAGGAAGAAACAAAGGGTAGAATTGATTTTAAAGATACTCCTCTTGTGAAGTCTGATGGTACCTTATGGGTAGATGGTTCATGCTTTAGGCTTCCGAATGGTGATACGACTGCAGCATATGCGGTTACGACTTTGCATACGATTGTTGAAGCTGCACGTATCCCACAAAATTCAGCTCAAGCAGCAGAGTTGATTGCACTAACGAGAGCGTGTGTGTTGTCGAAAGGAAAGAGAGTGACTGTGTACACTGATAGCCAGTATGCGTTTGGTGTTGCCCATAGTTTCGGGCGTTTGTGGAAAGAGCGTGGGTTTCTTACTTCGCATAATACGAAGATTCAGCATGGTCAGTTGGTGAATGAGCTTCTTGAGTCACTTACGTTGCCGATGCAAGTTGCGATCGTGAAATGCAGTGCACATAAGAAGGTTACCGATGACGTTGGTCGTAGTAATGCGTTTGCGGATGAAGTTGCGAAAGAAGCGGCGAAAGATGTGATGAGTCGAATGTATGTTGCGGGCCCAGCAAGATGGGTTCTGGATAGAGGAATGTGTGAGGATACAATAGAGAGTGTGAAGTCAATTCAGGCTGAAGCTACTGAGAAAGAATTGAGTGTATGGAGAGAGAGTACGGGAAAATTGGATTCGACTGGTTGTTGGATTGAGTTGTCTGAACATCAGCGATGGTTTTTACCTAATGCGTATGTGCTTGCAGTGGTTACGATGGCGCATGGAATGGCTCACATTAGTGCGAAAGGGATTTGTAAGTTGTTGGCTCCAGTAAGGCAGAATGCTGGAATTCATACGTGTGCGGAGAATCTGGTTAAGAATTGCATCGTTTGTTTGATGTATAATCCTGGCAAGGGAACTCCAACTCCAGCTGGTCACTTTGCGCCTCTGACGTATCTGTTTGAGGTGCTGCAATTGGATTTTATCCACATGGAGAGATGCAACAATTTAAAATACGTCCTTGTAGTTGTTTGTGCCTTTTTGAGATGGGTAGAGGCATATCCCCTGAAAGATAATACTGCCTTGTCCACAGCCAAAGCCCTACTCAAGGAATTTTTCCCTAGATTTGGATTGCCAAGGATGGTGTGGAGTGATAACGGAAGTGAATTTGTGGGTCAAGTTATGAAGAGAGTGTGTGAAGGTTTGGGCATTAGGCAGAAATTCCATGCTGCAAATCATCCCCAATCAGCTGGTTTAGTTGAATGCTATAATGGCACTCTGAAGCTGAAATTAGCCAAGATTCAGGCAAGCTCTGATCTCCAATGGCCCGATGCTTTGCCGTTGGCACTTTTGTCAACAAAAACTAAAGTACATTCCCAAATTGGTCTTAGCCCATACGAAATAGTCGTTGGCCGTCCGGCCAATGTATGGGGAGTGCCGAGGCCAACAAAGTTTAGCGAGATTGAACATCCTGTGCTGATTGACTATTTGTATGATTTGACGGCTAAATTGCGTGTCTTACATCAACAGGTTTACGATACACTTCCACAAGCATCTGAAGATCCGGGACATGCTATTGAACCTGGTTCATGGGTGTTAATACGCAACTTTCAGCGGACGAAGAATGATCAGTCCTGCTGGACTGGACCTCACCAAGTTCTTTTGTCGACGCGTACGCCAGTGAGAGTTCACGGCAAGAAAAACTGGATCCACGGCGTACATTGTAAGAGGGTATCTTCACCTCTGCCGTACGACCAGAGGGTCCAGGAGGGTGTTGGTTATTCAGAGACTGAGACTGTGCCACGTTTCGTTCCATTCAGTGACGCACGTTTGATTGGGACAAGCTCTGAGCGTGAGGACGACGATATTTTGCAAGAAGCTGTGTCTCCATCTGCATGATTGGACACCACTAAGCCTGAGTTGTTGTTTCGTGATCAGACATTGCCTGTAAAGACCGCTATAATTTGCGGCAAAGAAACAATGGACAAATAAAGTGATTTCTTTCTATTTTTGAAACTACGCTCTCTCTCATCCGAAAAGCTGTTTTGACCTATTTTTCTTTTTCGAACCGCCATCTGGGTTCCGCTGTAGGGTCGCGGTATAAAGACTTGGAGTGTACAGCCGTGTAGACACAAGGTCGACGGTTCTAGTTTGTTCTAGGGCGTTCCCTGGACTTACAGACGTACACCTGAGCGAAGAGAACCACCTGCCGCGAACAGCACGGTTAGAGGATGGAGTTTTTTGAGATTGAGAGAGCTGTTGTAGAAATGAACTTTAAGACGAGACTGTGTAAACTAATGAGTAGCAAATGTTTTTTGATAACGTGTCTTTTAATGTTACTTAGCATGACGATGTTTTTGGTGGGATATCTTGTTCTTTCGTTCCAAGTGACGTTTGCACCCACCACACAACCTATGTCTTTTCCTACTACTGTTTCTTCGCATTCTTTTCATCCTTTACCTGAATATGAATCCATTAGAAGATTGGAATTCGCTAATAATTCCTTTGTGCAACTTCTGCATCAGCATCAGTTAGTAGTGAACACCACTAATTGCTGGGTGTGTGGTCTTATGCCTCATACTACGGATAAGGGTATTCCTTATTTGGTTCTGCCATTTAGCTATAATGGGTCTGTATGGGCATATAGGACGATATTTTTTTATGCCCATGAAGTTTACCCCCTGCGTTCAATGAAAGATAGTCCGAGTAATAGTGCTCTAGTGAAGGGAATAGTGGATATGATTAGAGGTATCGATTCCTATGAGACTATTCCTAAAGATGAGACACTAGCTTATATTGGATGGAACGTGACTGGATATGGTGTTAGTCTGAGTGAAAAGCAGCGAAGGAAAAGGTCATCTCCGATTTGGATCGTACCCCATCGTGGTCATTTTTGTCTGCAAGGTAATGGCAAGAATCCGAGAGCTCAATTGGGGAAGAGTGTTTGTACTGAGACGTATGTTTTTGCGTCCCAGACTTCCCCACCGTTTTTAGCAGCTAAGGGTACGTATTTTGTTTGCTATGACAGAGCATATACATGGTTGCCCCCTGATTTTTCGGGAACATGTTATGTTTCGTATCTGTTACCCCCTACGTATACTGCAGCCGCAGATTACCACAGAACAAGAGTAGTTAGAGGTGTCTTCGGAAGGAAGATACTGCAGGACAAGAATTGGGAGATTTTCTTAAGGGTTTCCTGCCGTTTTGGGGACCTGTGGTTAATAGTAGGAACATACGGCAATTGACAAGAGTGGTTGAGTCCACCATAGTTGAGACTTCTGGTGCCCTTAGTAACTTGACTGCTGAGCTCCAATCGGATCATCTTATGACGTTGCAGAATTGTGTTGCATTAGACGTCATACTTGCAGATAGAGGAAGGGTATGTAAATTGATTCAATCGAGCTGCTGCGTTTTTATCTCATACAATGCTCCTACAGTGTACCAGGCCATTTCCAAGCTACATAAGATCTCCGAGTATGTACATGTGGACGAAGGAGATTGGTCGTTGATGGGATGGTTTTGGGGGTTGTTATCCACCTGGGGATGGAAGATTCTGATGATCATTGGGATGGCTTTAGCGATTCTTTTTCTGTTCTGTCTTTGGGTACAGTGTGCTCCTGCTATATGCGGCCTTTGTGCTACTATGTGTGCAAGGAGACCTGCCCCGAGAGAGTTACTAAGTAATAGGATTATGCTCCAGCAACATCTTGATGATCTGATGAATATAGACCTGGATTCAGATTGACGTGAGTTTAGGTTATTGCCTATGTAAGAGCAAAAGGAGGGTCTGAGGTTCCGTGAATTCTGAACCCGTTTCATAAAGGTCATGGTTTCGTTACGATTTTGATAGTAGCAAACCGTAACTAGTGAGCGCGGCAAGTACGAGTGTTTTCGCCATGTTAGACCAATGGATTTACTATGTATTTGGAGATTTCGTTCCGAACCCTTGGGTTCTATTTTGTGTATGGCAGCCATTTTGTGGTTGCCCTCACATAGGCCGATGACTACGGCCGAACGAGTACATGTTAGCTGACTTTTGGATGACCTGAGTGAACTGACCCTGTTACCTGAAGCTGACCTTGTTAGGCCAGTTCCTTGCCCAGTAGCTGATCAAGATTAAGGATCAGAGCACAGGAGATTGTAAAGTTTGGTATGCACATACACATCCCTTATCCTACTTCTCATCTGTTTCTGTTCCTTCTTTTATGGCCTATTTACGATATGGGTTGTGGTCTTTTATTATGGGTTTGTCCGGCTTGTGTAAGAAGGAATGTTGGGCTTGTCTGTGTAATTAATGGTGGGCCGGACAACTGAAAAGTGGGTTTGTCGTCATGCGATACCTTTTGCAATGTTACCTATGATTGGACAAATTGTAAATAGTGGGTGTTTGTCCAGAATGTGATTTTTGGCATAAAAGAGGATGACTAGCCTTACGAATTTGAGCAGTCTCCTACGAATATACGCTGTGTTGTACTTCGTGGACTTCTGTTTCTGGCTGCAGCCAATAAACTCGATCTTTGACGCCACCAAGAAGTATCCCGTGTCTCTGTATTCTAAGACAGGTGAACCCGAAGACTTTGGGCGTGCCCCTGGCGCCGCTGGGTTCTAAAACCCGGTTCTTCAGTTGGCGCCCAACATGGGGCGAATTCAGTGGTACCGGTCCAAGCCTGAAGATCGTGAGGAGCTTCGTGAGGAAATTCTGGAAGAGGGCCCCCACTTCATCGACCCCGGCATGTCGAATGTGGACTGAAGGTTTTTGCTGCGAGGCTTCCCGCTTTCCGATGGCTACGAAGGACTGCTGCCCTGGCTGTCGTCCTGTCTTGGACCCTTTGTGACGATTTGTATGGTGAGACGATCGACGGGTCTTCTGGTGACGTGATTGATACTTCAGTTAAGTATAAGTGGGTCGCTCCCAGTCCTTAGTTTTGGGTTTTCCTTGGATCTTTGATTTGGTACTTGCAAGCGCCAAAGCCGAGGGACTCGTATATTTGTGAGACTATCGTTTTTGGTAATCCCTTGAAGTTTGAAGCTAGATCAGTGAGCGAAGATGCCTGGTCTTAGCAGAATCAGGAATTTGTTTTGTTGTAGTTGTAACAGGGATTCCCGATTGGAGGACTCGTGTCCGATACCTCTGGTTGGAACTCCGACTTATGCGCTCTATTCTAAACATTGCGTAGGCCCCATTACGTTTAATGAAGTATGGGTCCGATATACTAGGAAAGACGGTGTCTTAAAATGGCCACAACATGGTAGTTTCGAATCAAATATTTTAGATTATTTGGAAGTTAAACTATTTAAGAAGAAAGCCCGGCTGGCGATGTTTGACTCTTTCCGCCTTTGGCGTAAGGAAGCCAAACAGAGAGCAATTAAACAAGCAATGAGCAAGACGGCGGCCGTGCTCTCGGCCGAGTGAGGTGGCGTTCCGCTCTCCTGAACCGCAGTGGACCCCTTGATGACTGCTTTGCCCTGCTTGCATAATATTCATCAAAATCGTTTTCTGAGCAGGAAAAAGAGCAATTCTGCCTATGGCTCTTACCTCTCGCCTGGCCTCTCTCAGATCTGGGGTGTCTCTGAACCTGTGGCGGTTCTGGCGGGCTGCTCAGCGTCCTAGCCTCTGCTCACCTGGATCGGCGCTCCGTGCGGCGCTCTCTACTTCCAAGTTTGGTGACTGCACTTCGGGCTGCGGCTTTCCACCCTCGATTCTCAAAAGCAGGATGCCGCCGAAAGTGCTATCCAAAGCGGTGGCTGCCGCTCTCATGTCCCGCAGCTCAACGCGTAACCAGCAGGAAGCTGACTCGAAAGGCTCCGCAGCTCCTATCCAGAAGGTACGTCTCACGAATGCGGACAAAACTCCATCCCAACTACGCACTAGTAAACTAGCTTGCAAAAAATTGGAGCGACTATGGAGGGTGGCCTATTGCCCTCAAGCGAAGGCAGCTTACCGCTCGGCTCAGCGAGATTATTATGCTAACATCAAACTGGCTATAACTGAATATTTTGCTAGAAGAATTGAGAGGGCGAATAACAACAGCCGTGAAATTTTTTCTATAGTTAAGAGTTTTCTTTCTCCATGTGCCGAACAAATATCGATGAAACCCTCTACTGAATGGTGCGAAAGTCTCTACTCCTTTTTCTTGACAAAAATCGCTAAAATTCAATAAAGTCTTAGAGCAATTGGCGGGGGGAGTTGGACTGCTGAAAATGTTGGACCTAATGTTTCACCCATTTACACTATGGAGAGTTTTATTCCACCTTCAGTGGATGATACCTTGGTGGCAATTAAATCGTTAAAATCCGGTGCCCCTGGTGATACCTGCCCGGCCAATGGTGTTGGCTGAAGTGGCAGAAGTAGTGGCACCTGAGGTTTCTCAAATAATGGGCTTATCTTTTACAACTGCTAGGGTTCCTAACGAATGGAAACAGGCTAAGCTGCTTCCCTTGTTGAAGAAGACAGGTGCAGATCCAACTGTGCCTAGTAACTACCGACCCATATCTCTACTCCCAGCTATGGCAAAAATTGGCGAGAAACTTGCATTTGCTCAGTTGAATGCCTTTGTAGAATCCTCTGAGGTTTTACATCCTGCTCAGTCTGGCTTCCGAGCAGCTTATAGCACGGAGTCGGCTTTGGTGGAGATTACTGAGGCAATCAGGGAGTGCCTGGACAATGGCGGCAGAGCGGCTCTAATTTTATTGGACCTCTCTGCCGCCTTTGACACTGTCCCGCACTCACTCCTCCTGACTCGTTTGGCTGAGATTGGTGTACTGGGTTCAGCATTGGAATGGGTGAAGTCTTTTCTATCGGATAGGTCTCAGCAGGTTTGGATCCCACCTTTCTCTTCCTCAATTAGGCCCCTTACTACCGGGGTTCCTCTGGGATCTATCTACATTGAGCCCCCTGCTTTTTAATATATACCTTACCCCTCTTATTGTGCTGGCCGAACAAATGGGAGCTAAAATCATAGCGTATGCAGACGATACGCAGCTTTTATTTACTTGGCAGGATGCAGCAACTAACACAGAGGTTGTCCGTTCGTGCCATTCCGCTGTGTTTAACTGGCTAGCAGTGGCACAGCTGAAGTGCAACGAAGACAAAACTGAAATTTTGTTGTACGGCCAATTTCCGCCCAATTTTAGAGAACTCTTGTGGCCGTCTGATTTTCCCCAACCAGGCTCAGTTACTATCTCTGCAAAGAATTTGGGAGTTTGGTTTGGAGAGGATCTGAGATTCGAGGCACACATAAAAAAACTCACAGGGGTGTGCTTCGGATCCCTTAAAGCCATGAGAAAGTTCTTTCCTTATTTGCCATCTTCAGCTAGAGAGTCGGTTGCGAGGGCTTTAATTTTATCTCGGCTCGACTACGCCAACTCTCTTTTTAGCGGAACTCCGGCCTTTTTAGTTGCTCGACTGCAGATTATCCAAAATGCGACGGCACGTTTGTTGTGCAAAGTCCCAAGTAGAGAAAGTGTGCGAATACATATGAAGGAACTACATTGGCTGCCGATTGCAAAAAGGATAACTTTAAAAATCCTTATTTTTGAGGAGGAGCCAAGACGGCGGCCAAAATGGCCGCATAGACGCCCGGCTCCGCCGCTCGCCCTCGCCTCCCGCACCATCCTGGCGTCTATCCTGTATCCCGATCGCGGCCCCGTATTGGTGAAGGTGTGTGGAGCTCGGCTGTGTGACTCCGGCGTGAAACCCACCCCTGATAGCCGTGTTCCGTCGACCTAAACTTTCTGGCCCTTGGAGAGAGCGAACCGGGGCCTCGAGTGATGCAGTGGCCGGCACAGGATTGATCAACATCGTCTCCGGTCGGCCATGTTTGTCCGGTGACCTAAACCGGGACTTGTGACTGTACGAGGCCATAGACGGTCGATCGGAGCTTGGCGCTGGAGCCCCCGAGCAGCCCACCTAAGGTTTTACGTTGGTGCCTGTAATTGCGTATAACCTCAGCTACAACTATCGACATTCAGCCTGGATTTGCCCTGACTCGGGGACTGCTGGCGACCGAACGATCTCCCTGCAATGCTGTTTCTTATGGGAGTCTCCCCCTGCGGCTGGTAAGCGATTGGCAGTGCGGAGTGTGCCTGATATGACCCGTGCGTGTGTTACGGGCAGCGCTTGATCTCTCGGCTGCCTGTGGGGCTTGCTTCCTCTCCTGCTCTGAGGTTCCCTGGTGGAGGGGTGCCCTACGTGAATCGTTGAAATGGCGATGGAGCCCACAGTGAAGGACATCCTGCTGGCCCTTACAGGCCTGCGCTCAGTTTTGAGACGTCGATGGACGATCGTTGACGACCTGCAGGCGGCGGCTAGCTATACAATGATGGGAGGTCAGACTGTCGATCAAGAGCACAGACTGTCCCAGTTTGCCGAGGCTGATGATTCCCTGGAGTGCGTAACACTGGAAACTGGAGTTGGCGGATCATGTGGCCGAGCTTCTGTTTTTGCTGACTTTCCTACCCTCCAGCCCATTATTTCCTCTCCTGCTCTGCAGCGCCCAGTTCTCCCGATGGCTAGTGTGACATGGAGATGGATCATCGCATCGCCGCTTTTGTTCCTACTCGTGCTCGGACCGGCTCCAACAGGGACTGTTGACTCATTGTATTTGCCTCTCCATGATATACGGTGCTCTGCTATTTCAGTTCGTACTGGCCAGGGCTGAATCTGGGCTGTTTATGTACTTGTTGGATGTTCTTGGTGTCGGACTGTACCATGGCTTGTGACACTGATTTGGGGTGATCGGGATGACTATATAATGTTGTTTGCCCTCCATCATGGCGGGCTTTCATGGTTTTCGGGAAGGGTGGGGGGGGCGTACCCGGGGCCGGAGCTAGGGCCCTCCTCCTAATTTCCCTCTTGTGGGTTTTCTGGGGCGACAGGCATGCCTATGGGGGGCGGGGGTGGGCCGTGGCCTTCCGCTGCATGCAGGGTGGGGGGTGGGGGCGGGACGTATTTCTGTTTCTTCTTTGTCTCTATGGCCCTACTTTCCTTCTTCTTTTCTTGTTCTTCCTTGATGTACTTTTCTTTCTTATATATTTCTTATAGTTGGAGGCGGGGGTTTGGGTTTCTTGGGGAGATCATCGCTTGTGTCCCTTTAAGCTACGGATTTTGGCTGTCATTGCTCGCTTTCGTGAATGGGACTCTGTGGTTCAGTTTGATCGTATTTGGCTTCATACCTTCCTATTGTTCTCCCAATGCTGTGTTCGACTAAAGGTTACTATCCTGTCCTGTGTATTGATTGCTATGCGACGTCGTACTAATGCTTGCTGTTTGATCCTTCAACTCTATTATAAATTGGAATCCTCCCATATCCTGTAATAATGTGGACAATTCTGCACGTCGATCCTGATTTAATGTGGCTGGTCGGGCAAGGGTACACCGTAATGTTTTCCCATTGCTGCATGACATTATGATATCTGGAACTATGTTGTTTGGTGGCCCCCTGGCCTATACTTGCTTTGCTGTAATGTTTGAGGCTTTCCAAATAAAAATTTAAAAAAAAAAAAAATCCTTACTTTAGCATTCAAGGCAGTCAATGATCTTGGGCCTTCTTACCTGAGGAAGAGATTTAGCCGCTATGTCCCCACTCGGTCTCTACGCTCATCTGACTGTAATTTCTTGAGAGTACCCCGCTTTCAGCAAGTACGTCTGGGAGGCCAGTCGCTTGCTGTTGTCGCAGCTCGGACTTGGAACACCCTACCTCTACCCTTGAGATCGATTGAAAATTTCGTTCCTTTTAAGAAGGCACTCAAAACTTATCTTTTCAGGATTGCCTATTAGCTTTTATAATTCTTTTCCGATGGCCACTTGCTTGTTTTCTTTTTCGCGCCAGGATACTCTGGTAGTAATAGAGCGCGCTACAAAACAGCTAAATAAATCCACAATCCCTGCAGCAATTCCCGCCACTCCCTTGATCTCTACCAAGGGTCAGACACTCCCTGAAATGTTTGATAGGCTTGGGGCTAAGGAAAAAACCCTCACTGCAAAAGCCGGTTTGTCTGACACAGCGCAAGGACAAGATTCAGAGACTTCTAAAGATTTTTCCGGTAAGGAGTGGGTGAAACCGCAGGTTCTTAATAATGCAGTTCCTTCCCCGATTCGGCCGATAACTTCTCATATCCTGTCTGCTGCTGATAATCCCGTCTTATTACACAGTCCTTCTTTAACAGTATCTACTACGGCAACACTGTCTAATTTAGGAGGCTCTTTCCATCATATTGACCCCTTTGAGCTCCCGGGACTTATCAACTCTATTCATTCTTCAAAAGAGGCAGTTATGACTCCAGACCCCTCTCCAGATTCTTTTAATGTCTCATGTTCTCTCGCTCAGTGCATGCTGGGTAATGTAGTCCAGCTGTCCAATACGCTTACATCTGTTTCTTTGGAATTGCCTACAGAACGATCTCATGACACCAGGGGTTCAGTGGTTAGTGAGTCTACCAACAAGTTTTATTCGGTCTCCGATCATTCTGTATCCGGGGAGGACGATGATGACCATCCAGAGCTCCAGTGGTCGGACTATGATAGTGACTTGGCTGATTGGCGTCTTAGTGAGGCTTCAAAAGACTTGAATACCGATACAGTTCGCAAAGCCCCTGGCTTTAAAGCACCTTCCCAACCTATTGAGCAAAATTTGCAGAATAAATTACCTATTGAACAGCGTCAATTGAATATGCAGGATATATGTGGAAACACTGGGGGAGTCGCGTCAGTTATCTCTGAAGAGGTTTCTCTGGTAACAATTTATCAAACTATATTGATGCACAGAGAAGCAACAAGAGAACATGCGTACCCAGGGGGTCTTCCGCAAAATACAGAACTCTCTTCGACGTGTTACTAAAACCTGCACTGAGACTACTACCAGGGTCGCAGAAGCTGAAGAACGGATTTCTGCTCTTGAAGATGCCGCAGCTGTTCAGAAAGATCTAGTCACAGAGGTCAAAGAACAACGCAAGGACATTTTATGGAAGCTTTCAGATCTCGAGAACCGGGCTAGAAGGAATAACCTCCGGATTTTGGGCATAGAGGAAAACAAAGAGGGTGACGATGTCTGGCAGTTTATAGTGGAGCTTTTTACCGATGCTTTTCCAGAGGTCACCCAATGGGATTGGAATCTCGAAATACAGAGAGCGCATCGTTTTCCATTCAACAAAAAAAAGCAATCCTCTGTCAGTGCCAACAATCCCTACCCACGTGCTATCCTGGTATATTTCAACAATTTCCTCGCCCGTGAACGCATATTTGACCTTGCCAGACCTAATAAGAAGCGATCTGCTAAGGACTGCCAATTCTTTGTCCGTCCGGATTTTTGTTCAGAGACGGTCGATCGCCGCTGGCATCTCCGGCAGCAGATTTCTTTATTCCAGGCTAAGGGGGCCCAGGCATTTTTGCGCTTCCCGGCAAAATTAAAAGTGATTTTTAAGGGCCAGAAAAAGTTCTTTTTGTCGGAGATACCTGCTAAGGAATTTTTTGAATCAATATAGTCTGAGTTAGACAATGTATTTTTTTTGTTCACAGTTGCAGGGCAATCGTCATTCTTTGTGTTTTCTTTTTTGTCTCGGTGATGACCCGAGTGGTATATATAATATTCTGAACTTTTTCTTTAGCTGATGTTTTAGGGTCATCCCTAATTTTTCTGGATAGGGGAAAACTGTGGGATCAGTGGAGTGTGGGGATACGCTTACTCAACCATCACAAGGGCCATGGTCCTGATGCTCCGTATGGGGGGTGAGGGGTGTGGGGGTGTAGTGGGTGTGGGGGTGTAGTGGGTGGGTGGGCGGGTTCAGTTGGGGTGGGCGGGGTGATTGAGGTGGGTTGCTGGGTGGTGTGCTGGTAGTGGGCGGTGGTGATCAGATTCATGGTTACAGACAGCTGTTTGAGTTTTTCAAATGTATTTAATGTGATGCCAATTTTTGTATTTCCCTTTAAAACAATGTGGATTGCAGTTTCTTGCTTTATAAAATGTTTAATAGTTCTTCAGGGCTATTAGTTTTTGACTAAGCTTAATGGCTGTTCCTCGATTGACATGTGCAACCTGGAATATCTGTGGACTGAATGACCCTAAAAAACGTAGGATTTTTCATAAAATGTTGCAGGTGAAGCAGGTGGATTTAATCTGCCTGCAGGAGACTCATATTCCTTGGAGCAGCCGCGCTCATCTCAGATTTTTTGGTTATGATTTAGTGGCCTGCACCCGACAAACCTCTACAATTAGGGGTGTCGCTATTATTTTAAAAACTGGGCTTGGGCGGGTTAAAAGGATAAAGCAAGATAATTTTGGTAGATGGTTAGTTGTAGAGTTATTGGTCAACAATCGTCTGCTTTCTGTATGTTTGATATATGCTTCTAACCTTGATGACCCGCAGGTCCTGAGGAATTTAAATCTAGAGCTAGCTACTTGGCCCCATCCGCTGTTTTTTTGTGGGGATTTTAACATCAATATTCCTAGTCAGTTAGATATAATAAAGCATAGTGCATATGTTGAACGAAAGCCTCAAGTTTATAAGGTGCTCCGGATTCTTCTTATTGAACATGGTTTGATAGATCTTTGGCACTATCATTGTTCAAATCAAGAGGGCTACACTTTCTATTCAATACCTCATAACAAAATGGTCCGTATTGACTTCGTTTTTATGTCTGCTCAAGGAGCAGGGTCTACTAAGATTGAAATTAACCCTAGGACTATATCTGACCACAATCCCATTATTTTCAGTCTCCCATGGGATCGTCCTGTTAATCAAATCAGGTCATGGACTTTCGATAGGAAACTTTTATTAGATCAATTATATCAGGAACAGCTCACTGTTTGGATCTCAGAGTTTTTTCAAATTAATAGTCCTACCGCATAGGTCGGTACGGTCTGGGACACATTTAAAGCCGCATTGCACGGCGAAACTAAGAGATTATCCTCCTATCGTTGGAAAACAGAGCAGCAAATTCTCAAAACTAGACTAGTAGCTCTTCAATAAGCTGAGTTGGATTTAAGTATTAATATCCGTATGGGGGAAGATGTAGCAGCAAGTCTGAAATTGGTCGCTATAGCAAAGTCTAATCTACTAGAGCCCTTTTATAAAGATATAGCAACCAAGTATTTCCAATTTCGAACTTCTATGTACGAGCTGGGGGAAAATTCTGGCAAGGTTTTAGCAAAACGTTTACAACAAAGGGCTGTAGCTTGCCAGATTATCAGGGTTAAGGACCAATTCGGTATTATTCAAGACACACCCAGTGGTGTTGTAAATGCTTTTGTTGATTTTTATTCGATCCTATATACAGAGGATTCAAATATAACTTTACAACAACAAATTAGCCTGGACCAATTTTTCCAATCTATGGATACCCAGAAGGTTACATCCGATCAGAACCAAATTGTGGCAGAACCTATTAGTTGGGAGGAAGTTGTAACTGCTATGAAATCTCTTGCCAATGGTAAAGTAGCCGGGCCGGATCTTATCCATCTCGAATTTATAAGACTTTCTCACACTTATTTAAGCAGCAAATGTTAGAGGTTTTCCGTCTTGCCCAGACCGGGTCTGTCCCTGACTCTTGGCGACAGTCGACAATTGTCCTCTTTAAAAAGAAAGGCAAGGACGAATTAAATCCTGCATCATACCGGCCGATAGCGCTAATCAATACGGATAGCAAGATTTATTCAAGGATACTGGCCTTTCGTCTAACTCAAACAATTCTTCCCCTGGTCTCCATCCGCCAGCATGGGTTTATTCCCGGCAGGGACACGACGGATCACATTAGGCGTGTCAATGCCCTGTTAGACTGGGCAAGGGTCAAAACTCCTCCCTCGGGGTGATCCTGTTGGACGCCGAGAAGGCGTTCGACAGGGTCTCCTGGGGGTATTTATGGGGTGTCCTGCGCTGGAAGGGCTACACATCGGAGTTTATTCAAGCTCTACAAGCTCTGTATATATCTCCAACTGCTAAAATTCGTATTTCAGGTAATGAATCACATTATTTTCCTATAAGCAGGGACACCAGACAAGGATGCCCCTGTTCTCCCCTCCTTTTTGCTTTATTTATTGATCCTTTTTTATGTTTGATAGAAAAATCCCAGATTATTTCTCCTATCACTGTCCATGGAACTGAATATAAGGCATTGGCATATGCCGATGATATTGTATTATTAACTGATAATGTCGCTCGATCTTTTCCTGCATTGGAGAATCTGGCAGCCCAATTCGGCTCAATCTCGGGCTATAAATTAAATATTGCAAAGACGCAAATTTTGCAATCCGTGGCTATGCCAATTTCTCATGTTCCTATAACTACAGAGGCAACATATCTTGGTATTCAAATTTCGCCCGATGTAGATCAGATCCTAGACCTGAATTATCCTCCTATTATCGAGCTACTTCATAATAAGTTAGAGAGGCTGGATCATTTACATCTTTCGTTATTTGGTCGGTGTAATATTCTTAAAATGTTTGTCCTTCCTAAATTTTTATATCTTTTCAGATCTATTCCACTTATTATTATTATTATTGGGGTTTTGTAGAGCGCGTAGTAACCCGTAAGCATCCCAGCGCTAAGACCAAGACATTCGAGAGGGGGGTAGCGGGGAAGGAGGAAGAAGGGGGATCAGGGGAATAGATGTGTTTTCAATAGTTTCCTGAATCGAAAGTGATCAGATTCCATCCTTAGTTTGCGGGGGAGGGTGTTCCAAAGGCTGGCCGTGTTCACAGAAAAGCGCCGTCCGCCTGGACGGGCCCTTTTCACTCTGTGAACTGTGATGAGGTGTTCATGGTCCGAGCGGAGGGATCTTGTGGCTTTGTAAGGAGTGATAATGTGTTTGAGGATGGGGGGGCCTTTGTCCTGTAAAAGTTTATGGGCCAGACAGAGAGCCTTGAACTTAACTCTCTCTCTTACTGGCAGCCAATGAAGGTGCTTCAGAGCTGGTTTTGCCGAGGATCTGGCCGGGGTGTTGGTGAGAAGCCGGGCCGCGGCGTTCTGAATTGTTTGTAATTTGTTGTAGGTGGCTTCGGGGGCTCCCAGATAGATGGCATTGCTATAATCCAGCCGAGATAGAATAAGGCCTTGGATAAACAATTTGCTGGAGATGGGGGGGAGCAAGGGGAGGATTTTCCTGACAGATCTAAGAAGCCCAAAACAAATCCCAGCCGTTTTTTTTGCCTGGGTTTTGAAGGACAGGTCTTTCTCTAGCCAAATTCCCAGGCTCTTGACCTCGTTCTTAGGGACCGGAGGTTCACCCAGGCAGGGGGGCCAGATGTTCGGGGGAAGGGAGAGCCCTTTATGACCAAGGAGCAGAATTTCTGTCTTGGACCCGTTGAGTTTCAATGCTGAGTTATTCATCCATCCCTGGATTTTGGAAAGGCAGCTGTGGAGGTTAGATGGTTCTTGATTGGGATGGGATAAGGACACCACGAGCTGGGTGTCATCAGCATAGCTGATGATTTTCACTCCGAACGGGATGACCACCTCCTCCAGTGGGGACATGTAGACATTGAATAATGTCGGGCTTAACGAAGAGCCCTGTGGCACTCCACACTGGAGGGGAACTGCAGGGGAGTGGGTGTCATTCTCCCAAACCTGGAAGGACCGATGGTTAAGGAATGACGCGAACCAGGTCAGGGCAGTGCCATCCACCCCGATGTCTCTGAGCCGCTGGATTAGCACCCGGTGGTTGACAGTGTCGAAGGCCGCACTGAGGTCCAGGAGGATCACTGCCACTGATCCTCCTGCATCCAAAGTACATCTGGTCTCCTCCACTGCAGCCAGGAGGGCGGTGTCCGTGCCCTGACCTGGGCGAAATCTAGTCTGCGAGCTCCTGAGTAAGTTATTAGACTCCAAAAAGTGAGAGAGCTTTTTATTCACTATTTTTTCAATGATTTTACTAATTCCCGGGAGGAGGGAAATTGGCCTGTAGTTGGCCAGATCCAGCGGGTCTAGAAGAGGCTGTTTTAGAAGGGCCTTGACAACAGCCACTTTCCAGCTGGCGGGGACCTTTCCCTGAAGTAAGGAGGAATTAATGAGGTCCGTTAAAGGAGGGGCAATAGTGGGAGCCACTTTTTTGAGGATACGTATAGGTACCGGGTCGCTGGGAGAACCACTTTTGATTGTGGCGAGCATTGCCAGTAACCGGGCCGAGGGTGTCTAGGTAGATGGCGAGGGTATCCGGATGAGGATTCGCGGTTCGGTCAGGTATGTGGCAACCCTCATTGTTGGTACTGTGGTCAACTGGGGGTAAGGTGGCGAGAATTTTCTGGATTTTCTTGTCAAAATACTTAGCCAATTTAAGGCATTTATCCCCAGAGATGTTGGAGGCTGGGGGTTTCTCTGGAGGATCCTGGGCTTTAAGTAGTTCTTTCAGGATAATAAAGGTTTCTCTAGCGGAGCTGGAGGAGTTTTTTTATTCTTTGCTCATAAAATTGGCTTTTGGTGTCACGTAGGGCGAGTTTGTAAGCTCTTATAGAGGCGCGGAAAGCGTCTTTTTTGACTGTGGATTTGTCCTTCCTCCAAACGTGCTCTGTCCTTTTGCATTCCTTCCGTAAAACGTTAAGCTCCGGAGTGTACCAAGGGGCCGGGTTCACTCTTTTGGCTCGTTTCAAGGTGGTTATTTTGGGAAGGAGGCTATCCAGTGATTGAGTGAGCCAAGAGTTAAACGCCATATCAGCGGTGGCTGGGTCTAGAGCCGGGGGGGAGATTCCATAAGCCTGGAGGCCCATTCTTCAGGCGAGAGTTTATGCCAACGTCTTCTAATCCCTAGTCTAATCTTAATAAGAGCAGAAAGGATATGCCAACGATTTTTATGGGCATATCGTAAACCAAGGAGGGCGGCTAAGTGGACCTGTCCCCCGCAGGATCGTGGGGGTTGGACAGTTCCGAATTTAATTTATTATTATTGGGTAGCTATGATCCAACACTTTGCCTTCCTTTGTTAGGAGATTCTGCTGAGCTTCCGTTACATCTTTCACCATCAATATATTCAATATCATTGGGAGATGCCACAAAAGGTGTATTAACTCTTATCCTTGAACCAAGCTATTTTAAAAAAAAAACTAAATTCAAGGTATCCTGGGCATTATTCTCGGTCTGGCAAAAAGTTTGTCCTCATTTTCATATTCCTAAGCTCAATTATTACACCCCATTTAACGCTTCTGGGTTACTTCCATCAATATTTCAAGAGGGGGTGGCTATCACCTGGACATCTCTTGGTTTGAAGGAGATTGGTGACTTGACTGATCTCGGGCAAATGGCCTCTTTTTTTTCTTTGAAGGAGAAATTCCATCTGCAGTCTAACCACTTTTTAAAATATCTGCATTCAGAAGTTTTTTTGATAAGAAGCTCCCTGTAAATCTAACAATGTTTTATAATATTAATATAGTTGAATTAATAGGAAGGAAAGTAAAAATTGGCAGTCTATACCAGTCTTTTCTATCTCAACTTCCAGATGATTTAGACGATCAGAACAATAAGTGGGTGACTAAATTCGGAGTACTTTGTGTTGACTTAAAATTTCCGTTGGTTTTAGCTAGGTCTGTTTTGTTTTCAGTTACCCTCCGGTCGCAAAGTTATATGGCTATGTCTAACCTTTATTACACGCCTGCAAAACTTATTAGATGGGGGTTGTTAGTGGGGGCATAGGATCGTTTTGTGCAAGATGTAAATTTCTATCTGCAGATTCTGTTCACATGTTCTATGACTGTCCGGAGTTATCTCTTTTTATCAACCAAACTGAAACTTTTCTTACTCAGATAACTCAAACTTCTGTTAAAATTTCGGCAGAAATGGTAATTACTGGCTATGAATACTCTATGGCTCCCGAAAGAACAAGATATCTGCAAGCTTTTCTCTTTATTGCTATGGCCATGGTTAGACTCTGCATTACATCACTCTGGATAAATCCTGAACCTCCTACCTTTTGTCATTGGAAGGCCAGGATGTTGACCTGGTACAAACTAGAGACTTCTGTTCAGGCGTTCAGAGGAAAGAAAAGACGTTTAATTGCTTCTAAGAACTGGGCACCATTTGAAAAGTGGCTGGCAAATTAATAATGTCCTTTAATTACTATTGTATAATTTTCTATGTATAAATTATGTAAGATTTATGTTTGTTTGTTTAACCTGTCTCCCACCACCACGGGATAAAAAAAAATCAATAAAAAAAAAAAAAATGATTGGACAAATTGTAAATAGAGGGTGTTTGTCCAAAATGTGATTTTTAGCATAAAAGAGGATGACTAGCCCTACGAATTTGAGCAGTCTCCTACGAATATACGCTGTGTTGTACTTCGTGGACTTCTGTTTCTGGCTGCAGCCAATAAACTCGATCTTTGACGCCACCAAGAAGTATCCCGCGTCTCTGTATTCTAAGACAGGTGAACCCGAAGACTTTGGGCGTGCCCCTGGCGCGGCTGGGTTCTAAAACCCGGTTCTTCAGGATGTGATATTGGGTCATGTTCTAAAACAGCACTGAGGCACCCTGTGTTGCATAACAAACAGAATAGAATTTGTGCATAAAAGTGGGTATGTCTATGTACAAATAAATTTATGAACAGCAGTGATATAAATGCCCTCTTAGTTTTTAGCATATGTAGTTAGACCATAACGATTATTCAGTATAACTGTGTCCAGGTCCAGGAGAGATACTAGCACTCCAAAGACTGCACTTTAAGATTATAGGTGAAAAAAATGACAGTTGTCTTTGTCATGACACTGGGGAAACTACCAAGCCGGCCTACTGTTACCATGGGAACAGTAAGGAAATAGATTATGTGGTAGTAGCCATGCTTTTCATTGTACAGGCCATTTAACCTTCATTACAACTACGTACAGAAGTAACAGTCTATCAGCCAAAAACAAACAATGTTTGTCTTGGGACAGTCTAGCAAATGAGACAACAAAATAATGTGTAAAACTGCAACAAAGGGGTGACATTGAGAGAGCAATAGATACAAGTGCAAAGACAAAATTACAGAGGAGCCGTGCAATTTGTAGATAGATCTAATCTCTATTGTACTGAACGGCTAAAAAATCTACAGTTCTCTGCTGAAAAATATGTGAGCTATTTCAATCCTACTCCAGAATTCAAGTTTTTAAAGGAATTCTCATAGTACCTGGGATTAACATTTAAAATAAACGTCCGATGGCGACTAAAACCAACCGTGGACTATATTTCAGACTAGCCCTTTATTTAACTTATCAAGCTTAACTCTCTCCAGGGGAGTGTAAGATGGCAGGAATTTTTATTTTTTTTAAATGAGACTAAACAATTTTATTTTACAGCAAAGTTTTCCAGATACACCATATAAAAAGCCATTTCTTTTGCAGACAGTTCACAGATAAACTCCTAAAATGATTGAATACTTTAGAGTCTGGCAAAAAAAAACAAGAGTAATATTTCTCCATGTCAGACAATATACTTGCCATAGGATAAACAAACAGTGCCTTATGAACATTGTGTACCACTCAGGAAAAAAAAACTACGGCAGGACAAAAAAAAACCATGCGTTTTTCATACTTTGCTATGAAATTTAAGGGCCGTCACTGTACCTAGGTCATTTAGTAGTCAACAGTATTTCTGTACCCAAAAATTAAAGAAATAACAATATCAGTGATAGCAACTGCGTAGTTCTAGGTGAATCTGCGTTTCAGAGGAAGATAATTTTTTGTTTTGCTATTAACGTTGGCGCCCATGTGAGAAATCCTCATGAAACCTTCCAAAAAAGTTCGCCCACCCACCTCAACCCCGCTCCTTCCTGGAAAGTTTTGGGGTCATCTATCAAACAGGGAGTGAGAAAAAAGGTGGGGTCGCAATACACTTTTTCTCCATGCATTTTACATAGGAAAAATTAAACAATGATACAGAGAAAATGTCTAAAGAGAATTTCGCCAAATGTAAATTTGTGCTTTTTGTGATTTGATGTAAATCTGTTCTGCAGTTTTTTGGAGAAATTAAGGTTCACAATGTATAGATATATGACAGTCTTGTGAGAGTCCCGCCGCACCCAGAATTCTAAAATTGCTGGGGTTCGATTGCAGCAAGTGATTTATTTCCATTGTGTAGCTCAGTCCTGAATGAGCAATCTGATTGGCTGGCCACAACATGAAAGAAAATGTTGTGACTGCCATTAGAAGACTCTGTCCCTGTGTTCTGAAAATTGCAAAAAGAAATCCCAAATAAACTCCTGTGGGATTGCAGCACCCCATTTTTTTAAAATTTGACCCGAGGGCAGATCCATCTGGGACCCCCCACAAGGTTTAGGGGTTCATAGTTCCCCTACCATGTCTTCTACATTAAAAAAACATATAGCTTTTCACTAGGAAAAACAATGGTTGGAGTGAAGTTATATGTGAGGATGGTAGTAAGATTTGAATTTATGTTAAAATTGAACTTATGTTAAAATTGATCTTAGAAATTCACCCGAAAAAACCTCTTTAAAAAAAAAAAAGAAATTCACCATTTATACATAACATACGTAAGTACAACTTGCATTGCTTTGATGGACTGCTTCTGACCTCATGACCTCATATATTACATCACTGATGGCATCTGAAACCTATGGCGATGCAAGTTATATTTATACCAGTTAAGTGTAACTGGTAAATGTAAGTGAGTTTTGTGTTTTTTAAATGATTACCCTTTTTACAGTGGAAAAAATATATATATATATATATATATATATATATATATATATATATATATATATATATATATATATATATATATATATAACTCTGTCTGTAGTACGTGATAATAATGCACTCTCAGGCCAGACGGGGTTGTATTAATTTTACCACCCTCCACGGGACCGTAGTCTTGACCAAGAGCGCTGTTGGATGGATCTATCTATCTATCTATCTATAGATAGATATTACTACATACCAAATGTCAAATTACATGTTATTACGCTAGCAATAAAACTGACATGAGAAAAATACTTTTCACTGTCTCACATAACGTTTCAATAACTCTGCAATATTAATGTTTCTCACTAAACACACCTAAACCCTTGCAGCGGGGTTTTGGTTAACTACCTTTTATAAATAAAATATTTAGAAGAAATAAAATTGCACGAACTATATATGCAGATGCGCAGAGGGTAATTAATCTAGTTAATCTTGAGTTTTATTTTAGGTGGTCCCTGGATGGGAAGGGGCATCTCGGCCAATCCTACATAGATCAGTGTTCCGCCTGGTTTGTCCAGCCCTCTTTTCACATTTAGATTACATCTAGTGCTTCAGGGACACACGGTGCTGCAGGGGGCAGACACCGGAACAACACGCCCTTGTTTACAGAGAAGGGTAGGGCGAATGGATCAGCCCGCAGGTTCTGTGATATGTGCAGGAGAACATCCAAGACATGCAATGTTAATATGTTTCACTGGCCAGCAAAAATGATCGGTGGCAATACAGTTACTTTAACTCTTACGACAAAGTATACTAGCAGGGAAGGAAGACCTGGGAATACATACTACCAACAAACCTATAATTTAAGATGCAGAATTGTTATTTCAGCGTAGAAAAGGACAGGGCATTAAGCCCCTTTCGCCATTGTGTCTCCTTGGACGAGGACACGCTGAAGGAGTTTTCACTCTTAACTTTCTTTCCTATCTGAACTTTCTTTTTCTTTCATATCCACGTCTCTTTCTGTTTGTGCCTGCCCCTTTAATTGTGCTGAGAACACAGAGACGCCTGCCCCTTTAAGAGAAAAAGAGCAGAAAATCCACGCCTGCTCTGATTGGCTGCTCCTGTGGATACATCTTTAGGGGACCTTGAAACCGCCAAGCTGGCTGACTCTCTCCCCCCCCTTCTTCTGTGTAACCGAGGCTGTTCCAATAAACAAGTGACACCCCCTCCCCCTCTCTGCTGTAGACCACAGAACAATTACAGGCTGGGGGCAGGGAGCTTCTTGCGCGCGCACACACCGAGAGTAGGGCAAACTATGCACGCCCTGGGTGTCTTCATCACAAAGACAATGGCGAGGGGCGACTGACTGGGGAATGTTATTTTGTGTTTGTTTATTTGCTGGTTCTCAAAGGGAACGATGTGGGCTCCCTTGTAGATTTCCAATTCTCTATTCCATAAATACATGCAGAGGTGTAAACGTTTTCATATCGAAAGTTATCTAAACACTACAAACTGTAACATAGTAGTAATTATTGACACAAGATGTAGTAGATGAAGGTATGTTATGGCTTTTATAACACGGTTAGTTAATGTAATAGTGTTTTAAGAAATACAATTTTTCTGCGCAAACACTCGAGTGTAAACATTGCAATACTGCCACAGATATATTATTTTGCTCTTGAATCATAAGTTGTTCGTGCTGTGTTTACTGGGGCTTGGGTGTTTTTTATAGTTTGCATGTGCGTGGCTTCATATTTTGGTGCTGTTTTTTTGCAGATTTATATAACATGTACTCGACCTGAAGGTATTGGAGCGCTTTACATGAGCACCAGTTACATTACACAAGGACACATTCTTTTATGTTTTTTTGGTTAGCACAGAAAGATTAAGTGATTTGCCTAGAATCACAGGATGAGGAGTCGACTCCGATGCTCGAACCTTCATTTCCCAGCTCCAAGGTCGGCAGTCTAGCCTTGAGACCACATCCTCTCTGAGCATCTGTTACTTGAATTACCTGAGAAAACAATCATCATAAGGCATTAACACGTTGCATTGGCCGCCTGACGTCATAGTGGGCGTGTGCGTCAGACGGCCAGGGGCTATCCGATCTGCGCACGCATCAAATATCCCCACTCAGCGGGGGAATTTACGCCGCAGCCAAAGGGTTAAAGCGTTCAAATATGCTAAAAAATGTGTTAAACTGTTGTTCAAAGTAGAATTTGTAATTTTTGGGGTCGTGTCACCTTCAGTGTTTCCAGTGTTTTAAGATGTATGTATATATTTTATCTAGTGGCGGTCACCACTAGGTAGTTGATCCTGCGCTCTTGCCCAACTTTCTTACCATTGGTTGTCCGTAGGATCTATTTACCCAACTGAGAGGTGATGAGAGTTAACATTACATCAATCAAAGTTCAATTTACAGTGTAACCAATTTGACTACACAATAAGGACCAAGAATCAGTAACTAAAGTTAAGAAGATTTATTACAGGTTAACAATCAAGTTAAGGTACACAACTCTTAGCACAATACCATAAAGTTACAGAATAGCACAATACCATAAAGTTACAGAATAACAACAGGGAAGCCTAACCTAAAGAAGTTTAGGTGGAAAGCTGAACAATGTTAAACACTCACCACCAGTATAAAGATTCAGGCCTAAATCCACCTTTTTTTTGCTCACCCAGTTTGGTCCTAGCCATATGCAGATCAGTCTTGACCCTGCATCCCATGGGAACAGTCTAACCCGAACTGCGAAGCCAGGTCCTCCCTGGGCCAATAACAATCATCTTAGGATCAGATTCCGGGTATCAACCCCTCATCAGCCAGGATAGCTTGAATGCGGTGGCATCACAAGCACAGAACCCACGTGTGGGCATCTCCGTCGCTTTTGGGATGATAAATGCAAGAAGAACAATTGATGGCCTGAATGCTGACCTACTGCACCATGCCCTTCGCCAGGGTCTGAATTTGATGCAGTCAACATCACCTTTATTCTGTACAGACTTCAACTGTTGACTCTCTTAGACCTCCCTTAGGCCGCACAAGTGCTGTCCCAGCTTCTTGCTGATTAACAAGAGCTTGACTGACCTGCCACATCTGTCTCACAGGAACCACCGGCACATCAGGGACAGATGCTGTTATATCATCAAGGGTACAACAAGAAGCCCTCTTAGCCTGCATGTAATGAATCTCAAAATCAGTAACTTACGGGGTCATGCCTCCCGTCCACACACCAAGTGGCCAGATCAGGTCAGTGCTGCGTTACAGGTCCAGACATGCGTTCAAACATACCAAAACCACTGTGCACAGGATACAACACATAAAGAAAATATGTGTGAAAGCAAGGAAAGCACCTCACAGACGTAACACCCGAGGGGGTTCCCGGTTTATGTATGTCCGGTTTACCCACTTCTCATCATCGGTTGCTTTCCTTGCAGGGAGGATGAAAATGTGCAAAAGAAGATGTGCACAAAACAGGATAGAGAAACAAGAAGGAAGTGTACAAATACACAACCTAGTAGGATAGAAATATGTGTTCAAAACTAACAAGTACCTACACCCAACACCAACAAAACATAAAAATATATATAAAATAGTGTGGTTTGGCTGGCTGAATCAATTTTATTCTGGTGCTGCCAAACTGCACTGTTTAAAAAAATGGTTAAATTGATACCATTTGATGTTGTAATTGGACCAATTACAACATCAAATGGTATCAATTTACGTGTTACGTCCGTGAGGTGCTTTCCTTGCTTTCACACATATTTTCTTTATGTGTTGTATCCTGTGCACAGTGGTTTTGGTATGTTTGAACGCATGTCTGGACCTGTAACGCAGCACTGACCTGATCTGGCCACTTGGTGTGTGGACGGGAGGCATGACCCCGTAAGTTACTGAGTCTGAGATTCATTACATGCAGGCTAAGAGGGCTTCTTGTTGTAGACTTGTGGAGTGGGGGACTGCCCTAGATAGCCTTTTTTTCCCCTCGTATCCCTTTTTGATTAATATATCATCAAGGGGACAAAGGACTCTCCGAGTCTCAGCAACGTCTAGCCAGTGGGGGAGACCTCCGCTGTTCACAGCTGTTGTAGTGACCAATATAACCTGGTACCGGCCACACCACTAAGACTCCAAGAACGGCTTGCGCCCTTGCTTCTTCAATATAACCCAGAAGCCCAGAATGAGATCATGGCACTGCTCCTGTTGAGGCAGGCCATTGCCTCTCCAACCTGGTGAGGCACAAAATGCACTACATCAGCCAGTCCATTGCAGTAATCAAGAATCATGTAGTCTGTAATATAGACAAGCGCAGTTGCAGGCACAGCTGGCTGTCTTCTAGCTCGGCCCATGATGATTTCATGGGGAGAAAATCGTGTCCTCCTATCTGGAGTACTGCATAGGCTTATCAACACAAGAGGTAATGCATCAGGCAACTTCTGAGATGTTGAAGCACATACTTTAGCCAATCTGGATTTCAAAGTGCAATTGACTTGCTCCACAATTCCAGACGCTTTCGGTCAATAACTGCAATGTAGCCTCTTTTTAACTTGCAATGCTGTGTACAACATCTTCAGGACCTCATTATTAAAATGAGTTCCTTGGTTTGACTCCAGAAAAGTCATGAAACCGAACCTTGGTATTAATTTCCTCAACAACAGTTTACAATAGTATTTCTCCTAGTCGGGTATGCTTCAACCCAATGTGAAAAGATGCACACAATCACTAGGACATATCTCAACCCATTTGTTAGACCTGGCATCTTTTGCTGTGATTTTCTCTGTCTTTTTTGCTTCTGACCTCCTGTTTTTTGACTGTGTGTTGCATTTTGTTTTTGCTGGTTTTAGGACTCTGGCACCTTACCACTGCTGACCAGTACTAAAGTGCAAGGGCTCCCTGTGTAAATTGTATTGGTGAGCGGTTTATCTATGATTGGCATATTTGATTTCCTAGTAAGTTCTAGTAAAGGGTACTAGGTGTGCCCAGGGCCTGTAAATAAAACGCTACTCGTGAGCCTGCAGCACTGATTGTGCCACCCACATGAGTAGCTTTGAAAATAACTCAGTCCTTCCACTGTAGTGTGTGTGAGTGCAGTTTTAAACTGCCATTGCGATATGGCAAGTGCATCCACTTGCCAGGCCCAAACCTTCTACATGTAAGTCACCTCTAAGGTAGGATCAAAGAAGCCCATACACAGGGTGCAGTGAATTTAAAAAGTGGAACATGTACTGTTGTGTTTTACATGTCCTGACAATGAAAGACTGCTAGTTTCATTTTTCACTATTGCAAGGACTATCTCTCCAATAGGGTAACACAGGGATTGCCTTGAAATATCTTTTAAGTGTAATTTCCAATTGGGAGCAAATAGAGATTTGGAGTTTGCGGGTCTGAACTCACAATTTAAAAACACATTTTTTATTAGTAGTTTTTAAATTGGGTGTTTGAAAATGGAACTTTTAGAAAGTGGGAATTATCTTGCTGATCCATTCTGTACCTCTACCTTTCTGTAGAATCCATGTCTGGGTTGGGATGTTTGTATTCACTCAAGACAGTCACACAAAGGGAGCTGAGGTGTGCCTTGCATATGCTGATGGGCTGTCACCAGGCTGATGGGCCTTCCTGAGCCAGAGTGGTGGGAAGAGTTGTCACTGACACCTGAATAGGACTGTGCCTGTCCTCACACAAAGCTGTCTCCACACCTGTAGGAAAGTAGGATCTGCCTCTATGGTTACCCCCACCTTTTGCCTGGTGCTAAGCTGTTATTTGACTAGTCTGACTGGGATCCCGCGAATCAGGACCCCAGTCTATCTGCTTTCTCCCTAAATTGTTGTGTTCGGTATGTAGGTACATCCCAGATTGGATACTGAGGTACACTTGTACGTCCCTAGTATATGGTACTAAAGTACCTAGGGTATAGGCACCCCAGAGGTCTTCCCATTGACTGAAGCATATATTATGCCACCAATATGAGAAAATGGAACTACAGGCCTGCCATTGCAGCCTGTGTAAGCTGCTACTAGCACTACTCACTAAAGATATAGGGAGACCCTCCAGGATTTCGCGATTTGCAAAAAAAATCACAAAATCGGCAGTTGGACAGCTGTATTTTGACCAGATTTTAAATGTAATTTTTAGCCTCGTTATCTCCCCTAAGACAGTGAAAATGCAATCATTGAAAAACTGGAGCCGGAGGTGGGGAAGCTCGGTTATTTTTAGTCACACGTGTTAGGCTAGTGGCGCTGCGGCATGCTTACTGGAAAACCAATTATTCTAGCGCCTTGAACAGAGAGCATTGTACTAAGCAGAATACCTTTACTTACCTGTAGAAGTTGTTGTGGGCAGCCTAACGTAGCACATGAAAAACATAGGTTGTTTATCTTAGAACGACATATGCTGTAGGACAGACTTCTACATGCAAATGCTTGCTCATATTCATTTTGAAAGAATACTGATTTTCCACTCATAAAAGGATTTACTCTCTCTGAAATTTCCATAATTAGTAAACCCACTTCCTCAGTCGGTGATTTGCTTACATCAATGGGAAAGATGTTCCCTTTTCATAGTGGGGAGAGGACGTGGCATTACCGCAAAAGCTGACGATTTTAAAACTGAGAACGAAGTTAAAGCCTCGGCGTCGGCTCAGCGTCATGTGATTCTGGGCAAATTATTTATATATATCACCTTCTGTAATGCAACTGATGCCCATGTAGAGCACTCGAAAGGCTTTGGGTCGCGTTGGCGCTATTTAAAATTGTTAAAAAGAACATGGAATAGGGAAGAGAACACTCAACATTATTAGGGTGCATTGGAGGGAGAGCAGTTTTCCATGATACAATAAGATTTTACATGTGAAAACATTAAGTTAGCAAGTGCGTTTTCACTGCATTTGCAGGATTTCTCATGAGAATCGTGTGTACACTTTTGCATGAGAAACTGGAATTGAAAATGTTTTCCGGGGTAATGCTTGCAAAGCTAAGTCTGGTGTCCCACTGTAGGTGGAAATTAGAGTATTTTTGTGAGTTCCGGAAATGAGTAAATCTCCACCAGTAGATCTTCAGAATGCTAATTTCTTTGAACATGTGGATCAGAAACTGCATAGTCTATACTGTAAAACATAAACTTAAAACATCACTGTTCAAAGTATCTTCAATAAATTAATGTCTGTATGCAAAGTGTTCATCAAGCAGCTAAATCCACTATCAAGCACCAGCTGGGCACATTGTTTGAGCAGTCCTAAAATAGATGGGATGTGAGTTTGGACTTAGAACTATGGAAGTAGATTGCCATTTTTAAAATCAGATTCATGAGTTATTGCTATTTTAGCAGGAGATGTTTTAAGTTAGTGTTTTGCAGGTCTGTCTATTCAGTTTATGGTTCCACATGAAACTACCGGACGTAGCTTTCAGACCGAGATGGAGCCTTCTGACCTCTCAGTATGACGCCCTTACTGTGCCAATCAACAGGGTGACAGAGCAGGAGGGCTCTGGGACATATAAAATAATGAAGTAAAGATGGCGCTTCTGTTTCCTGTACTATGTGCAGGTACCTTAGGGGTGGGCGTAACTCACGTAATAATCTTGCAAAATGGCCTTAAGGAACACTGGGACTGAGTCATAGGAAGAAATGTAAGCCGCGAATCAGACGATTTCTGTTTGGGTTTGGAGAGTCCTCTGAGACTAGGTGAGGGTCCTAGACTGCTTTGGATGAACTCGTGGAAACTAGATTCCACTCAGAGAGGTCTACTTAAAAAATGACATTTAGAAATACAGCTCCCTCCTACGAGCTTAGGACTGGAGTTGTGCTTCCGTAGACCTGCAGACACTTTAAACATGTCCATTTTCTGCTAAAACAGTTTCAATTGATTTTAGGCTGAAAATGAATGATTATGAGTAAAATAAAGTGTCGCAGAAATGCAGCAAAATTTCCATATTTGTGCCGCTTAATTTCCTAATCCATGCTGCAATATCATGGGGTCTGTATAGGTTTCCTATATCTAGGTTCACTGCACTTAGAACCTATAAGTCACCACTATAGCAGGCCTTTGCAATCCTGAAGGCAGGGTGTTTGGTTCTCAGTGAGAAGGTGCCTCTGCATGAACAGAACACCCCTACAGCCTACGGAGTCCATTCTCCCGGGTCTGTCAGTGAAGCAGCCATATACCATAAAGAGGGGCACCGCGTAATTACGCGATGACCGTCACGAAAATGACTGCGAGGAATCCTGTAATGTTTGGTATCAAACATGTTGGAATCAGACCCCCCACACCGTAAATGGTGTGGGAGGTATTATTTCAAGCACTGGAAGAGCCCTTCATTATGCTCTCAGTGTTCCCGGTACCAGCCTTCTTTGCCTGGACAGCACAAAATCGTTGCTGCTGACCAGAGACCCGATTCTGCCCTCCTGCTACTGAGTCAAGCTCGAGCAGGGGAAGGCAAAACAATAGGCATCCTGTCACATGGAGATGTGACCACCTCCCAGACAGGATTTTCAGGCACATGCATCAAGGGTTTAAGAAATCACAAAATTTGCGAATCGCAAAATACTGTGTAGCAATGCATCAACTGTATATTTGCGAAAAACACAATTTTTCTCAAATATAAAGAATTGCAAAAAATTCTGTGAATTATATTGCGATTCTGTCTTTACATGCATGAAACGTCGCAAATTGTGATTTTTCAGAAAATCGCAATTTTGCAAGCACTAAATAAGAAGGATCACAACCAGGTGGTAATCATGAGTGCAAATCAGATACAGCTGAAAATCAACTCAAACTTATTTAAACACACCCAGAATGAGCTACCACATTTCACAATGGCAGGGCTTTACCTGATAGCGAGGAGGATTAGGCTGCAGGCTGCTCGACACAGGTGGAGGCGAGTAAATGAGCGCATTTTCAGAGTCCGCAACTTTGCTAGGACAGCAAGAGGATGAGATATACGATAAGTATAGGCACAATGCAGCAATGATCCATGATCTGCCAGTTCAAACCAGTCCTGGGAACCGTTGGCTCCTGCTCTGGCACAAAACTGGACAAAGGACATTGGAGTAACCTCCCCTCTGTCCAGACCCTCCCCTGGGAGGGTTCCCTGAATCATCCCAACCCTTTCCCTAGGGTTCTTAAGGGCTTACCTGGGTGTAGGTCCCAGATCGGTCATGGGATAAGATTCAGATCAGACACCACGTCTTCCTCTACCTTCTGGGCACTCTGGACTTCGCTGGACTTTGTTAGGGTGCTGACTTCTTCTCCCTTCCAGTCTTCTGCATTGTCTGTGCCTGTGCATCATACAGGAACATTACAAGGCCTGTGGAGTACCAAAGACACTTGATGGAATGTCCCTTGGTGTGAAGGATTCATTCTTCGGCATTCGCAGGCACCGCAACTAAGTTGACTGGTCTGCTGTTCCTGAGCTCCTCCGGACTCCATAAGGTTCTGCAACACAGGTGGTGGTTTCCCACAGCTCCCGTGCTCATCCTTACCCTCTCACCAAGTTTGAGGCCAGTATCCCTGGTGGAGGTTGCAATAACCGACCCCCTGTGCACCCAGTCAGCTTGCAGTTGCAAAGGCTTGTTGGCTTCCTTCCAAGAAGATCTTCGGGCTCCAAGTAGCCCCCACCTTACGAATCTCCAGAGACCAGAATCTTCAGCCACATTGCATTGTTCTGCACCGTGGCCTGCATCTTTTGGTGAGCTGCTTGAGGTCCTCTCGCGACTACTGTGTCTCCGGCTTGTCGGTCCACTTAAGGGTCACACTTGTTTCTTTTGGGCTCACCCTGTTTGCTTGGGGCCTGCCCTGACTCCCCTTCTTTTGGTGAGTCCCCTGGACCTTGCTGGTCCCGACGTTGCTTCTTCCTCAATTCCTGCTTTGGTTGCATTTGCCACGGCTTGTTGGCGCTCCCGCCGGACAGCGACCATCAGCACCGACAACCTTCTTGGGACAGCTCAGATATGGTGACTGGTCCTCCTCAGCATCGCCTAGTCTACACAGCTGCAGAGTCAAGGTCATTGTCATCCATCCTGCAACACCCGACAACGGAGGGCATTCCTCTCCCAAGTCTCCTGGTCACTTCTGAGAGACATAGACTCTGTCCCCCTCTGCTTGCAGGTACCTGTCACCTAGAATCCACCTTCGGATTCCACCTGACACTTTCTCCTTCAGCTGAACTTTCATGAAGTCTTCCACTGTGTTCAACAGCTGTTTCCGACACCACTTCATGCGTATGCACCCGGCTTCCCTGGTGTGGGTAACGTGGGTACTAGGGCATCCACAGGTGGTGTGGCTCTCCAACCTTCTGTCTTCCACAAGGTTTCTCCAGGGGCCGCTGGGAAGGGTTCTTAATCTTTGAAAATCCTACCCTGACTTACACGTAGAGTTGTACAAAGCACACTGTCAAGTTCCCACACTACACACGCTCTCCGTGGGTTTCCTATCTATTCCCCTTGGGTGGTTCTTTGAGTCCTCAGCACTTTTACATCCTCGCGACATTGTCTTGAACGGAGTCGTGGTTCTTGAACATCTTTCTTAGTATATGGTTTGGTCCAACCCCCCCCCCCCCCCCCAACCCCCCCCCCGGGGTCCACTTTGCGTTTTGTGCTATTCACTGTGTATCTTTGCTAAAGTATTGTGTGCATTGTGTATATATCCGGGTAGGAGATATTTCTATGTGTTAGAGAGTATTATATAGTAAATACATATTTTTATAAATACTTTGTGTGGTTCTTTTTCACTTAATCTACACTATAAGATTGCATTCTGGTAAAACAAGCTGCTTTATACTCCTTCTTGACTAAGCCTGAAGGCTGCTCTCCACAGCTACCACTTAGCGAGCTTTCTAAGGTTGTCTAAGACCGCTTAAATCTCCATAAGGGTTATCTGGACTGGGCAAGGTGTTCCACTTCCATAAGTATACATCTGGCCAGCTTCTCACATTGGTGTGCAGCGGTTGGGATTCAAGCCTGCATTGTTTTACCAGATACATTTTTGTGTTGATTAATTGAAAAAACATCACTAATACTAGGCACATATAATACAAGCTTAGAATAAGTAAGTTCTACTGAACGTAGGGTTGGATAGTTAAGGGTGTAGCACACCCTTTCTCTAACCTCAGAGAGTTTAGTTCCCACAAGGTTAAGTAGGTACAACACCACACCACACTTAGTATGTCTTCCAAAGGAGATGTCAGTGGCTCTCTGACTACTAAATACAGTGAACTTTTGGTCAAAGAACTGAAAGCACTGTGTGCCTCCAGAAACTTGAAGGCAGGGAAAGGATCCAACACTCAACGCCTCCTAGAGGTGTTACTGTTAGATGACTCAGGAAAACCAGTGGGTCAGATAACAGGGAAGAGTGGGTGGGTGTCAGAGTGGGTGGGTGTCTCTTTTCAAAAGATCCTTGAATTTTTTTTTAAAGACTTTGCAGATGGAATCCGGAGATACGAGCGAAGTGAAGTTAGAGAAATCAGGTTAGCGGTCTAGTTTCCTCTTCACGCACTAGAGATTCAAGATAGAAGTGCACCTGTTTCCAATAGAACGGCGCACTTCAACTGTGGCTTGAGACGCGGTAAATGTCTCTCTACGGTGTTCGTTCCCTGAGGAGAATAGTCTTTCTTGAGGAATTTTCTGCTGCGACAACAACAAGACCTTGAATACATTTTTGGACAACACTTCCATACTTGGAAGCTTGTGAGACTTTTCTATCCTTCCTTTTGTTTGAGCAATTTAGAATTAGTTAGATATAGCGCACTATTAGTTCAGGCAGTCTCCTCATTGCGCTCCTTTCTAATTAAAGGAAGTTTTTCTTTGGAGCTTGCCTATGAATAGAGCTACTTTATAAGACTGTGCTGCTACAGTTCTACGCATTTTTACTTGAAAAGCACAGTCTACTAAGAACAGTAATTCTACAAAACTTCTAGTGAAATCTTTATCAAGACAGAAGCTAACGCTTTGAGTCCTTGGGGTAATTTAAAGTAAAAGATGTATACTAATTAAGTAGAATAGGTGAATAGACTGCATGTTGATGTTTATCTTATGCAGATGCTGAGTTCCCGGTCCCAAGCAGAGTAGCGGAGACTTGGAGAGGTCCACTAGTCTTCGTGTCGAGGCAGTCTCTCTTTATCCACTTCGCCTTTCCTCCCTGCTGTTGCTATCACCCGAAATTAATCTATTGGTGAAAGAACTTCGGCTCCTGTAGAATTAGCCTGGTATATGACAGATCGAAGTGCCAGAGCTTTCCACCTGAGTCGAAATGGCTGAGGGGTTAGGCATTAAGGCTTTGGTGGGAATTCTAGAAAGTTTACAAATTAAGTTTACCCAAATAGTAGAAGAAAATAAAAGTCTTAGAGAAGTGAAAAAAAAAGTCCCAGCAAGAAACGCATTTACTTAGGCGAAGAATGGATGAACTAGTAGCTGGGTCTTCCCCACTCTCTGGTTTTGAGGGTATTCGAAAGGCAGCCTCAGAAGCTGCAACTCAAGTAATTCACTCAATTTCCCAAATTGTTCCATTGGCTAATCTAGAAAAATATAGTGGTGATCCTCACTTGGCACAGTATTTCTTACTCCGTGCTCTTTGCATTATCTCTGTAGGTCTGTAGTTTTCGCAGAGGATCAAGCCAAGGTCGCATTTGTGCTGTCTTATTTGGGAGGCGATGCAGCAGCATGATCTATGCCTTTGATTTCCCGCAATGACCCAGTTCTGAATGATTTTGAGCTTTTCAAAAAAGAATTTTTGAGAAATTTTGATCACAGACCAGCAAATCAAGCCATAGACAATGAATTGCTGGAAATCAAGCAGGCAAACAGAGATTTAGTACTTATATTGCCCAATTTAACAAGTTCATCGTTGAAACTGAGTGGCCTGAGAGCAAGAGACCAGCCAACTTCCACCACAGTCTTAGAGACGACCTCAAAGCCCCTTTGGCCCAAATACCAGGAACACCACAAGTTGTCTCAGAGCTCATAGAATTAGTTCTACAGATTGAACATCGTCTTTTCAAGAGAAAGTCAGAGAAGAAGAGAGAATTTCGTACAGTTGTTCCCCGCTTTGATAGAGTCAAACCTGAAGTGAGTAAGTCTGAATCGTCTTCTAGCAAGGAACCCATGCAGAAAGGCTCAGTTAGAGGTTCTCTTACTAAAGAAGAACGAGAAAAGAGAAGATCAAAAACCTGTGCACGTATTGCGGAGCATCCGGTAATTTTCTGAAAGACTGCCCCGAGAAGCCCAAGTCCAGTTTGGGGTTAAAAGACAGATCCCATCAGTAGAGGGAGTTGCCCTGGTGATAAAAAAAGAAAGAGTCAACTCCAGAATCTCAACACGTCGCTAATACCTTACAGTCTGCTGCTCCTCATTTAACTGTGTCTCTCACCGCCAAATTTGGTTCCACAGAAGCCAAGAACGTCTCAGTAATGATTGATTCGGGAGCAACGGGGAACTTCTGTGACTTGAAGTACGCAAAAGAAATCAGAATCCATGCTATAAAAAAGAAGCATTTGGAGATGGTCAGAGCAGTGGATGGTTTGAATCTCACATCGGGTCCCATCATTGAAGAAACAGAGACCATAGAGTTGATTGGGTTGCAGGGTCATCGGGAACTTTTAAGATTCAGTCTAATTGATGCCCCCAATTCCTTTTTTATTTTATTTTTTTATTTTAAATTTTATTGTCTCATTACAGGGAAATACAGCAATACAAATAAACAAACAAAGAATTCATCTTGGATGCATACAGAGCATAAAAAAGCTTATAGAGTCCCACAAATTAATTAAATCCAGTCAGCGATTGGAGCCCAAATTTTCTCCCCCAAAATTCTTCTTTTGATGCCTTTTAGCTTATAAATGGCAGACTCAATATTATACATAAACAATAATTTTTTACGCCAAGTAAAAAAGGAAGGAGGATCTGAATTGATCCACTCCCTAGTAATGCAAGCTCTAGCCACTGCCATACAAATAAACAAAAAATAAGTTACTGGTTTTGAGCTAGAGATAGAAAAGTCCATTCCTAATAACACCATCTCGATGTTTATTGTGATGTCACAATTGAGAACGGCGGCAAGAAAACTTTCAATTTGTTGAAAAAAACTCCTAAGTTTAGGACATTGGAAAAACATATGCAAGTCGTTAGCTGCATACAACCTGCAGCGGCTACAGCTCGTTCCAGTAGTGGTGCTCCACTTAACAACCTTACTAGGAGTATAATAGAGATCATGTATGCACATAAAATGCTGAGATTTCATCATCCCTGTGATTAAACATTCTGAAGCACATTTAACTGAAGACAAGACATCTATACCAGGGAGGCCTAATTTACTAACCCATTTCAGCTGTCATTGTTCCATATCATCCCCACATTCTTGAATCAAACTTAGATAAAGAGAGCCTATAGGGTTTTTTTTCTGAAGAAGTTCCAATAAAGACAGTTTTGTCATTCTAGCTGAAATAATAAATGTGTGACTCCGTAAAAAACTGCGGATCTGAAAGAATTTAAAAAAATCATTTCTTGCCAGCAGAAATTTTTGCTCTAATTCTTGAAAAGATACAATTTGGCCGTTGCTAAATAAGTCACCCAAATATAGTAATCCTTTCTGCTCCCACCTGTAGACCGTCAAATCACAAAAAATATTTGGCAGGTGCCCAGGCGACGCTAAAGGGGTATAAGCATTTAGTTTAAATATAGACAGATGCTTCCGTATTTTTTGCCAAGCTCCAAAGGCTGACTTCAGCGTCTTATACTTTGTCTTTTTGTGGTAGCTTTGCTCGACAACCTTGAGAAAGCTACCTTTCGCTTTCTCACCCATGATCAATTCAAAGATAGATGGAGTTTGACAAGCAGGAATATCTGCTCTGTCACCAATTATAAGAAGTCTGATAAATTGGAGCGTTGCTGCTAAATAATAAGAGAAGAAATAAGGAACATTCCATCCCACACACTCCTTGCTTAATATCATCTTTTTTAAGGCTTTCCGATGGCGTTTATAGCCCCATAAAAACCTAGAGGTGGTCCTTTCTAAACTTTTAAAACAAGAGGGAGGAAATTCCAACGGTATAGTGCGATACATATATAACACTTTTGGTAAAATCAACATTTTTAATATGTTAAGTCTACCATGCAGTGATAAGTGTAAATGGTCTAAGCGTTGTAGCAAACTATTAATTTGGGATATCACGGGATTTATGTTAAGTTCAGGTATTTTCTCTATGGGCAATGATATTCTAATTCCTAAGTATATAACCTCTGAAATATTAGGCATAACATCTGCGTCTTCTCCATGTTGTGTTTATACCCAGAAAATAACCCAAATTGTTTAGCAAGTTCATTAATTGCCGGAAGAGCAGTCTGCACGTCGGTAGTTGTTATAACAATATCATCAGCGTAAGCCAATGCACGATAATTACTATTAGCTAAACAAATAAGCCTAATCCTTTGTTCCATAATAAACCTGTTAATTAGGGGGTCAATGTAAAGTGCGAAAAGTAAAGGTGAGCAGGGGCATCCTTGACGAGTTCCCCTAGTGATCAAAAAAAAGGGGAAAGCTGGCCATTAATTCGAATACACGCTTTTGGAGTGATATACATAGTTTTTAGGGCCGTTAGAAACCCTGGACCTAGTCCCTTCCTAGCTAACACATCCCATAGATAGCTCCAAGCAACCCGGTCAAAAGCTTTTTCAGCATCTAAAAATATAAGTCCAACACTAGACCAGGTTGCCTGGGACCATTCCAAAAACGTAATCACCCGTCGGATATGATCCGCGGTGTCTCGGGAAGGGATAAAACCATGTTGGTATTTAGAAACTAATGGAGATATAATGTTAGATAAACGTGAGGCAAGGATCTTGGAGAAGATTTTGCTGTCAGCATTTATGAGGGAAATAGGACGAAAGGATGACGGTAGCAGGGGAGGTTTACCCTTTTTAAGAAAAACAGCTATAATAGAGTCGAGCCATGACTGAAGGGCAGTACCTTGTTGGGCTCTTTGAAATAAATCCAACAGTTCTACTCTTAGTATATTTCGGAAATGTTTGAAAAACTCCAGGGGAATGAGATCAGGACCTGCAGCTTTTCCAGAAGCCAATGACAGTAACGACACCTCAATCTCTTCCCAAGTGATGGGCAAATCCAACTTCTCCCTCTCCTGCATAGATAAAATGCCATTCAAGGCCTGATCAGTAAAATGAGTTATTCGGTCTGTGCAGTCTCCTGCCGTATCATCAGTATAAAGTTTTGAATAAAAATCAAAAAACACTTTGAGTATATCTGCAGGATTATTAACAGTCGCCCCTGCAATGTCGTTAATTTTATCAATACTAGCACAAACAGCTTTCTGTCTTGCCCTCTTGGCCAGATGTTTTCCTGAGTTTTCTCCCACCTCATAAACCTCTGTTCGAAAAGCTGCAAGTTGCTGAGCAAACTTTGAAGCGAATCCCTGATGAATCTTGACCTTATGAGCCAATAGCTCCTTAACACCTTGGCTGCTAGTGGTTTTCCCCTCCTATGCTGGAAAGTAAGATTTATCATTGTTCAAGACAAGGTCAGCTCGTCATAAGCACAGCTCCACTGTGCCTCATGACGAGCTGAGCTCGTCATGAGCAGCGAAGGGGTTAATGATATTATCTATAACTGAGCCCTTATTACAGGCCTGCATGAGGCGAATCTCTAACAGTCTCAATTTATTCATCTCTCATTCCTCATTATTTCGAATCACCCTCTGTTTTTTTATTGAGTAGCTAAAAGTTTCTCCTCGAACCCCACACTTAAATGCATCCCAGACTACCTCTAACGAGGCAGAGCCCTTGTTATTATTAAAAACTCAGGGATCCAAGTATTCATATGCTCAACATAGGATGCACCGAACAAGAGCTTACTGTCAAAAGACCAAGACCGGGGACTAGGTGACATGGTTGATTCAAAACAAAACATAATGGGGTTATGATCCGATACAATTTTAGGTAGAACTCTGTATTCCATTTGTGTTAGCTCATTAAAAAAGTTCCTTGCAACAAAGAAATAATCCAGCCTAAAATGTTTTTGACGTGGGGCAGAAAAGAAAGTAAATCCATAAGTTCCCCCCCTTTTCTCAAAACCCACATCTATCAACCGGTATTCTTGAGCAATCCCCTTAACTACTTTAAATACATTATTTTTTCTCCCCGCATATGCAGTATTTCCACAAATATCAAATGTATCGTCCAAATGGTGGTTAAAATCCCCACATAATATTAACCTAGGTGGCCATAAAGCCAGTTCCACACTTAATTGTTGGAGAGCTGTGGGGTCATCAACAGTAGAAGCATAAACTGAGCAAATAGTAATGAGCGATCCCCCAAGTTTAAGTTCAGCAATGACCCATCGTCCCAACGGGTCTTCTTTAACTCTCTTGACTTCCTCCAGCCCAAACCTCTTTAAAATGGCCACCCCCTTATCATGGAACTTTGTCGAGAGCATCCCACAACCTCCATTCCTAAGTTCTTAAGCCATCCCCTATTTGACCAAGAGACATGAATCTCCTGTATACATATTAAGTCAGCCCGCATAGCTTTAACCCCTTAAGTGCTGCGTCGGTGCGTTGGCCGACGGCAGCACTACTGCAGCACTACCTCCCCAGTGCTGCGCACATCCATTGGACGTTCATTCAGCACTAGTTCGAATGGACAGCGCAGCACTGGGGAGGGAATTGCGCCGCAGCTAAGGTGTTAAACACCTGAGCAGTTATCCCCCTTTTTCTTTTATCATTTAACCCACACACATTAATAGAGCAAATCGAAAATTTAGCCATTATCTTTTATTAATATAATTCCGCAGTTGGTCTTACATTTGCAAAAACATTTATGAAAACAAAACATTCCTACATTTGAACTCAAACATACATAATTCAAATGCACCAAAACTAAGCATCCTTCAGCTGTACTTCCCTGCACCCAACACATCACCCTATTCCCTTCAACCCCCCCCCCCAAACCACCCCGCCCAACCCACCCTCCTCCCAAAACCCCACCACCAGAAGCTTAAGGGCAAAAGCCCTCATTGATGGAAAGTGAAAGTGAGCTAAGTGTTTCTGCCTGATCCACCCAGGCCCATATTATATCTTACCCCCCAACATTCTTGAGAGAAAGAAAACCCCAGAGACCCAGAAAAGAAAAAGAAAGAAGCCTGACTAGAGTTTATAGCCCTTGTCCCGCCTTTTACTACATTTCATCTAGAAATTGCTGTGCTTTTGTTAGATTCCACCCAGCCCGAGCACTGCAGGAACGAAGTATGCACCAGTCCCCTTCCCCTGCCCACCGGCCACTCACAAGATAACCACTATGAGTGCGCCAATGAACCTGAAAAGAGGGTAGTATTTAGAGGAGACACCAAGTCTTCCACCCTTATATAACGTTAGGACACAGCTCCCTCCTCCACGCTTCTGCACTTATGTAAAACAGAAAAAAGACATACCCTTCATATGTATATGTTTCACACTGCGCTATCCCAACACCAGTGACCATGTCCTGCCCCAACATTCACAACCTCTCTTACCAGTGGGCAGTGCAGGCTCTGCTTCGTGAAGGCACTGGGCACAGGAGAAAAAAGAAGGCAATTCAAGATAACGTCTCTCGAATCGTAAGGCCAATCAGGAGTTCATTTGTACAGTGTCCTTCGTTTTCGCTTTTCACTTACGAGGGGAAAAAGGACTTATAACAAGCTTTGTCTTACGCCAGAAAAAACCCCTTCGTCTTCTTTACAAGGGTCAAAGGGAAAAGGGACTGGTAGGAGGCACTCGGGAACACCGAGAATCCCAGCGTTCGAAAGCTAAGCCCTTCGCGGAATGACCCGAAACGTCACTACCGCCTACAACGATGCAAAGAGGTGTCTAAGTGAGGACGCGCTGAAACGAAGCTAAACGCTTCGTAAACCCATTGCGTCCTCTCTGCACAACCTCCAAAAAGGGCACAGAATACAAAACAATATTTGGCCAACGGGAGCCCCCGAACAACCAAGACCAATAAAAAACGCTGGGAAAGATACGAGGGGGGGAAAGGGAAATGTAAACAACGGGACGTGCAACTATCTAACTAAAGAAGGGAAAGGAGAACCAAGCAGGGGAAGCAAAGGCAGGGACAAAAAACTCATCTCACGAGCCCGTGAGAAAGGAGGGGAAAGGAATCCAGGACAGCAGGTAACTTCCAGCAAACAGCAACCAGGAGACCAGGATACCAGAATCCATACAATGGCAATATCAAGCAATGAGGTAAAGATAGGACCAACATTTATTCCACTGCCCGCAGGTCATGTGATGTCAGTACATGGTCACTGAGAGAGGACTAGCCCCAGACCCTAACAGTACCCCCCCAACGATCCTCCCCACCGGGCGGGGTTTCAAGGGATGTTGTCTATGAAACAATCGAACCAAACGTGGTGCATGCACCCCCCCAGCTGGCTCCCAAGTCCTGTCCTCCTGTTTGTATCCCTTCCAATCCACCAGATAGAAAAGGCGACCCCTGACCCGCTTGGAATCTAGGATAGCCTGAACCTCAAATTCCTCCTGTCCATCAACCACCACAGGCGGAGGAGGGGGCAACACCTGAACCGAGGGTATGTAGGGTTTCAACAATGATGTGGAAACACGGGATGCACCCCATAGTCTTGTGGTAAACTGAGCTTCATAGCCACCGGATTAATAACCTGAGTTACTGGAAAAGGACCCACAAACCGAGGCTGCAATTTGTGTGATCCTTGTAATCTCAGATTACGAGACACCAGCCACACTAGATCACCCACCTTATATGAGGGAGCTGGGACCCGATGTTTATCCGCCTGTACCTTCATAGCAGCCTTGGCATCAAATAAGCTTTCCCTGGCCAAACCCCAGATGTCCCTCAATCGCCCAAACACATCATCAATGGCTGGTACGTGTCCTGTAGGTTGGATAGCTACAGCTCCAGGATGGTATCCAAGTGAACAATAGAAAGGGGTCATACCCAGAGCGGAATGCAGACTGTTGTTATAGGCAGGACAAAGACGTGACCAGACACCTCAAATATTGCTCCATAGTCTGATTGGTTCGCTCAGTCTGATCATCAGACTGAGGATGGTAAGCCGAAGACAATCGTATCTCCGTCTTGAGTACCAAACAAAGCTCAGTCCAGAAATGAGACATGAACTGTGCTCCCCGGTCAGATATTATCACAGCCGGTAACCCATGTAACCGTACGACTGAGGACATAAAAACCACAGCCATCTCTTTTGCCGTAGGGATTTTGGAAAGCGGAATAAAATGCGCCATTTTGGTGAATAAATCCACCACCACCATTATGACGGTGTAACCAGAGACAGATGGTAAATCGGTCACAAAATCCATACTTATGGTGTGCCAAGGGGCAGGAGGTACCTCCAAGGGTTGCAGGAGCCCCGAGGGCTTACAGTGCGAAGGCTTGCTGATGGCACAGATAGGACAAGCACGCACATATCTCTGAATGTCACTAGTCATGGACTCCCACCAAAACCACCTCATACACAAGTCCTTCGTTTTCCGTATCTCCGGATGCGCCACCAATGCGGAGGAATGACACCACTCCAAAACCACATCCCTCAATACGGGGGGAATAAACAATTTACTCTCATGGTACAATAACCCCTCCTTTACTGTAACCTGGGGCAACGACAACCAAGGAGCCAGATCCAACTGGTTCAGCCGCTCTTTCACTAGTGCAGGAAAGTCATCCATAGTCAAAGCCCCTATAATTCTTTCTCCTTTAATCATAGCCCTGCCTTCACTCAAGGAACCTTCTTCCTTAGGATCAACATGGATCCGAGAAAGAGCGTCAGATTTAATCTGCTGAGCCGCAGGTCTATAGGTGATGATGAAGTCATATTCATTGAAGAATAGGTCGAGGTGTCAACGCCCTAGCAGAACGAAAAAACTCTAGATTTTTGTGGTCAGTATAGATGGTAATAACATGCCTAGCGCCCCATAAATAGTGGCGCCACTCTTCAAAAGCCAATTTTACAGCCAACAATTCCCATTCTGCCACAGTGTAGTTACGTTCCGCCGGCAACAAGGTTTTAGAGAAAAAGGCAATGGGGTGCATATGACCAGTGGCTTCATCACGTTGGGATAACACCCCACCCACGGCACACATAGAAGCATCAGTTTCTACAAAAAACGGCAGGGCAGGATCAGGATGCACCAACACAGGTGCCGAGGTAAACTGCTTCAGCAATAATCGAAAAGCGTCCTCAGTCTCACTGGTCCAATCAAAGGGGACACCCTTCCTCAAGAGGCGGGTCATGGGCGCCACTACATAGGAGAAATGTGATATAAACAGCCGATAAAAATTAGCGAAGCCTAGGAGCACCTGAATCTGCTTCACGGTAGTCGGCACAGGCCAGGTCACGATGGCCTGTATCTTCTTTGGGTCAATCCGAATACCTCCCGCCGAGATAATGAACCCCAAGAACTCCACCTCAGGGGTACTAAACTGACACTTCTCCAACTTAGCGTACAGTTGATGTTCCTGCAATGTCTGTAACACTTGTAACACGTGTTCAGTATGCTCTGCCCCGATCTCAGAGTAGACAAGAATATCGTCCAAATAGACGATAACTGTTCGGTCTAGATATTTGCTGAGGACCTCATTGATAAAAAACTGGAATGCCGCTGGCGCATTACATAAGCCAAACGGCATAACAGTGTACTCAAACAGGCCATACTTGGTTTTAAATGCCGTCTTCCACTCATCTCCAGGTCGAACCCGAATAAGATGGTAGGCGCCCCGCAAATCTAGTTTGGTAAACACCGTTGCTTTGTGGAGCTGGTCCAGTAACACAGAGATGAGTGGAAGAGGGTACCTGTTCTTTACAGTAGCCGTATTCAAAGTTCTATAATCCACACAAGCCCTCAATGTCCCTTCCTTCTTTGGAATAAAAAAAATGGCCATTGACACAGGCGAGGAGGAGGGACGGATGAAACCCAACTGCAACATCTCATCGATGTATTCTTTCAGATGTATCTCTTCGGGTTCTGACAGTGCATATACGCGGCTGCATGGCAGCGGAACCCCTGGCACCAAATCGATCTTACAATCGTAAGACCGATGCGGAGGAAGACCTTGAGCACATCCTTTGTCAAAAACATCCTTAAAGGCAGAATACTGTGGGGGGACAGATCTCACATCAGCCACAGCACAGGACAAAGGATTAATCTGCTCCCCAGCCACGTTATAACAATTCTTCAGGCAATGCACTGAATCTAATGTCACCAGTCTCTGGACCCAGTCAATCTTCGGGTTATGCTTCTGCAACCACGGAACCCCCAACACCAAACCGAAAGAAGGGGCATCAATCAGATCGAAGATCACCTTTTCAGAATGCCCATTCTCACACAATAAGCGTAGGGGAGCGGACTGACAAGTGATGCAACCAGAGGTTAGCTCAGTCCCATCGATAGCCCTCACTGGCTCCGGTTGTTCTTTAAGCTGACAAGGAATCATCAGTTTCTCTGCCATAGAGATATCTATGAAGTTTCCAGTAGCACCGGAATCCAGCAACACCGACACAGGGACATGGTTCTGTACCGAAAGTAACAAATGAGCATTAATAACGAAATGTCTTGGGGCTTGGTCTAAGGCTCCAACAACCTCATACTGTTTGTTCCGTTCTTCACATGTATGACGGCCCACCTGTATACAGGCTACCTTTTTGCCAAACCCTACACCTGACGGCTTCACAGGACATTCCCGTGCGAAATGACCTCCCTGTCCACAATATAGACATAGGTTTTTCTCTCTCCTCCTCTTTTTCTCCTCCGGGGTCAATGGTCCCCTCACCCCTCCTATTTCCATAGGTTCGGGCGCTGTCTTGCTCTCCCCCACTGACTTTGCCTCAGCCTTCACATAACTACCCCAGGAGCCTGGAATCAACTGCGTTCTCCACGCCGCTCTGATACCTGATGGTTTAACTTGACTACAAGGTCAATAAATGCCGCACAGTCCTCACCACCTGTGATACTATGTCCTTGAGCTCTTGACAAAGACCCTGATAAAACAGGGACGTCCTTTTTTCAATTGGCCAATGAGTCTCGGATATCAACTGATTAAAGGAGGCTATATAAGACAATAAATCCTGCCTGCCCTGCCGTAGCTTCAGGAGCTCTGCATCGCTCGCCTGCATGAATGCATGCTTGGCGAACAAACCCCGCATCAATTCCTTAAACGCTGAATAGTTATACAGCACACGATCATCACTTTCCACCAAAGGAATAGACCACTGAGCAGCGTTACCAGCCAAATAAGATATCGTGAAGGCGACTTTCGCAGAGTCATCGGGGAAGGCGCTCGGGAGCCCCCGAACAACCAAGACCAATAACAAACGCTGGGAAAGATACGAGGGGGGGGGAAGGGACGTGCAACTATCTAACTAAAGAAGGGAAAGGAGAACCAAGCAGGGGAAGCAAAGGCAGGGACAAAAAACTCATCTCACGAGCCCGTGAGAAAGGAGGGGAAAAGAATCCAGGACAGCAGGTAACTTCCAGCAAACAGCAACCAGGAGACCAGGATACCAGAATCCATACAATGGCAGTATCAAGCAATGAGGTAAAGGTAGGACCAACATTTATTCCACTGCCCGCAGGTCATGTGATGTCAGTACATGGTCACTGAGAGAGGACTAGCCCCAGACCCTAACACTTTAAGCTGGGACATGAAAAAAGTGGTTTTCCCCTTGTGTACCACCTTGAGTTTTGCAGGGTTTAGCAAAAATACCTGCCCCCCTTTAGACTGGATTGGAGCCATTAGCTGTTTAAGCCTCCAACGTTGCTGCACTGTTACCGGGCAGAAATCAGGCCTTACAAAAAACTCATGCCCCAATCCCTTTCTAGTCTTTGAGGTCTAGCTAGGTCATACAGAATCTCACGGAGCAAGTAATTTTGCAAACAAATAAGAATAGCTCTTGGATTCTTATTTTCCCCTCCCTGATCACGTTTTTGGTTAAAGGGAAAACGATGAGCTCTAATAATTTCTTTATCCCAGACCCACCCCTGGAGATCTGGGAAAGCGTCCGAGAACAAGTCTACAACAAAACGACGGATGTCTCTTCCCTCCGATCGCTCTGCAATCCCCAAAATGCGCAAGTTATTGCGCCGTGCTCGATTCTCGAGGTCAGTCAGTTTCCAGTCGATCTTTCCTGGTATTGTCAAAGTCCTTAATTGACCTATTCTGTGTAGAAAGTTCATCCTTCACAGCAGAGATACGAGCTTCGGTCTCATTTACTCTTGAAATGGTTTCATTACTAGATTTGGCTAGGCGACGAACAACGTTCTGTAATTTTCGTACAGCCCCTTGCGTACGAAGCACTTCTGCCTTAGTCTCCTCTCTATGAGCCATAATTAACCTGTACATAGAGGTTTGCAAGTTGTAGATGCATTTAAGTGTGATCTCTTCATCTCCTTCCAAAAATTGAGGGAGTTCAGATTGGGTTTCCGGGGGCACTCCAGCGCCTTCCCACTGCGGTTGAGCAACTGCCCCAAGATTATCACCCAAAGGAGAGTTTTATACCTATGTGGCCTTGCGAACTGTATTTGGAGTTCCCTCATTCACCAAATCATCAGAGCTCGGAAAATCTTCCTCAGAGTTTTGATTGCAATCATCCGCCCAGTCTTTTGAGAATGAGTGGCCTTCATTAATCACATCCTCGCCAATCTTGCCGTCGGATGCTAGTGAGACATCGGACATGGAGTAAAATTGACCTCCCGATTCAATAGATTCAGCATAATTTGAACTTAGAGCTACTCCATTTTCCTCTCTGATGCCCCCTTCATTAACTCATGGCGAAACTCTGACCTCACCCACTGCTTGACAAAGTTCAGCTACATCCTTATCAATATCTTCTTCAAGGGGGGAAGGCCCTCACCCCCTAATTTTGCAGGAGTAGGTAAAAGATTAGCACCGCGATTTTTTGATACAGCGCCCGACGGGTCAGCAGCTCCTTTCACTCCTTGCACCTTCCCTTTAGTGGGGTCTCGAGGTGTCTGTATAGTATTCTTGACTAGAATAGTTGCATTTTTTTTTCTAAATAAATCAGGTATTGTTGGCTCCTTAATGACCTCATTTTGCTGGCGAGCACGGGTCTCCGGAACAGGTCTATCTAAGGAGTTGAACTCTGCTGCTGATCTTGTTGCAATACTTTCAGCATTACTAGGCGTCGTACTAACTGGATTGTCTGAATTGGCTGAGCTTGCAGCTGCTTTTGTTCTGCCCCCTCTGCCTTTAGGTGCCATGTTTTTCGTATGGACTATTAAAAGTCTGAACAAATATATCAGAAGAGTCAAAATATAACTAATAGCTTATAGAATAGATTTATGCCAAGCAGGATAAGCTATTCCTCTTGTATAATACCGGATGGCAATATTCCCAGCCACCAACACTGACCGGTTTCTTAATTAATTTGCTGCTATTAATAATGTCCCAACAGTCCCAAGCAGTCCAAAAGGAAAAAAAGTGAAGGCAAACCTGCTCGGATATCAGTTTAACCCAGACACGTATGAGATTGCAGCAATATTTCAGCTCCCAGACCCTTTTTTCTTTTCCCTCAGCCGGTTTGCCGAAAAAAAGTAAGTGCAAAACCTGCTCGGCTGTCGGTTTGTCACAGAAGCGTATAAAGTTGCAACAGTGTTTCGATGTTTCAATTCCCAATCCTTTTTCTTTCTCAATCAAAAGCTCACTTGCCGTGCTCCAAGCTGAGCACCGACGATTCAGCAGCTCCGCCTCTCCAGCGCGTCTCACTCTCCCGCTCCAAAAGCCTCAGCACTCCACCACAGACTGTGGTTCTTATATCGGCTCGGCTCGGCTCCGCTGGCCCTCCACAGCTCCCGTCTCAGCTGAACTCAGCCGAGAAAAGGCCTCCTCTCAAACAAACGCCGTGCTGAGTGATCGGGTCACGGATCGCAAACCCGGGAATGAGAGCAGAAACAACTCACCAGAACAGGGCGGCGAAGCAGCAAAGCCGTCCCCACACAGACCGTGAGCCTGGTCTGGATTCAGACAGAACACGTAGCTCCTCACTCGGCTGCAGTAGCGGCCGCCATCTTGCTTCAGCCAGACATGATGCCCCCAATTCCAATTAATTCTCAGTCTGCCCCGCCGGTTATCAGAGCATAACCCGAAGATATATTGGGAGAGATGCACTGTGGAGATGACCAAAGCATATTGTCTAAAAAAAAATTCATGATGAGAGAATAAAGTGGGATGGTTCGCCCGCTACCAATTTGGCGCAACTAGCTAATATGATTTGTGTGATGGAATTGAAGGAAATTCCAGATGAATATCAGGATCTAGCAAGTGTATTTGATAAGAAGAATGCTGAGAAGCTTCCACCCCATCGAGACTATGATTGCAAAATATAATTAGAACCTGTGGCGATTCTTCCTTGTAGTCGCATTTATGCGCTCACCGAAGCGGAAAATCAATACTTAAAAACATATCTGGATGATTATCTGAATAATGGTTTTATCCATCCTTCTCAATTTCCCGTCTCTTTGCCACTATTTTTCATTCCGAAGAAGGACGGGAGTCTTCATACCTGTATAGACTACAGAGCCCTAAATCAGGTCACAGTTAAGAATCGGTAACCCCTACCATTGATTTCACAGCTATTAGATCAGGTCAACGGGGCAAAGATTTATACCAAACTTGATTTAAGGGGTGCTTATCATTTGGTAAGAGTAGCTGAAGGCGATGAGTGGAAGACGGCCTTCCGAACGAAATATGGCCTTTTTGAATATCAGGTCATGTTGTATGGTTTGAGTAATGCGCCAGCAGCTTTTCAGCATCTGGTGAATGATGTCTTGCGAGAATTCTTGGATCGGGTGACAGTTGTCTATATCGACAACATATTGATATTCTCTGAAAATGTGAAAGATCATGTAAATGAATAACCTATTTGTAAAATTAGAGAAATTTTCTTTTCATACAGGACAAGTAGAATTCCTTAGATTCGTCTTATCTACCGAAGAAGTGGCAGCTCAAAGGCGGAAGCTATTAAAAATTGGTCCACACCAAGAAATGTCAAGGAAATCCAAAGTTTTATTGGGTTTGCCAATTTTTAGCGGTGGTTTATTCCAAACTTCTCTGCCAAGGTTAGTCCTCTCACTCAGTTACTGAAAAAGGGAAGACATTTTTGTGGTCTGAGGATACTGAATTGGCCGTTCATTATTTAAAAGAGGTTTTTACTTCTGCTCCCATTCTCATGCACCCGGATCCTGAGCAAGCCGTTTTTTTGGAGACTGATGCTTCCGAATTTGAAACTGGAGCAATTCTTTCGCAAAGAGATAAACAAACTGGGCAAATGCATCCAGTGTCCTTCAGATCGATAAAGTTATCTGAACCGGAGATGAATTATTTAATTGCTGACAAAGAATTATTAGCAGTTAAAGAGGATTTTCAAGACTGGCGGCACTATCTGTTGGGAGCCAAGCATTGGGTGACAGTGTTTACTGACCACTGCAAACTTCGGTTTCTGAAGTGGGCTAAGACTCTCAATCAGCTACAGTTAAGGTGGTCATTATACTTTTCCGAATTCAACTTTGTGATCACTCATAAACCTGGAGCTAAAAATGGAAAGGCAGATGCTCTTTCAAGAATGATATGCCTGAAGAGTTAAAGACTCTACTAATTTATTCCATCATCCCTTCAAGCAAGATTTTGGGTGCAACGAATCTTGAAGAATTCACTAGTGAAGTACAAGAATCTTGTTCGTTGAGGGATTTGGAGAATTGGGCTGCAGGAGATTCAAAAAGAAGGATGAAATGAAAAGAATGAAAATGCTCTCTATCTACCTACCAGTGAACCTCAAGAGAAGGCTTTGAAGAGTTGTTATAATGATCGTCTGATGCATCATAAAGGCTTAAAAAAGACCTTACATTTGATAAGACTTCATTTTTGGTGGCCTAACAAGGCAGCCTGAGTAAGACGGTACCTTTTGACCTGTGAATTGTGGATTAAAGGAAAATCTAGTAGACAGCCTCCACAGGGTCTTATACAGCCTTTACTAAACTCTCCTCACCCATGGCACACCGTGTCCATGGATTTAATTGTAGATCTCCCAAATAGTCAAGTGTACAATACCGTTTTGGTTTTTGTAGATTCTTTTTCTAAAATGAGTCATTATATTCCTCTGAAGAGCATTCCCTCTGCATCCCAATGAGTTAAACTATTTAATCATCACGTAGTGAAAGCACATGGGGTGCCACAAATTGTTATTTCTGATAGAAGTTCCCAGTTTGTGTCGAAATTTTGGAAGAAGTTAATGCACAGTTTAGGCATTGATACACAATTTCCCACCAGTTACTATCCGGAAACAGATGATCAAACTGAGAGGGTAAATCAAGAATTGGAGTAGTATTTGAGATTATATTTATTGGAACAAGAAGGACATTTATTTGTCAGACTTACTCTGGACAGCAGAATTTGCATACAACAATTATGTTCATGATTCTACAGGTGCCACACCATTTTATAATGATGGATGAAAAGATGAATCAGTTCCAGCCGTAAAAGATTTGGTGGGAGAGTTGCAGAAGTCTTATGAACGGGCTCAAGAAAATGTGTTAAAGGCATATGAATCTTATAAGAAACATGCAGATAAGAGAAGGAGACTAAGTCCAGAATATGTAGAAGAAGATCAAGCCTGGTTATCTACCCGCCATCTTAGATTGAAAGGAAATAGAACATTTCAACCACACTACATAGGCCCTTTCAAGATAAAGAAAATAATCAGTCCTGTAGTAGCAAAAATTGCAACTACCCAAGCTGGTAAAAATTCATCTCGTATTTCATGTCTCACTTTTAAAGAAAAATCCTCCAAATGTCTGATTAAAAGGGGCTCCCCTGACAGTTAGAGTTGAGTCAGAAGAAGAATTTCAGATTAGTAACATTCTAGATTCAAAGGTGTCTTGAAGAAAACTGTTCTACTTAGTGGATTGGAAGGGTTATGGGCCAGAAGAGAGATCCTGGGAACCATCTTCTAACATTCATGCTCCTAGACTGATTAAAAGCTTTCAAAGAATTCATCCTAAGAAACCTAAAATGGGAGGTACCCTTTTGGGGGGAGGTACTGTCAAGACTACAATAGCAAGCACCTTAGTGAGTGGGTTAAGTAAAAGGACAAGTACACGTTTCAGAAGAGTTGTTAAATATCCTCAATGGAAAAGAGTTCGGTCTCTTTTCAAAAGATTCTTGAAAACATGTTCTAAGACTTTGCAGATGGAATCAGGAGATACGAGCGAAGTGAAGTTAGAGAAATCAGGTTAGCGGTCTAGTTTTCTCTTCACACGCTAGTGATTCAAGGTAAAAGTGCACCTGTTTCCAATAGAACGGCGCACTTCAACTGTGGCTTGAGACGTGGTAAAAGTCTCACTACGGTGTTCGTTCTCTGAGGAAAGTAGGTTTTTTGAGGAATTTTCTGCTGCGAAGACAACAAGACCTCGAATACATTTTTGGACAACGCGTCTAGTACTTGGAAGCTTGTGAGACTTTTCTATCCTTCCTTTTGTTTGAACAATTTAGAATTAGTTAGCTATAGCGCACTATTAGTTCAGACAGTCTCCTCATTAAGTTCAGTCTTCTTTATATTTATTTTGGAAGTTACGCTTGAAGGATTTCTCCAAGGTAAGCCCATCTACGCAGGATAATATCAGCGAGAAAATAAGGTACTGTTATTTTTGAATTCTTGGATTGCGCTCCTTTCTACAATAAAGGAAATTTTTCTTTGGAGCTTGCCTATCAATAGAGCTACTTGATAAGACTTTGCTGCTACAATTCTATGCATTTTTACTTGAAAAGCACAGCCTTCTAAGAACAGTAATTCTACAAAACTTCTAGTGACATCTTTATCAAGAGAGAAAAAAAAGATGTATAATAAGTAAGTAGAATTGGTGAATAGACTGCATGTTGATGTTTATCTTTCCTTATGCAGATGCTGAGTTCCCGGTCCCAAGAAGAGTAGCGGAGACTTGGAGCGGTCCACTAGAGTCTTTGTGTCGAGGCAGTCTCTCTTTATCCACTTCCCCTTTCCCCCTGCTATTGCTCTCACCAGAAATTAATATTTTGGTGGAAGTACTGGTGGGGCTTTGGGACCAGCTTCGGCTCCTGTGGAATTAGCCTGGTATCTGACAGTGGGGCAGGGAATGAAGATAGGCCAGGAGGGGAGCCCCTCTTTGACCTAGAATCTAACCCTGACTAGGTGGAGCCTGGTGACTCCCACCTGGACAATTAAGACCTCCCTAGAAGAGAACATAAGTGGACATGAGATTGCCCAATTTAATTTTCCTGGGACGGTGCAGAGTAAACCTAGGAGGTCTAGGTCCTCCTCTGCAGAATCCAGTGCCTAAGAACATTCAGTAGGGACCTATATTTCTAGTAAGAGGGGGAACTCTTTGGATAGGGAGTACCAACCCCTTGAGCTTAAGAAAGCTAGGCTTAGGCAAGAGCAGTTGGCCCTTGACAGAGAGTCCCTAGAAGCCCAGAAAGCTAGGATGACATTTGGACTAGAGTCCCATGGAGGCAGCAACAGTGTCCCTAGAGTAGAAGAACATTCTTTTGAACATAGGAACAAGATTGTCCCTCCCTACCATGTTGGGGATGACATTCACAAATGGATAACTGCTTTAGAAAATGCGTGTACAGTTCAGAAGGTCCCTCAAGAGCAGTGGGCAGCTATCTTGAGGCTCTCCTTTGCTGACAAAGGTAGAGATAAGTTCCGTATTGTAAGAGAAGAGGATGTTGGTGATTACTCAGTTTTGAAGAGCGATCTCATTGATGGGTTTGGTTTAACCACTGAGCAATACAGGATTACGTTCAGAAACACCCAGAAAGCACAAACCCAGGACTGGGTAGATTTTGTGGATAGTGCCATTAAAGCTCTGGTAGGTTGGATACATGGCAGCAAGGTGCATGACTATCAAGGATTGTACAGTTTGATTATGAGGGAGCAGAACCTTAATAATTGTTAGAACCAGCTTTTGCATCAGTACCTTGTGGACTCAGATCTGACTTTTCCCCAAGAATTGGGAAAGAAGGAAGATAAGTGGGTCAGAACCAGGGTTAAGCATAAAAATTAGAGCAATGGTGTTGACCAGAAGAAACAAGATTCTTTTAAAAATGAAGATAAGGGTGGGGACAAGGGCAAAGATAAAAAGAGTCTTCCCAAGGGCCTCAAAAATCAGCATCTGGGAGAAGTCACAAACATCCAAGAAAGGCAAGAAGAAACCCTGGTGTTACTTTTGTAAGGTAAACACCTGTTGGGCAAAAGATGCTGATTATCCAAAAGCCAAGGAGACCACTCCTACTACCACTGCCCCATAAGACAACTGCGCCCCAAGCACAGCTACACCTGGTGGCACAGGAAACAAGGGATTAGTGGGGTTAACCTTGGGTTTTGAGATGGGTCCTGACTTAGTCAGAACTCCAGCTAAGGCTGTGTTGGTCCTTGATGGTGGCATAGATCTTACCACCTTACTAGTCTGTCCCAGTAACTTGGGCAAGTACAGGCAGCAACCTTTGATAAATGGAAAAGAGGCCATGACCTACAGGGACACAGGTGCCAGTGTCACTATGGTGACAGAGTCTTGTGTCTCCTGACCAGATCATACTTGGACAAATGTACCAAGTGACCAATGCTATCAATATCAGGACTGACCATTCCTTGGCATTTGTGAATCTCAGCTGGGGAGGAGTAACTGGACCTAAAAATGTTGTGGTATCTTCAGACCTACCTGTCGACTGTTTGTTGAGCAATAATTTGGAAACTTCAATCTCGGCTGAAGTACAGTTAAGGACTCCTGCAGAAATGTTGGGCATCTCTGCAAGTGAGTTTACTGTGACTAGGTTACAAGCAAAGACGCTTTCCACTGAACAGGATCTGGGTCCTGGAACAATAGGCCAGGTGCCTTCCAAGAAAAGGAGCAGGATGGGAATGTCTGTCATTTTCCACCCAGACTCAAAGTGAGGGAGGTGACCTTAGCCTCTGTGAAGGTACTGCCACTGTCCTAGATGAACTTGTGCCTGATCAGGTTGAGTTCTTGGGGGCAGGTGGGCCTTTCAGAGCAGATGTGAGCTTGGAGAAGAAAACATGCCCCTCTCTTGAACTCCTCAGACAGCAAGCTGCTGCTGAGGCTGCTGGGAATGTTAGTGGGTCCCACAGGATCTACTGTGATGAAGGTCTTCTGTACTCAGAGGGTAGAGACCCCAAGCCTGGTGCCACCAGGAGGTTGGTTATACCCCAAAAGTTCAGAGGGTCCCTATTCACTCTTGCACATGACATTCACCAGGCAGGATACTTAGGGCAAAGAAAGACTTGGGACAGGCTTGTCCCTCACCTTCGCTGGCTCCATATGTCTGAGGACTCAAAGGAGTTTTGTCGCTAATGTGCCACCTGCCAAGCCACTGGCAAGTCAGGTGGCATCACAAGGGCCTCCTTAATTCCAATTCCAGTGGTTGGGGTTCCCTTTGAGAGGGTTGGAATTGATATTGGTTCCATGAACTTTTCAACAGATTCTGGACATTGGTATACTCTAGTGGTGGTGGACCATGCCACTAGATACCCAGAAGCTATTCCCCTTAGGACCACTACAGCACCTGTAGTGGAAAGCGCCCTCTTAGGATTTCTTTCCAGAGTGGGCTCCCCTAAGGAAGTCTTAACAGACAGAGGTACAAACTTCATGTCAAGGTAAATAAATGCAATGTGGAAAGAGTGTGGAGTGAATTACAAATTTACCACACCCTATCATCCTCAATGCAATGGGTTAGTTGAAAGATTCAACAAGATCCTAAAGGCTATGATCATGGGCCTCCCAGAAAACCCTAGGCGAAAATGGGATGTCCTACTACCCTGCCTTCTCTTTGCCCACAGAGAGGTTCCTGAGAATGGGGTTGGCTACAGCCCTTTTGAACTTCTGTTTGGGCTTTCAGTTAGGGGTAGCTTGTGTTTGGTGTAGGAGGGATGGGAGTTACCACTCAAACCTCCCAAACAGGACATAGTGGACTATGTACTTGGTCTGGGCTCCCGCAAAGGTGAGTACATGAAGAAGGTAAGCAAAAACCTGGAGGCAAGCCAAGAACTCCAAAACGCTTGGCATGACCAAAAGCTGTATAGATTGTTTGTCAGCCAGGCAGAAGGTGTGGGTGTTGGAGCTTGTGGCCCCAGCAGCTCCCCAGGTTAAATTTAGTGGACCCCACACCGTACTCTCTAAACATTAAACCAAAACCTTTAAACACAACCTACTTAGAAAAAACCCAGTAACTTTAATCGCAGAACCCTCCCTTAACATAAAAAAGGCACCATTTTTAACGACCTAATATTTTTCACTACTAAAATGGCAAAATAGTGCAATACCCTAACTAAATTGTTAAACGTACAGGAACTGAGAAACATTCCCTACGGCACTAAGATGCTGATAACACCCTCATGAAAACTAAGAGCTACACTAAACTAAACATGCTACAAAAACGGCACGATACTCACACAGGCCGCCAACAAAGATCTAGAACTATTTAATGAATACTTCACAATTTTAAAAGAATACGTTCTTAATAGCTCTCCCTTAAAACCCAGAAAAACAACTCCCAAGCTGTGACCCCAAACAGGAGTCAATCCACCAAGGTAGAATCTTTAATCGCTAAAGAGCCCCAACAGTCGAAACAGGAGTCCAGAATCCCCGATTCTAGGATCAAAAACCTGCAACACACTAAAATAGCATTACCTCTCACTAACCCCTGGCCCCTTAGCCCCAGTCCTAGCCCCAACACCAGACCATACCTTATTTTGGAAAAACACAGTAGGACGGAATCAGCAGTCATTGCCCAGGACATCTGGAGATGTAATCATATGGTCGATAATTAGAATCTCGAGATAGCATTAACAAATAAAAATCTCCACAGAATAGACAAAAAGTAGCCTCAATCTCCTAGAGATAGATTTATCCAGCATACCAACTAGTTCATCCCAACATCTGCCCGTCTCTCCTCCTTCCCGACTGGAGTTAGATAATCTCAGCTGTCAAGCGAACAAGACCCACCAGGCAAAAATACAATGTTCATAGACAAGCTCATAGAAATCATCACAGCAAACTCAATCCAACGATATTTTCTTAGGAGACTTCAATCTTCACTGGGAAGATCAAAATGATACTCAGATTAATTTGCTCAAAGAATTCATGAAGATCAATCTTTGGTTCAAGCATGCCAGCTACAAACCCATACAAAAAGGCTCTACATTAGATTGGATCATCTATAAGGGAAAAGCTGTTGGTACAATCGAGATCATCCCTTGTGACTGGTCAGATCATCACATCGTTACTTTCCAAATACCCTACATAAAAAGGAAAACATCCTCACAATTGATCAAACCCAGAAAATGGGTTTGTGACAACAAAGGGCTCAATATGGAGAATCCTGTAGCACGATGTGAGAAGGAACTGCAGCCTCCTAATAACAATGACGAAAATAATTGAGGACATAGCCCCTTAAAAACTCAAAAGAATACCAGAAAAAGATAAAAACCCTTGGTTTAACTGATCCCTCAATGAACGAAAATGGAGACAACACCCATGCTCACCCCATCTAAAACAACTAAGACAGGCCAGAAATGCCTACAATAAAAGTATTTTAAAATAAAAAAAGACTTCTTTAGAAGTGAACTGGATAATGTAAAAAACAGACAAAAACAGACCAAAACAGACCAAGGAAACTCTTCGAATGTTATGAGATCAATCTAACAAAATTGCCAAATCTGCGCTAAAACTATCAAAATCGAACATCAGTTGCGATGAATTCTCTTCTTTTTTTACAGCCAAATCCCTGGAGGTGGAGCTCAAAATTCTGCGGAGATCCCTTTGATCCACAAAAGCACTGCAAATAAGCTTCATTCTCAACCAGTTCTGTTAATGCCCAAAAACAACGCATTATAATCAGAATTCAAGTTATATGACAACAAAGATATTGCCAAAATTATTTCAACCATAAAACCAAACAATCCTTTCAATGATTCTCTACCATTAAAATGCTGGCCTACAATAAACCATTTGCTCATCTCCTCTTGGACAAAGATTATTAATGCTTCGCTTTCACAAGGCTCATAACCAGACTGCCTGAAAAAAGGGCAAGTCATTAAAATCTTAAAAAAACTTTTGAGAACCCCTCAGACCTCAACAACTTTCGTCTGGTTACCAACATTCCCTTGCTTGCAAGTTATGGAAAAATGTGTTCAACAGCAATTGAGCCAACACATTTCGGAATTCAAATTTCTCAATGACTGCCAATCAGGGTTCAGACCAAATCACAGTACTGAAACAGCAATTCTTCTCATAGTAGATGACGCTCTACTCGCCCTAGACTGCAATGAAACCTGTCTCCTAATTCTGCTCGACCTTTCGTCTGCATTCTACACTTCCCCAAATCTTATTGGAGTACCACAGGGTTCAACACTATCCTCTGCTCTATTCAATCTATATGTTGAACCTCTAACAGAAATCTTACAGCAGGCAAACATCTCCTTCCACATATATGCAGATGTTGCACAGCTATATTTCAAGATTTCATCGGTGGACAAGATCAACATCATTAACCAGGACTTAAAGAGAACCGTTCATTGGCTAACTAATAATCATCTCAAGCTATACCCGCATAAAACAGAATTCCCTCTGATTTCTTTCCAGAAAAGCGCGACAAGTATAATGGAATGGACCAAGCTGATCACTGCGCTAAAATGTACTCCAAGTCTAGTAGACTTATCCAAGTCTCTTGGAATTGTGCTAGACAAGAACCTGAACATGCAAACCCACATTAACACAATGGCAAAAAATGCCAGCTTCTATTTAAGCTATCTTAGAAAACTGAAACCTTTCATAGCTACTTCAGACCTTAAAATGGCAGTCCAGGCATTAGTCATTTTGAGGATCGAATACGGATGCACAACTCTAGCAGGACGCCCCAAGTTTTCATAAGCTCAGTTATAAGCATGTCTTAATGCGCCACAAGACTAATAAAAAACTCCAGAAAATTTGACCACATCACCCCTCATCTGAAAGCACTTAATTGGCTACCTTAGGAAGCAAGAATCCAACTAAAGATGGCATGCATCACACACAAAGCGATTCACTACACACCAGTATACCTTGCCCAGATAATCACATTATCAGGAGGCAGCAGAGTCTCTCGGAGCCAAGGAGAAATCTTGCTGAAACCTGCCCTCTTCCGAAAGAAGAGAACTTATGACAGAGCATTTTCTGGTGTGGCACCAATAATTTGGATCTCACTCCCCGAGCATTAGAAGAATCTCGTCCATTTCAGCCTTCAAAAAAGAAGCTAAGACCTTTCTTATGAGCAAATTCCTCCCATAATAACAGTAGACTAGATTCTGTTTGTTAATACAAATCGATCTCTATTAGTCGTTAGGACTTGTATATATGATGATGAAAGCACAAATGTTTCTCTCTCAAATCGATGTATATATACATAATATCTTATAAGCACAATTGTTTCTCTCAAAGTGTTTAAAGCTTGTTATTTTTGCTTATGTTTGTGTCAAACCTGCTGTACTAAGATTGAGGCTATGTAAATGTGAAGCGCTCTGATACCCTATTAGGGTCATGTATGCGCTATATAAAACAATGAATAAATAAATAAATACTTTAACAAAAAGGTGAGGTCACCTATTTAGTGGACCTTGGCACTCCCAGAAGTTGCCAGAGGGTAATTCATGTGAACAGGCTGAAACCTTTTGTTGACAGGGCTGACATGGGCTAGCTCATGGCAACTGATGGGAGAAAGAGGAAGAGAGTGACCCTCTTCCTAATCTCCTCTCACAAAATATAATAGTCAATGTTGCCCAAAGTGCACAAGACAAGAACAACAACAAGTGAAGAGAGATTATAAAGGCATGCAAAAATGCAGAACAGTTCATTGCAACAATGTGATGGTTGGAAGCATGTTCATACATCCCACCAGAGGTACTAAAATTTAATTGCTGCACTCCAGCACATGTGACACTTCCAATGTAATATATGTGCTTAAGTGCCCATGTGGAAAAATATATGTGGGCACAACAGAAAGAAAAGTTAAAGTACGAGTGGGTGAACATAATAGTAACATTAGAACCCAATCCACCAAATCAACTGTAGCTACCCATTGGATGGAGGCAAGACATAACATTGCACAATTACAATACAATATCTTGAAAGCATTGCTACCTCGCGAAGGAACTGATCCTCATAAAATGTTAGCGCAAGCTGAGCTTTTTTGGATAAAAAAATTACATGTCATGCAACCACAAGGGTTGATTGATAGACTCGAATACAATTGTTTTTTGTGATTACCATCGCTGCTAACTGTGATACTGCAGTTTTCTTTTTAGACTTTCTGTCACTGCCTACATTGTCACAATGTCTAGTGTAATTAGGCTGCTGTCAAAGATCAAGGTGTTTTGCATCACATTTGAGATCTGCATTTGTTGCTGATATACAGATGTAATGGAAGATTTGAGATTCAAATTGACAAATAAGTTAACTTTATTGACAACTGATGTATATTTCAGCACAGCGGGATCCACCGCAGTTTCAATATGTTTCATAGCGGCTCCAACATTTTTTTTTTTGCCACTTTAATCTATCTAGTTTTCTAGTTTAATTAGTTTAGTACATATAAATACACACAGCGTGGTGTACACCCTTAAAACACGGTGAGACTTTATATAAGCATGTAACTTCTGCCCAGTATCCAGTTTCCGCTGCCGGGTTTTCGCGGTCGGCATCACTTTGGTGAGTTACAGATTTGTCAGCACAAATCTTTGTTACTTAAGCTTTATTATTGGGGTTAGTTCACCGATGGTCACTACTAACAATATTCTTTTCACGTCGTCGCCAAACAGAGGACTTTCATGATTCACAGAAAGTATTTTATTTCTATTTAGATTTTTCATCTCTTGAGTTCACATTTTGTTTTTAGTTCATTTATGGAAGCAGGCTTTTTATAGTCATCACGTTATTGACGGATAGAGCACTTTGTTGTGATTCTTTACTGTCCGGGTACACAGTGAAATGGAACGTTAATGTTTCGTGTTTTTAGAGTGCGTATTTACTTTAGTTTTAGTATCTGGAGGCACAAAATCACATAGTGAGCACTGCACGTATTCACAGGTTGAACCGTGCACTAGAGTCTTGAAATGTAGTCTAGATATTGATATATATACACACTAACATCATGGAGAATCGATACAAGGGACGTGTATATCGTTTGTTATTTATGAGTATGAACTGTCAATCTAGCACCCTGCTCCTTTTGTTTTTTTAGAAGCTTCAAGGATGACCCCTGATGAAGGGTCTATGTTTATGACCCGAAAGGCATTGGGCTGTTGCTTATGATTTGAAGGAATATGCTTGATGGATAACAACCTCGTGGAAGTATACCACATTGTTTATTTAGGAATAACAATCAATAAAAATTCCTTTTGATTGGCGATAAGGTGCTCGTTTTGAATGCATCAAATGGTTTATAATCTTACATAAATGGATGATAACAATACGCATTGTTATTAAATATGTGCTCCCACCAGTGAGAAGGCTGATGCTCTCACAGGCTTGCTGATTATTGTCTCCTCTCACAAAACCCTGATGAAGGATCAGTCGATGGAGTAGCCTTGGCAGGCAGCCTCACTGATCAGCAGCAGATTGATTGCAGGAAGGTCCTCAATCAATTCAGGCATATGTTTTCTCTGACTCCTAGTCAAACCACCTGTTGTACCCATGAAGTGGACACAGGTGAGAATCTACCCATTAAGAATAACATCTACAGGCAGCCTGACCATGTCAGAGATTGCATCAGGAAAAAGGTCCAGAAAATGCTAGAGTTGGAAGTGATTGAGCCATCAGATAGCCGCTGGGCTTGCCCAGGAGTCCCAGTACCTAAAACGTACAACTAGGGTGGAAACAGAGAGATGAGGTTTTGTGTAGACTACAGGGGACAATTCCTAGGGCAGATGACCTTACTGCTGGCTATTGGCAAATCAGATTAGCTGAGGATTCCACACCAAAAACAGCATTTTCAACCCCTAGTGGGCATTATCAATGTATTATAATCACATTTGTCTTGAAGAATGCACCTGCCACATTCCAAAGGTTGGTGAATAAAGTTCTCACAGGTCTAAGAAGCCTATAGTGCAGCTTATCTAGATGATATAGCTGTCTTTAACTCCACCTGGGAGGATCACCTGGTCCACCTGAAGAATGTTATGGAGGCTCTGCAGAAAGCAGGCCCCACTATCAAGGCTACTAAGTGCCAGATAGGGCAGAGTAAAGTTGTGTACTTGGGCCACCTAGTAGATGGATGGCAAGTTCAACAATTACAGAGCAAAATCCAGGCCATAATTGAATGGGTTGCTCCAACAACTCAGAGTCAGATCAGAGCTTTCTTGGGCCTGACTGGGTACTACAGAAGATTTGTAAAAGAATATGGGTCCATAGTGATTCCCTTAAATGACCTTACATCACAAAAATGCCCAAGAAAGTTCAGTGGACAGTTACCTCGCAGAAGGCATTTGATGACCTTAAGCAGGCCATATGCACTGCTCCCAGTCTGCAAAGTCCTGACTACTCTCAAACATTCATTGTCCAAACAGATGCATCTGAGTTGGGGGTAGGGGCTGTGTTGTCATAGCTTAATGCAGAGGGACAAGATCAACCAGTCGCTTCTATCAGCAGAAGGTTGACCCCCAGCGAGAAACATTGGTCAGCTATTGAGTGGGAGGCCTTTGCTGTGGTCTGGACCCTGAAGAAGCTGAGGCCATACTTTTTTGACACTCACTTCATTGTTCAAACAGACCATAAGCCCCTTTTATGGCTTAAACAGATGAAGGGTGAAAACCCCAAACCTTTGAGGTGGCCCATTTCCCTACAGGGGATGGACTATACAGTGGAACTTAGACCTTGGAGTAACCATGCCAATGCAGATGGACTCTCCAGATATTTCCAATTAGAAAATCAAGACTCAACTGGACATGGTTAGTCTCATCTCCTTACATGGGGGGGGGGGGGGGGTAGAAAAGTAGGATCTGCTTCTATGGTTACCCCCACTTTTATGCCTGGTGCTAAGCTGTATTTGACTAGTCTGACTGGGATCCTGCTTATCAGGACCCCAGTCTATCTGCTTTCTCCCTAAATGGTTGTGTTCAGTACTTAGGTCATCCCAGATTGGATGCCGAGGTACCCTTATAAGTCCCTAGTATATGGTACTAAGGTACCCAGGGCATGTGCACCCCAGAGGCCTCCCATGGGCTAAAGCATGTATTATGCGTAATGTATTATATGTAATCTGCTTATGCAAGCGTTTCTTTTCATGCTTTTCCCCTTTTCAGACACAGAGGGAATAGTATGTGCATGCAAGCGTTTCCGAGCCCCTTCAAATCGCTTGAGGTGCGCTGCATACTCTACATACATAGAGAAAACAACTCTGAAGCTCCCATGACAACTGCCTCACAACAAGCATTGGCAAACTCAAATAAAACATCATGTTCTTTCTCAATAAAGTCTACTAAACATGTTAAGTCTTCAAACGTATAAACAGTTGAATTAACACCAAGTCTCCCCAACACACAAATACCTGGAGTGCAGAATGCACGCGATAGGGGTGGGTTTTAATGGGGAGCTATATGGAACACCTCATAAGAGATCTATCAAATGTTTAGCGCGTGGTGTCTTACATAGTTGCTAAAGGTGGATTCATGACAGGTTTGACCACCTCCTATACAAGATTTAGTGTATTGGGGCAGGGTGCGTGCACTTGACAGTGCCATTCAGTCCGCATGAGGGGCGCATTTGGTATCCCCATGCATTGCATAGTCCAGTTCAAACCAGTCCTGGGAACCGTTGGCTCCCGCTCTGGCGCGAAACTGGACAAAGGATATGGGAGTAACCTCCTCTCTGTCTAGACCATCCCCTGGGAGGGTCCCCTAAATCATCCCAACTCTTTCCCTAGGGTACTTAAGGGCTTACCTGGGTGCAGGTCCCTATATTCGTCGTGGGATAAGATTCTGATCAGACACCACTTCTTCTTCTACCGTCTGGGCACTCTGGACTTCGCTGGACTTTGTTAGGGTGCTCACTTCTTCTCCCTTCCAGTCTTCTGCATCATCTGTGCCTGTGCATCATACAGGAACATTCCAAGGCCTGTGGAGCACCAAAGACACTTGATGGAATGTCCCTTGGTGTGAAGGATTCACTCCCTGCATTCGCAGGCACTGCAACTAAGTTGACCTGTCTGCTGATCCTGAGCTCCTCCGGACTCCATAAGGTTCTGCAACACAGGTAGTGGTTTCCCACAGCTCCCGTGCTCATCCCTGGCCTCTCACCAAGTTTGAGGCCAGTATCCCTGGTGGGGGTTGCAATAACCGACCCCCTGTGCACCCAGTCAGCTTGCACACGCCGTCGTGCTCCCGCACTGCACACGCTCTCCGTGGGGTTCCCATCTACTTACCTTGGGTGGTTCCTTGGGTCCCCAGCACGTCTACATCCTCTCGACATTGTCTTGACCCGAGTCGTGGTTCTTAAACCACTTTCTTAGTATATGGCTTGGTCTCCCCCCACTAGGTTCCACTGCGTATGTTGTGCTATTTACTGTGTTTCTTTGCTAAAGTATTGTGTGCATTGTGCTTATCTCTGGATAGGAGATATTTCTATGTGTTAGAGAGTATTATATAATAAATGCATATCCTTTAGTGTGTCTGAAGCCAGGTTAGGGAAAGGAAGGGTCTTATGCACTGCAAAGACTTTCCTTTGAAATTTGCCTGCTTCAAAGGCAGAAACTGGTATAATACTAGAGCTGTGACACCATAACTTCAGAACACTTCTGGACTAAAGGACATTTATTCTGCCATGAAGAAGAGCTGGTTTTGGTTGGAGGGACTGACACACTGCCTGTTGCTTTGTTGTACTGGTCTGCTGCTTGCTGCATCTGTCCTAGGAGTGAAAGGACTGGACTTCGTTCTTTATATCCTGCTTCTAAGGTTCTCTAAGGGTTTGTGTGTGCTTGCCTCCTGTTAAAAAGTCTCAGGGCCATCAAAGACGTCACATACCAGTGACTCAGCTCTTCTATTAAGAGTTCTGACTTGCCAAGTGGTGCCAAATCCAGTTCCTGTGTCCTTGGAATCTGGTGATCTTAGAAGAAAATTCATGCATGCATCGGCTCCCAGTGCCTGATTTATCGACACACCATGGCCCAAGATCGCCACATCACTGTTGTGCGGCCTAAGAATCGACATAGCACCTGCAGTGCGGCCAAAAAATCGTGTGAGTCCTGTGCTCCATATCACTGTAAAAGGGTTCAAAGACAACCAGTGACCAAAGACCCTTTTGTGTTGCCCGGCGATGTCGCCTCAATGACCCACCAATATTAATCAATGAAGAAGCAGGCGCTGGAGACTGAAAGGCAGGAAACGAGGGTTTAATCTCTCCGGAGGAGAACACATCAATTCGGACAGCAAGTATCGTCACGAGGTGCTCTAACCGCATCTCTGAGGCCTGGCCTCTTATACACAGGTTTATGATCTTTATTGCTCGTAACACATTCTTGCAACACTTTGATATGTGAAAGAACATCCTCGGAATCTCCCCTTCAGGCCCGTTCCCACATACATTTACAGTTGAATTCCCCACCCCGGTCACAACAGGTGATGATTATCGCGCAGCTGGACATTCCGCCGATTCACGGAATGCGTGGAGTTTGATCGGATCTCATAGAGGGGGGGGGGCTTTTGATCGGCTCGAGGGTCCTTTGATGGGGAGGGGAGGTTTCCTACTGTACGGGGTAATAAACAGTATCCGCAGGGCCAGGTGGTGGCTTGGGAACAAGGAAGACAAACGGGCACACAGGAAAGAGGGGGGGGGGGTTTGCATCAAAGGGCCTGAGACTATGAAAGGAATGAAGGGAGGTGTCGCGCTGGGAACAGGATGGGGTTCTGAGGCCGATCTGCGCTGAAGAGGGGTTTATGACCCAAGGCATGTGAGAGCGAGGGGGTTGTCAGCGTGCGGGGGATGCCTGTGAGGTTAAGAGAGAGTGAGACGCGCTGGCTATCAGCGAGGGACAGGGAGGCCATGGTGCTTAAAATGGCTGCCGCCTACGCGCACGAATGAGCCTGAAAGGGGCAAGATGGCGCCGATAATGTTGACGTTTGCAGTCTAATCTTTAACAGTCCTCCCTTTTCAACATATCTTAGCCAACTTGCTTACTCAATGTCAATCTTTTTTTTTTTTTTTTTAAATATATTTTTATTGCAGAGTTATAAACAGCAGGAAAAAGTAAACAGCCAGTGCACTTGTGGGCTCCCCCGTCCAATGACAGTTCACAGTTGTACACAGCCCTTCAGCCCGCATCCCGGAGGCCGGGCGGCATATCAGATCGCTCGAGAGGAACACAACACAGTGTACGTCCCATTGGGACCCTGGCGGAAGGTCGTTTTACGTATCTGCTTTTACCCCCCCACCCGCAACAACATTCCCGTCAGCCATCTCCGTGGAATCAACGTAATTGCCCCCGTCGGGCCTGCTCTGGGCTATTCGGGCCTTCGTGCCAGGCCGTCCCACCCAATCAGTCTGCCCGCCACTCAATACCCCCTGTCCCAGTAGTTCCAAGGCCTCCACCAGCAGCCCTCCAATGGCTTCCGGTCCTCCCCAAGCCCCTTACAACTAACCCCCCCAACGCCCCCCCCCCTGGCAACTGCTAAGGTGTGTGCTTCGCTCTACTGAACTGGATGGTTCCACTACAGTACGTAGTGAGATACTTCTGTGCTCGCCCCGCGGTGTCCAGCGGCGTAGTTCTCGCCGTCCTCATCCTCAACCAAAGCATCACGCAGAGCCTGTACCACTAACTCCCATGCACGCGCCGCATCCAGAGCTTTCTCATTCCCCAACTTCACTGCTTGCTTCATCCGGAGCACGCTCTCGCAGTCAGACCATCGCAGCAACTCATTCTTCCATCTACGCAGTGAGGGACCCCCCCTGGCCTTCCAGTGCCACGATATTTCCCTTTGAGCCAGTATCAGGCCCAGATCTATGAATCTACTTGTCACCTTGGTGTGCTTAGTATGCGGGAACCAGAGCAATAGACACGCCGCCATGTCGAATTCTACCTCCCTGTCAGTCACTTCATTCAGGAGTTCCCCTACCTCCGCCCAATAAGTTCCCAGTTGTGGACACCCCCAAAACAAGTGGTCCATGTCCGCCCCAAGGGACGAGCATCGGGGGCAACAGGCATCCGGCACCCGAAAGTGCCGCTGTAGTTTCTCTGGAGTTAAATAGGCCCTATGGAGCACATAAAAATGGACCTGCTGAAAGCGCGCGTTCCTGGTGCCCTTCCACGTGCGTCGCAGGATATGGCCCCATGCCGTATCCGGTATGGGCCGGCCAACGCTCCCCTCCCATTTAGCTTTGAGCCCATGGAGTGGTTCCAGCCCTTCGTTCAGCATCCTATTATGGAGGCACGTCACAGCTTTGAATGTACCAGCCGCCATCACCACATATTGGCATGCCATAGTCGTCGCGGGCTCCAGGAGCCCCTCTTTCCAGTGCTTTTGCATGGCAGCCACTACAGCCGCGTGTAGTAGGAAGCCCCCCTCAGGCAGTCCGAACTGGTCCCGGAGCACGTCGAACGGCGCCAACGCCCCATCTATATACAAGTCACCCACCACCTGCAACCCCGCGTCCTCCCAGTCCATCAACGGGGACCAATCCCCTCCGTGCGGCAAAGCCGTCAACATCCCGATCGGGATCTCCGGGGCATAAGGCCGCGATGCCCTCGCTCTCCGAAGGCTCCTCTGCCAGCACAGCCGGAGCGTCCGCTCCTCCATGGTGAGGGCCCGTAACTCGAGCCGTTGCTGCATAATGATGTACGACAGCACGTGGCGCTGTATCCCCCGACCCCGGTCTTCCTCCGGCCCCCGGAACACCCTGGCTACGTTCTGCGTAAGGACCTGCAACTGCGCCGCTAGATAGTACAGCTCAAGGTCGGGCACGGCCATGCCCCCCTCCAGCTTGGGGCGAAGTAGCGTGCTCAAGGCTATTCTGCGACGGCCATGCCCCCACAGAAAGCCAATAATCAGTGACCGCAGTTCCCTAAACACCCCCTGGGGAATCCAGACAGGTAGCGTTCGGAAATAATAAAGGAAGCGGGGGAGCGCCACCATTTTCAACAATGCTATCCTGCCCAGGACTGTCAGCGGGAGGGTCGACCAGAAAGACAAGCTACCCCGCAGTGACCGGACACAACGGCCGATGTTACCCTCCAAAAGGTCAGCAGCCGAGTGGTAAATGCGGACACCCAAGTAGGTGATGCAAGAGGGTTCCCATGCCACACCCAAGTCGCTGCTAGGGGCTGGCGATCCCGCTCTCAACGGAAACACGCAGGTCTTTGCCCAATTGACCTTAAGGCCCGACAGTCGGCCGAACTCGGACAGCAGATCCATCGCTCCAACCAGTGCCCCCGAAGTGTCAGCTAGGTACAGGAGCAGGTCATCTGCATAGAGCGATATATAATGCCATTGCCCATCACTCACTATTCCCGCGTATCGGTCGCCCGACCTCGCATGGACCGCCAAGGGTTCCATCGCCAGGGCAAACAACAGAGGGGAGAGAGAGCATCCCTGTCGTGTTCCCCTGCCCACCGGATACGCGGCAGATACCAAGCCGCCCAATCGAACTCTCGCCGTCGCCGAGGTGTACAAGACCCTCGTCCACCTTCGAAACCCATCGCCCATGCCGAACCGCTCCAGCACTCCATCCAAGAAAGGCCATTCCAAACTGTCGAAGGCCTTCTCAACATCCACGGACAAAACCGCCGGCGTTCCCTCCCCATCCAAGATGGCGTCCATTATTCCCACCAGGCGGCGGATGTTCATCGCTGTGCTCCTCGTGGGTATAAACCCGGCTTGATCCCTGTGCACCAGGCCCGTCATGTGCGGGGCCAATCTAGTGGCTAGGATGCGACTCAGGATCTTATAGTCCACCGTCAGCATGGACAGCGGGCGATAAGACCTCACGTCCGCGGCATCCCGGCCAGGCTTGAGGAGTGGTACTATCAAGGCCTCCCGCATGGAGCCAGGCAATGCCCCCTTCTCGAAGGCCTCCGTATACACCACCAGCAGCCTGGGCGCCAGAGCGTCTACATAGTGCTGATAAAACTCGACTGGGAGTCCGTCCACCCCGGGCGTCTTGTTACGGGCCATATGTTTGATGGCCACTCGAATTTCCGTGAGCGTGATCGGGCTACCCAGGTCCTTCGCGTCGTCCTCGTCCAAGACCGGAAGCGGCCTCTCCCCCAGGTACTCCACGATGTCCTGAACCCCCACTCCCAACTGACTCCGGTACAATTCCTCGTAGTAACCCCTAAAGCGGTCCAATACAGCTGCCTGGGTGTACACCATCTCTCCCTGCGCGTTAGTAATGCTGAGGATCGGGCAACCCCTAAGTTCCGGGCTAGCTAATCTGGCTAAAAGGGTGCCCACCTTGTCCCTTTCTGCGTGTGCCCTGATAATGTACTGCCTATAGTCATAACATCTCAAACGTTCCGTCTCCGCGGCTACCACTTCCTTCGCCTCCAACAACTGGGCCTGTAGACCTGGCCTAGTTGGCCTGCGGCGCTCCAGGTCCCTCAAAGTTTCCTCCGCTTTCATTAAGTCATTCAGCACAGTCGTTCGAGCATTCGAGAACCTGCCCAAGCACACCCCTCTCACCACCACTTTCATTGCATCCCATTCAGTAGACCTGCTCGTCGCCGTTCCTTCATTCACACCGAAATAACTATCAATGCCCTGCCGGACCGCATCGTCGAACACAGAATCCTCTAGCGTCTCCGGCCGAAGCCGCCATGTTGGTATTACTGAGCGCTCCCTCTGCCATTGAATATGCACCAACAGGGGGTTATGATCGGATATCGTCCTAGCAAGGTACTCAGCATGGGTAATCAAGGGGGCTAGGGAGCTCCCGCAAAGCACCGAATCAATCCTGACATGTAAATCATGGAGAGCGGAATAAAAGGAGTAATCCCTGGTTCCCCTGTGCCTCTCCCTCCAGACATCCAGCAACCCCCACCGTTCTTGCCAGTCCTTCCTGTGCGCGGCCAGCCTGCGCACAGGAGAGTCTACTAGGGGGGGATGGGACCTATCCAGAGCCACATCGGTAATCGAGTTGAAGTCCCCCCCGAGCACTATCGGACCCGCCAGGAAAGAGGCCAAGGACCCCGAGAGGCTATCAAAGTATCGGCCTTGGTCAGTGTTCGGTGCATAAACACAACAGAAAACCACATCCCGTCCATACAATCTCCCCTCCACCGCTACAAACCTGCCATCCGGATCTATTACCTGATTCAGCACTTGAAAGGGTATCCCCGCCCTCACCCAGATCAAGACCCCCCTGGCATACGCTGAGTAAGTGGTGCCAAAAACCTGGCCCGCCATCTTTTCTGCAAGGCAGCGCACTCTTTTTTGGTGAGATGAGTCTCCTGGAGCATAGCTATCTGAACCCCCCTGCGTACCAGGTATGCATGTACTTTGTGACGTTTCACCATAGTCCGCAGCCCCCGGACATTCCACGTTAGGCATTTCAAATTAGGTAATGTCCCCATTCCAATCCGTACAGTCCGAATCAAACAACAACGGTCCATGGCCCCCCCAATGCAGTTGCCCCCCCCCCAAACAACCCCAAAACTGAAACATTCCCCAAATCCCACTCCCCAGGACAGAGCACACGAACCCAATGGCCGCCCCCATCCAAACCTTGATCCAACTTCTCACACACTTACCCTGTGGTCTCCACCACAGTCGACCTTAAGGGCCTAGGGGGGGTGAGTCGCCGCCGACCCCAGCTAGCGGAGCCCGCGTCCCGCCCTTCATCCCCTCCGATACACTCAGCTCCCCCACCCAGCAACCCGCCCTCCAGCAACAGGATATCACCCTACCATGAAGTCCCGATCTAGTCCCAAGTCTATCTCAGCCGCAGAAAATAGTATCCGAAGTCTGTGGGGTCACCGTCGGCCCCTTTTGGCTCTCTGCCTCCGAAAGTTCCTCTCCTGTTCTGCTGCCTTCTCCTCCCGAGTCCGTTTCGGCCCGTTCACTGTTCTGTCGCGACCCTGTAATGGCCGCCGTCGCCGCGAGTGCATCCCTCTTCTCCGCCGCCATTTGAGCCTCCCGCTTCTCCCGCTGGCGCCTGTTGCGGGACCTGATGCGTTGTGACTGCCGCACCCGGGGCTGCTTGGGCTGGTCTCGCCGACTTTGGTGCGTCCTATCCGTCCCTGCTCTGTACGACTCCAGCCATTGCCAAACTTCGTCCGGAGTCTGGAAAAAGTGTGTGGTGCCATCCATAATAATCCGCAGCTTGGCCGGGTAGAGCAAGGAGTACTGAATGCCTTCCTCCCTGAGCTCCTTCTTCACAGCCAGGAACGATGCCCTGTCCTTCTGGACCGCCTGCGTGTAGTCCGGAAAGATCGTTACCTTGCTGTTCTCCACCTCATAAGGGCCCGACATCCTGGCCCGCTGGATGAGGAGGTCTCGGTCCTTGTAGTGGAGGAGCCGCACCACCATTGGTCGGGGGGGGCGGCCAAGCCCCGGCGGGCGAGCGGGCACCCGGTGAGCCCGCTCCAAAGTGAAAAATGGAGTAAGCCCCTCCGGCGCCACCACAGTGCGGAACCAGTTCTCCATGTAGGCCACCGCATCCTCCCCCTCAATCCGTTCCGGCAGGCCTACGACCCGCACGTTGTTCCGCCTATTGCGGCCTTCGGCATCCTCCGCCCTCCGCTCTAGAGTGTCCAGTCGGGCCAAAATGTCTGTAATCCTGTGCTCCGCGGTCACCACCGATGGCTTCAGGTCCAGCAACAGTTGGTCATGATCCTTGACCCGATCCGCCAGCTTCGCGTGATCCGCGCGTAGCAGCCCCAGGCCCGTGGCCACTTGGGCAATGTCATTGTGCAACGCCTCATTAGTGGAGGTGATCGCCTCAAGGATGGCATCCAAGCGCCGGTTCAGCCGCTGTTCCGGGGAGGGATTCTCATTCAGCTGGGTCGATGTCGCCGAGTCCCCCTCGCGGCTCCCGGGCATCGGCCCTCCGATCGCCGCCATGTCAGGGCGCTGCGTCACAAGGCCGGCCACCCGTACTGTGGGTTCCCCCGTGGGTCCGTGCCGGTCACCGGGCACCGGGTAGTGCTATGCCACCGCCAATGGTCTCAGGAGCACTGACCAGGCGGACAAACTCCGTGCCGTCACCCCCACTGGGCCTGTGGGGGGAGGATGAGTCGTAGGGCGGTGGTCGGCGAGAACCCCTGACCTCCCGGGTGAATCGGGCGGTCTCAGGGCTTCGCGCCGCCAATCCCAGTACGTTGGGCAGCCGGGTGCGGGGTCCCTCTCTGCTTGGCGACAGCCGGACTCAGGGCTGAAGTTCGGGACCGTCCGACCTCCTCGCCGCCATTTTCTTCACACCCCGGACTACACCTCGGCCGCCTCTTCCTCGATCTCCTCGGGGCCAGCAGTCCCCCAGCGATTCACCGATTACGTCCAGCTGTCCCCTTACACTTCAGAGGGCAGGAACGTCGTCTCCGGGTCGCCTAGGGTCCCGAAAAACAGGAGAATTAGCGGGATTCCGCGCGGAGCTGTGAGCTCACGCCGCCATCCCGATCGGCGTCCAAGCCACGCCCCCCTACTCAATGTCAATCTTCATCAAATTCCTAACCTCGGCATCATATAATGTTCTCATACGTTCGTTTCCAAAGTCCACAGTCTTAGGGCAAATACAATTTACGCATAATGTACACAGAGGTGGCAGACATTGATTTCCTAAGGATAAACCGCATATTACAACTACAGGAATCAGGATAATGGTGAATAGTCTCCAGCCCCAATTCTTAACGGCGTTCCAGAACCAACCACCAAGCGACCATTCTTCTTGTTCTTGGTGGACTTCTGAAGAGAGTCTATGAAGATGTTCGATGGCTTTGTACACTGAGGGTGAGTTGTCCGGTATGTACGTACAGCAGCTGGACCCAATAATGCGGCATGCTCCACCACGGTCTGCAAGAACCACATCTAGGACAAGGCGGTTCTGGAGGGCCACCAAGCGGACCGCTTGAAGTTCGGCGGTGTTGTTAGCAAGGATACCAGCCGTGATGTTCATTGTTGTCTCAACTGCTTGAGTCAGATGTCGGATGGCACGGCTGTTTGCCATCGGGCCCCAGAGGGGGACAAGTCCCTTCATAGCATCGAGGAACTGCGCTCCTGTTGAGTCGGCTTGTTCAATGTCCTTGGCTCGTTTTTGTCTGTGATGATTTGCTGGTGCCACATAAGTCGGAGGAAGGATGAAGGAAATGAAACAAGTGCCCCCCCAGCCTTTGGGGAGCCAGGTGTAAGCCTTCGTGCCGCAGACGAAATACATGTTTGGGGATGCCACAAAGGAAGGTGGGTCGGTGGAGTCCAGAGTTCTGGAAAACCGGCAAGCACTGTGGCCTACCAGCTGAGTCCCAAGCCCTTCTATGCACATGTGGCCGGTGACGTTGATGACTGACAGGGCCACAGTCAGAGTGGCAGCCGTTCGTTTTCGCAGGTAGGAGAAGGTGGTTCTGGTTGGATTATTGAACACCTGCATTTCAATTTGCTCTTTAGCAGGAATGTCCAAGTGGATTGTGTTGTTGGTGGTCTGCGGGCAGAAGTGTGTCTTTGTTCTGTTCCGCCAGACCCCGTGGTAGAAATGCGTTACGGTTTTGCTGGAGGTGGCATTGTCCTTAAAGCTTTCTTGCAGAAGGATCAGCCAAGCAAGACAGGAGCCGTGAACTGAGAAAGGTGAAGGGATGAATGGTATCGAGTGTCCAGTGGCGTGGGGTAGCAACCCACAGATCCAACAGTTGGTGGCATTGGTGGCAAGGTTGTGCTGGTGAAGTAGTTGTACGAAAGAGTTATTCCAAAATTCCTTTCGCCTCTCTCTGAGTTGGGGAGAGAGCGAAATCAAATAATGTTCCTTCATGGTGGTAGGCTGAGCAGTAGTCAGGAATGTTTCGTGAGCAGGTGTGTTTTCTTCCACAATCCAGAGTGTGGTCATGAGGAGAAAGCAGAAAAGGATTGTGATGAAGAGTGCAATTGTCTTTGAGCTGAGGAGTCTGTCTGCTCTCGGGTTTCTGTAGTGGGTATTTCCTGTTGCTTCCATCATCTTCTTATTTGGCGCTTCCATCATCTTCTTATCTGGCGCTTCCATCATCTTCAAGGTGCTCGGTGGTGGGCAGAACCACAGACTTCGTTTAGCTTCTCTCCCGGTAACCCTTGGTTGTGTTTAGGTCACCGTTCTGAGATTCAACTTAGTCCGTGGTCTGCTTAGCCGGAGCTCCCTCCCTTCGGCGCAGGAAATACCCTTCTCTGGATGGTACAGTGGGATCAGAGAATTCTGAAAGTTCAAGTGCTTCGGTATCAGGATAGCAGGTCAGTGACGGTCGGTCCTTGTTCAGGAGCTCTTCTTGGTTGTCGATGTTTTCTGTCGTGGCCAGGGTGGAGGAGATCTTCTTACAGTGGTGCGCATGCACCCAGTTGCGTTTTCCCTCCACTCGAAGTGCTGTTCGGGTGGTGATGAGGACTTGCCAGGGGCCCGTCCACCTGGGTTCCAGACTCTTGGCACGCTGGAAGTTCCGGATCAGGACGAACTCCCCAGGTTGGATGGTGTGTCCGGGACCCCTGGAAGTGTCAGGGATGGCATGCAGCACCTGTTGATGGATAACAGACAGTGTCTTAGTCAACTGGCATAAGTAATCAGACATTAGGACGTCCGGGACGTCATGAATGGAAGTTGGTTTCGGTGCAGACCAGACATTCATAGGCCGGCCGAATACAACCTCGTATGGTGTCAAGTGGTGTTTGGTAGGGGTGGAACGCATTGAGAGCAATGCCAGTGGGAGTGCGTCTGGCCATTTTAGTCCTGTGGTAGCCACTATTTTTGCCAATTTTAGTTTCAGTGTGGCATTATGTCGTTCAACTAGTCCAGCAGATTGGGGGTGGAAGACTGCGTGGAACTTTTGTTTTACACCCAGCCCCTTCAAAATGAGTTGGATAACTTCGGCTACGAAGTGGGGGCCATTGTCGCTCCACAAAATTCGACAAAGGCCGTAACGGGGGAAAAGCTCTTTTAACAGAACTTTTGCTGTGGCCATAGCAGTGTTGTCACGGGTTGGGTATGCTTCCACCCATTTGCTAAATGCACATACCACAACAAGTACATATTTCAGGCCTTGACATCTGTCTAGTTGGATGTAGTCCATCTGCAGGACTTCAAACGGGTGATTTGGGACCCCAAACCCTCCCCTGGGTACTACAGTTCCTTTCCCGGGGTTGTGTTGCAGGCATATCAAGCATTGCTGGACCAGACGTTTGGCGGAGTCTGTGATTTTATCGTTGTACCAAACCCTGGAGACAAGTTCAATCATGGGGGCTGATCCTATGTGGGCAGGGGAGTGTGCCATAGTCAGTATGGGAATCAGGTACGAGTCAGGTAGCAACCATTTGTTTGTGTCTTTTGTCCGCCAGCAGCCTTCGTCATCCTTTAATCCCACCCGCGTCCATTCAGTGAGTTCGTGTTGTGTGCTAGCCATTTGAATGTCTCTAATAGTGTCCCTAGCATCAGTCCATTTTTCTGCTTGTGACCTGGTCACGTACATATGTGTTGTCGTCCTACTTTCAGCTGTCGTTCGGGCAGTGATGTCAGCTAGTGCATTTCCCTGTCCTATAATGTCTGTCACCCTTTTGTGCGCCTGGCATTTGATGACTGCAAGCCTTTTGGGGAGAAGGACGGCTTTGATCAAGGCGGAGACTAGATCCCCGTGCAAAATGGGGGTGCCGTGTGAGGTCAAGAATCCCCTCTCCCGCCAAAGGAGCCCAAAATGGTGAACCACCCCGAAGGCATACTGGCTGTCGGTGTAAATGTTCGTTGTGGTTCCTGCTGCTAGAATGCAGGCTCGTGTTAGGGCAATCAGTTCCGCTGCCTGGGCAGATCGTTGCGTGATGCGGGCTGTCTCGACTACAGTTCGAGCCGTGGTGACTGCATAGGCAGCTGAAGTGGTGCCTTCGGGGAGTTTGATGCAGGAACCGTCCACCCACAGCTCTCCGTCAGGGTCAGGAAAAGCCGTGTCTCTGAGGTCAACCCTACTTCTAGTCTGTTCGTCCGTAAGGGTCACGCAGTCATGCACAGGGTGCACATTGGGATCGTTTTCTGGTAAGGGTAGCAGAGTCGCCGGGTTCAGTGTGGTGCATCTCTTCAGAGTGATGTGGGGTGCGAGCAGAGTCAGTTCGTATCCAGTCAGTCGGGCACTCGTCAGGTGTTGCGTCTTGGTTTGGTTTAGGAGGGTGTCAACTGCATGGGGTACCAGTACTGTGAGGGAATTCGAGAACACGATCCCCTCACTCTGTCGGATAGAGATCGCAGCAGCAGCTACAGCTCGAAGGCAGGCAGGCAAGGCTCTGGCTACAGGGTCAAGAGTGGCAGAGAAGTAAGCGCACGGTCGTTGCTTTGGGCCGATGGACTGGGTCAGGACAGATAAAGCGCACCCCTCCCTTTCGTGAGTGTAAAGGGAGAAGGGCTTCGTGTAATCAGCGGTACCTAACACAGGGGCCGAACAAAGGGCATCTCGTAGTTGCGTGAAGGAGGTCTGACACTCAGGGGTCCAGGGGAGTGGGAAAGGGACGTCTACAGCTAGCAGTGAAAGCAGGGGTTTTACTATGAGGCTAAAGTTGGGTAACCACTGTCGGCAGAAGGAGGTGAGGCCTAGTAGAGAGCGGACCTGTTTCTGAGTCTTAGGGATAGGAGTTTCGAGAATAGTTTGGATACGGTCAGGAGTGAGTTTCCTTCCGTCTTTGGACAAAAGGTGGCCTAGGTATATGACCTGGGGTTGGCAGAATTGCAACTTCTTCTTGGAGACCTTGTGGCCATTTTCTGCAAGGAAGTGCAGGAGTTGAATGGTGGCTGTGACAGCTAATGGAGGGGTGTCGGCTGCCAAAAGGATGTCATCGACATATTGCACTAACACCACTCCATCGGGTAACTGGACTTGATCCAGTTGTCTCTTGAGGGCCTGGCTGTAGATGCTAGGGCTTTCTGTGTAGCCCTGGGGTGCTCGGCAGAACCTATATGAGCGGGCTTTGAGGGTGAAACCGAAGAGATATCGGCGTTCTGGGTGGATGGGGATGGAAAAGAATGCGTTTTTAAGGTCAATGACAGTGAAGGTGGTGGCAGTAGAGGGAATCAAAGTCAGAATGGTGGTGATGTCTGAGACCACGGGGTACTGGGGTACCACCACTTTGTTGAACTCTCGAAGGTCGATGATAAAGCGGTATGCTTTCTCATCTCCCTCTCCCTGCTTCTTGATGATGGGCAAGATTGGGCTGTTGCAAACGTTGCTAACCACTTCCTCTACCACCCCTGCGTCTATTAGTGACTGAATAATCTTTACCAATTCCTTCTCGCCCTCGGGCGATATCCGATATTGTGGAAGTTTTGGGAGTGTTGCATCTGGTCGGACAGTAATGTGTACTGGGTCAATCATCATGCGCCCTACGTCCGAATCCGTTTTGGCCCACAGATACGGAGGCAGAGTGTCAAGCAGGGATGTGTCAACGTCAGTGATGGAAAACATGCGTCGGGGAGGGCAATGTCTAAGCAGAACGGGGTTGTCGTAAAGAAAAACTCGAACTCCGTCTTGAGAACATCTAATTGTTGCTCGGAAGTGTTTCAATAAATCAAGTCCCATAATTGCATCAGGGCTATTGGAGGAAAGCAAAAACGTGGTGTCAGTGGTGTTGTTTTCTAAGTCGAAGAGGATCGGGGCGGACAAAGGGTTAGTGGAGGGCGTTCCATCGAAACCTGTTGACGTTATTAGTGAGCCAGACAAGGGTGCCCTTGGAATCAGTCGTTTAGATAACGCACTACGTGTTGCGCCAGTGTCTACCAGAAATGGAGACTTTGTACCCAAGACCTTAGCAGTGACGTAAGGGCCTTGCTGGTCAACATGGAGCTCGACTGGATCCCTCCCTTGCCCTAGGCAGTCCTATGCAAAGTCGTGAACGTCATCGTAGTCAGATTGCTGGCATTGGTTCTGTCTGGGTCGGTCAAATGTGTTTGGCCTGCCTGATCTATCGTTAGTCGCGTCATTTGGGGGCCCTCGCTGCTGTCCCTTATTTCTCGGCCCACTTGCTATGTCCCTAGGATCTTTATTTCTGATGATTTCCAAAAGAACTGGGCACTGGGATTTCCAATGGCCCGTTCCTTTACAGAAAGCACACTGGTCCTCTCTAATGTCTGTACGTCCAACGTGGGGAGTCAAAGTGCGGTCCCTGGGAGGTGCAGTTTTAGGGACGTTCGTCTGATAGTTTCCCCGGTATTGGTCTCGTCCTATAGTCACCCCTTGCAGTTGAGCAATCATCACCTCTCTTTTAAGTCCTTCTTCTTTCTCTCTGTTGCTCTATCGTTTTCATTTTTCTGATGTTCATAATATTGGGCCATCTGGAGGATAGCCGTGGGTTTGGAGGCTGCCCAACTACTCTCGCTGGCCTGCAGTTTCTGGGAGACCTCTGGTGGCAGACCCTTAACGTAATTCTGGACAAAAAGATGGTGTCCGGTTGCAGTGGTCAAGTCGTGGCCGCTGTAATCGGAGAACACCGTTTCAAACCGGGAGAAGTAGTCTGATACATCCTCCTGAGGTTTCTGGCGACAGGCCGTTACTATCGACCAGTCCACTTTCTTTTCTGGGATCAGGGTTTTTAATTTCTGTACGATTTTATCCGGGAGGTCTAAAATGGCTTTCAAAGGCTTTTGTCCGGGTTCTCGTTGTTTATCTATGCCATCGAGTTGTGACCAGTTATGTCCAAACAGCTCAAGGTGGTCGACTTTCCGGATTTGCTTCCACACATCAGCTGGTAGACATAACCCGAAAAACAAGTCGATGTCAGCCAGGGTCATAATCGTTGATCCTAGGGCTGTACCCAACTCAGTATAGAAGGCAGTGGGGTTTTTACGTAGGTCAGGCAGAGATTTCCGGAATGTCAGAATCTCTTGCCGGTCCCATGGTTGGTAGACCCAATTGTACACTACCCTTCCTTTTGCATCTTTGTTGTTTGCGTCATCGTGAGTCCCTTCACCTCGTGGAGGAACCCAGTAAGGGGCAGCCTCTCGTATCGGCATCATGGCGTTAGATTGTTCAGTTTGTGATTTGGTCACTACGGATGCCGTGGGTTCGATTGTTGGTTTCCGTTCAGTGAGGTGGCGGAAAACCTCAAGCGTACGCATAAGGAGGTCCGTCACATCACTCTCACTCTCATCCCCGATATCGACCTTCCGGTACAGAGTCGTTAGGCTCTCGGGACCTTTGTCTCGATATCGGTCCTCGTATGCGTTCAAGACGTGGTAACACAGTTGTACAGTAAAGTGTCGTCTGTGACTCCCTGTATAAGAGTTAAACACATCCGTGACGGACTCTTCATCTTCCCTCTTCTCTACCAGTATCCTTGCTATCTTGTCAACCCCTGCTCGTTCATTTTTGCTTAGTCTGTGTGTTCTTGCAGAACCAACCCTTCGGGCCTCGGGGTCACCTAACGTTGTCGTTTGCGCGGTATCTAATGCAAGGGGTTCGGCCGGCACAGAGGCCATGGGGGCCGAAGCTGTGGCGCTACTCTCGCTTGTACCTGGGGGTGGTGGGTGTTGTGCTAAGGGTTGGGAAGGGGCATATGGAGGGGGCATGTAGACGATCGGAGGACCTAGCAGCAGATCATCGTTGGCTCGTTGTTTCAAGGGTAATTCAGGGTAGAGCGTGGAGGACGTTCTAACCGGACACTGGCTGGACGTTTCTATTTCTAGTTTCTGTTTGGCTTCCTCCCTTTCTTTTATCTCTTTTTCTAGTTTCTGAGCCGCTAGGTGGGCTGCTTTTCGCCGCTCTTTTCCCAACCTACTCTCAGTTCTCTTCTTTCGTTGTTCAGTTTCTTTGCGCCACATGCCGAAACTATCAAGCATAGTGGGCGTTGTCTTGTTTTTACCAAGGGCTGTTTCTAGCGTGTTTATTTTATCATCATCGAAGGATCCTATCAGTGGCCACTGACTTTCTCGATCCTTTTTCGTATATTTATGCCACAGCTTGCTATAGGCTATAGCGATCAATCCATGCTTCATGAACATGTCCTTATTAGGGGTGCCTTCCAGCGGAGCCGGATGGTTCATCTCTAATAAGCGGTCCGGGCTAAACAGGCTACTAACCAGTGGGGAGAAGACAGGCATGACGGATCGCAATGGGGATAATAGTCAGCACTACCTATCTTATCACTGCGTGCAAAGACTAGACAGAATATTTCTATTCTACGTTGTTTGCAGGCAGTGAATACCTCAAGAACCAATAGCGGGCAATCAATGTTTGGTCAATAAATAAAAAATAAAAAATGGTCAATGGGGAGAATAAGTAGGCCCACAAAGGTCCGCGTCACCTACCCTTTCACTATCTGCAAAGAGGGGACCTATTCTTTCCTGTTTGCAGACAGAGAATCTCCAGAAAACGATCCGTAACAGTTAATCAATGGGGAGGGGCAATTGATCAGTGGGGGAGAAAGATAGGTCCAACGGACGCGTACCTATCCTTCACTGTTTGTAAAGGGAGAGCCTGTTGTTTCTCCGTTTGCAGACAGCGAATCTCCAAATAAATTAACAAAAAGTAATACTAGTATTTTACATCAATTATCAATCATTTTGCAATTTGTCGTGTTTACACGACCTTACCCGGACTGCATGGACAGTTTCTTGTCTTCCGAATCCAGCGCCCGATCGTCCTCTTCTCTTCGTACTCCTCGTGGCACTCCTGATGGTTCCCAGTCAGGACCGTAGATCACTCGAGAGAGGTCCGTTCGGAACCAGTGAAGTTCGGATGATCGGCTGTCAGACGAGGGTCTATCGGACAGGGTACCTTCCGATCGTTGCAGTCGTTCACTCTGTCGTCAGGACCTCTCCCACTGGATCCACGAGTCGCTGATGGGCCCCACGCTTGGGACGCCAATTGTAAAAGGGTTCAAAGACAACCAGTGACCAAAGACCCTTTTGTGTTGCCCGGCGATGTCGCCTCAATGACCCACCAATATTAATCAATGAAGAAGCAGGCGCTGGAGACTGAAAGGCAGGAAACGAGGGTTTAATCTCTCCGGAGGAGAACACATCAATTCGGACAGCAAGTATCGTCACGAGGTGCTCTAACCGCATCTCTGAGGCCTGGCCTCTTATACACAGGTTTATGATCTTTATTGCACGTAACACATTCTTGCAACACTTTGATATGTGAAAGAACATCCTCGGAATCTCCCCTTCAGGCCCGTTCCCACATACATTTACAGTTGAATTCCCCACCCCGGTCACAACAGGTGATGATTATCGCGCAGCTGGACATTCCGCCGATTCACGGAATGCGTGGAGTTTGATCGGATCTCATAGAGGGGGGGGGCTTTTGATCGACTCGAGGGTCCTTTGATGGGGAGGGGAGGTTTCCTACTGTACGGGGTAATAAACAGTATCCGCAGGGCCAGGTGGTGGCTTGGGAACAAGGAAGACAAACGGGCACACAGGAAAGAGGGGGGGGGGGGTTTGCATCAAAGGGCCTGAGACTATAAAAGGAATGAAGGGAGGTGTCGCGCTGGGAACAGGATGGGGTTCTGAGGCCGATCTGCGCTGAAGAGGGGTTTATGACCCAAGGCATGTGAGAGCGAGGGGGTTGTCAACGTGCGGGGGATGCCTGTGAGGTTAAGAGAGAGTGAGACGTGCTGGCTATCAGCGAGGGACAGGGAGGCCATGGTGCTTAAAATGGCTGCCGCCTACGCGCACGAATGAGCCTGAAAGGGGCAAGATGGCGCCGATAATGTTGACGTTTGCAGTCTAATCTTTAACATCACCAATGTCCATGGCACGGTTCCGACTCCAACACATCCCCTTCTTGCGGCAGTGAAACAATGCAGGGCCTGATTCACTGCTGCCACGTCAGTGCAGTGCATCAAGATTTTTGAAGAATCATCCCTGGATGCTGATTTTTCATAGCCACCACACCGCACTAAGGAACCGAGGCTTCATGTCCGGACACCGACGCATCACCTCTCCTACTAGCAAGGAATCAACGTATCACCTCCCCTGTCAGCAAGGAATCAACACATCATCTACTCTGCCAGCAAAGTATCAATGCATCATATCCCCTTCCTAGCAGTAAGGAAGTGACGCATCACCTCCTCTCTAGTAAGAACCAACGCATCACCTCCTCTGCCAGTACGGAATCGAAGTAACACCTCCGCTGCGTAGTAAAGAATTGACCCATCGCTGTGTTTTCCGGTGCCTTACCTCGCCAGCGGCCCCCATCGCCTTTGTTTTTGACACATCTCAGGTACTTTGTGCTACAAAACACCTGCATCTATTGATTTCTATGGATTTTGATTGTTTTTGTCTTGTTTTAATGAGATAAATGTGGCTAATTTTCTAAACTGGTGTGGACTTATTTTGTATTGTTTTCACTGTGTTAGTGTGTGTGTATGTACAAATGCTTTACACATTGCCTCTGGGATAAGTCTGACTGCTTTCACCAAGCTACCAAGGTGATGAGCAGGGGTTATTTTAGCTTTGTGATCCTCCTACCCTGACTAGAGTGTGGGTCCCTATTTGGCCAGGGTGCATTCTGACTGTCAACTAGACCCCATTTCTAACATAGGTGATCAGCGGGTGAGGATAGGACTTGTGTTTGTAGTTTACAAACAGTGATTGGTGAACACTACTATCACATTGCAGAACATTACGTGCCATCATGTTTTTGCTTTTTGGTATTTTTGTCTTTTCACATTCTTGAGTTTTAGATACTGGTGAAGATTTTACTACCATTATGTCTATGTCTAGAGAATCATCTGTTGCACCTACAGATTTAGTTTTTGAGGAGGGTATGTTTGAGACCTACACTGTGTATCAACTTAAGACAATCTGCAAGGACCTCAAGATCCAGTTTAAGGGCCTCACTCAAAAGGGAGGAGCTACAAAAGGTGCTGAGGGTTTGGGTAGCTGCCATGAATGCAAGTGGGGATCTGGGGGATGAGGTGCAACTGATGGATGGTGTCGGGGAAAACGTGGATGGTGATCAAGTGATGGATCAGGCTCTGCTTGAGCGGAAGGTACCCTCCAGGGCATACAGCAGTCTTTCTTCCAAAGGACTGTCCCCAGAGGAGGAGGAGGGCAGGCATGAAGCCAGGAGGCATGAGATGGAGCTAGAAAGCTCGAGATGAAGCATGAGGAGAAACTCCAGTTGGAGGTAGCAAAACTCAAGAGAGAGGAAGAGATGGATAAACGGGCCAATGAGGAAAGAAATATGCTTTTAGCTCAGGAGCACAGCTTAAATTAGCTTGATTTGAAGCCCAAGCCCAGCACAGATGGTGGTATTGTTTCTTCAGTGCACTCAGAAGTTAAGGTACATGCACCCAAGGATGCAGTGAAGGATTATGTGTCGGGGGATGACATTGATCCGTGGTTTAGTTGCTGTGAAGTAGCTTTAAGGGCATACTAGGCTCCTGAGAGAGATTGGGGAGCAGGTTTGTGGAATCGCTTCACCGTGGAGGGAGAGGCACCCTGTTGGCATTAGCAATAGAGTATCAGATGAGGTACTCCACCATGAAGGAAGCCCTGGTCAGGAGGTATGGTCTCACCCCAGAGAGTTATAGAGTAAAGCTTAGGGAGAGTTCTAAACTTTGTTCCCAAATTTGAGTTGAGTATGTTGATTTATACTGCAGAGCACTGGATGGTTGCGTGAAAGGCAGTGAGGTAACAGACGACCTTGGGGCTGTACAACTTGATTGTATGGGAGCACTTGTCTAGTCATTGTTTTCCAGAGCTGAGCCAGCAGTTGATTGACAGCAATCTTACTGACCCCAGGAAGCTTGCTAAGGTAGGAGACGCTGGCTCAGCACCACGGTCCAAAAGAAGTTGTATGTGGGAGACTCTGCCAAAAGGGTGGGCATAGTCCCCAACAGAAGAAAGATGGGGTGGACAGGGGTAAACAAAAGGAGCTTTCTAAATGGCCCCAATATAGGTCCCAGGGTAAGGAATCCTGCCCTCAGGAGATAAGAAACCCTGGTTCTCTTCAGGTAATCCTGCAGAGAGGGGACCCAGCAAATGTTTTGCTTGTGATCAGCAGGGTCACATGAGAGAAGATCCCAAGTGTCCCAAGTGGGCACAGGGCCCCACCAGTGGGAAGTCACCAGGGATGACCAGTGTGGTACTTGGGAAGGAGCTGGTCCCAGGTAGGTTTGGGGAACCAGCAGAGATAACCCTTGTCTCACTAGGGGACAGTGAGATGGTCTTGAGGCTCTGAGAGACACAGGAGCCAGTGTGACTACTGCCAGGTGCCACCTGGTGTCTGAAGAGCAAGTGGTTCCTAGAATGCTTCACCAACTAGTTGCAGCAGACAACAGTAAGCACTTTTGTAATTTGGCTGAGGTTCCCTTTGAGTGGGGGGTAGGTCTGAGGTCCTTTAAGGGTAGCTGTGAGCCCATCCATACCTGTGGGTTGTGTGCTAGGAAACAACCTGGAACACACCGCCTGGTGGGTGGTGGAATTCTTGTCCCATTTGGAAATGTTGGGATTGCCTGAGTGGGCGTGCATGACCACACGGTCCATGGAAGCCCAGGGTGATCAGAAGAACCTGGAGCCTGAAAGAGTGGCCCTGTTGTCTGTCAGAAAGAAAAGGGGCAAGGATCACAGAAAACCCACTCCAAAAATTCCCATGGTCCAGGAGTAGGCTGAACCTGAGCGGGTGCTCGGGAACCTAAGCTGAAGAAGTGGCTTGAGCTGACCCATTGGCAGCAGGAAGGGGGTTCCATCAGGGAGGAAGTTTGTGTAGCACAGAAAGAGTACCCTACTCTTGTGGGTCTTTGGCAACAGGCCAAGGACCAGGCTGTTGGCAAAGAGCCTAGATCTCACCTGGTCAATTTGAGAATGATCTCCTCTATAGTGAGCATAAGGTCACTGAGCCTTGGGCAGCCTGTGTGTTGGTGGTACCCCTGCACTTCAGAACCGTCCTACTGGGTCTATCTTATGATGAGCCTCTGGCAAGACATTTGAGGCAGGACAAGACCTCTGACAGGCTTGTTACCCACTTTTGCCCCAAATGAGAAAAAACTCAGATGCTTTCTGTAGGTCCTGTCAAACTTGCCACGCAGGGTAAGGCTTGGGAGCACCCCTTTTGAGATGGGGGGCATTGACATTGGGGGGCTTCTGGATCCCAAGATAGCCATGGGCAACAGGTTCATCCTGGTCTTGGTGGACCATGCCACCTGGTACCCGCAGGCTATCCCTCTAAGGACAGTAATAGCGCCCATTGTGGCCAGTGCATCGGTAGGGATCTTTAACGACATGGGTTTTCCCAAGAAGATGGTATCTGATTGGGGTACCTACTTCATGTCGCTGTACATGAAGGTCATTTGTAAGGAGTGTGGCGTGAACTACAAATTCACTACCCCTTACCGCCCTCAAAGTAATAGGTTGGTTGAGAGAGAGAGACTCAACCTACCCCTGAAGGGCATGATTGGGGGCCTGTGAGAACCCATGAGGCATAAGTGGGACATCCTCTTACATGCCTTTTTTTGTCTACAGGGAGGTACTGCAGAGGGGAGTTGGTTTCAGCCCTTTTGGACCCTGTGAGATAACCTCTCAGTTTGGTGATGGAGGGCTGGGAGCAAGTTCCTAGGAAGCTACCATGGATGTATTCAGTTACATGCTGGCCTTCCAGAACCAGACGGCACCCTTTTCAGAAACTCACTCAGGAGAACCTAGAAGCTAACCAGAAGGACATTAACCGTTGGTATGACCAGAATACCACTCTTATTGAGTTTCAGCCTGATCAAAAGGTGTGGGTGATGGAGCCTGTAAAGCCTTGCGCTCTAAAAAACAAGTGGTATGGCCCTTATGAGGAAAAGGGAAAAAGAGTGCAAGAGTGACGTCACCTACCTGGTGGACTTGCAGACACCTAGGAACCCCTTAAGGGTCGAGCACATGAGCTGCCTCAAATCTTACTTCGAAAGGTCTGAGTTGACCAGAGGGAACAGGAGAGTGAACCTTTTTCACACCTCCTGTCTGCTTAAGAGCAGGATGGGTCAGTGGATGGCGTGATCCTCTCCCTTACACTGACCCTCGAGCAGCAGAGTGACTTTTGCCAGTTGCTCGGACAATTTGCCACTCTATTTTCACTCATTCCAGAAGTCACCTATTGGTTCACTTATGACATAGATACTTGGGATAGTCTACCTGTGAAACAACATTTACAGGTTGAATGGCAGAGTGAAGGCTAGCATTAAAGGAAGGGGTTTCCAATATGCTAGCCCTTGGGGTGAATGGGCCTCCCAGCAGTCCTTGGTTCAGCACAGTGGTCTTATTTTTTTTCTAAAGATTGTCCCAACAGGTGTCACTCCTGAACTGCGGGTCTGTGTTTACTACCATGGACTCAATGCCATAACTAAGTGACGCGCACCTCATCGTGGAGAAGTGTGGCTCACGGTGTAGAGCAGGCAGACCCGGAAGCTGAGGTCAGACCCGGGACCAGGGTTCAATTCCTGACGCGGCAGGGTCTTGAGCTCAAATGTCCACGGACTCGATAATTCTCGATTCAGTGCCTGCTCTAATCATGGGTTCTCACTCTGCAACTCTGGGCATTAAGCTTGCTTAATCTCCACAACGGCCCCCCTGCGGCGGGATGCCTGGCTTTCACCTTGGGGATGCCCTGTAAGGGCTATCTCACAGGGAAAAGCCAGGACGGGTTCCCAAGGCAAGCGCTGGGAAACCTCCGGGTAGCTGTGCGCTCAATAAATGCAATAATAATAATAATAATAATAATAATAATCATCTGGGAGCTGCCAAGTTCCTCAGTACGTTTGAATTAACATCTAGGTACTGGCAGATTGCCTTGACTGAGGGGCCATAGGAGAGGTCTGTTGTTAGGAATCGAGCTAGTCCTACCTCTGTGACCATGCCTTGCCATCACATGACCAGGGATAGGTAGATAAAAACCAGTCCTACCTTTAGCTCATTGCTCGTTATTGCCAGTGTTTGGATTCCCTCCCTGGTTGTTGGTTGTTGCAGAAAGCAGAAAGCAGAGAGCTGAGCCTCCTCATCGTCTTCTTTACTCTTTTGAAGCTGTTCTGTTCCTCTCACGGGCTCGTGAGAGGGTTTGTGTGTCTTCCTGCTACGTTTTGGTCTCATTCCCGTTTTTGCCATTCCCTTCAGTGTAGGTAGCGGTATCCCGGTATCCCTTCCCCTTTATTGTTCTCCCCTTTTTGTAAACCCCCTGTGTTCCCGTTGTCAGGTGTTCGGGTGCTCCCGTTCACTCCAGCGTCATTGTCAACTTAATACGCTGTGTTCTAAGCTTGTTACAAGCGGGAGCGTTAGCTCGCGGTTGCCGGGTTACGCTCCGCGTTGTTGTATGCGGAAGTGACGTTTTGGGTCACTCCGCGGCGGCTTTGTTTACATTCGCGCTGATTGTTTAGCGCTCTGGAGGGTTCTCTGTTCCTTGCCCCTTCACGTATTTACGTTTGGTTTAGACGGGTTTTTTTTGGTATCGGTTGCAAACCCAAGCCTACCTTTTTCCCCGCATATATTATTTTTGATTTACGGACACAAGCCATTTAGCTCCTTCACGAAGCCTGCTATTGTAATAGAGCAGACCCCAGAATACTCCATACTTCTGGTACTGTGATCTACGTCCTCACGAAGCAAAGCCTGCCCAAGCCACAGGTGAGGAGGGTTGTGTGGTGGTTGGGGTATGGTCATTGGAGGTTGGGCGTATTAGGATACAGAGTATCTGAATGGTATTGTGTTCCCCTATTTTGTACCACAGGTGCAGAAGCGTAAGGACCGAGGGAGCTGTGTCCTGTAAACCTACAAGGGTGGAAGACTTGGTGTCTCCTCAACATTACCACCTTCTTTTCTGGTCCACAGGTGCCTCCACAGTGTTTTTCCTGTGGGTGTCCAGTGGGCAGGAGAAGGGGATTGGTGCTTGCTACGTTCCCGCAGCGCTTGGGCCAGTGGGAGTCTAACATCTGTGTTCTCAACACCAGAAAGGCATTACCAGTTCCAGGACAAACCTTTTGGGTTGAAGAACGCCTCAGACACATTCCATAGGCAGGTCAACCAGGTTCTGGCTGCATTAGAGCACTTCAGTGCCGCCTACCAGGACAACATCGCTGACACAGTTCTATTTGGGAGGATCACTTGTACCACCTCCAGGAGGTGCTGGAGGCTCTGCAGAATGGTGTCAATCTTGGGTTTTAGGGGCTCCACCTGGCCGCTTCCTACCTGGTGCCCCAAGTACACCACAGATCCCTGCCCTATCATGCCTCACTATCAGGGCCAGTAAGTGCATGATCTGGGCTGGTATCTGTGGTGTACTTGGGGCACCAGGTAGGAAGTGGCCAGGTGGCGCCCCTAAAACCCAAGATTGACACCATTCTGCAATGAACACCTCCCAAGACCCAGACAGAGGTGAGAGCCTTCTTAGGCCGCACCCGGGTACTGCATACCTAAGGAGATAATGGACGGAACACAGAAACTTTTCAGAGACTCTCCCCTGGTCACAGATCTGGATTGAATCCATCATCGTTCTTTAGCTCACTTTGCCACCTCAGTTCAGACCTAGCTATATGCAAATCAGTCTTGACCCCATGCCTCATGGGAACAGGCCAGCCTGAACTTTCAAGCCAGGTCTTCCGTGGACCAGAAACAAGCATCCTGTGACCGGTTTCGGGGTAACACCCCTCATCAGCCAGGCTAGCTTGAATCAGTGGCAAAGACAGATTTGCATGAGTTCAAACTGGGGTTGTCAAGGACCTTGGCCTGAACTTGGATGTTCCACAGGAGCAGACTACTGTTCCTCAATCCCCTACTCCACTACCATGAATTCAAGATTCACCAGAAGCAGGGAGGGGGAACGGGGAGTTGGAAGAAAAGAGAGACTGCACTTCTTCACTCCTCTTGAACTGGTCTTGCATTGTAATCTTCTGAAAGACCTAAAAACCAAAGGCAGAATATAACAACTACTACCGTAAAAGAATGCTAACCTTACAGTTCCTCCCTTGAATACCTGTCTGTCCACAGTGCCTTGCTGCTCCCTTATGTATCTTGTATGGAGAGATTATTGCTCTAAGCCTCGCTAAGTGATGCGCAAATCAGTTAGTCTCCTGACACATAAAATACTGGTGAGATATTATATTCTACAGTAGCATTTTATCATATGTATCTTTCTTCTAACCAAAATTCCCCGTTACCTGTATCACCAGTTGCAAAGCTTTTAAATGATTCCAATATATTGTTTTTAAACGCTGTCCTTATTTGATTTTAAAGTTTATTTTTCTTCTTTTACTTCTTTACAGATTATCCTTCTTCAAATTGGTTGGTAAGTACTATTATATATATATATAAATATCCTCCACCGGCTAACGTATTCCATCCAAAAATCTCCTCAATTAAGAAGAAATGCAGGACACCCAGAGCTTCTGTTACGGTATTTTTATTCAGGCAGATGAAAAAAGTCTCACGACGCGTTTCGCTCTTAAGGCTTGATCACGCTCGTCTCATTTGTGTTCACAGCCATATTTAAACCCAACAACACCCTCGTGCACAATGAATGATGCGCGAAGCGGAAGACATATTGTAAAAGACAAAACATGCTGGCAAATTACTTGTAACAATGTTATTAGCACAGTAAAATAGTGGAATCTATTTCATAACAGTTACTATTGTAATATTCTATGAAAGAAACATTATCGTAACATCTTAGTAAAATTTATTATCAACTTGTACAAATTATACTGCATTATTCTTCAAAGCATGGTTGTCATAGCGGAATTCATGTTTTGAATACTGGCATCTTTTCCACCCCAATAAACATAGATTCAGTGTCTATCTTGTGGCGTATACAATCTTAATTCTGATTGGCCGCATTACAAAAGCGCTCCTGTGATTGGTTGTACAGTCGCTATGGAAAAAATATATAAAAACTGCGGGTCGCTTGTCTTTAAATCCACATATGCCGACATATTATTCCAAAGGATCGTGTAATTAACGATATCAATTGGATTCGTGTCGTGTTGTCAGTATTGCCCCAGTGGGCTAATGCGATTAAAGACCATAAAGTATTACGCCACAGTCTTAATTCCGATTGGCCTCCTTGTAAAGCCGCTCCTCTGATTGGTATACAGTTGCTAAGAAACAATAAACAGTGCAAGTCGTGCATTATTGAATCTACATAAACCAACTTAATAATCCAAAAGAACATATAGTTCATGATATCAAATGGAAAGGTTGTCATATCAGATTGTCAATTTTGCCCCAGTGGGCTAATGCAACTGTAAACAGTAATTCAAAAAGTGGCGTCAAAATCCCGCCCCAGTGGGCAATTAAAACAAACACCATATCTGGATTCAAACTGAGTGTCTACCATGATGGTATAGATTCCGCTTTGTCATCAAAGGTCTTCCGCTACATCGCATTATGTGAAATCTAAAATAATGAAAAAATAATAACTTTAAAATCTTTAAAGTTGAAGACCACAGACAATATGTACATAATTCACAATCTCATTCATGTACGTGTATTGCTAATTCTTCACTATTGTTCAATCCTTTGGGGGATAAACAATCAAAATCCACAATATATTTAGACTCCAATTTTCTGAGGGATAATTCTCGATTACCTCCTCTCACACCAAGATCAACATTGTCAATTACCACCATCTGAACAAGCTTTTCATTTTGCATATGTTCTGTAAAAAAATGTCTTGCTATGGGATATTGTTTATTGTTGTTATGAATAGCACGTAGGTGTTCTAATACTCTTTTCTTGGCCTCATGCTTGGTACTACCAACGTACCATTTATTGCATGGACAGATCAAAATGTAGACACTATACGGTGTGGTGCATGTGAGACGTTTACGTATCACAAATTCTCTATTGGTGTTAGGAACCGTGAGTGACTTACAATCAGAGCTATTCTTACATGCCTTGCATCTACGACAGCATTTGAAGCCTCCCTCTTTATGGGTGTTAACGGTGTCTCCAGAGGTAACATAATTACGGCTCAATTCATCTCTCAATGACCTTCCTTTACGGAAAGTTATTTGAGGATTGTCATTCAAATATTTTTTGAGATGAGGGTCGGCTGCAAAACATGCCAATGTTTCCTCAAAGATTTTTCGCACCTCATTGGCTTGGCCGGAGAAAGTGGTAATAAACTTGACTTTCTCATGCTCCTGTTCAACTAGTCTCGGATTTAACAGTTCTTCTCTATTCTTTTCTTACTGTATCCTCTGCTCTGAAATCTCTCACACATAACCTTTTCCTCTTCAACATAGGCTTCTTGGGTGCTACAATTTCGTTTAGCACGGAGAAGTTCTCCATAAGGAAAACTGTACACCAGATTCCGTGGGTGACAGCTATTGGCATTTAAAATGCTGTTACCCGCCGTTTTCTTGCGAAAAAGTTTGGTGTTTAGTTGACCATTGGAGACTTCTACCATTATATCCAAGAATTCAATTGTCTGTTTGCTGAAATGATCAGTTAGTGTTAAATTCAGGTTGTTACAATTTAAGTTCTCAATAAATGATTTTAAAGATATCTCATCCCCACACCAAATAAAGAAAATATAATCTATGTATCTAAGCCATAGGGCAACATTGTCAAATTCTGCCATTTCCCTGACGACCTGCTCCTCCCACCATCCCATGTAAAGGTTCGCATAACTGGGGGCGAAGCAGGTCCCCATGGCTTTGCCCTGTGACTGTTGATACAAGATGTCATTAAAGAAAAAGAAATTATTGTTGAGACAGAAATCGATCATGGATATAATCATTTCAGAATGTCTTAAGTAGGACACAGAACGTGTTCTCAGGAAGTGTTTTACTGCCTCTAGGCCATAATGATGTTGGATGCTCGTATATAAGCTACTGACATCTAGCGTAGCCAAGATGTAATTAGTCCCCCAGTGCAGTCCATTTATAACAGTAAGGAAATGAGTGGTATCTTTGATATAAGATGGAAGAGCCATCACGTAAGCTCTAAGATAGTGATCTATATACTTAGAAGTATGTTCTAAAAGAGATCCAATGAAGGATACGATGGGACGGCCAGGAGGTTCAATGGAATTCTTGTGGAGTTTGGGAAGTAGATATAATATGGGTGTTCTAGGATGGGACGGCCAGGAGGTTCAATGGAATTCTTGTGGAGTTTGGGAAGTAGATATAATATGGGTGTTCTAGGATGTGCACAATATAAGTATTGGAATTCTTCATTCTCCAATAGTCCCTTATCACTCCACTCCAACAAAAGATCTCTAAAAGCTATATTAGATTGTGATAGCTCATCACAGTTAACTTTGCAGTAACATTTAACATCATTTAATTGGCGTTGTCCTTCATTCAGATATCTGTCCTCATCAAGTACCACAACATTCCCCCCTTTATCACTTTGTCTAATAACAATACTATTGTCACTTTTCAGATTATCCAAGGCTGTCATTTGTTCAACAGTTAGGTTTTTCTTAGTCCAGGAGAGTTTATCATACATATTTTCATACGGTCTTTTAAAACCCCTCTCTCAAAAACCTCAATAGCGTCATATTGAATCATAGGGAGAAAAATTGATTTGGGTCTGAAATTGGTACCTGGATTGATCCCCACATCAGTTCCCCAAATATCATAATCTGGGGTATTGTTGCAATCAACAGAGTCTGAGTCAATGATTTGTAGTAGTCCAATATCATTCATATCAAGATTACTGATAGCTGTAGAGGTACTCACAGTTTCCCCGGACTTTGGCTTGGTCTCGAACCATTTTTTTAATTTTAGTTTTCTTGAGAACAGAAATAAATCTATTTGTGTGTCTGCGAAATTCATGTTCATCGAGGGGCAGAATGAAAGTCCTAAACCCAAGGTATTCTCCTCTACTTGGGTAAGGGTTCTTTGTGATAAATTCACAACAGTCATATTCATTTTTGGTTCTTGCTCCGTGTTGCCATTCCCATTGGAGCTTCGTTTACGCCCGGACCTCCTCTTTTTGGCTTGTTTGTTGCGGCGATTCTGCCTCTGTTGCCTCGTCCTCGTCCTCTTTGCGCATTCGCATCCTGATACATTTCTGTGCGATTCTTGCTGATCATCTGAAATTGTTGAGGAAATATGAATTTTTATGGTCAATTATGTCCCCTATCGTAGACCCCAACGGCTCCATGTACGTGCTTCAAGTACATGTATGTTCCCTCCACTTTTAGCTATGAAGACGCAAATACATTTGCGTCCAACGTTAACATGTCCTCTTTCAGATCCACCATGAATGGGTCGGATATTCCGTTCCTAAGTGTGCCTTGCCAACGTCTTTACGTGGTGCACTTTTTCACGTTTCCCCTGGCTCAGGCGAGTTAGGCCCTCATTTCTGTCATCGAGTCTTTTCCTGCCTTCTGTCTCCGGATACTGCAGCCTGGACCTGCATCTGTATCCCTGACCTTTGTCTTACTCCCTGCGCGGCTAGCGGTGCCAGGCTCGGCCTGCTTGCCTGCCAAGACTGTATTTTGCCTTCAAGTTATCTGCTCCGCTCCTCGAAAATACATTCCTGTCTAGTAGTTTAGGTAAACATCCTTCCCATCTGCAGAGCAAAGGGCCCGGCCTTTCTGTCTCCATGCAAGTAATTCATTGCTCCTGTTACCATGGTAGGCCCATGGCCCCCACACTACATGTAGACACGTAGACGCATATACACGCACTAACAGTCAGTATAGAATAGCCTCTGCCCAAGAGACCTTTCCCTCTAGATAATACAGTTCTCCAAATACCCGATATTAGATATGATTTGGGATTAGGTTGTTCTGACACCCCAGACTTCTGTCTCCTCATGTAAGGCTAAATGTAAGTCCCCTTCACCCTCCAGTTCCACGTCAATTGCACGTCATGCTGCTGCGCGCGCATCTCTGCCATGTATTTCTGCTGACACTGCAGGATTCTCTTATGGATCCACCCACTTGTGACACCTTTATGTGACGTTTCTAGTACACACCCTTGTGCACACCTTCTGTTCCGCCTTTTTTCATTACGTATATGTTTTCTTATCTCTCCTCTCAGCTGTTACGCCTTCTGCATCCATCACCACTGTAATGCATTGACTATATATATGATATTCTGTCAATAAAGTATTGCTCTATCCCTTCCTGAACCTTCGTGGTGATGGAATACGATTTGCCTAGTTCGAACAAATTCCTTTTTAAGGAATAAAACCCCTTTTAAAACCTCAGATGCCACGGACTCTGCCTCTTATTTTTTCTGAGTTATTCTTATTGAACTTTACCGCATAAATTAAGTATAGGTAATTTAAATTTACCACATTGTAATAAAAAATTTGGGTTTTTTGTTGGATCTATTGCCACGTCTTGGTTGCCTTCTGGATTGGAGGCATCTGAGGCATTCCCATCGGATATGTCACTTTCCACAACTTCTTGTACTGGACTGGATGTTGTCGATTTTATAGCTAAACCAGTTTTTTTATCAAATAGTTGATCATACTTTTTTTGAAAAGTCAGAGTGCGCCTGGATTGATAATCTTTGTAATCACGTATGAACTTACGTTGTTTTTTCGCAGTTATTTCTTCCTCAAGTTTTTCCATTTTAATGGTTACTTTTTTAAGAAACTCATCCAGAGCCTCTTTTGACATCAGGGAACTTACTTCTGTGATTAGTTGTTCTATTTCAGCCAGACGTTTCGCTCTATCTTTGAGGGCATACTTGACCAGTATGCGCATCATGGTGATTGAACAAGATGCGGAGTTGTCAGTCCATTCCTGAAGCATGTCAGCGTCAGGGTCCTCATAGGTGGGAATGGTAAAAATGCGGAGTCCCCTTGGGACTCTTTTCACCTCGATATATCGTTGTAGGGACTCCGCTTCCCACCATTTTCCAAGTTCTTTCTTGTACAATCTTTCAAGTGTGTTTAATTTTGTTTGTAAATTTAACTCAATCCCAATGTTGGAGGTGGTGGGTCTTTCATCAGTGCTGATACTAGGATTTGTGAAAAATAACTTGTCGGCGGTCTTCTTCCGACGAGCATCTAATTCATCTGCCATCCTTTATTTATATAAATATCCAGTAGAAGCTCTGTGCACTTCTCTGATTTGTTTTGATTTGCAATTATAATCAGAAAAATGCTCCCGGCACAGATCGCTAAACAGGGACTGGGAGCATGTTCAATCACCATGATGCACATACTGGTATTGGTACTGATTTCAGAGCAGAGGATACAGTAAGAAAATTATCAATATGGCCAAAAAATGTGTTGAAGAAAAGAATAGAGAAGAACTGTTAAATCCGAGACTAGTTGAACAGGAGCATGAGAAAGTCAGGTTTATTACCACTTTCTCCGGCCAAGCCAATGAGGTGCGAAAAATCTTTAAGAAACATTGGCATGTTATGCAAACCGACACTCATCTCAAAAAATATTTGAATGACAATCCTCAAATAACTTTCCGTAAAGGAAGGTCATTGAGAGATGAATTGAGCCGTAATTATGTTACCTCTGGAGACACCGTTAACACCCATAAAGAGGGAGGCTTCAAATGCTGCCGTAGATGCAAGGCATGTAAGAATAGCTCTGTTTGTAAGTCACTCACGGTTCCTAACACCAATAGAGAATTTGTGATACGTAAACGTCTCACATGCACCACACCGTATAGTGTCTACATTTTGATCTGTCCATGCAATAAATGGTACGTTGGTAGTACCAAGCATGAGGCCAAGAAAAGAGTATTAGAACACCTACGTGCTATTCATAACAACAATAAACAATATCCCATAGCAAGACATTTTTTTACAGAACATATGCAAAATGAAAAGCTTGTTCAGATGGTGGTAATTGACAATGTTGATCTTGGTGTGAGAGGAGGTAATCGAGAATTATCCTTCAGAAAATTGGAGTCTAAATATATTGTGGATTTTGATTGTTTATCCCCCAAAGGATTGAACAATAGTGAAGAATTAGCAATACACTTACATGAATGAGATTGTGAATTATGTACATATTGTCTGTGGTCTTCAACTTTAAAGATTTTAAAGTTATTATTTTTTCATTATTTTAGATTTCACATAATGCGATGTAGCGGAAGACCTTTGATGACAAAGCGGAATCTATACCATCATGGTAGACACTCAGTTTGAATCCAGATATGGTGTTTGTTTTAATTGCCCACTGGGGCGGGATTTTGACGCCACTTTTTGAATTACTGTTTACAGTTGCATTAGCCCACTGGGGAAAAAATTGACAATCTGATACGACAACCTTTCCATTTGATATCATGAACTATATGTTCTTTTGGATTATTAAGTTGGTTAATGTAGATTCAATAATGCACGACTTGCACTATTTATTGTTTCTTAGCAACTGTATACCAATCAGAGGAGCGGCTTTACAAGGAGGCCAATCGGAATTAAGACTGTGGAGTAATACTTTATGGTCTTCAATCGCATTAGCCCACTGGGGCAATACTGACAACACAACACAAATCCAATTGATATTGTTAATTACACGATCTTTTGGAATAATATGTCGGCATATGTGGATTTAAAGACACGCGACCTGCAGTGTTTATATATTTTTTCCATAGCGACTGTACAACCAATCACAGGAGCGCTTTTGTAATGCAGCCAATCAGAATTTAGATTGTATACGCCACGAGATAGACACTGAATCTATGTTTATTGGGGTGGAAAAGATGCCAGTATTCAAAACATGAATTCCACTATGACAACCATGCTTTGAAGAATAATGCAGTATAATTTGTACAAGTTGATAACAAATTTTACTAAGATGTTACGATAATGTTTCTTTCATAGAATATTACAATAGTAACTGTTATGAAATAGATTCCACTATTTTACTGTGCTAATAACATTGTTACAAGTAATTTGCTAGGATGTTTTGTCTTTTACAATATGTCTTCCGCTTCGCGCATCATTCATTGTGCATGAGGGTGTTGTTGGGTTTAAATATGGCTGTCAACACAAATGAGACAAGCGTGGTCAAGCCTTAAGTGGCGAAACGCGTCGTGAGACATTTTTCATCTACCTGAATAAAAATACCGTAACAGAAACTCTGGGTGTCCTGCGTTTCTTCTTAATTGAGGAGATTTTTGGATGGAATATATATATATATATATATATATATATATATATATATATATATATTTTAAATAACCATACCTACATAGATGATAGTTAAAGTACTTGTTTCTCAAGTTCACTTTGGATATTCTGTATGCAGCTAGTTCTTCCTTATATACAGTATATTGTGCTTGTCTCTGACTACTTGTCCACCTGTGTACTTCCAGGAACAAATTGAACTAAATATCCTTGGGAAAATAAACTCTTGTCGTCCTTGGAAGATAACTATTACCAAACTAAATGCCAAAATGATCTCAAAGTTCCTTCACTTTGGGCATTCTCAGAGTCCAAATTTATACTAAAACTAAGTACGGGCGGAAAATTTGTTCCGCTCTCGGAATTTGTGAATTTTTGGCAATTTTGCGATCTACGAATCGCGTGAAATTTCCCCAAAATACACAATTTGCGAGTTGGCGTATTTTTTTTCTTGTTCGCGCTTCAAAAATACAATCTTGCGCGCACAGCATTGACTTACCCTGATTCTGCGTTCGCTGATGAGTTTTTCTCCCTGTTCGCGTGCGCTGCGAGATTTCGGTAGCTGGCTGAGTGACGCCACGATCACGAACACGTCATTGCGACCCGAAACAGGAAATTGCGAACGCGAACACGTCATTGCGACCCAAAACAGGAAATTGCGAATGCGAACACGCCATTGCAACTCGAAACAGGAAAAAGGCATCGCGAGCAGGCTGGTTACGTTGAAACAACATGTTTGCGACCGTTGCGACCGCATGCGCAAGTTCTCGTTCCCGAACTGGTAAAAAAATCTTCCGAACGCGCAAAAAATAAATTCGCAAGCTTGCGGAATTTGGTGGATTTTTGCGAATCAGGATTACGAATTTGCGGGAATTCGCGTATCGCGAATTCGCAAATTCGCAAATTCCGCCCATGCTTACTCAAAGACTTACTTGGTGTTCAGGAACCCTCCTGATACCGCTCACCAAGTACACTGAACAACGTCTGGGAGCTGGAATAGGCTGGAACCTCTGGGAATGCCTCCCAGACTTCACTCAAAATTGCTCTGGAATTCCTTCTGTCTTGACTCTTCAGAAGTGGCAAGAAAAGAGCATCTGAAACTACCTTTACTTCACTAAATTCTCAGGAAAATAGCAGCGGAACCAAAAGCTGCCTATCTCCAAGAAAAAACGGTTGAAGTGCACCGTGCTAATGAGGAGCGCAAGCTAAACAGCTGCTGAGAGAAAACCTGCTAAAAAACTAGACCGCCAACAGCTTCCTTTGCGCAGCAGCCATCTTGGAATTCCGCGATCTGAACGTGGTAAACAGTCAAAGCCACAACGCCACTTGCTTGACTGGAATGGCTCTACGCATCCTGGTACACAGGTAACGAAGACTTCTTCTCCCTACAGGATGGGCTCTAACACTTGACTTACCAATCCTGACAGAGGTGGCATAGAGAGAAAAATAACAATGATCTCATGACTGAGGGTGAGTGGTTGAAAAGGTTTTGCACTCCATCCATCCGCCCTCGACTGGATCCGCTCCTTGCTCACCGGCCGAACCCAAAGAATCAGATGCCCACCCTACCTCTCTGAACCCACAGAGATCAGCTGCAAAGTACCCCAAGGATCCTCACTCAGCCCCACGCTCTTCAACATCTACATGGCCCCTCTCGCCACCATCGTCAGAAAACACGGACTCAGCATAGTATCCTACGCCGACGACACCCAGCTCATCCTCTCCCTCACCAATGAACCTGACAGCACCAGATACAGCTTCCAGGAACTTATGAAAGACGTCGCCTCCTGGATGAGGAACAGCTGCCTAAAGCTCAACACAGAGAAGACGGAAGTCATCGTCCTTGGATCCACACCCTCAGCATGGGACAACACCTGGTGGCTCTCCACCCATGGCGATCCTCCCACACCTACAGACCACACGAGCAAGCTTGGCATCATACTCAACTCCTCTCTCACCATGCACTGACAGATTACCTCCGTATCCTCCACATGCTTCAACACCCTCCGTATCCTCCGCAAGACCTTTAGATGGATCCCCGCCAAATCCAGAAGGATCGTCACCCACGCACTCATAACCAGCAGACTGGACGACAGAAACGCGCTCTATACCGGAATAAACAAATCTCTAACCCACAACCCACAAACTTCAGACTATCCAGAACGCCGCAGCTAGACTTGGCCTCGGCATCCCACGACAACACCACATCACCCAACGCCTACAAAAACTCCACTGGCTCTCTGTCGAAAAGAGAGTGACCTTCAAGCTCCTCACTCACGCCTACAAATCCCTCCACAACACTGGACCCCAATACCTCAACGAAAGAATCTCCTTCTATACACTCAACAGAAGCCTCAGATCCACCAACCATTCCCTAGCTGTGATCCCACGCATCTGCAGAGCCAGAGCGGGAGGGCGATCCTTCTACATCGCAGCCAAGACCTGGAAAGAACTCCCGTTCAGCATCAGACAAACCCCCACACTGCAAGCTTTCAGGAAACACCTCAAGACCTGGCTCTTCGGGTGAGACAAAGCTGCATAAACCTCCTCCTCCCCCAGCACCTTGAGACCCTCACGGGTGAGTAGTGCACTTCACAAATACCTGATTGATTGACTGATCTTGTTGTGTTTGCTGTGTTTGCTCTAGGTGGCCAAGGGTTTGCCCAGACATTGGTTCCTTGCTTGCTGTGCCACTGGATTCAAGATAGCCTGGCTGATGAGGTGTGATACCCCAAAAACAGTCCCAGGATTCTTGTTTCTGGTCCAGGGAAGACCTAGACTGGCAGTTTGGGCTGGACCTTTCCCATGAGGAGCAGGGTCAAGACTGATTTGTATATGGCTGTGTCCAACATGAGGTGGCATAGTGGGCAAAGGAATAATGGAGTCAACCCAGATCTCTTGACTGGGGTTGAGTGGTTGAAAAGTTTCAGCACTCCCACCATAATCTTATTGTGTTTGCTTATACAAAGAAACGACAGGACCAATTTTAGCAGGAATGGTCAATGCATTTTGGGCATGCAGAGAAAGTGAATGTGAAGAGGCTGTAATTTCCGAACTCTCTCCCATTGAGTTAGAATTTACATTTACTGGGCCGTAGGCACATCAAATGTGTCACCAATAGGTACATTACTCGCTCCTCCAATTTAGGTTACATTGTATTGAGGTGGACGGTACAATAATAATTCAGTTATAAAGTCCTCATTTGAATCACTATCACTGTCCTTGGCTACACTTTCTGTGTTATCTGTCTCTTTCTTCTTTTGCTTATCCTTGCGTTTACCTTTTCCTTCTTCCTCACTTATTAATGTCGGATATAATCTAGCTCCCATAATCATATCAATTTGTGAAGGTTTCTGTTCTGCATCCCATCTACCAGCTGTACAAGTGTGTATGGCTGCCTTTACCCTTCGTTGAAATCTCTCTCTGAGCTATATGTTCCAAGGCATTAAGTGCTTTGTATTGTGTAAGTCTAGGAGGCAGTTTCATGTCGTACAGCATCCTCCCTAAGTGTTCAATGATTCTCAAATTAAATGCGGCATAATGAGGAAATGTCGAAGCACCTATTCTCAGTAATCTTATGTTATTGTGCGAGCCAAACAAATGCGTGAAGACCCACGTCTGTTGCCGTAGTATGACCTGCTGTGCCTTCTAGTGGTGCCTCTTCTCGCTTTGTAACAGGCACAGTCACATCTCTCTTAACTTGACTTTGGAATGCTTCAAAGAATTTAATTTTTAATTTTCATTTTTGATAACAATATGCAAAATTCACAAACTATTTTTTGATAAAACCAGGAATTGATTTTCACCCACAATTCTCTGTTCAGCGATGATAACCAATACCAGTGCAACTTTCTATGACATACCTAACTAATACCAGTGTTGTCCTACACTAACCTGCCTATGCCTGAGAGGCACACTGTGACGTCAATCTTACTTCTTGCAGCAGCTCACCCTCTTTTACAATTTTTCATGAACGCATTCTGTCAGCATAGTACACACAAACAAATGCAAGCAATTTTAACAGTTAACCAGTGGCGGTTTCTTCTTGAGGGCAGAGGAGCTGAGGTAAATGTGATAAATAAAATGGTAATTAAATGATCTCATTCCCATTTTATTTCTCACTAGGCGAACTGCAGCCCTCAGTCAGCCTGCCTCTGAGGGTGCCGGAGACATGCTGTGTTCTCTGCTGCTTATTGGCAGCATGGAGGACCAGATGAAGGCTGGCCAGACACTGCAAAGTACGTGTGCCAGTTTGGCCAGCTGTCTTGTGATGACCAGCCTGACATGTGCACTTTGTAGGTCTCTACCCAGCTGTCTTAAACAGCTGGGTGGAGACCAATCATAGGCCTCCAGGGCCTAATGGAACATCTAGCCAGCCTGCTCCATCCAATCCTGGTGCTGCTGTCATATGCAGCGTCAAGATTGCTTAGGGAAGTTTGCAGTTTGAATCATGCTCGGAGCCAGACAGGGCATAGAGGACACATCCCAGGTAACTGCACTTATTTTATTGTTAATTTTATTATAATGCATGCCAGTGTATTTATTTGCATGCATGCTTTATTGTCTGTTTTGGGAAGTGGTGGGCACTTCACTCACCCCACCACTTTCATGTTACCACCGGCCCCTGCTACTAACTGCTCCTCTAAAGAAATTACAGATTTTTACTCGCCAGAAACAGTTCAGGACAACACCTTCTGACCTATCCTGACACTTAGTTCAAGTGTATCCTCGACTAGTGTGATCCCACTCGAATTAACACAGTTCTTCCATGTGCACTAAGATTAACTATACCAACCACACAATGAAAAGTCCCTATCTCAATAATGCTGTCGACTACGTCTCTCAACCAGCACCGCAACGCAGCAGACATCTACACCCAATGTCTTCTACACTGACAACTCCTACTATGTTGGTATGTATCCCGGGTTCGTAGGCCATGACGAACCCGATAACCACTTCAACGTCTTTGCATTAAGCGCCACATTCACACATGAACTTAAATCATCTCCACAAAATACCACATAGCTACTGCAAAATACTGCAATCTAAGCCTAAGCAAATGTAACACGCAACCCTATTAATACTCATACTCCTCTGCTGTTATAATTTGTTTCCGAACCGCTGGTACTCCATCAATCCTGTAAACGAACCATGGGCTTTTCAGGTTGGATTAGGCTTGGGCAATTTCTAAATAGGACACCCTAACTCCCTCACATCAGTGGAGAACCATCCGATGTGCTACCAATTTGATCCAGCACTTTGAGTCCACTTTCTTACCATTGGTCCTCCGATGGACATTTTTCACTGACTGAGAGGTGATGGGAGTTAACATTACATAAATCAAAGTTCAATTTATGTGTAACCCATTTGGTTACACAATAAGGACCAGGAATCAGTAACGTTAGTTTAGAAGATTTATTACAGGTTAACAATCAAGTTAAGGTACACAACTCTTATCACAATACTACAATGAGGGGGAAGCCTCACTTCCAGTTTAGGTGGACCAGTATCAATCAAACAAGGAGTTCAGTCACAGCAATACAGAAGATTATCAAAAGTACCTGATGCTCAGAGAAGCGTCTCAGATTTTCTTGTGTATACTTGGGTAAATCTAAATCACCTGAAGTAAAGTCTAAGCTAACAGGATGGTTCTAGGGCCTAAAGGAGTTCAAAAATCAAGAGATTTCATAAAGAAGAATAGAATGGGGCAGGAAAATTAAAGAGGAAGGTGTAGTAATTGCAGAAGCTCGGTCAAGGGTCTTTTTGGGTTTGGGAATTGTTAGCCTAAGCCACACTCAGGAAAGAATCAAAGGAAGCGTGGCAGTCTAAACCTCTCAAAGTCCAGGGAAAAGTGCGGTAACCTTAGACAGACTCCAATTATTGACACTGTTAGACCTGGCATCTTTGGTGGGGTTTGCCCCTATCTTTTTGCCTCTACCTCCTGTATTTATGATGCTGTGCTGGATTTAGCTTTTGCTGGTTTGGATGCTTTAGGCTTTTTGCCACTGCTGTTCAGTATCAAAGTACAAGTGCTCCCTGTGTAAACTGTTATTATGATTGGCTATCCATGAATGACATATTTGTGTCACCAAGAAGTCCCTAGTAAAGTGCACTGAGTGTGCCAGGGCTGGTGATAACAAATGCTTCGAGTGGGCCTGCAGCACTGATTGTGCAACCCACCTGAGTAGCCCTAAAAATGGTGTCTCAGGCCAGCCACCGCAGTGCCTGTGTGCAGTCTGTGAACTGCCATGTCCTCCTAGTCAGTGTCCAAACTGGCCAGGTCTAACCCTTCCCTTTCTGTAAACATTGGTCACCCCTATGGAAGGCCCAAGGTACCCCCTTGGGCAGGGTGCAGTGTATGTGAAAGGTAGAGCATGTACTTGTGCAGGTGAAATGCTCTGGTAGCGAATTACAGCCATTTTAGTTTTTTACCATTGTAAGGCTATCTTGCCCCATAGGCTATCATGGGGGATGCTGGCTACAGTGGCTACCAGCATATCTTCCCATAGGAGCAAGTTAGGACATAAAAGTCTGGTATCCCTGAACTCAGAATTTAATAACACATCTTTTAGGAAAGGTTGTTTTTAAATCCTGTGTTTGAGAACAGCACTTTTAGAAAGTTGCTGTTCTCTTGTCTGACCTTTCTGTGTGCCTTGGCCTGTTTGTAAATTGACTGTCTGGTTTGTGAGTGACAAGGGCTGGGTGGCTCCCAGAGTCTGAGTGGGCCATCCCTGGGTTGAATAGCTCCATCTGCATCTAGAGTAGTGGGAGGGGGAAGCACCAGGGCCCGAATAGGGCTGTCCTTGCCTTCCACAATGCTGGCTCCACCTCCTGCTGGGCGGCTTACGACCCTGCCCCTCTCTCTGAAAGGAAAGGAGAGGCCAGGAAAACAAAGTGCTCAAGGAACACCCATAACTGGTTCAGACTGGGCTCAGAGCCCTCCTGCACAAAGGGAACAAAGACTTTTACGGGTATAAGTACAGGACCCCTGACTACAGAAAATTAGATCATCCTGGAAACAAGAAGGAACCTCTGCCAAGGAGAAAGCTGGAAGACTGAAGAAGAAGGACTGCCCTGCTGTGTGATGCTGGACTGACCTGCAGTTGGTTTGCTGCCTAGGAGAGGGGAAGGACTTTGTTGTTGCTTTATCCCCTTAATTGAAGAAATCTCCAAGGGCCTGTTGTGAGCAGGCTCCTGTTTTGAAGAACCAGGAACAAAAGGACTTCACCCCTAGCTTCCCTGAGCTCTGCTGAGAGAGCTCTGTCCTTCCTAGAGTGCTTGGGCCAGTTGTGGTGCCTCTGGAAGTTGTACCTGTGCTGGGAAGCTGGAAACCAAGATTTGAGAGCCTTTCATACAGAAAAGTCATTGCATCGCTTGCTTGCGGATCGCATCGCGTCGCTGCGAGTGTCGTTGCTGAGCCATCGCATCGAGGCGCTGCGAGAGGAAGATCGCCACTGGGTCACGCATTGTCGCCCCGGAGATCGTCGCAGCCCCTGCAGATCATCGCATCGTGCCTTTGCGAGAACAAACTTCATACGGAACCTACGCACCGGAATCCCTACAAGTCATCGCCTTCCTACCCATACAGACCGGATTCGTCGCAACACGCCAGCTGCTGCAGCGGGGCTGTCACAAAGGCCTCCCCATGGTCTCAGGTGCAATGCATCGCTTGTTTTCCACCGCACCAGCTTCTGCTTTGGAACTTTGTTGCATTTAAAGGTACTGTTGGCTAAACGTGACGCAACTGTGAACTTTTCACGCAACTGTGGACTATTTTTATCGCAACTTTAAGAACTCTTTCGCATCCATATTCTTGAACTGTGCATGTTGGATTTTTGTCGTTTTGGTCTTGTGTAGTTTAGATTAAATACCTTTATTTTTCTAAACTGTTGTGGAGTCAGTTTGTGGTGTTTTCACTGTGTTACTGTGAGTGTTGGTACAAATACTTTACACATTGCCTTTGGATAAGCCTGACTGCTTGTGCCAAGCTACCAAGGGGGTGAGCAGAGGTTATCTAAAGAGTGTTTCCTCCTTACCCTGCCTAGAGGCAAGGGTCCCTATTTGGACAGTGTTATCTACCTCTGCCAACTAGAGACCCCCAGTTCTAACAGACAATAAAATCATTTACGTAACACCCCTCTGTTTGCATCATCAGGGGCCCATTGTCTAACTATCGTCCATTGTCAAACTATCCTACATAGGACATGGGAATGACATTGTTCGTTCTCACTCAGGCTATGTGGCAACATTGCTGAATAGACCTTTCAGTTGATGCTCCGGCTTTCCATATTATATTCGTCAAGGTTTTCTACTCAGGCTATCTCCTTCTATCACTTCTAAAGTAATGTATCTATTCTCAAACTAACAATGCACATGAATACGTGCAAGAAATGTCATGTTAGCAAAAACTGGAAAACATTATTTTAAGCAGTATGAAAATGTAGCTGACCAGCATTTTGATGCTCGGCCTGCCCTATTAAACTGCAGCCTGGCACAGACGCGCAGTGGACAGACTGCCCTTAGGAGCCTCACTTTGGGCACGGCTGAACGTGCTCCGGCAATATTATTTTGCCTTTCTATTATTTTACATGGATGGCTAACTTCATTGTTTGATTACGCTCTCCACTGAATTGAGATATCGGGGTACTTTAAAAAAGAAATTAGTTTTCTATTTTATGCTTGAACTCTCTTTTGTGCTAATTGAAACACTGAGGAACGCAGAGGAAGTTTAAAAACAAACAATTCACCTCTTACTTTTTACAACTGCAACTAGCTATTTTAGTGTGCTTACCCAGCTTCCGGTGTGTCACATGTTTACCGATTGTGCAGAGGGAGCTTGGACGCGTCCTGCTACATATTTCAGCGACACCCTATTGGCCGCCATCTTGGACGGCTTGCGGCACAGTTAACCTGCATTTCGACGCTCGGCCTGATGGCAGCCCGGCGCTGACACACAGCAGCCAGACAGCCCTCAGGAGCCTCACTTCGGGCATGGCTGCTAACTTGCTCTGGCAGTATTATTTTGCCTTTTTGTTATTTTACACGGAGGACTAACTTCATTGTTTTATTACGCTCTCCACTGAAATGAGATAACAAGGTACTTTTCAAAAGAAATTCACTGTCCATTTTATACTTGAACTCTCTTTTGCGCTTAATTGAAACACTGGGGAATGCAGCGGAATTTTAAAAAAAACAATGTATTCACCGCTTACCGACCAGCTGATGCTCGGCCTGTACTATGGCGGTGATACGCAGCAGGCGAACCGCCAGCCCACTACACTGAAGGCATGCCAAAGGTAAGCCTTTCTGCGCCTGTCCTCTCCTGACCAGGGCCAGTGGCCAGGGCCCCTGCCCATTCCAAGGTCCTTAGGAAGTCATTTTCTCTAACCAGTTAAGGGCTCTCCACCGAGCCTGTTTGGAGGCTTGCGATCGACGATTGATCTTTCAGCTGACGATGACCACTGCAAGCACTGTCATTTCGCTTGCAACCCTAAGAATCCCCCTGCAATATCAGGCATCAACACTTTAGCTGTGGAGCTCAAGAACACCTTGGATAGAGAGTGCTCCACCAAGAGCGGCTTCCCCTTTTTCAGTTCAAACTGCCACTCTTTGCCCAGGCTTCAACAATTTATCTACGACTTCCTTGTAAATGATGCCCTTGATGTCATGTTCCTCACGGAAACATGGCTACATGAGACATCCCTTCTAGACGTCATTGCAGCACTGCCACACAACATTGCCATCATTTACCATGATGCATTCCAATATAAAATAGAGGAACTTCCCTCCCCTGCTTGTGAAACCCTCTTCTTCTCTCTCCCCCTAGCACCTAAATTTAGGGTCTCCAGTATGAGAAGTTGGCCTGGCATATGCTGTCCACTATTCTAGTGGGCACCTTGCACCAGTCCAAACGACCCTTATTGATGGTAGGTTTAAAGACAACTTTTATAGAAAGCTATCCTAGTGGTAGCTGTGGAGAGCAGCCTTCAGGCTAAATCTTGAAGGAATGTAAAGCAGCTTGTTTTACCAGTCTATAATCTCATGGATGATCAAATTAAAGGAGAACCACACCAGGTACATATAAAATATATGTGTATTTATTCTAAACACATCCCTCCCGTCTCTTTATGAGGCTAGAGGCAAAAGTAAACAAAGTAAACTTATTTAGCACACAGTAAATTAGCACAATATATGTTTTGCTCTAGGGGCCTCATAAACCATATACTAAGAAAGTGGTATAAGTACTTCTGTGAACATAGAGACAAGGCCTAGGGCCTGTAGAACTGCTGGGGCAACCACGAATCACCCAAGGTAGGGACGCAGGAGACCCACGGGGGGCGCGTGCAGTGTTTGAACACAGCCGCGAATCACCATTGACGTCTATGGAGAAAGTTGCGATTAGATTTTTAAAGATTAAGGACACTTAGGAGTGGACTAGGAACAAACCCTTTCAGTACTGGACAGTTCGAGAGTCAAGACCCACAGGAGCATCGAAGTACTTGTGTTACTTAACTCAGGGAGCCGGGTGCATAGGTGTCTTTTCGTGTCGGGTTTTGTCGTTGTTTCCTATGGAGAGCTGCAAAGAAGTGCTGCAGGCGACCAGATGATAAGTGTCCGGATGGATCCAAGGGTGGATCGAAGATCTGAAGAACCTGAAAGCAGAGGCAACAGAGTCTGGGTCACTTGCCAGTGACCAGGGAGGCAACAAGAAGATGACAGCCAATGTCGGGTGATTTCAGGTGCAGGAGGTGAAGCATGGCTCTTCAGCCATGAGGACCAGGAGGTGTCGACGACAACCAGGAGCTGGATTTGAGCTGTCCCATGTCGGATGTCAAGTGCTGCAGCGTCGGTATCCGGATTGGACCCAATAAGCCTGGGCAACAGCAATCCACGTGGAATGCAAAGATTGGCTTTGTTGCAGACCAGCAAGGTCTGGGGGACTCACCCTTTGGAGGTGAGTCAGGGCACGTCTAGAGCAACCAGGAAAGCCCAAGAAACAAGAGTTGCCTTCACGGGGACCCAACATTTGACGGACCAGGGATCGCAAAGGGGCCTCATGCAGAAATGCTAGAAGCGGGCCCACGGAACACTCGTGGAGTGTAGGCCCACAATCTTCAGTGCAGATGGTGCTGAGGGCTTGGACGACGAGTAGCCCAATGCATAACTTTGGGAAAGCTCGGGAAGTAGATAAACTAGCAAATGTGCACGGTGTCCAGGAGTTCCGGTCCCAAATCTCTTGTGATGGCTACAGGTCTCAGCTTTGCTGGGATCTCGTGTCAACCTCTGAGATGTCTGGAAGTCCGTGTCCTGTGTCGCAGATTCTTCAGGATCCGGCGGGAGCCTCGAAAATTCAGACCGGCAAGATGCTTCTTCGGTGCCTGTTTGAACAGGGGAGTCACTCTTTGACCCCAAGGGAGATCCTTCCGTCTTCTAGTCTAAATAGAATGCCGAAGTTCCAGGATATATGTTGCAGAGTTTCGTCCAGGGTAATCTAAAGTCCTAGGTACTGGGTTCCTATACTTATACTAAATTTAGGGGATGGACTAACTGTAAGGTCCCACCCATGATAGGACCTGGGGAGGGGGTGGTTACACCCCTTCCCCTTTGTCTAGTTTCACGCCAGAGCTGGGGCTGAGTGCCCTAGCAACCGGTTTGAACTGGGAAATGCACAGGGACACCTTGTGTGCCCCAGGCACTGTCTGAAAAGCATTCACTGAATGCACCCACCCTGCCCCAATACACTAAAGCCTGTCTGGAGAGGTGGTTACACCTCCCTGCACAGGAAACCTATTGTCCAGGCCTCCCCTGCCGAAGTTTAGTCCAGCAGAAGGAGGTCAGACCCGTGTCTTTGGCAGCAGCATCCATTTTGTGACGCTGTGGCTCTTTTAAACTATTACTGGTAAAGTAAAGGTGTACATGTTTTCTCCCCCTAGAAGGGTGGAATTCTACCCTCACCACCAGGACTGGGGGGTGGGGGGGAGCAGGATTCCAAAGTGTTTGACACCAAACATGACATGTTTTGATGCAGCCAATCCAAAGTTAGCATTTACCGCGAGGTTATAATGCACTTAAGAGTATATGGTATGGCTGTATCACAGAACATCTAAAAGGACGGGATTCTGAAAGCTGCAGAGGGGCTCAGCTCATGCTTGGGCACCCTCTCACACAAAACCAAGCACTCTGCTTTCAGGATTGTCAAGGCCTGCCATAGGAGTGCCATATAGGTTTATATGTGTATGTATATATAGGTAGATATAGGTATACTATATCATAGTAAGAGGTGCTTACACCACCGTACCCAGGCTGCAGTAGCAGACCTGTGGTGCCATTTTGGAAGGCTTTTCAGGGGTGGCATAATACATGCTTCAGCCCCTGGTAGGCCTCTGGGGTACCTATGCCCTTGGTAACTAAGGAACCATATACTAGGGACTCACAAGGGTAACCCAGTAACCAATCTGGAGTGTACCTAATGTACATGTAATCAGTTTAGAGAGGAATACAGATAGGCTGGGACCCTGGATAGCAGGATCCCAGCCAAATTAAGTCAAAAACCATCAAAACACCAGGCAAAAAGTGGGGGTTACCATGCAGTCGGATTCGACCTTCCTACATCCGGTGCCATAATCTATCGGCCTCCCGGTTATGCTGGGGAATTGGTGCTCTACCATTCCTGATTTAATTTATCCATACACATTAGAAAGCTCTAACTTTACACTTCTAGAGACCTCAATATGCCCTTCGAAGATGTAACCTGCAAACTAATTCAAACCTTTAGAGACGATCTGGATGCTCTTAATCATAATTTAATTAACTCCACCCCTACACACAAGGCAAGCCACATATTGGACCCAATTTTTTCTAATGTTTCTGGTCTTACCACGACCTCTCTATGCGTTACTGTGGACAGACCATTTTGCAGTTTCTTTTTTCATTCCCCACTACACTACCCCCTGCTCCGCCGCTACTGGTCCTAAAATTGGAATTAAATTGGAACTGAACACTTAGACCAAGATATTTTACTTCTTGAATGCCCTGAAGAACCCTTGATACGGGCGAAACTCTTTGGCTGTATTGGCTCTCCAACAAATCATTTGAAATAAAGGATCTAACATACAAAGATAACCTATCGTCTCATGTGTGGATATCTGGCAATTGTGCCTTTAATCATGACGTCCCCTTCTGAATATACCAGTCATGCACTTTTCCCTGGATCCCCCACCCACAACAGAGGATATGATCAGAGCAATGAGGCAGAAAGAATTAGTGGCCACTAAGGGGTGCCACCCGGGGTCGGACACGTCACTCCAGCGCCCAAAGCTGGTGAGTAGCCGCCAGAAGGGGACTCATCTAAAATCACCTGGCCCTTACGATGCATTAGCAGATATGCTAACAGGATGGTATGCCATGCTGGTAAAATCGGTACCTTTCTTACAGCGAGCCTCCTCGCCTCCTCCCTGTATATAGTCTCCCTTTCTCAGTCTGCCCACTTGGCCAACTCAACCCACCAGTGGTATACCTAGGGACCCCAGATGGACTTCCAACTCATAGTCATTTGCATGCGGGCAAGGATAAATGCCAGATATAACAACCTATCAGTAGCCTTCCTAGCTACCGTTCGTTATGGAGGCTAGCAAGAATAATTGCAAACCCAGGAGAAAGTCTCTACCCATGGCTCCTCAAACCACCTGGAAGACTGTTATCCAGTAGGGCAGTAAGAGGGGGCAAGACCCGACCATGTGAAAAAAATCTGCATCCTCGACGGCACAACAGGGGCACTCCGAGGTCGTAGCCGTGAAAATAACGTGTAGGTGCCGGGGAGTCAAATAGGCCAAATAAAGATACAATAATTGAATGAGTTTGAAGGGCTTTTGTTGACACTTTGTAACTAAATTCTAATACCTTCTGCAAGATGAGTCAGGTATAAGTATCCCTAGGTCCTCCTCCCAAAGTAACTGGAGGGTGGTGGGAGTTGGCCGTGCCATCTCTAGCAAAGTCCTAAAAAAGGAGTGTGACCACTTTTGTCCAACCCGTAAGAAGGAAGACATGGCGTAAACATTTATGCTCTGGAAGTTCCGCAATGCCGGCACCCCACCATTCATTTATTTTGTGAGTCAGGGCACCATGAAGTATGAAATGGCCCAGCTGGAGATTATAGGTCTCCCAGAGGTCTGAAAAAGGACACAATCCTTGACCCCCTGCAAAAAGATTACCCAGGACACCAATCTCTGCCGCCAGCCACTAATGGAGTAGCTGCCAAACAACCTCCACCCTCCGCTTCAACCCTTCTGGCATACCCAACCCATAATCACCAAAAGAGAGAGTTACTTGATAACCTGAGTTGTTGTCCGGGTCCACTGTGAGGATCGAAACTAAACAAAGGTCACTGTCCTAATCAGGATATTTGAGGTCCATACTCCAGAAGTGGGTATCAGCTTCAGTAGAATACTCAGTAGGAAATATTTGGAAGGAGAGCCATTCTTACCAGCTCCCACACCATCCAACAGAAAGGCCTGCCAATGAACCACCCACTGAAGTTGCGCTGCCAAGTAATATAATTTCAGGTCAGGTGCCACTAGGGCCCTTCGTTCACAGGCAGACATAATTTCAAGGGGACTACACGGTGACACAAGATGCCCCAATAAGGCGATAGTAGCAAAAGGTCCAGCTATGTTGCTAATAACTTTGATGCAATTTGCCAAATCTCCACTAAACTTTCAAGTAATTGCTTCTTATTGACTAGTTTGCGAATGAAAAGTTTCGGGTGATCTGTCAGGAGGGAACGAGAAAACAAGGTGGCCCAAAACGCATTTCCCCCATTCATCTTTCCATAGGAAATTTAGGCACAGCTACAGCGTAAACCACTGAAAGGAATGACACCAAATTTGGCAGAAAACATGATCATGGTCCAGAAAGAGTGCTTTGTGTGGTTTGGTGTAGATCCATTCAGTAGTTGTTCAGCAATTAATGCTCAAAGACTTTGTATATCGATGAACTTAGAGCCTCCGCGAATCCTGACACATCTCAAGCTTAGATCTGATTGTCGGCCACCACCTCAGCTAGAAAGTGTTAGCAGCCATCTTAGGACTCTGGACTCAGTCCTGAGTCCTAAATAGAGTTAAAAAAATACATAAGGGGTAATCGTAGGGATACCCTGATTCCCTAGGACTGGCGTTGGGGTCCCAAAAACATTTTTGTCAAACATTTTGTTGCAGATTCTCAGAGTATCCGTACTTGTTTTTTACCTCCCCACGCCCCATGGAAGGAGTCTATTGGGGGGTGAGGTGTTCATTTTTTAGGTGAGGGGGTGTGGGCCCCCTCCCCAGGCTGATGTCAGGCCTAGGGACCCCATCCGCCAAGTCCTGACTTCTTATTTTGAGGGAGGGGGGCATACAGCCCCCACCCCAGGCCGCCTTTGGCCTCAGGGACCCCAATCTCAGGGCCTGATATTTTTCTAGAGATAGTGGGGCACATGGCCCCGTACCAGGGCTGTTTTTACCCAGGGACCCCATCCCCCCAGGGCCCAACATATTTTTTAAGTAGAGGGGGGCCACGCAGCACTCTTCCCCGAGCCTCTAAAGGCCCAGGACCCTATCCCCAAGGACCGCAAAAACATTTGACAAGGGAGTAATGTCTCTGGGGACCCCATCCCCAAGGGTCAGCTCATTAGCTATGTACATGGAAGCCCATCCCAGCACATAGCATTTTCCCTGCCTGAGCAGGCAAGGAAAATTGTGTTTGCTCTCACTTGGCAAGAGCATTTTCAGCATCCATGCGAGAGCAAACACAAAGTCTGCTAAGCCGTGGTTTCCGGTGCTCGGCACCAGCACTTAATTGTCAACACCTGCTCTTGTGACAGTCTGCCACAAGGTGGTGCTGTCTGGCTAATTTAGAGATGATCACAACAACAGTTAATTATTTATTCAATATTCATTAGAAATGACTATTGCCTGCCGCCCAAGGCATTCTTATAGCTTCGGCCAGTAGTAGACTGAACTATCGCACTAGTAGGAGTGTAATAGTAGCTGTGCTGGTACTATCAGTGCTGCGCTGGCAGGGGCAATGTGGGGTGCAAGCTGCAGTGGCCTCGTGATGAGAGCCCTGGCACTTTTTTTTTTTTTTTTACAAATCAAGCACTGCCCTACACATACTAATGCTTTAGGAAAATAGTTCAAAATATTGCTCCCCTCCAGAGAGAGCAGTATTCGTACCTTCTCCCTCAGGGCGGGAGCAATGCTGACTCCTACTGTTTGCGGGGAGTTGGCTAGGGCCACTGGGACCTTGGGACTCCACCTGAGGCCCCCAACAAGTATATGGTGGGATTCGTGGATTGGCACCAGGGCACCCGCATCTAAGTAATGAGGACCCAGGTTATCCAATAATGGCTTGGGGTGGGGGCAATGCCCCGTCCCCTTTAATTAAATTAAGCAGCCTTGAGGGATGGTGTGGAAGGTGGGTCGCTCTCCCCCCTTGTCTTTAATTAAAAAAACAGCCCTGGGGGATGGGGTATCCAGGGCCTAATAAGTCTTGGGGGCCATGTGCTCCTCTCTCCTTTACATGGTTGCCTTGAGGGATGGCGCCCCCCGGGTCTAATACTTGGGATGGGGCCACTAGTCCTCTCACCTTTAATTTAAAACACTGCCCTGGGGGATGGTGTCCCAATGGCCTAATAAGGTTTTTTTGCACTAATGCACCAACAAACTAAAATAAATAAAGTTGAAACTGTCCCGAGTCTCATCGGAAGTAGCGAGACGGTGTGGAATATATATATATGTATATGTGTGTGTGTGTGTCTTATATATATTACCTACTGGCGGTCGCCACCAGCTAGTGAAAGTTAGGACCTAGGTTCCATAGGAAAAGCATTTTTTGATTTGCCTAGAGCTTTGGCACCGTTTGATGAATCTTCTCGAAAAATTCCCAAAAAAGTATCAAAGGACGTTCTGTTGTGTATAGGAAGTCTTGGGGTGATCTGTTCAGTGTGGGCAGAGAAAAAGGGGCTAAAAAGGGGCGTTTTCCCTCTTTATATCCCTTTTTATATCCCTTTTTATATCATGTAGGAACGCGTTGTCAAACCTACAGCCCGAACTACTGGACGGAATTATACCAAATTAGGCAAAAAGGTAGATGTTGTTACGCCGATTGTGCTTTTTGTATCTGGTGCAAATCTGTTCAGTAGCTTTTCAGAAATTCAAGTTGAAAATTACAGTAAAATCTCTGGTCGTGAAGCCTTTGCGAAAAACGATGGCTTGTGCAGGGAAATGCACAGCTCTGATTGCAGCCCCTCCCCTATTTTTATGAATATGTAAAAAAAGGCCGGGCCCTGAGGGATGAGGTTCCCGGTGCCAAAATCGGCCAAGGCGGAGTGTTCGTGCGGCCCCCTTCCCTTAAAAAATAAATATATATATATATATGTATTTAAATGACTGCCTGGCCCAAGGAAGGGGGATCACATGGCCCCCCTTCTTTTAATTAAAAAAAAAAGAAATTAAAAAAAGAAACACTGGGCCCTAGGGGATGGGGTTCCTGGGGCCGAAAATGGCCCTGGAGGGGGCTGCAAGGGTCCCCTCCTTTTTTTAAATACATTTTTTTTAAAAAGGGCCAAGCCCAGGGCATGGGGTCCCCGGGGCCCAAAAAGGTCCAGGGAAGGGGGGCCATGCAGCCCCCACGAACAACAACCCCCCCCATGAGACCCCACCCCATTTCTCCACCACTCGGCAAACAAGCTCTTTTGTGCGCTGCTGGTTGGGGGATGACGTCCTCTTGGCTGCTGAGGGTCCTGAGGGGCCAACAAGACCTCCTGTTACCTCCTGCAAGCTACACACAGTGAGACTGCTGAGAGGTGGTCAGAGGCCACGTCCCCTTTCTCTACCACTCCGCAAGCACACCTATTGGCCCACTGCTAGAAGGGGGATGAGGTCTCCGGGGCCGAAGTCAGCACGGGGGCTGTGCGACCCCCCCTCCCCTTTAAAAAATGTATATATATATAAATAAAGGCCGGGCCCCGGGAATGGGTTCCCAGGGGCTAAAATTGTCCCAGGGAAAGGGGATCACGCCGAGCCCATTCCTTTAATAAAAAAAAAAGAAACGCTAGGCCCTGGGGGATGGGGTTCCTGGGGCTGAAAATGGCCCTGGAGGGGGGCTGCACGGGTCCCTTCCTTTGTTTTAATAAACATTTTTTTAACGGGGCAGGCCCGGGGCCCAAAATGATCCAGGGAAGGGAGGCCATGCAGCCCCCGAACAACAACTCACAGGATGCCCCGCCCCCTTTCTCCACCACTCTGCAAACGTGCTTTCTTGTGCGCTGCTGGTTGAGGCAGGAAGTCCCCTTGGCTAATGAAAGTCCTTCGACGCCAACTAGACCTCCTGTTACCTCCAGCAAGCCATATACAATGAGATTGGTGATAGGTGGTCAGAGGCCCCGCCCCCTTTCTCAACCACTGCAAATGCGCCTCTAGGCCCAGAAATAAACATTTAAAAAAGTAGAAATTCACTGAAAAAACAAAGGTTACATGTCATACGTCATAGTTAGGCTCAGATTTCACTCTTACAAAACAATGGAATGTCAGCAGTTATAGTTATCTGAGCTAACTATAACTTATGCCCCTGCAATGTACTGCTTATGTCCTTACATATTACATCACTCAAGACATGGTCAGTGACATCACTGATGACATCTCAAATGACATCACTGTTGACATCATCCATGGAACTACTCACATACCCACTCACACCCCTACACAACCTCTTGTTAGCCCACTCACACACCCACTTAACCAATCATATACCCGTTCACAGACCCATACAAGTACTCATACATCCACTTACTCATCCATAGAGCCAATCACACACACATTCCCTCACTCATACAACCCCCACACAACCACTCACTCCCTCATACAGCTACTCATACAACTAGTCACTCACCCATATACCCACTCACACAGCCACACACTCACTCATATAGCTACTACATACCCACATATTTACCTATGTAGCCTCTCATACACCCACTCACCCATACAACCAATCACACACTCACACACCCACACAACCACTTACATACACATTCACTTCATGGGGAGAGGAGTTGGCCTAAGGGTTAGGGCGGTCGACCTCGAATCTGGGGAACTGGGTTTGAGTCTCTGCAATGACGCTGAATATCCTGTGATTCTGGGCAAATCATGTAATCTCCCCGTGCCTAACAAAAATGAATGTGTCATCATGTAACTAAACTGGTGCTATGTAAAGCGCTCTGATACCCGATTCGCGTCAAGTTTGCGCTATCTAAAACTCTGTTAAAAAAAGAAATTCACACATCCATTCAAGTACTCATACATCTATTCATTCACTTATACAGTCATTCACACAGATACTGACTCTCCAATACAGCCTCTCACACACCAACTCACTGAACCAAACTCCCACTCAAAGAGCCAGTCACTCACCCACACAGCACACTTACACACTCAGTCACTCACTCATACAACCATTCAGACACCCACTCACTCCCCCATACAGTCACTCAGACACCCACTCACACAACCATACAGCCACTGACACACCTACTCACTCACCAGTCCAGCCGCTCCCTCGCCCACACAGCTACTCACACACCCACCTATACACCCATACAGTCACTCACACATCCACTCACACACTCATATAGCCACTCAGACACGCACTAACACACAGATACACACCGTCATTCACATATAATATGTTAAAAATAGTATCACTCATTAGTAGTACACCTACTATACTAATTCAACTTTTGTAGTAGCTTAGTATATATGTTAAACACACATAAAGTTCTAGAAAACACTTACACTCACTGGATGATGTAATCAGTGATGTCATTTGTATTGCGACTTATATAGCGCACGTATCACCCGAAGGCATCAAGGCGCATCATTTGAGATGTCATCAGTGATGTCACTGACCATGAAATGAGTGATGTAATATGTGAGGTCTTAAGAAGTGCATTGCAGGAGCGTACGTTATAGTTAGCTCAGGTAACTATGACTGTTGAATTTCTATGGTTTTGTACGAGTGAAACCTGAGCCCGAGTATAACGTCCCTGTTACCCTTGTTTTTTTTCTCTCAATTTGTAACTTTTGCATTTTAAGTGAATATACATATAGATATATATATGTATGTGTGTGCGTGTACGTGTTTGTGTTTGTTTATTCAAAATGGCTTTTAATTTCCTGATATATTCTATTTCCATTTTTATGTAAAGGTAAAGACATATGCGTGGGAATGACTTGCCTGGTAAAAACAATGCATGGTAATGAACGCTTGGTATTGGCTTGCATGGTAATATCTATGTTCCAGATTCAACTGCCATTAATTAATACAGACAATGAGACTGTGATTTATTTTATCATTGGGGAGGCACAGGGCATGCTGGGGCTACATGGCTTGCCTATGATCTCCTGGGATCTGTTCTGCTATGGCGCCGTAAACAGTACTAACTACAATCCCTTCTGCACAGCAATAACCTTTCCCAACACTGCAAAGAACAAAACCATACCCGAGGCTCAGCCCTTGACTCCATTATGGCCCAGGACAAAGTGATCACCATTGATATCATACTCCCAGTCGACTGGTCGGACCACCACATCATTCTGTTCCACATGAACAAGCAGAACCACACACTATTCATACTAAAAAAGTGCTCCAGTGACTAGAAACATAGGCCAGATTCCTCTAGCTGCTCTGGAAGAAAGAATGATATCAATACTTCTCCCAACGACAGATAACCTCTCAACGAGTGAACTCACAACCTACTTTAACTCAACTGTGTCAACTGTACTAGACCCAGTAGCCCCACTCAAACTAAAAAGTATTAGAGACACACCCTCAAGGTCTTGGTATAACAGAGACCTCAATACTGATAGAAGACAACTAAGAGCTGCAGAAATACTCTGGTGAACAAATCCTTCCTTAACCCACCTTCACCAGCTCAGAGCAGAATCCAGGAAATATAAAAATCACATATTGTGAGAAAAATAAGCCTTCTTCCGCAGCGCTCTAGACAATGCACGAAAATGCCCAAAGGAGCTTTTAAACATCATTAAACAGAACTCCAAACTACCCAAAAAGGCCCATCAGACTTCCAAAGAACTCTGTGACAAATTTGCTAAATTATTTGATGAGAAAATCACGATGATCAAGTCCTCTCTAGACTTCCACATTCAAGCATCTTCTGTAATCACCCCCACACAGCAGATGATCAAAACACCCCTTCTCTTTCCTCAGACTACCATGCAGTGATCGGCCCCCCTGAGATTGATAGTTGCAACCAACTCCCTGGATCTCTCACCTCTCCCAAAAGCTGGAAGGAATTCAACCCACTTACAAATGCAGACATCTCTAAGTTGATTGGGAATTCAAACACCCCCTATGACCTCGCAGACCCCCACTCAGCCTCCCTGGAAAAACCTCTTAATCATGTCATAACCCCCCTTTGGACAATGATAATAAACAGCTCCCTAAGTACTGGGGTTATTCCAGCCAGCCAAAAATTAGGCCAAGTCACTCCATTGCTAAAAAAAACTGAGATCATAAATTTTTCAACAATTTCAGGCTAATCTCCAACCTTGGCTCACACCAATCATGCTTTAGAAGGGGATATAGCACAGAAACAGCTATACTAAATAAAGCTGATGCCATACACAAATCTCTGGATGCTGTTGCCTGCTCATCCTCCTAGACCTAACAGTGGCCTTCGACATGGTCGACCACAAGCTTCTTCTGAACACCATCAAACAACGGATTGGAGCTGAGAGCAAGGTTCTACAATAGGGCAAATCGTTTTTTCTTAATAGCTTTCAACAAATAAAAATAAACAACTCAACTTCAGATATCTGTGCTATAACCAGAGGTGTTCCCCAAGGCTTAGTTCTTTCACCTACACTCATCAATATCTACATGTAGCCCCTCACCATCAGACTCAAACAAGCAAACATCCCCTTCCACCTCTATATGGATGACATCCAGCTTTACCCAGAAATATCCTCTCTAGATGACATACACAGACTAAATGATACACTCTTTTTATTTTATTTTTTTATTTTATTTATTATATATTTTTTGATTCCACGGTATGTTAACAACCAAAATACATATATCCATTGAAATATCACTTCAATCATGTACATCCATATGATCAGTATAAGGAAATTATAGCTAGCGAAGATAGCAATGGAACTCATTGATAACAATACCTCCTTAAACAGAAGTTATATATCTACAATTATATAAAGAACACCCTAATATAAATCATGTCCACATATAGAAAAATTCTTCTTATGATAATATTTATTTATTTTTTGTATATTTCAGTGAGTTGTTTAAATATAACAGACATTCAATTGTACATATAGGATTTAAAGATAACCATTTCAGAAAAAATCTAATTAAATTAAGCAGCCAAAATAGGTATATACAAATCCAAATGATAGACGAAACGTTGATTCAGGCAGTGCGGCAGATGTCATCCATATGATCAGCAAATTATCCCCATATACCAATACCAATCTTGCGTTTTCTCACCCCTTTAACTGCATATAAACTAAACTCAAGATTAAATAAACTATACATTCTATTCCTCAATCGTGAAAAAGATGGAGCTTCCGATTGTAGCCAGTCAGCCGCAATGCACAACCTTGCTACGGTCATAGCAATGAATATTAAATATCAATGTTTAAAGATAGGACCACCCCTCATGAATTGCGGCCCGACCCCAAAAGCATAATTGCAGGTGTTATAACAATCGGCTTCCCAATAATTTTACTTAGAAATTTTTCGAGGTTAGCAATAAAGTTTCCCAAATGTCCACAACTGAAAAAGATATGTAACATATCAGCGTTGTCTGTACTACATCGAAAACATTTCTCATCATAACGTTTTATAACATTGAACACGCAGAATGGCAGATAATAACGATTCCCTTGACAATGAGATAGCATAAATCAATGATACATTATCAACCCTCAAAACTTCAGACCATTTATCGGCTTTTTTCTCTAGGTCGTCTTCTCTATATGCCAGCAGTAACTGGTACACCTCCCTAATTTTCGCCTGTCGTTGCGTGGCCTTTATAACTGAGTTGGAAGTGAATACAATCCTTTGCCGTATCATAAAATCACGAATTTGCAAATATTTAAAGAATTGTTGCTTCGGTAAATTAAACAATCGGGACAAGTCAGCATAAGAAATTAATACACCATCTGTTCCTAAAAAATCTCCCAATTGCACAATACCTCGAACCCGCCACCCAGCAGCCACCACATCCCCAAAAATAGAAGGTACAAGTTTTATGGCATTGGTAGGGGTATACCAAGATATTTTCCCCACTTGGCACAATTTTTTAATTTTTTTCCAAACATTGAATGCCGATATTAACACCTTAAACCTAGTCCGTTTAAAGTAACTTCCATCTATTTCTTTGAATAAACATTGTCTCGCCTCCGTCCTAGCAGCATTTGAAAAATTGAAGGAGCCTCCGCTTCATTAGTTATGTCTTCTTCAGTCAACAAAATCCACATTCTTAACAGAAAGCATGTATAAAAATAGAGAAGAAAATCAGGTATAGCTAATCGCCCGTTCAATTGGTAAGGTAAAGAAATCGCATAGCCCTTCTTGGTTTCCCAGGTGCCCAAACAAATTTCGAACAGATAGACTGTAATTGTTGAAGATGGGATACAGTGAATTCTAATGGAATCACTCTAAACAGGTATAATACCTTAGCTAAAACATTCATCTTAATTACATTCACCCTACCAATAAGTGTAAGATGTAATCGTGACCATTTATCTAATGAGTTCCGAATATTAACTACTAACGAACCCCAATTAACATCCAATATTTCCTGCGTAGATGATCGAATTTGAATACCTAAATATGTTACTTCCTTTTCGACTTGAACATCATTCATTATAACAGTCTCTGAAATTAATACTTGTGTTTTAGTTGCATTTAATTTATATCCTGATACTCGACCAAAGACTATAGCCACTCGTCTATCTCTTGCAATGCCAAATAAGGATCCGAAGTGCCCCTGGTAATGTTCACTGTCTCAGATGTTAATCCCATAGTAGAGATTTTAGCAACCGGTGAAGTGTACAACACCTGTAGGGCTGTAAGGAAGCGTTGACCAAAACCTAAAAGACACATTAATTCCCACAGGTAGGCCCACTCCACACGGTCGAACGTGTTTTCTGCGTCCAATAAAATTAGGCCCAGTTCACGTTTCTCAGCTTGTGCGTAAATGGTACTCTCATAAAAATCCCAAACTGGTTATAGCACAACCAACTGAAACTCAACAAAAAAAAGATGGAAATTCTTCTCCCCTCTCACAACGGACAGAACCTGCAGGTCAAAAGTGTTTAAAACTTATCAGCTCTCTAAACGTAAATCTGCCCTTGGCTGGTTTCACCAAATCGCTGGGGATCACACTGGATCCAGCCTGAACAAGAGCTTACAAATAAAGTATACAGTGAGGAGTACCTTCTATAACATGAAACTCCTTAATAAAAACAAGCCCTTCCTCCCTCCGAATGATCTCAAAACCGCAATGCAAGACCTCGTTCTGTCCAGACTAGACTACAGGAATGCTACAGCAAAGGCACATCAAAGTCCCACTTAGCCAGCCTGAGAAACACTCTAAAGGCAGCAGCAAGGATGGTCACCAGAGTCAAAAGCCACAATCACATTTCAACCTTCCTGAAAGATCGAAAGTGGCTCTCAACTGAAGCTCGCTGTCACTTCAAAACTGCTTGTCTCGCTCACAAAGTCTTTCAAACTGATAAACCAGCCTACCTGGTTGGCAAACTCACCAAGTCAGGCCAGTCGAAGTACCAACAACCTCCTTGTCATTCCCCAAAGAGCTCTGGCTCGCTACTCTTTGGCAGAAAAAAAATGTTTTCCCATAATCCTAATGTTCTAAGCGTACTAATAATGTCTTGAATTTTATTTAAAACATGAAATTTTTTGTTCACAATCCATTATACAAAATTAAAAATTAAATGAGAACATACAAATAATACACAATAAAATCAATCCTTTCTCAATATTAAAACAACATGTATCACGTATACTTTACAAGGAAATGATAAGACAGTTTGTAATTATGGCCAGCATAATTGAGACAGACAAATGTAAGACCCCACTTTTGTCAATTACAGTTGCACGTTCAAAATAGATTCCAAGACACCCAGTTAATACATTGACCAAATCAATATTCTGCCTGTTTGTGTCAGTCCTTGAATTGTGCTTTGTTAAATGCGTCGACGCGTTTCGATGGCTCCAGTATTTTCACACCATCTTTATCAAGACACAATCATTTTCTGTCTCAGTAGTTATGTTACTTGCTTTTTTTCGCCCCTCGTTTTTATATCTTTTTCAGGGAGTCTTCTTAATGTGGATTATTTAATAAATCTGCACTCCTATCAGCAACTTAATTGGTAAGGCTGCTTTGTGGCTAGTGTCTGTGAGCAAGGATCTTATTCTCTTGTAGATGGTGTGAGCTGCACTGAGAAAGGTACTGGAAACGAGTCTGTCCCGCTGTTGCTGGCCCGTACCGACGGGGTCAGCTAGAACTGTGAGACTCTGTTGTTTTTAGCATCGCGGTAGACTCGGACCGAGTTACCGACTTATACGAACTGTGTTCTCAACGTAACTTTGCAATTTAGAGACATTTTGCAACACAACTATTTTTAAAAGTACTGTACTGTGGATTTTTTAAATCGTATTTGGTCTTGTTTGAGTATATAAAAATATTGGATGTTTTTCTAAACTCGTGTGGTGTCTGTTTGTAGTGATTACACTGTATTAGTGTTGGTTATGTGCAAATGCTTTACACACTGCCTCTGAGATAAGCCTGGCTGGTCGTACCAAGCTACCAAGTGGGTGAGCAGGGTGTAGTATGGTTCCTATATTCCCAATAGGCTCTGCGCATTGGAATAACATATACTATAGTTTAGACGTAGGAATGAGGTCGACTAGGTCTCTATCGAATATATTAAACTTAATTGTGAGTGCCACCTAGCTCAGAGGTCACTAGAAACGTTCTCGAATTCACAAGAAGGGATTAGTTTCTGACAACCGCATAAACATGACAACTTTGTTTCCCAAGAATAAGAAACCAATCTCTAGAGGCGCAGAAACAATAGATAGCTATTTTACTCAGTTAATCGTGCATGCTTCATTTCACCAGAGGTGCTGAGAAAATAGAGAGACGGGCGTTTTCAATAAAAAGTATTTATTGAACAGTCTTCTTTCTCAAGCATAAGAAATGTATTGCTACAATCGTAATACTGGTTGTAAAGTACAGTCCATGTAGCATGGTATGGTTTCTAAGCCATATAAAATAATATATAATACATACATTAATAAATAATGACTAAAAGTACTCAACTGGTGCATCTAAAATACGCCTACCCCGGTGTACCTAACCTAAGTCTAGTACAAGGGTAGAAGTAAGTGAGGCGTAGCTTAAATTCAATATTCTTTTGCCAAGAATCTAGTCCAAGAATTCTCTAAGGGTCTAAACAGCTCCGTACCTTGGTTTAGAATGAAGGAGGTCTTGTATCTCTCTCTCAGAACTCGATTTCCCAGCAACCCGCAAGGATAGCCTGGAAACACTGGAGCTGGATTTCTCAGCAGGAGAAAAGACAGCGTCTCTCAGTGCGTCAGCTGGAGGGTCGGCTTCCTTCGGCGCTTGCTGCTGCAGGGCGCGTCGGGCAAGTAAATAGTCAAACTGCTATAACCGTGTGTTTGTCTGGGCAAGTGTGGGCATATTTATACCTTGAAGGTGTAGAGTACCCCGGTGTACCTAACCTAAGTCTAGTACAAGGGAAGAAGTAAGTGAGGTGTAGCTTAAGTTCAGTATTCTTTTGCCAAGAATATATTCCAAGAATTCTCTAAGGGTCTAATCAGCTCCGTACCTTTGTTTAGAATGAAGGAGGTCTTGTATCTCTCTCTCTCAGAACTCGATTTCCCAGCAACCCGCAAGGGTAGCCTGGAAACACTGGAGCTGGATTTCTCGGCAGGAGAAAAGACAGCGTCTCTCAGTGCGTCAGCTGGGGGTTCGGCTTCCTTCGGCACTTGCTGCTGCAGGGCGCGCCGGGCAAGTAGATAGTCAAACTGCTCCAAACCACTGTGTGTTTGTCTGGGCAAGTGTGGGCATATTTATACCTTGAAGGTACCGAGTTTGACATAAGGTTGGACATAATGACGTCATCAAAGACTCAGTTCTTTGAAAACTCCAGGAGTTCAATATTCAAGCAGGGGGAAGTCCCTGACTGCTGAAGGCGGGTTTTTCCAAGAAATCGTTGTGGATTCTCGGAACTAGTGGAAGTAGCCTTGCCGTATTTGGACTGCATAGACTAAGCATCTTAGGGGAGGACGAGGACAGCGCTCTAGTGTTCCGCCGATTTAGGGCCTACACACTATAAAATGAATTCCACCTCCCGTCCGCGCAGCGGGTGCGCCGATGGCGCGCCGGAAGCGCGCCAGAGGCAAGCCTGTCCCGTCCGTGCCAGACCGGGCCATGGGCCAGAAACGCTGGTCGTTTCCCCGGGACATCACATGATCTATACTCGGGAGAATCTTCTGCAATTAAAACCAATGCTTAACCCCCGGGAACATCTGAAATTCAGCCCGGATGATCCTTGGCTATGACTGGGCGGGGTCCATGCAGGAAAAGAACAACGTCGGAAAAACACGGCTCCCCTTAACATGGCACTTTTAAACTGTAGGTCCCTTTCAAAACATGCCGTCGAAATCGATCTACTGGTCCAAGATTTGAAACTAGATCTATTGTTTTTAACGGAGATATGGCTGTCACCGAATTCAGGAGCTGATATTGTCATGGCACTTCCAGGCGGCTTCAATATGCAATGTCAACATAGACCTCACGGAAAAGGGGGTGGGCTAGCAATAATACATAGAGACAGATTTGTCTGTAGAGTATCAGAGGGTGGTGTTAAGGACTGCGAAAGCACTCATTTTAATTTACAAATTACACCAAATACATCTCTATCAGGCCTATTAATATATAGCCCCCCCCGGGCAGTCCAGGTCAATTTATAGGTTCACTCTTAGAGAACACTATTGCCTTAGCCACCGGTGTACCTAATTTCATCTTATTAGGGGATTTTAATTTTCACTTTGATGATCCCTGTGATAAGGGGGCAATGGATCTCAAGCTCGAGCTAAACGCTATGGAGCTGGAGCAAAAAAATTAAGATGCCACACACATTAAAGGGCATCTTCTTGATCCTATATTTACGAATGCTTCACATTTGTTATCAAGGCCCCCCCTCCCTCTACCTTGGTCTGACCATTTTCTGGTCCCATTTGAATGGCAAATTAATATTGACCCCCCACAGATACAGGCCCCGCGCACTTTAGAGAGAGTGTGGTCCAAACTCCCCTTGGAAAGCTGGATTCACAGACTGGAGCAGACAATTCCCCTTTCGAATCCTGATCCCGTAGAGGCGGATATAAACCCCATAAACTGGCTCAATAGCTCCCTCGACTCCGTTCTTCCTAAAAAAAACATTGGAAAAGAAGAGCAGGGATTTTAAAACTCCTTGGTACATCCCTGAACTCTGAGAATTAAGGAAAATCTGTAAGAAAGCCGAACGTACTTGGAGAAAAGATTGGGCTTCCCACAATAAACTAGAGTATAGAGCAGCCATGAGGACCTACAAATTATCCTGGAAATTGGCCCAAGCCACTTATTATGAGGAGAAAATTAGAACCTACTCTAATTCATCTAGAGAGACATTTAAGATTGTTAAAGATCTCCTCAAAGTACCAACCCCTCCGACGGTGCAAATGGCATCAGAAGCCAGGTGCAACCAACTGGCCGCTTTTTTTTAAAGCAAAATTCAAAATATACTCAAAACTCTGCCACAGAGCGACCAAGCCTCTGACTGGGCTCATTCTTTGGCCCTCCTTCCGGGCCTCGCTTTGACTCGTTTGCCCCGATTTTAAGGGATGACCTCCTAAAAATTCTGCACACCGTAAAGAGTGGTTCTCCCAATGACCCTGCCCCCATGCACATTATGAATCAGGTAGCCGCCACCACCGCCCCAATAATCACAGACCTTCTCAATGCCTCCTTCACTCTGGGAATTGTCCCGCCCAGCTGGAAGCGGGTCATGGTTAAAGCGCTCCATAAAAAACCAGAGCTCGATCCCACAGAGTTGGCTAATTTCCGGCCAATCTCGCTGCTGCCGGGCATCAGTAAGATGGCGGAAAAAATAGCCAATCAGCAGCTTTCATCTTTTTTAGAAAGTAATAAGCTGCTTCGTAACTCCCAGACTGGTTTTCGCCCAGGGCCGGGAACAGAGTCTGCCCTATTAGCAGTCGTGGAGGAGGCAAGGTGCATCTTGGATTCAGGGAGATCAACGATGGTGATCCTCCTGGATCTAAGCCCAGCTTTCGATACGGTAGTCCATAAGATCTCAATCCATGTTTGAGCAATTTGGGAGTATCAGGTACAGCGGGGCACTGGCTCACATCTTTCTTGGAGAAACGTACCTTCCAGGTTTGGGAGGGTGCAGCATGCTCCAAGATAACCCCCCTCGAGTGTGGGGTCCTACAGTGATCATCCTTGAGCCCTACTTTATTCAATGTCTATATGGCCCCCCTCGAGGATGTGGTGAATCCATTTGGGATTAAAATAGTCACTTACGCCGACGACACCCAACTGGTCGTCTCGCTCTCCCAAGAAAAACACTGCGCGGAAAATCTCCACACCTGTCTCTCAGAAATCCATTCCTGGATGAATGGCTCACGTCTTAAATTGAATGGGGCTAAAACAGAGCTTATGTTGCTAGGCCACCATATAACATCTTTACCTAACTCCATCTGACCTGCCTGTCTGGGACCTGCGCCCACCCCAGAGAATGAATTAAAAAGTCTGGGAGTATGGTTGGAGCAGGATCTGACATTTAAGACCCAAGCAAAAAAGACAGCGGGCATTTGTATAGGGCTACTTCGTTCTGCTCGTAAAATTCTCCCCCTATTGCCAGAGCTCTCAAGGAGGCTACTTATTCAGCGTCTGATTCTATCAAGACTGGATTACAGTAAGGCCCTTCTCCTGGCAGCCCCTGAATCTACAATTAATACTCTTCAACGAGTCCAGAACTCAGCAGCGAGACTCCTTACTGGTACTTCGCGCAGATCATAAGCCAGACCTGCACTCAAAGCCCTCCATTGGCTACCAATTTGTGAAAGGGTCAAATTTAAGTCCCTATGTATTGCTCACAAGTTCTTGCAGGGGAACGGACCCTCCATTTTAGGGCATCTTGTTCGCCCCTACAAGGCCACTAGATCGCTCCGTTCCGATCATGCCAATCTGGCAATTGTTCATAGAGTGAGGCGGACGCGGACTGGGGGTCGCCGTTTTTCAGTGAACTCAGCGACCTTGTGGAATGCTCTCCTACCCAGGATTCGGATGGAGCCGAGCCATCCGAAGTACCGAAAGCTCCTTAAAACCTTTCTGTTTCCCCAGGACCCCTAGACACTGGTACTGTCCCTGGCATTCCTTGTTCTATAGCGCTGGGACGCTCTCGGGCAGCCATGCGCTCTACAAATCCATTTTCATTTTATTTCATTTCATAGACTAAGTCTAAATATGGTTATGATTTCTATGCCTATATAAGGATAGGGTGATTTATACCTATATATGGGCATGAATCAGGAAAATTACACTAGGGTCCTGAATTCCTACACAACAAGGGGTTATTGTAAGAGTGTAACTCCCTTATCCTGACTAGAGTGGTGTTTCTGCCTGGCTTTGGTGCAAGACTTAGCCAACCAGAAACCCCAGTTCTAACAGCACCCCTTTTTTCAGCTTCACACTTAGCACTCTACACCACCTGTAAAAAGTTTTTTCACCATGTCTGCAAAAAAAAAACTGTTTCACTGAGAAAGGTTGACAGCCATGGTGGATGAAATCATTAGAGTAGAGCCACACATTTTTTAGTCCCTAGTCCAGCAGACTTCTATCAGTAGGAAAAGGGAAATGTGGGACAGGATAGCAAATAGAGTGGATGCTATTGGTAACACCCTCCACACACAGGGAGACATTAGGAAGAGGTGGAATGACCCCAGGCTGAGGGTACGTATCAAGTACAACAGCCACCCCTTGGACACTCAGAGGACTGGTGGTGGTCCTCCCAGCACACCATTACAACTCTTACACTGGGAAGAAAAGGCCCTGGCCATCCTGTATCCTGAGGGCTCACCAGGAATAGAGTGCGGAGTAGACTCTAGTAAGATACACCTCAACACCTGCCTCAATATCACAATGTCCTGTTTGCTCTCAACTCTGCTTTACATATTTTGTTCTCTATCTACCTACCTAACATGCAATACTAAAAGTAGCTGAGATTTTGCTTTGTCTGTGTGTGTAATGTTGCACATATGAGCACATGTATCCAACACCAGGACATGCCACATGTTGCAATGCTGTCTGAAAGTGCATTTCCATTAAATTAATTTATACAAGACCTATGATATGTGTTAAAATGTAAATGTATGGAATGAATGAATGAAAGAAAACTTATAATGCGCAACTAAAACCCGAAGGCATCAAGGCGCCTATCAAAATGAATCACAAAGAAGGCAAAACAGAACTACAGGTATGCTTTAGCAAATAGCCGAGTCTTCAGGGCCTTTCTAAAGGACTGCATAGTGGGAAGGGGCTTAGTTTCTACAGGAAGAGCGTTCCACAATTTAGGTGCTATGGTAGAAAAAGCTCTGCGTCCCCATTTAACTCTGCGAATGCGTGGTACTGATAGCAGAGACATGTTGGCAGAACGCAGATTTCTAGAAGGGCTGTAGGGGGCCAGGAGAGCACCAATCCCAGCTGACCTATTTCTCGCTAAGGCGCCATAGGTCAGACACAAGATTTTAAAGGAAATCCTGTCTTCAATGGGGAGCCAGTGTAACAACTTTCTAGCGGAAGTGGCTGACGCACGTTTGGGTAAATCAAACACAAACTTGGCCGCCGCATTCTGGACCATTTGTAGTCGCAGCAGAAGCCCCCTGTTAAGTCCTGCATACAGCGCATTGCAATAATCAAGTCGGGAGCCTATGAGTGCAACCACAACTTGCTTTCTCGCCTGCTGGGAAAGATAGTGTTTGATCTTCCTCAGAATGCGAATTATGCCCCAGCAGGTGGAGACTGTTCGATTTACCTGCTGACGCATACTGAGGATAGGGTCAATCAGGACTCCTAAGTTTTTAGCTAAAGCGGCAGGTACCGGGCAAGCTCCCAGTGAAGCAGGCCACCAAGTCGCCGACCAGATATCCTCCTTTCCGCCAAACACCAAGATCTCCGTCTTCTCACCATTAAGTTTCAATGAATTGTGAATCATCCATTGAGCGACTGCCTCCATACAAGATCTAAAATTGGAGGCAGCCGCGCTGACAGACTGGGAGAGGGAGACCAGGATCTGGGTGTCGTCGGCATAGGAGACTACCTCCATCCCAAAAGATCTTATCAGTCTGGCAAGTGGGGTCACATAGATGTTGAAAAGGGTTGGGCTTAATGCCGACCCCTGGGGGACCCCACAATGCACAGACAGGGATAAAGATAGAAACTCCCCCAGCTTCACTCTCTGTTCCCTCTGGTCAAGAAAGGAGGTCAGCAAGCTAAGAGCGGACCCCTCCACCCCTATCTCCCTCAGGCGAGATGTTAAAACCGAGGGAGAAAGGGTATCAAACACAGCCGTAAGGTCTAACAGGATGAGGAGGGTGGTCTGGCCCTTATCAACTCTGGTGCGGATATTATCCAGCACTATGGTAAGGGCCGACTCGGTACTATGTTCCCTCCTAAATCCGTGCTGCGAGTGATCTAGATGACCAGAGTTTTCCAGAAAGGCCGCAAGATGCTTATCGAGGTGGGTTTCCAGCATCTTTGCAGGGGCAGGGAGCAGCGAAATGGGGCGAAAGTTATTGAGTACCCCTGGGTGCAGTGTTGGCTTCTTAAGCAGTGGCTTTACCACTGCCCTCTTCCATTGCTGAGGAAAAGTGCCATCTCTCATTGCCCTATTCATGATATGTAAAAGGGGGGCAGGAGAGTCTCCTTGCACTGCTTGAGGAGCTTAAGAGGACAGGGATCTAGAGGGGAGCCTGATCTGGTCTTAATTAGCAGGTTCTCTAGTTCCTGAAGTGAGAGAGGTGGAAAAGAGGCCAGGCGTCTCGAGGGAGTATCCTCCGCCAAAGTTAAAGCAAATTCAGAGGGTCCAGAAGAATCAGAGATTGATGCCTTCTGAAGCTCTAAGGCCGAATAGATTTCAGCAATCTTTGCCTGAAATAAAGAGGCTATGTTATTACACAGCTGCTGAGAGCCAATAACGGGATCAGGAATCTGAAGGGAAGTCAGGGAATCAACAATCTTGAAGAGCTCTTTCGGGGAGGAAAGTGAGGTGGTACAGGCAGTGAAATATTCTTGCTTAGCTCTTATTACCTCCACCTTATAGCTCCTCAATAAGATTTTGTGGGCCTCTTTTTCCCTCAGATCCCAACTGGCCCGCCATAGGCGTTCCTGCCTCCTGACTCCCTGCCTAAGGAGTCTTAATGGCTCCGAGAACCACGGGGCCGATGGCTTTTTCCTAGCAGAGTAGCGCATGCGGACGGGGGCAAGTTCATCAAGCGCCATAGTAACAGCATTTTCTAGCTGAGAGACCGCAAGACATACGTCTTCTTCCTGAGAGATTGTCATACTGGAAATCCTAAGGGCAAGGGTGCTATCAGTAATGTTCTTAAGGTTTCGCCGAGATTCCATCTTACTGAAGCCCTTTACATTGCTATCCATAGTGAGACATGACATTTCTATTGGAACAGCATAGTGGTCAGACCATGAGAGAGGGAAAGGATCATTAACTGTCAGCCTTCCATCGTTTGAGAAAACTCCATCAAGCGTATGACCCGCTTGATGGGTGGCACCCCTCACCAACTGGTTCAGCCCACAAGCAGACAGAGCATCGAGCAGGGAGGTGGTATCACTGGACTCCGAATTCTCAAAATGATAGTTCAGATCTCCCAGGACCGTAAGATGCTCGCAGCCGAAATAAGGTTCTAGGATGTTTAGCAAGGTTTGTCCAAACTCAGTCCTAGAGCCAGGGGGGTGGTAAATTAGGACACCAGTGAAAGGAATCCCAAAAGAACCTTTTAAGGAAAAATGTAGGGCCTGAACAGCATCCTGAGGGTCAGATAGTGTCAGGCCCAGGGGCGCTTGCGGTCTAGGGCCCGCCCCATTTGGCCGTCGGCCATGTCCCAAACGTTTATGTGGAAAGACTCATGGGTCTTCCCCTGCTGGACATTGCTGGTTGCTTTGTTATAGGGCTAGGGCAGGCTAAACTTTGGAATTGTATTTTGCCCTAAAAATTCCATTGATTCCCTATGGTCCGCGAGATGAGTGAGGTTTGGCAGGGTATGCGAGATGAGTGAGGTTTGGCAGGGTACGCGAGATGCGTGCACTTTGGCAACCGCGTACCGCGAGATGCGTGCAATTTGGCATGCTGTCGCATTTCAACGTCGCAAGCAGGGGAAATTACCCGGTTGTGGTTACGTTGATGTACGTGACCACACCCAAGGATCTGTGCTCACTATTCTGGAGATTTCTGAGAAGGAGGTTGATTCCAGGCAGGCTCTGTGTTTTGGTATGCTGTTTAACCCTTTGATGCAGATTCGTGTGTGCCGCGCTGGAGCAGACCTTTCCGGAGGAGCTTCTTGAGTTGGTAACTTCTCCGGCAGTCTTTGAGAAGGTGGTTTTGGACCGGATTTCTTCGAGGAATTTCTTCCTTTGGGGTCCAGAGTTTGCAGATGAAGCTATAATTAAGAGTAGGTCGTACTCTTTAGGTATGAAGGCGATTTAATGCACAAAAAGGTTTTTATTTTTTGTATTTACAGAAACTAAAGAGCAAGAAAGATTTAAACGCTGTTTCAGTTTTTTATATCATGTTATTTAAGGAATTAGAAATCTTCAATGTTTTTGGTATGAAGTAAACCCAACATAAAATTTCGAATAGAAAGTTATTGTTTTAGCACAGAAACAAGATAAATCTCTTGCTTATGTTTTCTACATGTAACTTGATTATGAAGCTATAACAAGACAATATTAGAGTGTTTTGCAATACACAGTTTCGTGCTATGTGAACAAGTTTAAAGGTTTTGATACTATCTAACAGTGAACAATTTACAGAAGATAATGTAAGTCGTGCTATTTTTTCTGAGAGAGTTTTATTAGAAAAGTACAGATGTTTTATGTGCAAAGAAATATCAAGCATTTGGAGAATAATTAGTATAAAAGGTCAAATTGCAAGAGGTTTAATTGCGATATTATTCCACAGAATTTTGTGAAGTGAATCTAGTTTTACATGAAAACTCCATGCTTAGTTTGCTGCTTGCATTAAGGAAAATTTACTGAAATATAAGTAAATAGGTATTAGTGTGTGTCTAACTTTTTCCTTTTCAGATCTCCCTCCCAGCTGTTCCCTTCCCAACTCCCCTTTTCCCCCCGCTTGATCACTTCAATATTCTGTGTAATAATTACAATCAGAATTGGAGGTATCGAGAGGTGGGCCCTTATATCATCACATCAGATTCCGAGGAAGACTTCGTCTGACAGATAGTGGTGAGGTGTGACATAGTAGACTATCCCTATATAAGATGCCCAGCCCACCTCCTGTACGTCCTGCTCTATCCAGCCTCGCAAAGAAGTAGCCTTTTGGGACTGCTTCCACTAAGTCAGGACCCGAGGAATCTTTTGCCCAGGTTTCTGTGAGAAATACCCAAGTGGGTTTTCTGTCCAGAACAAAATCCTTAAAAGCAACATTGTGCTTAATTAAAGAACGAGCATTGATAAGGAAACCATTTTCCCTCAAGACACTACCTCCCAAATTACAACTATGTCCCGACAGACAGGAGGCCAAGTAGAGAGCAGAAACCTCATGACCCTCCTGAAAGCAACCACAACGTGGGAGATTTGAAAGAACCTCAGGAATAGAACTATAGTGGCACGGAAGGACAGATGGTTTTAGCTGTAGCAGGTCGAGGCTAGAATACCTGATGCCTGTGGAATCGCCATCAACATGTCCAGCCGGCCAGCCGTCCAGCCCGTCCTCAGCGCGGACAGGCACAGACGGGCGCAGACGGGCTGGACTCTGGCGTGACTTCGGCGTTGCTCCGGCACTCACGCAGCGCGCCATAATACTAGAGCTATATAGTGCTCTAGATAGTCAACCTGACTGCCAGAGCGCTCAGTCAAAGGCGTCAGCGTCCCTGAATCCCCCCAAGATGGCGCTCAAGATCGAGGAAGGCGCACTGGACAGTCCGCCAAATCAGTGGTACAGGGCACTATTAAGGTGCAGGTATGCGGCGGGTGAGTTAAAATCAGGGGGTAATTTTCAAACACAATAAAAATAAAAATAGAGAAAACAGGTATTTAAAATTGCAGGAAGCACCTACAAAGCTAAGCGCTGCGCGCAGAAATGAGGTGCCTTACAGGCAGACCCTACCTCTTTCCGCTCTTAAATATGTGCACCCAAATGCATGTTGCCAACAGCCCTGATATACTGATTGTTTATCAAGTGTTGCTAAAGTGAAATTGAACTGAGTACAACTACCATGAGGCCTTGTCACTCCAACTCTAACCAAGATGCTACACTCCTTTTGCCGCTTCTCATTTGTCTCCCATGTTACAACTGATATGAACTGTTCATGCAGGTTACCATTACTCAAGTGTAACTAAAGTGAGACTGACGTGACTAAAACTACCATGAGGCTTTGTCACTCCAACTATGATCATGATGCTACACTCCTATTGTCCTTTGCTCCCTTATCTGTCATGTTACAACTGATATTAATTTTTCATGCAAGTTATCATTTCTCAGGTGTTGGCAAAGTGACATTGAAAAGCTACCAGCACTACCATGAGTCCCTCTGGAACTCTAACGAAGATGCTACACTCCTTTTGTGCCTTCTCACGTGTGTCTCATTTTACTATTGATCTTCACTCATCATGCACTGTGCAATGTACAGACAATGCTCCTCTAAGATATCCATAAGCATACATTGCTTGATGGTGTCCAGAACCCATAACTGAAACTATTGATGGCATGAGTGACACTATAACAAAGGTGTATTCCTAATATATGTCAACCATGAAGTAAACTCAGCTCATTAGCACTGCCAGATGACCCCTTGACTTTGCAATTCTCACATGATGAACTATGCTGCATATACAAACAAGCTGGGTGTTTGTCTGAATTAGATACAACTAGGCCTTGCAATGGACAAAAGCACATGGTATGTCTGCGGTGTTGGCAGTTGACTTTTGGAGTTGTCATGTCTTTCCCTAAAGGCAAAATGCCACATATATTCACATCTAATGAGCTGATGCCTTCTTATACTTCAATTGAATATCTACAAATGTCTCGTAATCACCGTCAACACCATGCTAATAGCTGACACTACTAATCTCTTACTATTGTCTTCCATTCTAGGCACCCATTAACTTTGACACAAACAATGTGGATGTAGATACCTCACTTCCACTATTAACAATATTCTCCATTTTTCAACTGTTCGATCCACCACTGCACAGGAACAGCGGTTGGTAACTGAACAGAGTTCTTCTCCTCAACAGCAAGACTCCCTCACTGATGACAACGCTCTTGAAGAGGTGGACGTGGATGACAGTCCTGGCCCATCTGGTCAGCATAGGCAGACACCAACAGTGGGGCTCACTGTGCCCACTACAACCCCTCGCACCACAGCTATGACAACACGCCAACCACTGACCCCCCATCTAGAAACCTAGCACAGTGATTACCATCCTGTGCACCCCAGTCCTGGTTTCTGATCTGGCTAGCATCAACTCAGTCCTGGAGGAACCATGACACATATGGAAGGTTCATTCTGGGCCAAGAGGGTAGGCGTCATGGGAGGGTAAATGAGGGGTCCCAGAGTGAACTTACTGAGGACATGGACACCGAGGCTGCCATAACCCAACTCCTGGGACTCTACCAAGACTCCCAAAGTGTCATGGGCCAGGTTTTGACCGAAATCTGGGAAATGAAGGGGCTGCAGCGGGACACACACCAGGTGGTGGCCGGCATCCTCACTGAGGTGGACGGCGTTCACACAGAGGTGGCCGGTGTCTGCACCGAGGTAGCCGGGCTCCGCACCGAGGTGTCCTCCCTGGTTGGTGTGTTAAGCAACATAAACACCACCCTCTGCAGGGCTTTCCCCCCTGCATCCACCCCTTCCTGTGGCCCATGTACATCCACGCCATCATCATCTGCCACAGCCACAGGAAGTTAGGCCCTGACAGAGGATGATACGCCTGCAAGCAGCAGTGTCTCAGCAGCTCCAGACATCCCTCTGCCCGCTCGAGTGGACGTCCACAGAAAAGTCTAGGAGCTCAGGGTGGCAAGAGACCCAGCACCGCCAGGAAGAAACCTCCACCCTAATGTCAATCTGTGTGTGCTACACATTCACATTGTTGACTAATCCTGCAACTTTTCCATATCTGATTCGGGGAGTGTGTTGTACTTTGGACTCCAGAACAAATGGACTCTACTACAATGATTTCATCCACCATGACTGACGAGTTCACATTTTTTTTGTCACTATTTTATTATGTCACTTGGTTTCTTGGGCTTGTTCCCTGAAATAAATAAAATTGTCACCAAAGCATTGTCTCCTGTTGTAATTCGCACATATAACATTGTGAATGTTCTGCCATGTGAACTTTGCAATGTCAAAATTTGTATGTTCTGGAAGCATAGATATATTGTCTTCAAAAAATGTAAAATCAGGATCACTAACATGTCACAACAACATATACATATAAGTGTCTGGGCTTACAACATCTTTATTCCATAGTTCAAATCATAGGCTGACATGCTGTCAGACACATAGCAAATAAGACATGTTTCAGTTATACTGTGTCAATGATCACATAATCACTTGCAGACTCTCACCACATGGAAGGAGTGGATACATCTTACAATATCCCAGACAACAGTCAACAACAAATTAGGACTACATCATCAGCTGGAGCCATTTTGACCTCCTCACAAAAGGAATCCTACTGCAAATAAATAAAGAAACAGGCACATGTCAGTACAACGGTTTCTGACCATAGGGTCTTTTCAATCCAGCATTGCTTGCATCTGGTGGAATGTCGCAAACAAATGTCAGTGATGTGCTACATGCATTTTGCTACATCCAGTTCATACACAATAAGGAATTAGCCAATGTGAAGGCTGGATAGCATGATTTGGGACAACACAACATTGTATTGGATCACATGATAGCACACATATTGCATTAGGATTAAATCACCACAAGAAACAATTCCAATGGAAGACAGGTAACTTCCATCTTATCGCTGTGCGAGTTGTCTTGGTACCAGCTTTGTGGAGAGGAGATTTGGGGTGAGGAGTTGATCTCACGGCTAGGGCGGTCGACCTGAACATTCTGTGATTCTGGGAAAATCATGTAATCTCCCCGTGCCTAACAAAAATGAATGTGTCCTCATGTAATGCAACTGGTGCTATGTAGGGCGCTCTGATACCCGATTCGGGTCAAGTTCCCACTGTATAAAACTCTGTAAAAAAACAACAACTCTGTGACAGATATTTCCAAGACCAATCCATGTTCACTTCTGAAATATGAACAGCATCATATACCTGCTAATGTCACAATTCTGAAATGTTCAGAACGAAGATGACATGGTGAAGGTACCTACAACAGACCAACACAGAGAGATCAGCTAAGAAAATATACATAAGACACACATCACATTGGCAACTTCTAGGGAACACTGCTACACTACAATACCAACAGTTTCCCCCAGATATGTACAGAGCTATATATTCCTAGTATGTAGCATTAACATCCTCCTCACAACATCACTATAAGTGCTGCAAGACTAGTCAAAGTCATCACATCTCACACCATACTCACACTAAGGAGTAGTAGTTCTGGATGAGATTCTGATGCAAGTCAGCTCCTTCCTCTTAACCCCTATCACCATCTTCATTTGCAGGGTTCCTCCCCAGTGAGTCTTCATGGTCTGCATCCTCTCCGATGTAAGGGATGCTCCGTTGCAGGGCAATTTTGCAAAGTATGCAGCAGGCCACAGTGATCTTACACAACTTCCCGGGTGAGTAGAGGAGGGCTCTCTCAGTCTGGTCAAGACATCTAAATCTGTTTTTTAGGAGCCCAAAAGCCCGCTCCACAGGCCGCCGTGTTCTTCCATGGGCCTCATTGAAGCAGAATACCGCTGGCTTTGTAGGATTCCTCAGTGGGGCCAACAACCATGGCTGGTTGAAATACGCTGAGTCTCCTAGATGGAAGGTAGGCAGAAGTGCAACAATGAGTTACACACTTTTAACACTTACCTACAAGCCAGGCCCTCTCCAGGAGTAGTTGTGACATCAGCTGGGGCATAATGGGTAGATCCTGGGAACCGGGCTTACCCATTTGAGATGTACAAATCAGCTCAGCAGCCAACTTGCATGCTGACAGAACGGTAGTACTTTCTGTTCCGGTAGACTTGCTCCCTGTCGTGTGGTGGCACTAAGCCAATATGGGTGCCATCACTATATCCAATCACTTGTGAGATGTGTCCAAATCCATAGAAATTTGCCTTTACAGTGGCCAAATCCTCACGTCTGGGGAAATAGATGTAGCTGCCCACGTGTTTCAACATTGCTGTAAGCATGTCTTTGAGGACCCGACTGAACATCGGTTATAACATTCCAGCAGAAATAGCAACAGTGAATTGAAAAGAGCTTGTGGCCAAAAAATGCAAAACTGACATGAGTTTAACAAGTAGTGGGATTGATGTAGATTTATTGAGGTGAGGTAGGAGGTCAGGCTCCAACTGATGACATAGATCCAACATTCTTTGCCTATTTAAACTGATGTTTGTGATTATGTGTCTATCTTCCATGGTGTGTAGGTCTGGAAATGGGCAACTGGTGTATCCTCCCCCTCCCATGGTACCTAAGCAAGGAGTAACCCAAAAATGTAAGGCAAAAGTCATGTGTCTGAACATAAATTCTTCATTAAGCAGTACAAAATGTACATTCACATTGTCTAATCCTGAACTTCTACCTGCAATTTTCAAGGTGGCAGTTACAGGTCTGTAACTGAAGTGTCAACATCATACATTTTGAAAATTGAGAATTTTCAGTATAGTGAGGATAGCAGAACATGGATTGGGAACTTACCACCAACCTCTGTGTACAGTGCAAAGTCATTGGCACTTGAGAATTTATCGGCATTATGCCCTTTAACTCATTAACCATTCTAAGATGGCCGCCAGAGATTCCCACTACCTGATGTAATCGCGTTAGAGCGTTTCCGGGTCGCTGTTTAGCTTGCAGTTCACTCGGTCTTTTAAGTCGGACACGCACGGACTTAGCGCTGCAGGTTCCATTTCCAAGTAAGTGTCTACAGCCCCCGTGTCGATTGCGAGCTCGGTTGTATTTGGATTTATATTAAGCTGATTTAGGAGGCTCGTATTTACTAAGACACTTTTATGTCATATTACAGGCTAATAGATGCTTGTGTTCAAGTAACTTTGTAAGTACCCCTTTTCCTAACACATGTGGTGTTATTGGGTTGTTGAAGGTTTTTCACTGAAATTGAACGCAAAGTCAATGACAACCCTATCTGTTGAATTATGCTTTTATGTGAGGATATGTCTTAAGTGTTGAAGACATGTAAGTACTGCCTCTTGGTTTGGTAATGTTGGTTAGATAGGTTTCTATAGTCTTATCAAGAGCACTGACAATGTGACACTTTCAATATTTCCTTGATTAGATCCATTGGAATAACATCCTAAAGAGGATAATTCTCCTTTTTCACTTCCTTTGGAAGTATTGTGATTAAGTGAGTATGGATTTTAAAGCTTCTGTACATTTGGTTTAATTTTAGATGGTTTTGTGTTGTCACAAGGATTTGGCACGTATGTGGTGGCATATTTTTAGGTGTATTTTTGGGTGACACTTGGGTATGTTTTTCACCAGAGTTGTTATCTTTTTGTGTTGAGCAGGCGATACCCTATTTGTACAGGGATGACAAGTACATATTCTTTTCATAATAGATTTATATGTGCAACAACATCGTCCTGAAGAGGGGGGCGTGGCTAGCAGCCGAGCATGGTGGCAGCCTAAAAGAATAGCTCCGTAGATCGGACGGCCTCTCCTAATATCCGACTACTTATCCGTGCAGGAAAAATGCTCTAACAGAGGGTCCTGAAGCCTAGGACCAGGCGGAATCCAGGGCAGCAACTTTGAACACTGTGCGACACCGGGAGCGAAACTTATGTCGTGACGACTCTGCGGCCTGCACAATAGAAACAAGCCGGGACCTATCCTACTTGAACGACCGAGAGGAAGTGAAGGCAACTCGGATCGACACCACCGGAAACGCGCGACCACCACGATCCAAGCAGATGATCACGCGTCCAATAACAGCGTGGACTGATCGAGATGGCCTAATTGGCCTCTGATGCATATATGAGGATAAACTAAAAGCGGTCATGAGAGAACTCTTTCAGACGGCGGACAGGTGAAACCGAAACTACAGTAGAACAAAGGATCTTAATACGTAGTGCTCAGATCATCGACCGCTTTGAGCACCGTCGCCGCAATATGGCGATCAGCCTTCTGAAAGTAGAAACTCTGGCCTTGTAATACCTTCTCCCAACTTGCTCGGGAACTTGCAGAGCAACAACTGTGAGAACCTGCGCGAAACGGGTGGTGTGGGCCTACTGATCATACAAAGAGAACGGTGCAGACCAGTTGCAGGTAAAGGTCCACTGAACTCCGAAAGGCTGGGAGAAATAACCTGCAACTCTTGTGGTACGATAGAACAAGGATGGCTGGCAAAAACTCGAGAGGAGGCACTACGCAGACCGGTATTGATAGGTTTGCCAGTGGTGGAGCGTCTTCCTCTCCGTCGGAGGGCAGAACCTTGACCAGCAAGATGGCGGATGGGACGAACACGCAGAAAACAACGCTGGAAGACATCATGGGAGCGCTAACCCAAGTGCAAGCCACAGTGGGCTCAATATCGACTGAAATCACACTGATTAGGGCAGACTTTCAAAAGATGTCCGAAAAGGTGAAATCAATGGAGGTGGTCACGAAGTCGCTTGTGGAGGATGTCTCCGAGCTCCAAACGGCAATGGAACAAATGGCGGTGGAGAACAAAACACTGCGTGAGAAGCTGGACGATCAGGAAGGTCGCTCGAGAAGGAATAACATCAGAATTCTTGGTGTACCGGAATCTGAAGGCAATAGAGCAACAGAACTCTATGTGGAGGACTTGATTAAAAAAGAGCTCCAACCCAAGGGACTATCTGCCTTTTTCACTGTAGAGAGAGCGCATTGAGTACCGGGGGGTAAACCTAAGCAAGGCGCGACACCACAGCCCATTCTAGCTCGTCTATTCAACTTTCGGGACAGAGACGCCATTTTGCAGGCCGCTAGAGTGTCCCCTCCGGTCAAGATCCTCAATTCCACGCTGGCCTTTTTTCCAGATTACACAGCAGAGGTGGCGTGCCGCAGGAGGACATTTCTGGAGGTCAAGAAAGAACTAAGAGCAAGAGAGATCCCGTACTCCATGATTTTTCCGGCTAGGTTGAGAGTGGTATCAGACAATAAGACTTGGTTCTTTGACACTCCTGAACTGGCGAGAGACTGGCTAGATGGATGGAGACCGACGACCCAGCTCCGCAGATCAAACAGGGCAAAAAAGGACAAAAATACGGGACTTCCTGAGGGCTCACAAACATCATACAGAACGGAAGAGGTACTCTCACAGGACGGAGATGCGGTGGTCGATGACGCCAATAAGGAACACTAACCTCCTGGGAGACGACTAATGACTTGATCTTTAATTTTGCGATCTGCCTTAAAGGTCGGCTGCAGGACACTGGGCTGAGGGCTTCCGAGGAGAGTAAGAGGGGCCGCCGGCTCCGGAGAATCTTCACCCCCCCGAGCAAGTATGTGGTGTGGGGAATGGGTCAAGCACTCTGCTAAGTTGTGGGGGCGGGCGGTTCTATGTCCGTATAGCAGGGGGGCAGGGAGGTGGAGTGTTCAGGGTAAAGGTTTTTTTTTTGTGGTTTGTTTTGTTTGACTCATGGGAATAACACACAGCATTACGAATTGAACGCACAGATGGATGTACACCGTACACTATGGCAAATAGACACTGAGAAGATCATGTTAGTCCTTCCAGATATTCAATGGCACGCAACATACAATCAGACACACTAAATGAGAGCGCTCGCTCGGGCCGGTAACTCCACTACAGTTGATGTCCTGGAATGTGAGGGGACTGGGGGACAAGATAAAGAGGGGGTTGGTCCTGCAGGGTATTAAAAGACTAAGGGCCCGATGTAGGTAGGGCTTTACCGATCGGTATCGGCCGAAAATACCGATTTTTGGCCCTTACCGATCGGTAAACAGCCATCGAGATGTAGGGAACCAAAAACAGAACGAATCGGATAGAAAACCGAATCGGAATGTGTACCGAACGTGAAAGGATCCGATACGTACATACCGAAAATCGGATATGTAACGAATCGGAAAAACACCGATTCGGTGACAAAGACCGAATCGGTCCATGTACCGAATCGTTAGTGACACCGAATCGGAAAATCACCGATTCGGTCCCACTACCGATTCGTTAGTGACACCGAATCGGGAATTCACCGATTCGGTCCCACTACCGATTCGTTAGTGACACCGAATCGGGAAATCACCGATTCGGTCCATGTACCGATTCGGTAGAAATACCGATTCGGACATGAACCGAATCGGAAAACATGCCGATTCGTATGAATCTCCGATCGGGAAATTCCCCGATTCCAACAGTTGGGGAGATGTAGGGAGGCACAGAAACACCGAAATCGGCTCAAAATCGGTAGAATTCACTCGGTATTTACCATGGATTGCAATCAGGTGGTAACCAACTCCAACCCATATAAACAGTCCCAAAATGCATTGCAACTTGCAGGATGGCAGCTTTCTATGTCATTGCGAGGCGGCTACGGCTACAGCAGGAAGGACAGAGGGAATGGCTAAGAAATGAACAGGTCTACAGACAGAGGATAACCCTGTTCATGCTCACTGAGGCTGAGATCCTACAGAGATACAGGCTGGACTCTGACACCATACTTGAGCTCATCAGGGACCTTAAGCCATACTTGGACCACCACACCCCAAGGGCACACGCCATCCCTGCGCACGTCCAGGTGCTATGCAGCCTACACCTGGTAGCGTCTGGCAGCTATCAAAGTGGAGTAGCAGCAGCAGGAGGGGTGAGCCAGAGCAGCCTGTCAAGGTTCTTCCACATATTCCTTGACGCCATGATAGACAGGATGGACCAATACATCTCATTCCCTGCAACCCACGCAGAACTGCTACAAACCAAAGCGGACTTCTACCAGATGGCACACTTTCCCCAAGTCATCGGTTGCATAGATGGCACGCATATTCCGATTTGCCCACCAGCGGACACCGAATACATATACCGCAATCGGAAATCGACACACACCATCAACGTGCAGGTGATCTGCAATGCCAAGTGCACCATCACAGACCTGGTAGCAAAATTTCCAGGGAGTACCCATGACTCCTATATATTCCAACAGAGCGGCATATATGCACGGCTGATGGCTGGCGATTTTGGAGAAGGATACCTCCTAGGTGAGCCACATCATCAGACCCCCATAACACATGGTAGGTAGGTGTAATACATGTATGCATGTGTCTAATGTGACCCCTTTCTCTTCCAGGCGACAGTGCATATGCCCTCCGCTCATTCATACTCACCCCCTACCTCAACCCCTCCACACCCAGCCAAAGGAGGTATAACCGGGCCCACATACGCACCAGGAATGTTGTGGAACGGACCTTTGGCATCTGGAAAAGTAGATTCAGATGCCTGCACAAGAGTGGAGGTGCAAGGCAGTATACCCCCATCACCTGCTGCAAGATCATAGCTGTATGTGCAATGTTACACAACCTTGCGGTCAAGAAGGGCACTGAGGTGGAGTTGTCTGACTACGAGGACTATGACGACGACGAAGCTGTGCCACTGACACAGCCAGCTGGGGTGTGTACGCCATGTGATGGCAGATACAGACGTGAGGAGATCACTGAGAACTATTTCTGACTGAGTACAGATGCAAAGACAGCTAAATGTTGCTTGGAAAATAAAAATTTTAATAGTGATGCACCACAGTTACATCACTGAAGTGCATTAAAAAATGGAGTCTGTCAAAACAAATAAAGTCCAGGGTCCTGGTATGATCATCCCCCCTTGCCAGCCTATTTTTTGGCCCGCTTTCCAGACCCACTGGGGTGTCCCCCGGCCCCCTCCGAATGGCCTGCAGCATCAGCGGATCGCCTGGTGCTCCTCCTTGGCTCTGATGCAGCGCTGGCCGGGCTGCTGCGGCTGCTGCTGTCTCCAGCATCACCCAGGTCCAGGGCAGGATTGGAGGCGGCGTTTGAAATTAACATGGCCTCCATGGCCGTGGTGATTCTGGCCATCCCCCTGGTCAGCTCAGCCGTTTGCTGACTCTGCACCGACTCCTGATTTGCGCTTCGGATGCACAGCTGGGCGGTCGCCGATGCAAGGCGGGCCATGGCCCGGTTGAGCACCCGGGCATCCCTCCTGCGCGCAACCTCATGCTCCTCCTGCCTGGCAGAGGAGTGGGTGATGGCAGTGGTCAGCCTGCCCAACCCTGCTGCCACCTCCTTGTTGCTGTCCACAACAGCCTGGAACCCCTTCACCAACTCCCCCATCTGCAGGTTGTGCTGCAGGAGCTGGCGTTGGCAGGCCATGGTGGATCTGGCCTGTTGGCGCTGGATTTTGACCATCTGGCCCTCCAGGCCCAGGAACACACTGCCCTCCCGTGCTGGTGCAGCAGTGGTGGTGGTGGTGGTGGTGGCACGGCGTCTGGCACTGCTGCCTCCGGCCTGCTGAGTGGGCTGGGGTGCCACTGGTGGTGGTGTGGTGCTGGCCGGTCCCGGTGCCCCTGCTCCCAGGACAGGTAGGACGGGTGGCAAGGCCACGGTTGTGGCAGGAGCTGTTGTCGGCGGAATGGTCTGCCTTGTTGGGGAGTTGCATGGTGAAAATTGCAAGGGGGGTGAGCTGGGCAGTACTGGGGAGTGCACTGCCTGGAAATCAATCACCAGGACTCCCTCCATTCCAAGCCCTGTGGTGTCTCCTTCCTCATCCTCATCCTCCTCCTCCTGGCCAGGCTGGCTGGTGCTGGGCCCTGCCACTGCAGTAGTAGATGTCGAGGCTCCCTCTGCTGCCACAGTGGTGCTGCCTGATGGTGCCCCTAGGTACAAAGAAGCATTTGTAAACTGAGTGCCGATGTATTACAGGCAGTACAATTATGGCATTCCACATGTCCTTGCATCTCCTTACACCGTGTCACACTGTTTCCTGTCTTGTGATTCTGCACTGACATATCTGGCTAACTTCTGCTGACTACATGTACCATGATGCTTGTCTCTTGTATGTTGGTGGCAGTACAGTGCTGGTGTTTGCCTATGCATTGTGTCTAATGGGGAGGTGTCTGGTAGGGTGTGTCATGATGCGCATGCTTCTTACCTGTAGCTGTGGCCATCGCAGTGCTGTCCAGGGTCCCGATCCCTACGATGCTCGCCCTCTCGATGGTGCTGGAGACAATTTCCTCCAGCTCGGTGAGGGGTGGCGCCGGGTTCTGGCCTCCTCCGGTGTGTCCAGCCTGCCTCTGGATTTCGGCCAGCTTCCTCTTCGTGAGGCTGCGGAGGTCGTAGAACCTTTTCTTTAGTTCCTCAATGGACCTGGGGGTGACTCCAGCAGCATTGACCTTCTGTGCGATGTCGGTCCACAATCTCCTCTTCGTGCTGTCTGGCACGTTGAGGGACAGCCTGCCAAAGAGCTGGCGGTGCACCCTCACCACCTCCTCAACCAGCACCTGCAGTTCTGTGGTGGTGAATTTGGGCTTCCTCTTTTGGGAGGACTTCTGGCTTCCTGCCTGATCTGCCATTCTGCTGTTGTTCAGTCTGCAACCTCCTTCTCCCACTGCTGCTAACTGTGTGTTGGGCTCAGGCAGGCTTTCCAGTAACTTCTAGAAACTTCTTAATTGTCTGCACCTGCCAGGGTTGCCACTCCCTGTTTGGGTGGGGGAGGGGGAGCCACCTCATTGGCTGAATCGCCTATTGCCGAATCGGCTTTTACCGAATCGGTATTAGCCGAATCGGTAAAATCCGATTCGGTATTATCCGAATCGGTAAAAGCCGAATCGGTTCATGCAATGCATTCCTATGGGCTTTTTCGCCATGGGTCTATGATTGCCGATTCGGTTTTTACCGAATCGGCTTTTACCGATTCGGTATTCGCCGATTCGGAACTATCCGATTCGATGAGAGCCGATTCGGTGTTTTCCGATTCGTTGTTGGCCAAATCGGTAATTTCCGATTCGGAACGAGCTGAATCGGAACGTACCGATTCTCATTACCGATGCCGACCGATTCGGTTTTCATTCGGTATTTTTTTCCTACATATCGTTTTCCGATTTCAGAATACCGATTCGGCCCGCCTCGGTATTTTGAAATCGGAAAATCGCGTTTACCTACATCGGGCCCTATATCCGTATCTGATCCTTCTTCAGGAGACACATCTAGTGGGAACGGCCAGTAAGGCGATGGACAGACGTGGTTATAGCATGATAGTGCACTCAGACTTCACATCGGGTTCTCGTGGAACGGGCATTTAATGAGAAAAGCGTCCCGCTTTATACTACATTCCACTAGAACCGATGAGTATGGTCGTTTTGCGGTAGCAATTGGGCAATGGGAAGGTAAACCACTTAACATTATTTCTGTGTATATTCCTCCAGCATTGCATGCGACTACCCTTCCCGATTTGGGGAAATTACTGTTAGATCTCCCGGAAGGCGACCTTGTAGTGGGAGGGGACTTTAACGCAGTGGCATACCACACACAAGATAGATTCCCGGTCCGAACACACGCACTTGGACCGTCCCGTTTCAATGAATTCCTCGAGGCGCAGGGGCTGCTAGATATTTGGCGGCATCTTAACCCCGAGGGCCAACAGTACACTTACTACTCCGCAACTCATAATAGTCTGTCCCGCATAGATTACTTTCTTACACTGGGTGGCGGTCACCTTACAATAAGTGATGTTAAGATTAGACCCAGGGGTATTTCGGATCACTCCCCCCTAACACTAAGCCTTTCGAGCTCAGGAAGAGCCCGCAAACAAATATACCCAATCTATCCCATATACATCAAGATACCGCATGTCCGGAAGGAATTGAAAAAGACGACCCGGCACTATTTTGCAGAAAATACTGCCTTGGTATCATCCCCCACGACCCTATGGGAGGCCTATAAGACGGTTCTGAGGGGACATGCCATTACAACGATAACAGGGCATAAACGCACACAACAACAGGAATTGCTGGATCTAGAATTGAACCTCGAAGCAGCAAACGCGGCGCACATTGCACATCCAACAGAGGACGCACTTCACACACTTACCTTATGCCAACAACTACACAACGATCATATACGGCGACAAACGATTGACAATATAACGGCGACAGCGAATAGAGTATATGATATAGGTGACAAGGCCAGTAAACTCCTAGCATGGCTGGACAAAAAGAAAGAGGGTTGCAGGACTGTACTGCAACTGAAAGATTTGATTGGGTAGTTACATTCGCACCCATCGGATATAATAGATATCCTCGCGGACCATTTCCAAGGAGTATAAACCCCGGAAATGGAATTCACTGCAAATGCAGCGGCACTGGCCCTCCAAGCTGTGCCGACCCCGATTTTGCCCCAGGACACAGCGGTTGAACTGGAGGCAGACCTAACGGTGGAGGAGATACAGGCAGCAATCAACGCACTACATACAGGAAAAGCGGTAGGCCCCAACGGTATCCCGGTTGAATGGTACCAGACGATGGCGGACACACTAAGTGGGCCATTGTTGGCCATGTTCAAGGATAGCTTGGAGTGGGGGATCCTGCCTTTGGATCAACGGATGGCAACGATTGTCGCCATCCCGAAACCGGGTAAGCCGCCCGTCGAGTGTACAACGTACCGCCCGATCTCGCTTCTCAACGCTGAAGCAAAAATGTTGGCGAAAACATTAGCCACTAGATTGATGCCCTACCTATCCCACCTGATCCACCCGGACCAGTCGGGTTTTATGCCCCATAGAAGCACGGCACTAAACCTCCGGCGAGTACATGGCGCATTGGCACGAGCCCCCTTACGAACGGAACCAGCAGTCATACTATCGTTGGACGCCAGGATGGCGTCCGACATGGTAGAATGGCAATACCTATTCGCAGTCCTGGCACACATGGGCTTCGGCCCTAAATTTATCGCATGGATAAAACTTTTATACACAAAACCTGTCACACACGTGGTGGCCAATGGACACATTTCCCGAGAAATACCGTTGGCCAGGGGAACGAGACAGGGTTGCCCGCTCTCCCCCTTGCTATTTGCGTTAGTCCTAGAACCGTTAGCGACTGTCATTAGAGACACCCCATTACTGAAAGGAGTGAGTTGACGGAGCACTGGGAGGACAGGGTTTCCCTCTAGGCAGATGACATGTTAATATACCTGACCAACCCAACCGCTGGTATCCCGATACTATTAGAAATATGCAACACACATGGTGTTAACTCCGGCTACACTATAAACTGGTCGAAATCGGTCATCTATGAGCTGAAGGGTCCTCTGCCAGACCTACCCAGCGACTGCCCGTTGACAATTGCAGAAACTTCATTTAAATATTTGGGAATATACGTGGCCCGAGACGCCTCGATACATTATGAACAAAACCTACTACCCCCACTTACTCGTTTGAAGGCAGATGCAAGACATTGGAAAACCTTACCATTGACACTTCTAGGGAGGGCGACTCTGTTTAAAATGAAGGCGCTTCCCTTCCGCGTCTCCTGTATATACTGGAGAATACACCAACTCTAGTGCCGCCCTCGTATTTTAAAAAAGTGACAGCAGTTATTACAGGTCTGCTATGGGGGGAATGCTCGGGTAGCACATATAAAACTCAACCGAGGATGGTACGACGGTGGGATAGCTTTACCGAATATGCAGTTGTACTATTGGGCGTCTCAACTCAAGGTGATAAACCAATGGATCCACGCACCACAAGAGGACCCAGCTTATTTAGCAGACAGGGCACAGCTAGGCACGCACAACCTGTTGGCACCACTATACAATAAAAGTCTACTAACAAAACTGATGGGCCCAACTAAACACACAATAGTACTCTGGCATAAGGCGCAGACCAGACTGAAATGGGGGGATGTGATAACTACACTTAAACCTTTATGGGACACTAAATCACTGGGATGTCTGAGACATAGTAAGGGGTTCACCCAATGTGACAATATAGGGATTTCCACAGTAGGTGACTTGTGGACAAATGCTGGTATGGTCCCCTTCTCACTATTGCAACAACAGTATGACCTAAGACCAACTGAGACATACAGGTACATACAGATAAGGCATGCATTGATGGCAGTCATTGAGCCGGGGTCAAAGATCCCCGAATCCTCCCCGTTAGAGGACCACCTACTCACATATTTTATACAAACGGGTGCCACATCCCTCACTTATCGAAAGTTGCTGAATAACCTGCCTGATCCACTAACTAAATTACGAGAAAAATGGAAGGAAGAGTTGGGTGAAATGGACGAGACGGACTGGAACGCCGCACTGGCATCCCCGCGAGAGGCAGGCGTTTCGGCCCGCTTCCGACTGGTGCAATTCAAAATATTACACAGGGTATATTACACCAGAACTACCTTATACAGAATACATAGGACTGATCATCCACACTGTTTGAGAGGCTGTGGAGAGGAAGGGACACTGCTGCACATACTTTGGGGCTGCCCGATTATCAGTGATTACTGGAAACGCATTATGCGGACCATTTCCCAAGCGCTAGAAGTATCACTCACGCCAGACCCGAGGGTATGCTTATTGAATATATGGGGGAAGACTGATCTGACGCGTCAGGGACAACAATGGGTAGTGGTGGGAGTGATGGTGGCCAAGCGAGATATAGCGCAGAAATGGGGGGCAGACGAAACACCGACATCGGCACAATGGTGCAGAAATATGGATAGCTTGATGACAACCGAGCGAGCGGTGTACAAGATCAGAGCTAACCCTCGCAAATCGAACAAGATATGGTCACCTTGGAATAAGTATCGAGGTGACCTGTGTGACCCTCTTCCGGAAGAAGAAGATGATAGCTCTGGAGGAGAGGTCGAGACAGAGGACTAACATGCATATAATAATGAGATAGTGGGAGGGGTCTAGGCACACACGGGTGAGATACTTTGCGCTACTCACAAGGAAGAGATAGGATAGTGAATCGGGGGAACCCACTGATGTGAACGGTTGAATGTATATTGATATTTTGTTATAATGTTCATCATTCCTAATGAGTCCATAGTTACGTTCAGATAAAATAATAAAAAGTAAGACTATAATTTTCTCTACCTACTGCTGGAATGTTTCAAATACACTGTCCACGATTGCTGCCGGACCGGAAGGTTGTCGGCTGAGTAGCTGTGTACCACAACAACGAATTGCTGATTATGTGGAAACTGATTTCTGAACGTATAATTGTAGTATTGTATATTTGACAACTGCTAATAAAGTCTTACAACCAAAAAAAAAAAAAACATCATCCTGAAGATGGTCCTGAGGATCTATTAGACCAACGGGGGACCGAAACGTCGACCCCTAACACCGTTTTCTTTATATGTCTATCATTTAGACTGTATAATCTGATGAAATGTCATGCTTATTCTTCATATAGTATGGTATTTTCTTTGTCCATAACCTCAGCAAAAGGTGTTTTTTACACTGCCGTTAACCGGTTTGAGAATTACAGTAGTGTGTCCATTGCCAGGCATCAATTGATATGAAAACAAGTGCAGTTGAATAAAATACATATCATTTTGATACATTCAGGTATATGTACATGTATTTCCCTGGATAGACTGAATTAATGATCATAAATGTGACATTGAATATAAATTGTAATTAATCTGAAATGGTTCCTCTAGGGACACATATTTTGTTATTGATTATACCCAGTCCCCAGGGGATTATTGGGGGGCTCTATTGTATTAAGATATACAAGTTGAGTCACTGTTAGTGTAAATGTGGTAGCAAGTGCAGGCTTCTGTGCTGTGACTATTGTCTTGCTGACCCGGTAGACAGCAGAGTCCTGTCCACATCTAATCCTCTCCTTTTGAGCAGACACCTGGCTGAGTGAAGTGAGTATTCATATCATGTTCTCTGTAAATCTGGGTGATGTTTGTACCACACAGGCAACTGCTCATGCTTGTGTGAGAAGTGATGTACCCTCACTACTGTCTCTCATTTGATGGTGGACCTATTGCATGTGACATGATATAGACTTCACAGTACGTGCAGTGACTGTACAACAGTTCCCATTGGTAAGTACTGGCCATACTGTGAAATGAGTGTGCAAACATCACTGGTGGCACCAGCATTAGTGCCTACATGTTGGCCAGTGTGCATTTAGCAGTTGATGGTTCATCTATAATAGTGTTCCTAAACACTCATTCAATGACTGGTGACATGCATAAGTGAGTGAGATGTAGAACCCTGGGGATCCTATGTGAGTGTCTACAGTGATCCTCACAAGGCAATATCAGTATGCCATACCAAAGAGTGGTGTGATATGCATGCCCATTTTGACTCTAGTGATCCCACATCTTCATGTCATAGATGTTCATTGACACCCAAAGTCTTCAAAAGTGTTTTGGCTTGTGGATATACAATTGGTGACTTGGGCTATCACCTGTACCAAGCAGCATTGGGGATATTCACATTGCTTTATGGAGTGTTGTGCTGTGTGAATTCAGAGTATATTTCCCCCAAATATTAGAAACTCATTGTTCTCTGGGAAGATGATCTGTTAAATGTGATACATAGCTAAACTACGTGTCATAATTTCATTTTACTTTCCAGGTACTGGACAAATGCTATAATTTGGAGTGCAAAGTGTTTTCATTATGAAATGAGCATTTGCATGTGACATGATGTCTGTCACAACAGCAATTGATGGTACATTGGTGTTCATCTTGACCTTCAGGAAATCTTGATGTGTTATGAGGAATAGGTAATCTGTTGAACTCCGGGCCTTGTGTGAGTATTGTGTAAATCTCAATTTTGTATCCATCCTATTCGGTTGCTTCTCTTTCCAAGGTATACAAGGGCCAAAGATTGCAAGTTGATCAGCTATCCAAGTCTGGACATAAGGATGGAGTGCAGAGGAATTCCATCCATGCATTTGGGCCAGTTCGGGGTTCTGCCATAAGTGAACCCAAGGGTCTGCAGGCTATAGCATGTACTCATGCTAACTTGGAAGCCTGTGGACGTGGCCGGGCTAGGAACAGAAACCAACCTTGACAATTCCACTCAACCGTCCCGGTTGCTGGGGGATGCTACTCAGAAGCACCAGCGAGGGGGGGAGGGGTTAAGCACTGCTGCCGATTTTGTAAAAGGGCACCGATATTGCAGCACCGCTGCAAAACTGGCCACTGTAACAAAACTGGCCCCCCATGGGTCATAAACCGGTCCCCACACTTCTGGCCCACTGGGAAAATGCCCGATGCCCGCTATGGCCAGTCCTGCCCTGCGTGGAGTGAACCATAAAGGTGGTGTGAAAAATGGACTTCTTTAATGTTTTTGGGTGATTTGTGATGGTCAAATGTGGAAATGCATTTGCAATAAACCCATGCCACTTGTCATTTCTGGAACATCCAGGGCAAGCAGAGGAGATGTGGCCAATGTCAGTGGGGACACAGCTCATCGTGGCGGTTCCGGATGTGATACGTCAAACACAGAGGGATTCAGGGACCAGGAGGGTGTGAGGAGTGCCCCGGAGGACAACATCAACATCTTATCATCATCTGAGTCATCCTCTAGTGGACACTCCACAGTGCTGGTGGATGCAACAGGATCAATTCCAACTTTATTCTTGTCTGACACTCTCAGTTCCATCAACACCCTCCCTGTTGTCCCGCCACATGTTGGTAGTTCCTGTTCCCCTATGAGGAGAATGCATTCCTTTGCTGCAGGCACCTCAGCCCCTGCCCCTATAAGCCACACTGGCCTGAGTAAGGAGGCTATTGACCACCTGAAGAGCATCTCTGAGGGTCAGACTGCAGTGCTGAATGCCATCCAGGGGCTAAGCACCCAGATAACCCAGGTGGTAGTCTTCCTGGTATGCCATCACACTGGCATGTCTGTCCTACAGAGATCTTTTCAGGCTCTGGCCTCCTCCCTCACGGCAGCCCTCCACCCATCCCAACCTGCCTCTTCTCCATCCACATTTTCTCTTCCCAATCCTATCCCAAACACATTGACACCGAAACATGCACTTACTTCATCAGATCCAATCACCACACACAAACCCAAGATAGCCCAAAAACACAGACATGCAGGCCCTCACCATCCCACCACACCCAGCACCAGGCACCACAGCAACACACACTGACCCCTCCACAGACACCCATACCCACAGATATCACATCAACAGCCACATACCCCTCCACAGACACACCCATACCCGCAGACCTAACATCAGCACACACTAACCCCTCCACAGACACAACCATACCCACGGATATCACAGCAACAGCCACATACCCCTCACACACAACCATACCCACAGACATCAAAGCAACACACACAGACCCTCCCTAACGCCCAACACATCCTCAGCACTCCCCCCAAAAACACATTTGCTCACTGACACTCACTCACCAGCCATCATCACAACACACAGTGAAAACAGCAGACCCCCACACTCTTCCACTCCCTCTTCCTCCCAACCTGAACTCCATCCTGAAAACCCTACTTGTTTCTCCGTAAATCTTTCTTGTTTGCCCTTGGCCTAAACCCTCTCACACCTAACCCCCTCTCGAAGTCCCCATCCCTTCCACTTCCCACTCTACCCATGACCCCAGCCCAAAAAAGAAAAAAGGAATGAAACCTCACAAACCAAACCCAGCCCAAACCCAAGAAGCCCCTACCAAGGATAAATCTACCCCTCCTTTAACCTCTGCCGCCCTTCCCAAGTACCATCTTCGAGGTGCCTGCTGTGCCCAATGGATGCCCCTTTATGAAGAGGTTCCCTGGCAGTGTCAGATAGCACATTGTGTTTTGGCACAACATTGAGCTATGGCACATTTTTGACATTATAGACTCAACATTGGCTTGTTTCATTTGATGAATAATTTCATTCTTTAATTAAAAGCTTTCAGATTGTTTTAAACATAGGTCCAACCAGAACCTTTCAGAATATTTGATGTTGTATAGTTGGGGATATGTAAGTACAGTTGTGTTTGTTTAATCCCTGATTGCTGAGCCAGTTGAAGTGGTTTCTATGATGTGTCCTTGGAGTCAGTGCTGGAGTTAGACAGGACAAGGGTAAATGTTGGATGGATGTCACTGTGGGTAGTCATCCAGATGGGGCAGACATTGTATTGGTGACATGTTATGTGGTACTTCCTCTTGGCTGGGCCACTGTCAACGTCATTTAGCTTGCCTTTCTTCCTACAATGTAGGTTGGGTATGTGTTAGGTGTGTTAAAGTTAACTATTTCTGTATCCACACATGGAGGGTGTCAACCTGTCATCCCTATGAGAAGTTCTGTGTAGACATGAGTCCATTTGCAGTGTTAGCTTACAGCTACTTCATCTAGATGTGTGTCACATGCTGTAGGGGCTGTGTTTGCTTTCCTAAGTTGCACTTACCCATTGTCTACACATGCATGGAACTTGGTTATGCAATTGGTTGTTCCTGATATACTTCAGTTTCCAGGTCCAGTGCACATGGAGTTTGTCACACATGTACAAAATGTAGTGTGCCCCAGGGCCTCAGCATTTGGGGGTTCCCTCTGATAGTCATAGCTATCCTGCAGAAAGTGTTTCCATTGTGCCTTTCAAGTGGCTCTTACACTGATTCTGTGTACTCCCACTGACTGTCAGTGCCTTTTTATATGGGTGATGTGTGAGAGTCTAATACAGAGTTGTAGCAGAAAAGGTGTGTGTGACTTTACTGGCACATCCATACAGATGTTTCTCTAACATCATAACAGAACTAGGATGTGCGCAAACATGTGAGTGTGTCACATTTACAATTTTATTTTATTTATTTATATTTATAAAGCGCCTTATCACCCAGGGGTCTCTAAGTGCTTTTCAAGAGGTACACATTGGTTCAGTGAAGGAGCGAGGAGCTGTTAGGACGTACCCCAAGCCTCCAGGAAGAGCACGGTTTAAGCATCTTCCTGAAGGGTAAGAGATTTGGTTCCTTGCGCAAATGCACTGGCAAATTATTCCAGGCCTCTGGAATCGCATTGGAGAAAGCACGCCCTCCCGTAGCAGACAGTCTGAAAGGGGGGCAAACCAGGGGGGTGGCATCTGCCGATCGGAGCTTCCTACTGGGAACATAAGGAACTAGGCGCTCCTTGATGTATCTTGGTGCTTGTCCATACAGGGCTTTGTGTGTGATACAAAGGCCCTTGAACATAATTCTCTTCCTAATTGGAAGCCAGTGGAGCTCATGTAGCAAAGGTGTAGCGTGCGCCCGTCTTGGTTTTTTAAAAATTCATCTTGCTGCATTCATTCATGACTATTTGTAATCTGGTCAATAGTTGTTGGGGGAAGCCAGCATACAACGAATTGCCATAGTCCAGACGCGACAGGATCATGGCTGATACCGCCCGTCTGAGGGTGGCCGAAGTCAAAAGTCGGATATTTTCCACAGTTGTCTTAATAGGCCTACACAAGTGCTGACAACTGATGAGACTTGTATTATCATAGAAAGCTTGGCATCTATATAAATGCCCAGGCTTTTCACAGCCACTGCTGGTTCTGGAAAGGGCCCTAGTTCTTTTGGCCAAAATAGGTCATTCCAGGTGCTGGACGTTGTGGCAATCGCCAGCACCTCTGTTTTGTCCGGATTTATCTTTAATGAATTGGCGGACATCCAGTTATCCCTGAATTTTAATGTATTTTACAGTCTAACATATGCCGAGGGTGAGTCATCGATTTGGATAATGATTTGAGTATCATCGGCATAGTTATAAATTCGGCACTCAATCTGGTTTAATGCAGAGATCAGAGGTTGCAAATAGACGTTAAAGAGAAGAGGTGAAAGTGCAGAGCTTTGGGGAACTCCCTCCGCATGCGATGCCTGCTGGCGAGGAGACCAGGTTTGCCAATTGGACTCTCTGAGAACGGTTTTGGAGAAATGAAGTTAGCAGGCATGCGTGGTTCCCTGGATGCCGAAGTCCCCCAACCGTGACATTGCATCTTGGTTAGAGTTACAATCAAAAGGCCTCATGGTAGTTGTAGTCAGTTCAATGTCACTATAGCAACACTTGACAAATGATAACCTGCATTTTAAGTGAAGATCAGTTGTGGCATGGAAGACAAGTGAGAAGGGTCAATTGGAGTGACACGTGACACATCACTATCAATGTGTATAATTTTCAAACACATGTCCATTTGTGTACAGTGTGCCAGTGCAGTACCAGTGCTTTGGCCTAGGAGGCCACCCTACAGATGTATTTTAGAGGATTGATGAGAAACAATCCCAGATAGGGTCCATGATATGTGTAAATAAGTTTGTAACTTCACCTCCCTTGCCTATGGCAGTGCGTTGTTTTGCTGAGGAGTTTGTGGTAACAAGTAGTTGTCTGACTTATCACTGATTTCAGCCACGACAGACTGAGTTTTGAAGGTGGTTAAAGAGGTAGAGCAGCAGCAGGATGTGCACAATGGGCTCAATGATGCTAGAAGATGAGTAGAGGTGAGTAGAAGTTAGTTTTGTACATATATCCCTCCCTTTCCTCCATTTCAGATGCAGTGGTTGGACCGCCACAGTTATGTCGGTTGTAAGGCAACTCGTAATTGGAAAGCCGGTTTAACTGTCAGTGCGAGACTCCCACAGCCTGAGAGGGCCGCTCTGTGGCCGCCACACTCAGAGTTGGCTGATGATCTCAATGGTTTGGCAGCAGTCTTCGGAAAGCTTATATGCCCAATTCATAATACGGCGGTCGGACCGACGAGCTAACCACGCCTGGAATACCATTGACATTAAGGCAGTCCATGAGACCACCAAACTCGTAATTATCCCCTAATTCTTTAGCTGCAGCCCTTTATAGACTGGGTACAATTTCAGTAGTTGCATCCCCTGCACAGGTTCAACATATTGGAGCAGTGGTGGTCACGCACAGGCCAATTACCTCTTGGGAAGCTGCAGTCACGCCCACACCAGTCCAATATGGCCGCTGCGGGCATGCACAAGTTGATCACAACTCGAGCAAGCACAGTCACACAAAGACCAATCTTGATCTTGCCAGTTGCAGACATGCACTAGCTGATCACAGCAAGAGTGGGAACCACCACACAGACGCCATTCTTCAGTTTTACATTGGCAGCCACACACAGGTTGATCACAACAGGCAATGACAGCCCCAACCAGGCCTTAGCAATTTTAGACACAGTTCCCACAAGTAACCGCCACAGAGAGTTTCGAAGCCTGCTGGGGATGTACTTCACTCATTCCTGGACAGACATTTATGCTGCTGGGCTGGTAGGTTCCTTCCCTCTCTAATCAGGCAGGTAGGCTTCTAGGTGATTAGGAATAGATATAGAGCTACTCCAGCAAGAGATCCGAACCGCAGGTGTTCTCCCCTCACCTCTGGGAGACTGGTTGTCAAGTAGACAACAGCCCTGGTTACACAATAGTCCACTTAGTTTTCTGCGGAGCACTCCCATCCTTTGCTTTTGAGGACTCGTAACAGGAGCAACAAACGTTAGTGGGGGGTCTCACATTTTTTCTTTTCTATTTTTAACATTTTGTTTAAGTTTATAAGACACATGAACAAACAAGCAATGAATTTGTTAAAAAAGGTAGCATGATAGCATGTACTGCGCATGTGACTGCATATCAGCCTAAGTAACAAAAGATAGGAAAGAATCTGGCATGTAGGAAATATCAACAGTACAAGGTTACAGTTCCTTTTGTGTTAAAGTGTAAATAAAAGTTGTCAGTAACCACAAAATGGCAAAAAGAAGGGTGATTGATAATCACAGTCCCCGAAATATGGCAACCTAGAAGATATAACTAACATGCTACCCCATTAAGGGATACCTAAGAGACCAGCGGGATAGCAAGCTACAAAAACAGTACTGTGATTTAAGCCATAGCCATGAAAACAAGCATTGGCATAGCCAATAGGTATCGCCTTTGGGACCTTATGAGTGTTTAGCCATGCAACAGTTGATGTTGTTGCACCAAGTATATTGTGCTGGATAACTAAACACTTATAAGGTCCCAAAGGCGAGAGCTATTGGCTATGCCAATGCTTGTTTTTAATTGATACTGGTGTAAACTAAGCTGTGCCCCACAAATAGGCAGCATCCACCAAGAGTTTCCTCTGGAGAGAAATTTTGTGCAGGATTGTAGACTCTGTGTCCTGATAACTTCAAGATGAAAGAAAGATACTTAATATACTTAGTTATCCAAAAAGGAGCAAAATAAATAAACCACTGGGGCATTTCCATGCTGATTATTTGGTTTCCCACGAGTTAGGAGATGCTGTAGGTCAGTGCTATCTGGAACAGACAAGCTAGGTAACTACGTCCAAGCCACACAAAAACTCCACTCTCTTCAAAAAGGTTTTAAATGCGCGCAGGTGTCGCCTGTTAGGCAAACCCAGCCTCATCCTTGAACCTTTTCAAATGTTAAGAGCCCACACTGTACTCCATCCCTCAGATATCCAAGAAGGCATGTTGCAATTACAAGAGAGTGTTTGTTAACTCTTCACATGAATTACTCTAAGTCGTGATGCAGCTGTTGGAATTTTCTTTCCCTTCCCCTTCCATTTAGGACCTGCAACCTGGGAAGAGCCGCCTATTACGTGGTGAGCAGTAACAATGCAGGGGTGATCCACGTGTTGTCAGACAGTGCCTGTTCACAATTCAGGTCCCAATTCCCTCCTCCTTGTCAGCTACACTGTGTACGTTGTGCGAGAATCCGTGGGATGGGTGTGTGTGCAGGGCACTGCTGCACTAGAGAGAGCTGGGTGTTCTTCCTGGGCTCTTGGACTCGCCTGGGGGTGTGACGCGTGGGTTACCACCAGAAGACAATAGAAGCTGGCGGTCGCAGCACGTGACCGCAGCAAGAGTTTATCTGCAGTCGGCTCCGCAGCAGGAGGCAGAGACTGCAGGAGGCGCTAGACAGAGGTGAGCTGAGGTTCCCTGCGCAGGACACACCGGCTGCTGCTTCTGCATCTAAAGGCAGGCACCTAACATCTCAAGTGTGGAGTGGGAGGGAAGGTGGGACTAAAGACTCATCATAGGGAAGGAAGAAACCTAAAACTGAAGGATGCAGGGAAAGGGGAAAGACATAAAGAAGGGAACAAGGTAGGGTGAGAAAGAGAGAATGATTTGTAGGAAATAATAAAAAAAAATTGGGAACCTAAAATTTAAGAAAGCAGGGTAAGGACGAGGAAATGATGTAACGAATTAAAGGGATAAGAAGAAGGAAATAATTAACAAGCATTTGCAATGTAATCGGTCTATTTGCATATCAAATGCTTAAGTTTAAAACTGAGCGCGGTGCCGCTTCACGGACACCCTGCTCGGTTTCTTTATATATATCTTAACTTCAACACTGAGCGCGGTGTCCTTGAAGTGGGCACTGCGCTCAGAGCTAAAGTTAAGAAATATATCAAGAAACCGAGCACGGTGTCCGTGAAGCGGCGCCGCGCTCAGTTCAAAGTTAAAAAAAATACTCGCAGAGCGTTTCCCTTGGAGGAGCGAGCAGGGGCATCATATGTTTGCAAGTTAATGAAAAACATTTGGTGCAAACTCGCTTCCGCAAGGGAATCGCGAAACGTGCCCACGTTGCCATTAAAAGCAATGCAGCGCGTGCATGTTTCTAGGGCGAAAAGCGAGTTGATTCCAAAAGGTCTTTTTTCTACGCAGCGCATGCACGCTGCCGAGGCGAGACCTAAACAGCTGAAGATTCATGTCAGTGTGACAAAGTACTGGGCTCAGCTTGGTGCACCAGATATGTTCTTCACAGGACAAAATGTCACAACATTGATCAGATGCTGACGCCCAGGTTGGCGTGGTAACTATTCCGCAAAGGGAAGGCTGTCTCAATGGATAACTTCCCCTTTGGGAGTTGTGTCAGCTGCCTTAGAGGAGTAGGCAGTGGTCTATAATACCACTGTCTGGTCCCTCCATTGCGTTGCCAAACAAGAAACTTTTTTTTAATAGCAACACTTGTACCTTTAATGGACACTGCGAAGGAACAGTTTATGATGTGACCTATTAGTACATAAGTCGCATCGCAAATTGCATTCCTTCACAGACCAGTCAGTGTTAAAATTGCTCTTCTTTGGTTTGGGAACGGGAATAGCACAGCAGGTGCTTTGTTAATATACATGTATTTTTGCTCAGTCATCAGGAAGATAATTACTGTCCAAAGCAGGAACAAAGGGTGGGTTTCCATAAATGTCTACTTTCAAAGAGTAACTTTTTAATTTTACTGTAAATAATCTCGGCTCATAGTATTCAATCATTTACTCAGTGATAAGCTAATAGCTTTTAGCTACACTAATTTATTTCTATATAAAAGTAAAATAACGTTTTTAATTGGTGTTAAAACTGTGTAAGAGATATCTTAACACAGATGTGTATTGAAAAAGACTAGAATTCAGACTAGCTGTGATATATAGGCTCTTTGAAGTGAAAAAGACATTGAAAATCATTAGCCATTCCAAATGGAAACTATTAGTGGTCCTTTATCTGCTCAAAAAACGACGCAAGCCAGTGTGGTAAGACTGTCTGGACTTGAATCGTAGAATACCGTTTTCATTACTTTATAAGTAAATGGTAAAAGTTAATCCAGGAAAGAAAAAGACTATTCACTTAGCAATGCCTATGCATCCTGAGAAGAGCAGAGGAGGTAGCTACTAGTATTAGAGATAGTTTGGATGCGGAAAGGCGTATTTTTACAGTGCCACATTGCAAGGAGCAAGCGGGTGCGGCGGGTCATGGCACCGCATTGTACTGGGCCCTAGGGTGAAGGGGACGATTCCAGGCCCTAGAGTCGAGCAGCAGCCAAGGTAAAGGAGGCGAGGCAAAGTGCCTAAGTGGAATGCGAGCCAGGCTCCCCACAGAAGTGATCCAGCTAAGTCTGGGTGCGTCTTGTGGATGGCCTGGTGTGCTCATGCTCGGGCCCTTGCTGCCCCAAGGACCTTCATAGCAGGCTGCAGGCTTCTGTAGAGTCCCGCTCTAGTGTTCCTGCCGTGACGCCATGGCAGGGAACGCTGGGGGCGCGAGAGGCGGGTATCGCGATTGTTTGCCCAGCGGTCTCTGAAGCTAGTGCGGTTCCCTGTGCTCCAATAATTAATAACGTTAATTGCCCACAGTACATTTGTCCATCTCTGCCTTACCCCAAAAGCCTCACTACAAATTGTCGATGAGGGTGGGATGGCGGATACGTCCGTTGGTGATCCCGCAAACCGGCGCGTTGCTGACGCGGATCACGGCAGGCTGCTATATCGTGAGCATGGCAGAGGACCAGGACGGCGAAGCAGCAGTAAGGCGCTGCGGCCCGGCAAGTGCAGAAGTCGGGAGGGAGGCAGTGCAACCAGCCAGAACGATGCCAGGAGCAGAAACGTGATTGCTGACTTGCCCCTCCCCTGCTGAGAAGCAGAACAGGGTCCCAATGGCGAGAGGTGCAGGCGCACTGAGCCACCAGAACCAAGGGAACATAAGGGGGCACAGCAAGCACTGTATCCGCCAACACAAAACAGACCAACCCAAGCCAGCCATCAGGGCCCCCCCTGCAGAGAGAGATTCCTCATCACGCAGCAAAGCATACTCCACGTGCCACACCGCTGCGCAGGCGCAGAGAGGGCAGCACCAGCTCCACCTTGCCCGACCACACACTCAAGCGGCACCATGTGGACACACACAAGCTGCAGACACCGCAGAGACACACCCAGAGCACCCCAAGCGCCAACAGCGTGAGGCACGCCGAGCCACAGGGGGACGATCGATCCTGGCGCACCTAGGACAGGCCAGTGGTGGAGAGAACCTCGAACCCCAAGAAGGGGCAATAAGCCTGCACGAGCAAAGTGCTCCGGGGAGCCCCCCCCCCCGCCAAGGACAGTCGCAGATCCACCAAGGAGGCGGGCAGCCATGTGTGCCCAGACCTTCTCCCTCACAAACCCGGTTCCCTTCCTACCAAAACCGGGAGAACCAGCCATGCGGTGGGAAGACTGGCAGCAGTACTCCCTGAACTATCTGTCAGCATTGGAAGACGAAGGAGGCACAGTCTTTCCGAGCAAGCAGAGAAAGAAGATCCTGCTACATCATTTACGTCCAGAAGGCATCAGAGTGTACATGAACCTAGTAAAAAGGACAAGACCCCAAGAGGATCATGATGTCTTCCAACACGCAATAGAGGACCTTGACGGCCACTATCAACCAGTGGTGTGCACCGCAATTGACCGATTCAACTTCTTTCAACGGAAACAGAACGCGGGGGAGTCGGTAGATGACTATGTGGCAGTGCTGAAGAGATTGGCAATTACATGTAAATTCGAATGACTCCATGATGACTTCATAAGAGACCAGATCATCATGCACACAGTGAATACGTCCATACAGGAGAAGCTATGGGTCAGCTGCGATGCACCGCTCAAGGAGATAGTAGCTATAGTCAAAAAAGTGAAAGCCTTGAAGAGGTGCACGGAGGCTGACAAATGGGAAGGTGCCAGCAAAGCCACAGTGAGCAAAGTAACAGACACCGACAGCCGAGAGCAGAACCAGCCGGTCATGGGAGGATCAAGACTGCCCAAGGAACATGTCACCAAAACGACCACAAACCAGAGACCCCAGGAAGAGGACAAGAAAAGTTGCTACAGGTGCGGTAGCTGGACACATGCTGCCCACGATAAACGATGCCCCACGTTCAGAGCCAAATGCATATACTACGGAATAATGGGACATTTTGAGAAAGTCTGTAAATGAAAACCCCGGAAAACGTCCATCAAATACGTGGTGCAAGACTCTGAGACAGAAGAAGGAGGGGGCGAAGAAGACGACGACAGTGTGCTGTGCATAGACTGCCCCAGGACACGCAAACCCTTGTGTGAACTCTCCATAGTGGGGATCCAAATCTCCATGGTCGCCGACTCAGGATCTCCCTACACCATCATACAACGCAGCAATTGGGACAACAACTTCGCGAATATCATAGGCACGCACCTGCTCCCTCCGGACATCCATCAGGTCACCTTCACAGGAGAACCCATTCCCATGATGGGGTACCGTCCACTAAAGTTTGCATTCAAAGGCCGCACGGCATAAGGTAAGCTATCTGTGGCGGAGAAAGGACCCTCAGTGCTGGGATGGGTGGACCAAGGAGAATTAGGAATCCAACTGAATCCAGGGGGCACGACGCAGGTGCTTATGATCGAGCACGCACGTACATATGAAGCCAACATGTGGAAGACGAGTTTCCCAAAAATATTTGAAGGCACCATCGGCAAGCTAACAAAGTTTACCCACAAGATATGTCTCAAGGAGGGAGCCAAGCCAGTGAGCCACAAAGTGAGGAACGTACCCTTTAACTGTCCAGAGGCAGTGCAACAGGAATTGCAGCGTTTGGAAGACAACGGAGTAATAGAACCGATAGAGAGCGCAGAATGGCTGACACCCCTCGTCGCAACACGAAAACCCAACTTTAAGGTACGCCTGTGCATAGACTTGAGGCAGGTCAACAAAATCATTGTAATTGACAAGTTCCCGCTGCCCAGAATAAACAAAATGTTGGCCCAGACGAAAGGCATCAAGTGGTTCTCCGCCATAGACCTGACCTCAGCATACCACCAAATTGCACTACATCCTACATGCAAAAAGCTAACATCGTTCATCACGCCGTTTGGGTGCTACCAGTTCTTGCGGATGCCATTTGGCTTGGCGTCCACCGCAGCGGTGTTCCAGAAGCTGATGCATAAACTGTTCAGGGACACAGAAGGGGTGCAATATTTCCAGGATGACATCCTGGTCATGGGGAGAACCAAATCAGACAATCACGTCAAGCTGACCAAAGTGCTACACATCTTAACGCAGAATAGGCTCAACGCAGAATGGGACAAATGTAAGTTTGGAGTAACATCGGTCATGTACCTGGGCCACGAGATCAGTGACAAAGGAGTTGCACCCAAATAGGCGAACGCCAAAGCTATAAAGGACGCACCCAGAAGCATGGATGATGTCCGCTCGTTCTGAGGAATGGCGGGATTTTATAGCAAGTTTGTGCCTCACTTTGCCACCAAAACGCACAATCTGTGCCAAATATTGAAGGAAAAGACCGCTTTCACCTGGTCTGAAGCATCTCAAGAAGAATTCCGACAAATCAAGGAGGACATCGGTGAAGCTGTGCCTCTACACGGGTTCGACCAACAAGCCTTATCCATCCTCACCACAGAAGCGAGTGACAGAGGGTTAGGGGCAGTCCTAATGCAAAGGTCCACGGAAGGCCAAATAACGACAGTCAGCTTCGCGTCAAGATCCCTCGCGCCCAACGAAGAAAAGTTTTGCGTAATAGAAAAAGAGATGCTAGCAGCGATCTGGGCAATAGAACGGTCCCACCAATTCCTATGGGGCTCCTGATTCCTGCTCAGGACAGACCACAAGCCGCTAGTGAAGGTGCTTACGTCCAGTGGTCATGCGAGTGCTACGCCGTGCATAGCAAAAATGACACTACGGTTGCTAGACTATGTGTACGATGTTGAGTACATCCCTGGGACCAAGAACAAAGTCGTGGACTGTCTCAGTAGGGCTGCTGCAATGGAGGAGGCACCCACACAAACAGGTGAAGACGACTACTCCATAGCCTTCACAGAAGACCAGGAAACAGTTATATGTGCACCAGAGTGGAAAGAGGTGTACGACACAGATGCAAGTCTCACAGCGCTTAAACAGTTAATAGTTACTGAATGGCCAGAGAAGAAACACTTGGACGCAGAGCATCGCAAATTCTACGAAGTTTGAGAGGAACTGTCTGTCGGGGACAAAAATGTGTTCATACTACGAAGAGACAAAGTGGTACCACCAAGCGTATTGGTAAAGCGCTTGCTCTCCATATTGCACAAAGGACATATAGGCATAGTAAAAACCAAGCAGAGAGTCAAACAAGCTTACTGGTGGTCGGCGTTAGACAGCCAGGTGGAGAGGCACGTCAGAGAATGCTTACAGTGCGGCAATGCAGACAAGACGCAAACCACATTGTGACCCCCATTAGGGAAATTTGCCAACCAAGTAAATCCATGGGAAGAATTAGCAGTGGACATCCTAGGCCCCATCTTAGATGAGCACAGTGTGCCCAAGTACGCGATTATGCTGGTCGACAGGTACTCAAAGTGGCCGGAAGTCGTGGTGTGCGAAACAGTGGACACTGAAGCAGTACTGACATTCCTCACGAACACGTTCTTGAGGGAGGGAATTCCAAGAATCATAACCTGTGACAATGGACCTCAATTCACATCAGAAAAATGGAACGCGTTCATAGAACGCAATGGAATACAGACCAAGCACACCCCGGTATATCATCCAGCGGGGAATGGCCTAGCCGAAAGGTTTAACAGTGTAATCATGGGGTCAATCCAAGCAGCCATCAATGCCGGGAAGGATTGGGAGGTGGTACCCAGGAGCACAGTGTGGGCGTACCGCATCACTCCCACTGACACTGGATGCAGCCCATTTAAAATATTTAGGGTTCGAGACCCTTTTACCAGAGACAACATTGCATAGAAACAAAGCACAGTACAAAGCAAATGGTCTCCAGCAGTGGTGCGTAGTAACTTAGAAAGAGCACAAAAGATATACACAGACCACTACAACAAACAACACAACGTTAAAGACTCGTCACTGGAAAAGGGATAATGGGTCAGGGTCAAGCTGGCTCAGATGAGAAGGAAAGGTGACAGCAAGTACAGCACGCCCATGCAAGTACGTGAAGTCTACACAAGATCAGCGCTACTGAGCGATGGAAAGATATGGTCTCAGGACAAAATGTCGAGGTGCAACAAAGTGATGAATTGGTCCAGGACAGGAGAAATGCAATAGGACCGAGAGGATAGTGAGGACATGGAGGAAGGAGAAAACACGATGGAAACGGAAGCATGCAGTAGTGATAGGAGGAGCACTAACACAGAGGAGACGACCACCACCAGCACACAGAATAATCCTGAAGACAAAGGTACACACACACAGCAGATGAGCGAAGGAACATGGGATTCGGAAAGGAGGACCCAAACCCAAGAGACTCATAACCATACCCCACCCAGCGACAGCAGAGAGAATAGGACGAGCACCCTGGTGAAACACACACGCACAGGCAGGACCGTGGTACCAGGACTACCTCAGGATATTGGACTATTTATTTCCTTGTTATTCACAGTGTTAATAAAGGAGGGAGATATGTAGAGTCGCGCTCTAGTGTTCCTGCTGTGACGCCACAGCAGAGAAGGCAGGTATCGCAATTGTTTGCCCAGCGGTCTCTGAAACTGGTGCAGTTCCCGGCGCTCCAATAATTAATAAAGTTAATTGCACACAGTACATCTGTTCGTCTCTGCCTTACCCCAAAAGCCTCACTACAGCTTCTAGCATTTTAAGCTTTAAGACTTTACCGAGCGGCAGTGTGAACACTGGGCATCAGCACTTGTTGACCTGTGGGCTGAGGTAGTACAGGCTGTAATTGGAATGGCCCGAATGGGACAGAGTCATGAATAGCTCCAGAACCTTCTCCCAAGCTTTAAGACTTTTTTAACCTTTCTATCTTGGCCATAACTTCACACAGTCTTGAGAAGTCCACGAGCCGGGTTTGTGTTGCTCCAGCTATTGCTGCACATCCATCAGATCTGCGGGTTCATGCCCCTCCCCGGTTCCCTACTGTGCAGGGGAGGCCTGACAGTGTTGGGGGAGTTGCTATAACGCATGAGAAGGCAGGCCAATGCTGAGGGCTGTGTAGAAGGTGAGCTGCACATAAGTACAAGAGGGGGACCAGATGCCGAAGAATTGAGGCTTGCAATCTGGGAGACCCACAAGATGTTCTGGTAGCCTTTGTCTTGGACCTTTGTTTGCAGAGGGATGTGGGATGACAGTGAGGTGGGATCTGACCTCAAGGGGTCAGGTCTTGCACAGTGGCCCACCTCCACTGCTAGTACTGTTCCAGTTGCCTCTATCAGGAGGGTCCTGAATGCTGGGGCCCTCCAGTGTTTCGTTCGAGGGGAGTCACTTCATTGAGGCAGTGGAGGTGAGTCGTCCTTTGGAGAGAGCTGATTCTATCAATTAAATCCCCCTAAGGCCTCATAAGGGGCAAAGAAGACTTTGGTTAACACGTCAATTCATTGGATTGAAAAACAAGCATTGGTACAGCTGGGTATGGGTAAACAAAAACAGCTCCAAGGTAACAGGAAAGTGGCAGTGGAAGAATAGGAATAATCCCCCCCCTAAAAGAGGGAGAATCCCACTATGGTGTTGGAGGGCGGGTGACACATTCCTCGAAAGGATCAATTCAGAACTATTTTCCAACTTCTACTGCACCCTCAGAATTTTCTAAGGAATATGTTCTCCGATGTCGGCGGCCTCTGATGTCATCACACCAGGGCCTTCCACCCCTTCGGCAACTAAATCATATAGCTACACGTTCAGCCAGTATCCAACAGGTGCAGAGGGCCATAACAGTCGGCGCTCACAATCATGACCAAAGCTAACAAGTGAGAAGTCTGTGGAGATCTCATCATATACACAACAATCAGGTCCTAGCGCTTCAGTTGCCGATACGAGCTCTAGTCATCTGCCGACATCACTTATGGGCCTCCCAATGGTAGCCCAATGGTAGCCCGCACTTGGCCGCCAATGAAAATACCAAGAATGGAGCCAATAATAAAGTCTGCTGGACACCATAGCTAGGGATCTTCTGTGTTAGTCTAGCAAAATGGAGCTTCGGATTGACTTGAACAGTCATTGGCAACACACTTGGCAGACCTAGGGAGCAAATTACCGGAGGTATGGAGGCCTTTGGTAGAGGCCACCAAGGCCAATTCAGGAAGGTCGGAGATTCCACCACAGTAAATATGCCTCACCCGGGGTGATTCACAGAAGGGGGGCACAAAAACCTTTTTAGAATGGGGCAAGTCATGGGGACCACAGCCCAAACTGGGACTCACAGAGGCAGGCATAAGGGATAAATCACAAGTAGGAACTGCGGAGCAGGGAAATTTCCAGAGGCCCAGTGACATTTCAACTACAGGAGTCCATGATCTGGGAACACAAGCATTAAGTACTTTGGGTATCCCTGCAGCGGCTAGTTTATCAAGGACAGCTAAGAAGAAATTGAAAAGCAATGTTTCTTAAATCGAGCAATGTCCAAATTATCGCAGTGTAACCCAACCAAATTGTACCCTATATTTGTGCAAGGAAGTAGCTCAAGCACCAGTAGGTACCACCCAAGGTCAATGGCCACCACATCTGGATAAGTTCCAATGCAGTATCTTTACAGGAGAATTTACTCATAAAAATGGCTTCAGTGCCAGCAGGATCTTCCCTCATCTTTAGGCATCGATCAGACATTCTGAGGCAGCATCAAGATAATTTGCAATCCACTAAAGACAAAAGCACGCAAGGGGCAAGCAATGGTACGGTTAGTTTTCAAGGCACTGATTCAACATAGGCCTCAACATCGGGGTCTGCAATTGGGGATCCCGTTTCTTGAGTAATACTTAAATATCCACGCTAACTGGAAAGTGGGGGAGCAACGACCGGGAATTGAGGTGCCACACCGGAAACGGCAATTGGTAGCAATCCAATAGTGAGCCATCTACAACAGAATAAGTATAGGCCTGTGCACACGTCTACCTATAGCTGCTGAGTATTAACTCTGTGTCATACGTTAACACAAACAGACATTCACTGTGCAAACATGTATTTAGAAATCACAATGAACCATTAGGATTTTTTGTGTGGTCTTCTTTAATTCCAAACTATTGCCCAGCCAACACGTGTTTCGTTTGGGGAAGTGCCCCTAGACTTTGTCAGGGCTTTGTGGCAATGGGAAGGAGATCAAAATCTCTCTGCCGGTTGTACTTCCGTCCCAGCTGAATACTGGTAGTAAGGATTCTTTAGCGGATTGGAGGGGTCTAAAATAGGAACCACTGTGGAGTACAAGTAGGGGCTTCCCTCTAAACCAGTTATACTTCTGTCCCGGTTCCAGGGAAGAGGTAGGTATATAGACCAGGTGTGGTCCTGTAGGAGTAAGGGCTTCACTAAGGCAGTGTGTGAGCTGTGGATGACGGTCGTAGCGACTGGGAACCGGTCCGTATTTTGGATCCCCTCTAATCCGCTAAAGACTCCTTACTACCAGTATTCAGCGGGACTGAAGTACAACCGGCAGAGAGATTTTGATCTCCTTCCCATTGCCACAAAGCCCATAAGAAGTCTAGGGGTTCTTCCCCAGACGAAACACGTGGTGGCTGGGCAATCGTTCAGAATTATTGATATCAAAGGCTCTAAAGGCTAAAGGATTGTACACATGCTTAATCAAAGAAAGGTGCAAGTCTCTCCCATAAGGGGAGCTCACCAGGAGATGGAGCGGCAGGAGAATTACATTCACAGGTCATTGGTCAATGTATCACAGCCCTGATTGTGGTGCATATCAAACAACACAAAAGAAAAACGTCAAGCTCTTGATATCCCTATGGAAAGTGTCCAGAATTGCTCCACAGAATACGATCGATGCTTACAATGTTCCACCTCCAAACGTCACAACGCCTCTGGTAGTAAAGCACAGAGGGGTTGAGCCATTAGGTGAGGGATAAATAGAACCAGGAAGGGAAAGGGAAGGGTCAGCTGGGAAGGGATTACCTGTAACAACAAAAACAAACCACTTAGATATACTTTCATTAACACATGGCTACACTCATTATATCTCGCTAAATGAACTCAGTATACCTTGAGATAAACAGTCCACTGCTTTTGTGATCATACGTCTCTTCTATCGCCTTCTGGCACCTGTCTGGCCTATTGAACACAAAAAATACGTCAGGCACAACACACCTCCCAAAATACCTAAACACTCAACAACTCCATCCATGTAAGTGGCATACCAGGACAACAGGCGAGAGACGTTTTAACTGGATACAGAATGATAAGCAGCACTCTACTGTAGAAGACAAAGCAAAAGTGATTCTCAAGGACAAAGCAAAGAATGATTCCTCTTCTGTCAGAAACGGCGGTGTGTGGGAAGCAAGAACCACAACACTCCGCTCTGCACTAGAACTCAAAATAACTTATATTCATATGACCCTTTCCACCAGGGTTTGTATAGTGCATAAACAACTGAGTCAATGGTTTCTTATATTAACTTTCTTCCTCAATAGCTCCGCTGTGCATGCACCCTTTGAGCTCAAGACGGTGACGCGTAGTTTCGACCACCACAGCGCCCCGCACATCAAAATACCCCACAAGACTTCCACTCAGCTGGAACGACTGTGCGCAAACGAGTTTCCCTATGAACAAGTTCTCCTCCGTAGTTAGCTTCACTCGGGGGAGGCTTTTAGAACGGTAACGCATGGCGGGAAATACCACCGCGTTCCGCTCTTTACTTTGACAACAAAAACGCGCGGCGGAGCAAGACGCTACCACCCGCGAACACGGAGTCCCAAAGGACAGATCCTACCTGGATCTGTTGCAACGCTGGTACGAACACCGGCTTCTTCCTCCTGGCTCTGCTCTGAACAGCCGCGGCATGCAGCGGCTTCCGGCATCTGCTGACGACAATCCGAATTACACGCAACAAGGAAGCGTGTGATTGCAGCCTAAGTACTTCCCCTGCCGGGGATAATGGGAGTTGTAGTCCCTATCCGAATATAGCGTCACTTGTAATTTTTTCCTATGCATGCTCCTTGTAAGTGCACAGACAATGCAGGCGCAAGGTCCTGAGACCCTGACAGTATGTCCTCCCTCCTAGTGCCTCCTAGGGCCAGGTTTCTGTGGGAACCTACGATGGAAGGAACGGATGGCATCAGGGGCACGGAGATTCTGCACAGGCTCCCTGTAGCGATCGCTACCATCAACAAAGTACAAGGTAAAGGATTTCGTATCTCCAGTCCATGGCGGAAACACTACAAGTCCCAGAAGGCCATCCGGCGCTGGGGGTTGGCTCAGTGGGAGGACATTATATAAGCTCCACCTCCGGAACACAACGGGGCTTGTCAATCGTGTTCTGTACTCGCTCATTGTGGATGAGCCTTCCTTTGCTTCAGGTAAAGATCCTGGAGAACAACGCCGATCAAAAGCCAGCGTGGTCAGATATCATAGACTGCACGACGCCGATCAACAGCCAGCGTGGTCAGATATCCTAGACTGCACGACGCCGATCAACAGCCAGCGTGGTCAGATATCCTGGTGGAGAACCTTTGGTCCACAGCCAATTCCAGTCATGCAAGTACCAAGAGGAGTGCGGGCTCGCCTCCTCTTTCTTTTGTGTATTGTTACTATTTAAAACGGCGTCTCTGCCGCCGCCATTTCTTGTTTACATTCCGGGGAAAACCTTGGTGCTTGTTGTCAGTGGCTACTGACAATTTCTGATAATGTTATATTTGTAACCACAAGGAAAAGTGGGTTTACTACGTGGTGGTTCCACGTTTCGGTAGTGCGTAATTCAAAGGTTTATTTGAGATTACGAACTGAGAGATAGCGGAGTGACGTTAACTCCTCTGTACTTCTGGTCACCTATTTACTAGGGTTCTTTGAGGAGGATTCCTTTAAGGATACATGGGGTGGAGAAACTGGTGAGTAGAGGGAAGAGGGAAGGGATCCTGGGTTCCTGTAAGTCTTACTGCGGAAATAATCCTTGGTTCTCTGTCTCCCTTGCCTGCAGTGTCCCTGTACCAGTCACCTCATGGTAACAAGACCAGACGATACTGGAAGTGCCATTCCCCGATGTCAATCTACCTCCCGGCCCCTATTCGTACAGGCTCAAACAGTGGGTATATTCCATTGTAGGGGTTTGTGCGGAGCGGAGTTGGAAGGACTATCGTCTATCGTCTCTGCGGGCCATCAGAGTAAGGTTAGTGGCGCTTGCGTACTCTTGCGCTACTCTCAATCCTGACAGATTGACAAGCCCAAGAATACAGCCCAGCCTAGACGATGGATACGAATGCCACTCTCACCGCCCTGTTGGAGAGCTTTACAGGCCTTCAACAGGATGTCCAGAATTCCCGGTTAGAGAACCAGGCCTTATATAAAGAGATCTCTGAGTTACGTAAAGACGTATCAGACCTAGCCATGAGAGAGCCGGTGGCGAAACCATTGATTCGGCCGGCCACTCTGCAGCCTCCCCCTTCCTTCCAACCCGGGGGTTCACTAGCAGCCCCTTCCACTTCTGCGGAGACCACACCGACTGTACATATCATCCAAAATCATGGTATACCCCTGGCTCCTCCTGAAAGGTTTTATGGGGACCCACGAAAATGTGAAACCTTTTTGAACCAATGCCGTCTGCATTTTTTATGCAAACCTATGGTCTTCCAGGACGAAGCATCCAAAACGGCTTTTCTGATGTCCTATATGGGGGGGAACGCGTTCAGCTGGACTATCCCTTTATTGGAAAAAGACGATCCCGTTCTACATGATTTTGCTGCCTTTTGCATAGAACTCAGGAAATTGTTTGACAGGAAGTCTCACATGTTGTCCTTGGATCATGAATTAATGACCTTGAGACAAGGGTCCCAAGATCTGTTGTCATACATCACGACCTTTAACCGTCTCATCGTGGAAACAGACTGGCCGGCCCAGAAACGGATCTCCTTGTTCTACCAAGGACTCCGGGGTGAACTAAAAGATGTCTTAGCTCAGGTGGTACAATTACCTACTACCTGTGAGGAGTTAATAGACCTGACTGTCCAACTAGATCACCGGCTGTTGGAAAGAAAGGGGGATAGAAGAGGGGGAGATTACCGATACTCCTATCCTTTATTTAAATCCCGACAGGGGGTAGATGACAAAGCTAAAACACCAGAAGGACCGGAACCCATGCAAATAGGGGGAATACGTGGGCCCCTTTCCCGGGAGGAAAGAGATAGGAGAAGGAGGCTGAAACTCTGCCTCTACTGTGGTAAAGGGGGGCATTTCATCAATGACTGTCGGGCTAGGAATTATGTCCCTGGAAAAAATCCCCTTCCCCGAGGGCAGGCTGTTCTTAGTTCTGATGAACCGGCGGAAAACTGTCGGTCTTGAATCAGGTAGAGACCTCTGGTTTGAGACGACCTCATGATCCGGTCTCTCCTTTTGTAGCCAATACCTTACACCCTGCAGTCGCCCATATGAATGTGAATGTCGCTCTATGGGTGGCCAACCAGAAACCTGTAAAGGTAGATGCCTTGTTGGATTCGGGGGCGACAGGAAATTACATAGACCAGACCTATGCCTTTCGTATGGGTATCCCCTGTGAGAAGAAATCGATACCTGAAACAGTTAAAACAGTGGATGGTACCGTACTAACGTCAGGCCCAGTTACTTACCATACGTTGGCCCTCTTAATGAGATTCGGTGAAGATCACTGTGAATACATTCAGTTTGACTTGATCGATGCCCCTCAGTTCCGGCTCATTCTAGGCATGCCTTGGTTGACACTACATGATCCGGTGGTGAGTTGGGCTTCCCGTACCGTGAGCATGACCTCCGAGTATTGTAGGGAACATTGTCGAGAAGGAATGCATCACGATTTTCCCCTTGTTCCTTCGATCGCGACCTTCTTGGCTCATGAATGTGTGGTTGATGCCTATTGTTGTGCCAGCACTCTTCCTGAAGAGTACATATCCTTTCAGGCCTTGTTCGATAAACAGACCGCTACCCAATTGCCTCCACATCGTACATACGATTGTCGGATTGATCTCGTTCCAGGCGCTGATATCCCCTGTAGTAGGGTGTATGCCCTAACGGAAAAAGAAACATTGTACCTCAAAAAATATCTGGAGGACAATATCGCATCTGGGTTCATCAGACACTCTACATCCCCGGCCTCGTCGCCTATGTTCTTCATACCAAAGAAGGAATGCGATGAATTGAGACCATGTATAGACTACCGCGCCATTAACAGGGTGACCATAAAGAATCGCTATCCTCTCCCCTTAATTCCGGTGTTGATGGATCAGCTGAAAGGGGCGCGCTATTTTACAAAACTTGATCTCCGCGGGGCTTATCATCTGGTCCGCGTGATGAAAGGAGACGAGTGGAAAACTGCGTTTCGAACAAAGTTCGGTCTCTACGAATACCGCGTGATGCCCTTTGGCCTCTGCAACGCCCCCGCCGCCTTCCAGTTTTTTATGGATGAAGTGTTAAGGGGGTGTTTGGAGACATTTTGTGTGGTCTATATTGACGACATTTTGATCTATTCCGTGTCTCTAGCTGATCACATCACCCATGTGAAAATCGTACTGGAAAGGCTCCAACAGAACTCCCTGTACGCCAAACTGGAGAAATGCCTTTTTCATGTCCAGCAAGTAGCCTTCTTGGGGTATGTTATTAACGCTCACGGATTTCGTATGGACATGAGTAAGGTGGATGCTATCATTACATGGAAAACGCCACGGAACGTTAAATCGGTGCAAAGCTTTCTCGGATTTGCCATTTACTATCGGCGTTTCATACAAGATTTCTCCAAGATCATCCATCCCATCACAGCCCTCTTGCGAAAGAATGTTCCCTTCAAATGGGGAGAGGAAGCCGATTCCTCCTTCCAACTCCTAAAAGAGAAGTTCACACAAGCCCCCATCCTTCGACATCCAGACCCCACGATTCCGTTTGTCCTGGAAACTGATGCTTCTCAGTTTGCTCTAGGGGGAGTCCTTTCTCAACGCCATCCTACCTCTGGTCAACTCCACCCGGTGGCTTACTACTCTAAGAAACTCTCTCTGTGTGAAATAAACTACTCAATCACCGACAAAGAGCTTTTGGCCATCAAAAGAGCATGCGAAGAATGGAGACATTACCTTTTGGGAGCGTTACATACGGTGGAAATCATCACTGACCACCGCAATCTTTTGTTCCTAAAGACGGCTAAGGCCTTGACTCCTCGACAATTGAGGTGGACACTCTTCTTTTCGGATTTTGGTTTTGTGATCAAATATAGACCGGGAACTCGTAACGGGAAAGCAGATGCGTTATCCAGGTTGGGTGAAGAAGAAACAACTACCTTTACGGACCCCCCTTTTATATTGAAAGGAGCCGACTCCACGGATAGAGCTATCGCCTTGATCACCTCCGAAGATTTCCTGGACGACGTTCGGGTTGCCCTAACGGACCAGGATATTACTGCTTGGGTACAGAAAGAGCCCGATAATCGATGTGAAAAAGATCAATTGGCCTATCATTTCCATGCCTTATATGTCCCCAACCCTGCATTACAACGCAAAGTCCTGGAATGGTCTCACGATTCTGTTCTAGGGGGACACATAGGCATCTTTAAGACTATCGCTAATGTGGAACGCTCCTTCTGGTGGCCTGGGGTCAGAATGGATACCAAGGAATACGTGAAGAACTGTGCAATCTGTGCCCAGGGAAAAGCCAGTCACATCAAACCCCCGGGACTGCTACAACCGTTGCCCATCCCACCCAAACCTTGGCACACGTTGTCCATGGACTTTATCGTAGAGATGCCCCCGTGTGAGAAACAAACTGTGATACTGGTAGTAGTGGACCACCTCACGAAAATGGGACACTTCATTCCCTTGCCTGGACTACCTTCCTCCAGTGAATTAGCCAAAGTCTTCCTCCAACACATCGTCCGTCCACACGGATTACCGAGGGTGCTGATCACGGATAGGGGGACACAATTCACTTCCCGTTTCTGGAAGGCTCTATGTGCCATATTACAGATTGATGCGCGACTCTCGACGAGCTTTCATCCGCAAACAGATGGCAAAACGGAACGTCTGAATCAGACGTTGGAGCAATACCTGCGGTGTTTCTCGCTACAGAACGCCACAGATTGGACCATTCTCTTGGGGTTGGCAGAGTTCGCCTACAATAACGCGGTACATACCACCTTGGGATGTTCCCCATTCTTTTGCCTCTATGGATTCCATCCTAACATGTTCCCTTTTGAATGGCCTGCTGAATCTTTGGTCCCTGCCATTCATGAACACCATGCTCATCTTCGAGCTATACTGATTGAGGCACGGAACAATCTCGAGCATGCCCAAGAATCCCAGAAAACCTACGCAGATAGGAGGCGTACTCCTGAGCCTGAATATAAGGTGGGGGACAAGGTATGGCTTTCTACGCGTAATCTACATATCAAGGGACTTACGAAACTGAAACCAAAGTATGTGGGTCCCTATGGCATTTGTGAGAGGATAAACGCTGTGGCCATGAAGCTCTCATTACCTGTATCTTGGACGATTCATCCTGTTTTTCATGTGTCACTCCTGCGTCAGTGTCTTCCAAGTGTGAGATTGCCCGATCGTCCCCTTCCAGTGGAAATCGAGGGCCACGAGGAGTATGAAGTGAGTTCTGTTCTGGACTCTCGTTTGGTACGAGGTCGCATACAGTACTTGGTGGATTGGAAAGGGTTTGGTCCCGAGGATAGAACCTGGGAACCCTTTGGACCATCTGCATTGTCCCGAGTTGGTGGAACAATTCCATGAGCGATTTCCAGGGAAACCGGGACGTCCGCCGGGACGGCGGTCCACGAGAGGGGGTTCTGTAGCGATCGCTACCATCAACAAAGTACAAGGTAAAGGATTTCGTATCTCCAGTCCATGGCGGAAACACTACAAGTCCCAGAAGGCCATCCGGCGCTGGGGGTTGGCTCAGTGGGAGGACATTATATAAGCTCCACCTCCGGAACACAACGGGGCTTGTCAATCGTGTTCTGTACTCGCTCATTGTGGATGAGCCTTCCTTTGCTTCAGGTAAAGATCCTGGAGAACAACGCCGATCAAAAGCCAGCGTGGTCAGATATCATAGACTGCACGACGCCGATCAACAGCCAGCGTGGTCAGATATCCTAGACTGCACAACGCCGATCAACAGCCAGCGTGGTCAGATATCCTGGTGGAGAACCTTTGGTCCACAGCCAATTCCAGTCGTGCAAGTACCAAGAGGAGTGCGGGCTCGCCTCCTCTTTCTTTTGTGTATTGTTACTATTTAAAACGGCGTCTCTGCCGCCGCCATTTCTTGTTTACATTCCGGGGAAAACCTTGGTGCTTGTTGTCAGTGGCTACTGACAATTTCTGATAATGTTATATTTGTAACCACAAGGAAAAGTGGGTTTACTACGTGGTGGTTCCACGTTTCGGTAGTGCGTAATTCAAAGGTTTATTTGAGATTACGAACTGAGAGATAGCGGAGTGACGTTAACTCCTCTGTACTTCTGGTCACCTATTTACTAGGGTTCTTTGAGGAGGATTCCTTTAAGGATACATGGGGTGGAGAAACTGGTGAGTAGAGGGAAGAGGGAAGGGATCCTGGGTTCCTGTAAGTCTTACTGCGGAAATAATCCTTGGTTCTCTGTCTCCCTTGCCTGCAGTGTCCCTGTACCAGTCACCTCATGGTAACAAGACCAGACGATACTGGAAGTGCCATTCCCCGATGTCAATCTACCTCCCGGCCCCTATTCGTACAGGCTCAAACAGTGGGTATATTCCATTGTAGGGGTTTGTGCGGAGCGGAGTTGGAAGGACTATCGTCTATCGTCTCTGCGGGCCATCAGAGTAAGGTTAGTGGCGCTTGCGTACTCTTGCGCTACTCTCAATCCTGACACTCCCAAGAGTCATCCTCCGCCGAATATCCTTTCCAGGAAACCAGGTACCACAGAACCCCCCTCCTGTACTTGGAATCTTTGATACTACGCACCACGTATTCATAACCACCATCACATAACACAGGTGGAGGGGCACGCCTTCTGGCACCAAGGGCAGGTTTCAACAGATTACAATGGAACACAGGATGTATCCTCAAAGTTCCTGGCAACTTCAGCTTGTAGGCCACAGGATTGATTTGTTTCAAGATAACGTAGGGACCAATGTACCAGGGGTGAAAGATGCTGCGCAATTTGAACCGGATGTTCTTAGTGGACAGCCACACCTTATCACCAATCTTGTAGGAAGGTCCTGCCCTCCGGTGTTTGTCCTCGTTCTTTTTATACTCGATCTTAGCCTTCTGTAAATGGGCCCTGATCTTTTTGTGTACTGCCTGTATGTTTCGTATCTGTCCCAACACTGCAGGTTGATCAGCTACCCCCTCTGGAATGCTGATAGGTAGTATTCGGGCGTCAAAACCATATGTGGCGCAAAAAGGAGATACCCCCAGCGAACTGTGCCAGGCATTGTTGTACGCCACCTCGGCCATCCACAACAGGGATACCCACGAGTCTTGAGCTTCGGCCGTATAGCATCTCAGGTATTTCTTCAGGGTTTGGTTGAGCCTTTCCGTCTGCCCGTCTGTCTGGGGGTGGAAACTAGTGGAAAGTGAAGACTGGATCTGCATGGCCTGGCACCAAGCCTTCCAGAACCTGGCGATGAATTGCGGACCCCTATCTAAGATTATGACTTCGGGTACCCCGTGCAAACGGATGATGTTGCTCAACAACAGCTGTGCTGTCTGACTAGCGGTGGGGAGGTTCGTGCACGGAATGAAGTGTCCCATTTTAGTGAGATAGTCTATCACCACCAGGATTGCTGTTTTACCTTGATCCGGAGGAAGGCCTGTGATGAAATCAAGACTGATGGTTTGCCAAGGCCTTTTAGGCGTGGGCAGAGGCATCAACAGCCCTTTCTTTTTTCCTGTCTCGTTCTTGGCACGGGCGCACTCCTCGCATACTCCAACCCATGTGCCTACATCACCCTTGACGGTCTCCCACCAGAAATGACGTTGTAGCAACTGTGTTGTTTTGTTCACCCCGAGTGACCTGCCAGCAAAGTGTTATGACACCACTCGAACGCCTTTTTCCTCAGGTCAGTGTTGGGTAGGTACAATTTGCCATTCTGCATAGGCAGTCCTTGTTTTAAACTGCGACCGCTTCCTAGCGTAGCCCACCTCACCCATGCATCCGGTGACTTTGCTTGACGGACCAAATCCAAAAAGGAGTTGGCATGAATAACACAAATCACCTTCCCTGGATCTATAATCGACTCCAGGTCCTTAACACCCGGGAGAATGTCAGCTTGGTCCAGCCTGGATAGGGTATCGGCTTTTCTGTTCTCTACCCCTGGTCTGTAGGTGATGATGAAATCGTATTCCGAAAAGAATAGCATCCACCTCATCTGTCTTTGTGTGAGGTTCCGGGCGGTTTTCATATATTGAAGGTTCCTATGATCTGAGAACACAGTGACTGGGAATGCAGCCCCCCAGAGATGTTGACGCCATTCCTGAAATGCTTTCTTGATTGCTAGCAGCTCTTTCTCGGCTATAGTATAATTCGTTTCAGCCATACTCAATTTCTTGGACATGTAGGCCACCGGGTGCAGCTGCCCTGTGGTTTGATTCCTCTGTGATAGGATGGCCCCTATCGCTACATCTGACGCATCTGCCTCCACTATGAACGGATGTTCAGGTTTGGGATGGGCCAGGATCGGGGCAGTGGTAAAAGCCTGCTTCAGGTACACAAAGGCTCTTTCGGCTTCGTTAGACCATAGGAAAGACACACCTTTTCTGAGTAGTTTAGACAGGGGAGACGCTACCTGTGAGAACCGAGCTATAAACCTGCGATAATAGTTCGCGAATCCGAGGAAGCTCTGGACATCTTTTACGCTGGACGGAACCGGCCAATCCTGCACTGCCTGAATCTTTCTCTCTGACATCTGCAGTCCAGAGGGGCTCAATATCACTCCTAGGAATTCCACTTCAGTCACGCTGAATTCGCATTTGCTCAACTTACAAAACAGCTTGTTCTCACCCAGCCTCTGTAGTACCTGAGACACATGGTGCCTGTGTATCTCTGTCCTGTCTGAGTAAATGAGTATGTCGTCTATGTAGACGACCGCACATACATCCACAAACTCCTTCAAGACATCGTTAAGGAAATACTGGAATGCCTCTGGGGCGTTACACAACCCGAACGGCATAACCGTATAATCATACAATCCATAACGAGTCTTGAAGGCAGTCTTCCACTCGTCCCCCTCTCTAACACGCACCAAATGGTACGCCCCCCTCAGGTCCAGACGTGTGTAGATTTGGGCATCCCTTACTTGATCCAGTAAGACCGAAATGAGGGGTAACGGGTATTTATTCCTTACCGTGTTTTTGTTTAGCACTCTGTAGTCTACACAGGCTCTCAAGTCTCCGTTGGCTTTTTTAATGAAAAACAGAGGAGAGGCTGCGGGGGATCTGGAGGGTCTGATAAACCCGATATCAACATAATGATCCAGGTATTCTTTTAAATGCGCTGTCTCAGATACAGAGAGTGCATACACACGACAGGAAGGCAATGAGGCCCCCTCCACCAGATCTATGCGACAATCATAGATCCGATGTGGGGGCAGTTGTTCGGCTTGCGTTTCACTAAAAACATCCAGGAAACGCCTATATTCAGAGGGGAGTATCACATTTTTTTCCGCTGCAGTAGCCACCACTACTGGAAGAAGTAAGGCAGCGGCCTGTGATGTCTTATCAGTGCTCAGATGCCCTTTGCATTCCTCTGACAAAAACCGGACCTCTTTGGTTTTCCAATTTATCATCGGGTTGTGGTAGCTTAGCCAAGGCATACCCAAAATGACCTCGTACTGCGGTGCCTCTATTATATTGAGCGTTAGTTCCTCACTATGCAATCCCTCTTTTCCCTTGAAGGACAACACTACCACGTCTGTCCGTTCCGTTATGAGTCCGGATATCAAAGGTTTCCCTTCTACTGCAAGGACCTCCTCCGGGGTTTCTCTAGTTACTCTGTCTAAAGCCAGTGTGGATACCAAACCACTATCGATGAAGTTTCCTGTGGCTCCTGAATCAATCATGACTTTGACTTGATGTATCTGTAACTGGTTCTCTAGAATCATAGGGAGAACGATGTGTGTCTCTGAGTTCTGTAGTGCCAGAACAGTCAGAGAAGGTATCTTTAATGGCTGGGATGCCTTGGATGGCTCCAAGGATTTCTCAGCCTCTGTTTCGGATGCACTCACAACCGAAACAGCTATCCTTTTACTCCTGTTCCATGCTCCCGAGGTTTTTGGTTTGGTAGGGCACTCTTTTACAAAATGCCCCTTTTTCCCGCAGTATAAGCACAACCCCAATGCTCTACGGTTCTCCTTTTCTTCTTTAGACAAAGGGGCTCGTACTGCTCCTATCTCCATGGGTTCTGCGCTAGCTTCAGAAGAAGATAATGCCTTCCGAGGATTAGCCTCAGACCCAAAAGACACCCTGTCCCACCTTCTTCTTTCTTCACCTCTCTCGCTTAACCTACCATCCAACCGCAGGGTAAGATTAATCATATCTGTGCATGTAACAGGTTGAGGGTCTATCTGGGCAATGACATCTTTTAACCCATCTCTTAATCCGTGGTAAAAAAGCGACATCCTCTTTTCCTCTGGCCAAGACGTCTCTGCCACTAACATGTTAAAGTCTGTCAAATATGACACCAGATCCCTCCTACCCTGTCTAAGGGTGAGCAGCTCTCTGTCCGCACTAAACGTAGTAGCGCATCTGTCGAACACCCTTTCGAACTCCGCACGGAACGCAGACCAATCAGACAATATAGCATCGTTATTCCGTACCAGGGGCACCGCCCAATTGGCTGCGTCCCCGATCAAATAAGATATGGCAAAAGCAACCCTGGAGTGATGGTTTGGAAACGAGGCCGGTTTGCAAGAGAAATGCAACATGATCTGGGTCAAAAAGACCTGAGTTTTATTTGGATCTCCTGAGTACCTCTCAGGACTAGCCAAAGGAATGGGTGGTGGGACGGTAACCTGAACCTGTGAAGTGGACGCATCGAAGGGATTTCTGCTTAACCTATCCACCTTATCTCTTAAAGTAGCTGCTTCAGTTTTAGAGGCTGCCAATTCATGTTGGACCAACAACAAGGCCTGTAAAACATCATCAAGCGAAGCCATTGTAAACACGATCGGATCGGGTGAAGCAGTATTTCGTGGGCGTGTAATTCTGTCCAGAATTGCTCCACAGAATACGATCGATGCTTACAATGTTCCACCTCCAAACGTCACAACGCCTCTGGTAGTAAAGCACAGAGGGGTTGAGCCATTAGGTGAGGGATAAATAGAACCAGGAAGGGAAAGGGAAGGGTCAGCTGGGAAGGGATTACCTGTAACGACAAAAACAAACCACTTAGATATACTTTTATTAACACAAGGCTACACTCATTATATCTCGCTAAATGAACTCAGTATACCTTGAGATAAACAGTCCACTGCTTTTGTGATCATACGTCTCTTCTATGGCCTTCTGGCACCTGTCTGGCCTATTGAACACAAAAAATACGTCAGGCACAACACACCTCCCAAAATACCTAAACACTCAACAACTCCATCCATGTAAGTGGCATACCAGGACAACAGGCGAGAGACGTTTTAACTGGATACAGAATGATAAGCAGCACTCTACTGTAGAAGACAAAGCAAAAGTGATTCTCAAGGACAAAGCAAAGAATGATTCCTCTTCTGTCAGAAACGGCGGTGTGTGGGAAGCAAGAACCACAACACTCCGCTCTGCACTGGAACTCAAAAGAACTTATATTCATATGACCCTTTCCACCAGGGTTTGTATAGTGCATAAACAACTGAGTCAATGGTTTCTTATATTAACTTTCTTCCTCAATAGCTCCGCTGTGCATGCACCCTTTGAGCTCAAGACGGTGACGCGTAGTTTCGACCACCACAGCGCCCCGCACATCAAAATACCCCACAAGACTTCCACTCAGCTGGAACGACTGTGCGCAAATGAGTTTCCCTATGAACAAGTTCTTCGTAGTTAGCTTCACTCGGGGGAGGCTTTTAGAACGGTAACGCGTGGCGGGAAATACCACCGCGTTCCGCTCTTTACTTTGACAACAAAAACGCGCGGCGGAGCAAGACGCTACTGCCCGCGAACACGGAGTCCCAATGGACAGATCCTACCTGGATCTGTTGCAACGCTGGTACGAACACCGGCTTCTTCCTCCAGGCTCTGCTCTGAACAGCCGCGGCATTCAGCGGCTTCCGGCATCTGCTGACGACAATCCGAATTACACGCAACAAGGAAGCGTGTGGTTGCAGCCTAAGTACTTCCCCTGCCGGGGATCATGGGAGTTGTAGTCCCTATCCGAATATAGCGTCACTTGTAATTTTTTCCTATGCATGCTCCTTGTAAGTGCACAGACAATGCAGGCGCAAGGTCCTGAGACCCTGACAGAAAGTAAGTCATTCAGTAAATGTGATTACTTCTAAACTCTCTTTACTTCATGGAACGTGGCAGGGCTTAAGAAAACCTTAGAAAATTGTGAAGTTCTTGTCTATCTGGAAACAGGAGACATATTATATTACCTTCAGGAAACATGGGCCTTGGATCCAACAGCCTAACAAGGCTTCCACAAGATCATTAATGCAGCATCCCACTAGAGTCTTTTTGGGTGCCCGTTGGGAGGGCTATCTATCTTTATTAAGCACGCTGTCAATCTTGAAGCAAAGTTATTTGTGAGCAAAAGCAAGGCAGTTCAAATAATCCAAATCCAGGGAGTAGAAATTAATTACAAATACACAGGTTTGATCTTGGTCCACTGCTACGTTAATGCTCCAAGCAAAGCAGTGTCAGAGCTGGTCAGCCTCCTCCTCGAACGTCTTGACGACCCCTGCTTAGATCACCCCCAACATGTATTTATAATCACAGGGGACTTTAACATCAGAGGCTTGGGGGATAAAAGTGGAGGAACACGTAAGCCAAGAATAGGATCAGTAATGAATGACTTCTCAAAGCTTCACAGGCTTGTATCTGCTGAGACGGTATTCGAAGAATCAAACAAGGCCCAGGCATTCCCCGCTAATGCAAAGGTATATTGACAAGTTACTGCAGGTTTTTATCTGAGGGGTTAGCTACCCATCTGGTCCTCTTTTACATACTAGTAAGGTCAGAGTGGCCACACCCTTTGAAGTGCATTTTAAATCTAGCAGTACAATAGGCAGATACTATCAATCAGATAGACACTTCAGCAGGAGAAGAGACTGTGAAGCTAGAAAAGGAGAGTCAAATCGCGGTTCGAATATAGTCCCAAGGTAGACACCTGGATAGAGGAACTGGAATACACTTTACAATCTAAGCAACCAGAATGTGTCCTAACGGAGTGGGGAAAACTCATGGACAACTTAAGAAAGTATTTATTGGGCTAGGATCACAAGCCTAGATTGCCAGAGGGGAATCAGAAAAAGGCAAACCCAGGTTTCCACAGAAAAGCAATCACTCTTTCAAAACGATCTCTCCGCATACCCCAGTGGGCTCACCTGTTAAATCCATCAAAAACGACAGTTGCAGCATGAAAACTGGTCAGATCGGCACAAAAATCACTCGATGGGAGCATCAGAAGGAAAGGCAGGAAAATAAATGGGCCACTGTTTTTCAGTTGTTGAAAGACTCTAATCAGACATGTTTCTGGGTTCACGCCAGCAAATTAAAAAACAGCAGTCTTATCTAGGGAAAATGGAGTTTCAGGAGCAGTGTATTGTCGAGCTGTACGTGGATCAGTTAGTTAGCCATTACAACCAGCATAGGACAGACTGAATCCACAGCCCCTAAATTTCCTTCTGACGGGAATTTGTCTGTCAGCAAGCTCAAGTCGCCTGAGCAAGAGGACCAGTCCTTTGTGGAGGACCACCACAGGGAGAAGAGTCAATTAGACACTGAAAGTCTAATAAATTCCCAGAAGGTAGAAAAAACATTAAAACATCTGAAATCAGACGGAGCCCCCAGCCCAAACGACCTTCTAGCTAGACTATTCAATTTAGCGCATACAATTTCGGCTCAGCGCTGTACAATCACTCCTTCCAAATAATCAATATTCCTGAAGGTTGTAGAGGATCCATCTTATGCCCCATATTTAAAACTGGCGAGGCTTTTTTTGCAGTAATGACAATATACTCCCCTCTTGAAGCTTTGGGTTTTCCCAGTATGCCACTGAATAAAACATTGTACCAACAATGAGCTGAAGAAGCATCCTCCTAAGGACGTTCACTAGCTGGATAATTTTTCCAATGGATCAAAAATTGAAGACAACCTCAAAACATTTGAGAGTCACAGATCTCTTGAAACTCATATGCCGGTCTTCGTTGTACCAAACGTAGTAGTGGGTCAGATGATATTCAAAGAGAAGGATCAGAAACATATGGTTTTGATTGCAGAGTATGGAAAACAAGATGAAATGTACCAGAATGAGTCAACTTCCTTCAAAAAGCTACAGGGTTAACCTGGCAAATGGACTAAAAGAATGAGGTTGAAACTTGACTGACAATGCATAAACAAGTAGAAAGCAAGATGATAACACCTCCTTAACACCAGGAGCTAAAGGAGAAGTAAATCTTGACTTATCATTCATTTTGATTTTAGACTGACATAATCTTTCCGAAACCAATGATCTTTGTTTCTTTAAATGATGGAAATAATTAGCAGCTACTGGAACCAAAGGGTCTACCTGAGGGGAAGAAGGGAAAACTCTTGTATGAAAACCTTGGAAGTAGAAAAAGTGGGAAACTATAGTGGCACTATATATTGCATATATTGCATTATTTTAACAAGGTAACATTGCAGTAACATCGAAGATGCTTTTCCAAAGGTTGTTTAGTTCATTCTGTTTGTCTATAAGTTTGAGGATGATAACCTGAACAAAGAGCTTGTTCACTTCCTATCGCCTTATAAAGAGCTCACCTAAAATATGAAAGCTATTGAGTTCTTTTGTTAGAAATAACTGTACGTGCTGAACTATGAAGACGAAAAATGACAGTTAAAAAGCATCTTTTGGATGATGCATTGTCCCGTGATTTACCAGGGTAATCAATTACTTAGGATCAACCTATAATTCATTTTCATTGTGTTATTGAAATATATGACTCTTTTTAGAAAGTGTTAAGGAGGATTGTGAACAAATCGATCCTAAAGTGCTGTAGGAACTTCATTTCAAGATACCACTCATATGAAGTAATGATTTGTACTTCAATCAACAACCTACTTCCATCCTTACTAAAGAACTACAACTTAATGTGCTATGTTTCTTTTATGATTCCTCTATTTCTGCCCACAGGCAAATTAAGATCACTTTGGACATTATGCTGCAATTTTTGTAGTGGCCTACAGAACAGTGCTGATGAATAGTTTATGGTTATTGCTTGCCCCATTTGTGCTCAGAATGCATTTTCACATTTCTAACCTTTAGTGTCTGCAGACTTTACCAGTGACTACTGAAAACCATGGCAATCCATCTGTTTTGACTTCACAAGGTATCTTCCAACCTCTGAAGGGTGTCGATTCATAATAGTTACAGATGACACTTTTTCAAAGATGGTCCATTTTACCCTTTGCCTAAATTACCTACAGAAAAATATGTAGCAAGTTAGTAGTAATTCCAATGGAATATCATATTATTCTTTGCCTACCATCAGAATTACTACTGATGTTTTGATTACCTGTGGAGCCTGATACTTTGGGGGCTTGCATTCTTTGGCTTGGATTGAGTAGGATTACACAACAGATTGTTGTGAGACACACTTCTGTTTTTATGTTATGTCTGTAATAATTAATATCTTGACTCAGCCTTGAAAAAGTCCATGTGACGAAACACGTCGCCTGCTGTTTGTCTTTGATGTCACGCCTTGTTCCACAAGGTCTGAAAAATACTGGGAAGAATAAATACGAACAACGTACATTCAGATTTCAGAGTACTTTATTACTTTTGATTTATAGTGACCTCTGGACTTCCTAGTATGCTTTGGTTCTTTTTTCCCCATAATCGTGCCAGTCTGTGGCCCTTTTCCAGGTTGTCCATTTCACCCTAGGTGGCAGGGTGCATGTCCCAGGAGAATACCAGCATACAAACTTTTTTCTGTGTATTACTTACTGGCTGGGCGTGGAAACCTTTGAAACAGACCTCATCCTGCTGCCGTCTTACCTTTCCTTGTATGCACATGTGGTGTAATTCGGGAGATGCCCGGCTCTCGTGACAAGGGTGCCAAACTGAACTTGCTTCAGCTTTTATTAATATTACGTGCTCAGGTTTCTCTCTTTTTTATTTCTTTTCACAGTACTACGCGATCGCAGTGGAGCCTGCTGATCACGTAGGGGGTAGCTGCACCCCAGTTATTTACACATCTTTCATTTGCCCATAGAAATTTGGGTGTCTGGAGACATACGCCCCTCCCACATGGGAGAGTATTTAAGGAGAATTAGAGCGAGGTCGTGCAGTGTACTGGCTGGGCTTGGGAGCCTTTGAAACTGACCTGATCCTTTTGTCGTCTTTCCTTTACTTGTATGTACACATGGTGCAATTCGGGAGGTGCCTGGCTCTCGCAATGAGGGCGCCATACTGAACTTCCTTCAGTTTCTATTGATTTTATGTGCTCAGCTTTCTACTGTTTCTTTTAATTTGATTTATTTTCTCAGTACTACACAATCGCAGAGGAGCCTGCTAATCGCGTAGCTGTACCCCAGTTATTTGCACATCTTTCATTTGCTCATGGGTATTTGGGAGTCTGGGGACATGACCTCCTCCCACATGGGAGAGTATTTAAGGAGCACACAACGGGCATGCCAGCGACACGCCAAAGGCAAGCCCATCTGCACCCGGACAGTGCTCAGCACCAGCCCCCTTGCCCATTTCTCACAAATTCACTAGGCCCGTATTTGGTACTCCAGAAGAGAATTGCAGGCTCTTAACACTGGAGGTAAAAGAGCTTATAACTGTCTGTTTTATCAGGTTTGATGGAGAAGAAATTAGCCATTCATGCCGTTTGTCAGGCAACCTACCCTATACTGGTCCGGCAAGGGTCTAGATATTTTTAAAAAAATGTTTTTATTAAACATAAACAAAAATTACAATTAACAAGACCATTATGCCATGAACATCTGCGAAATAAAGTCGGCGAATGTGGGTTCCAGCAATACAGTATCAAGAAGGAGTTGAATAAGTGGGCTCATGGTGCCTCAATGTCCTCACATATTGGATCTATTTCTGGCGGTGTACAAATATCTCCTCGGTAAGCATTCCAGACATCCCAGATCTTCCACCATTTACGTGGCCTCCCTCTGGCCACATAAACAGCTCTCTCCCGAAACATACACCATTCAAGGTCTTCCATCCACTTCCTAATCTGGGGAGTACGACAAGCACCCCATATTTGTGCGATATTTCGCTTAGCAATCATGCAAGCAAGAGTGACCCAAAGCTTGCCATAACTCGTGAGGTCGGAAGGCTCCCATACATTAAGTAAACAGCGGCGTGCTTCAAGTGCAATCTGTACACCCCACACCTCACTCATTTTCTCTTGGATCTTGGTCCAATAGTTATAAATCTCTGGGCACTCCCACAAAATATGCATAAAGGTACCAGTCATACCACAACCCCTATGACAATCTGCATTTGAGGCGAGCCCCATGCGACACAACCCAGGGCCCGTGGTGTAGGACCGGTGAAGAATCCTAAGCTGCACCAGCCGAAGTATCATGGAGATCGCCACTTCCCGAGGGGAGGACACGGCCTCCACCCAGTCCTCATCTTCCAAGACCAGACCATCTGCAACCCATTGTTCCCGGACTTTCACCAGGGGATCTTCTGTGTGGTTGACCAACTTCTTGTAAACCAGGGAAAGCGCCCTGGTAAGAAGATATCCATCCAGGATTCGATCCTCCAACGGAGAAGCCTCCAGAGGCTTCACATCGCGTGGGATGGCCGCCACCAGCGCATGCTTAATTTGCGAATAGCGGTATCGCTCACTCTCATTCAGGTGGTGTCTGGTCTGCAATTCCTCAAAAGTCAATATCCCGTTCTTGCCCCATATATCACGGACCTGCGAGATACCGATCAGGTTGCAGCGATCGAAACCCTTTGACTTCCATAGGCTACCCAGAGCTTCCGAGTTCCATAATGGTGTGGCCATAGTTATCTTGCCCTCACATTTAAGAGCACAGTTGGCCTCATGCCACGCCCGCACCGAAGCCGACGCCTGACCCAAACGAGGAAACCTGCCTCGCCTAGCATACAAAATCCAGGTGTACTCGCCCCCCGGCAAATGGCCACGATCCATGGGGAACCCGGGGTCAGCCGGGGAGCCATAAATCGCATGATTGATTGGAGCCAGCTGGGAGGCCTAATAATATTTCCTAATACTGGGCAGTCCTATCCCACCGTCATACCAGGGCAACATCAATTTGGATAGCGCGATCCGCGGCTTCCCGACCCAAAGAAGCTGACGCTGCAAAGATTCTATCTCGTTAAAGTAGAAGGGGGCACTGGAACAAAAAAGTTCTGCAAAACATATAAGAACGGTGGTAGCGCCATCATTTTAAACAGAACCGCCCGACCCAGTAGGGAAAGTGGCAGTTCCTTCCATTTTGCAATATCCCGGCAGAGTCTGTCCAGGGAGGGAACCAAATTAGCCTCGAAACGCGTCGTAGGATCCAGAGAGATGAAAACTCCAAGGTAGCGGAAGCCCACAAGTTCTATTTTAACCGGACAATTCTCCGGGACTCTAGGGGGGTCACCACTCAACACAAAGAGGACCGACTTCTTCCAATTAATGGCGAATCCCTAATATCTCCCATAGATCGCCAAGATATCCAAAAAAACAATTAGGGACTGCCTGGGGGAGGTCAAATACATAAGGATATCATCCGCATATAGTGAAATTTTGTCCTCCCACTCCGGAGTTCACCGCAACTCTTTGATCGGTCTATCCCATCGCACCCAAGCCGGAAGCGGCTCCAAGGCCAGGGCAAACAAAAGTGGCGAGAGGGGACATCCCTGCCGGGTGCCCCTTCCTAGCTGAAAGTCACGGGACTTATGATTGTTCACCACAACCCGGGCCAACGGAGCCGAGTACAGGAGACGGATCCATCGTATAAATTCCGGACCAAACCCGAGTTTCTCCAGTACCGCAAAAAGATAAAACCATTCCACTCTGTCGAACACCATAGTGTCGTCCAACAACAGAAGTACCGCAGGCTCATGAATGCGAGCGGAACCCACCACCACCCCGTGAAGTCTATGAAGATTAAGAGCAGTGTTGCGGCGCAGCATAAAGCCGGATTGGTCCGGATGCACCAGCTCAGATATGACCTTCACCAACCGATTCGCGAGGAGCTTGGCCAGAATCTTAGGCTCCGCATTTTAGAGAGAAATTGGGCGGTAGGAGGAGCAATCCAAACGAGGTTGCCTTCTTTATAGATCACAATAATATTAGCAATACGTTGGTCATAAGGGAGTACGCCATTTTCCCGGCTCTCGAGATACATAGCCTTCAGGAACGGAGCCAGGTGGTCCGCATGAAGTTTATAGCGTTCAACAGGAATACTGTTCGGGCCCGAGGCTTTCCCGGAGTGAACTCCCCGGATTGCCATCGCGACCTCGTTGTTTGTTATATCAAAATCCAAAACTCCCTGTTCTCGGCCGATAAAACGGACATTGGGATGTCTCGGATGACCACCGTGAACAACCCCACTGAAGTATAGACCTCCTCATAATAACGGGCAAACTCGTCCACTATGAGCTGCAGGTCCGTCGTGACCCCCGAGCCCGCGATCTGCATCTCAGGCACCAGGCGCGACCCCCAGTCACCCCTCTCCAACCATGCAATAAGTTTTCCGGCCTTATCGCCCTGCTCATAAATTCTGCTTTGGGTGTTAGCGTGTTGCTCCCTCGCACCATCGCGCGCCAAGCGTTTGTACTCGTCTTGAAGGAGACCAAGGCGGTGAATATCCCCCGGGTCCCCAGTGGTGGAGACCTCCCTTTCCAAGGCAGATAGCTCCGCCTCGATCCTGTCAATTTCCGCCCTGCTCTTCTTCTTCTGCCCCGAGATTAGGGAGAGAGCCTCCCCCTGACTACAGTTTTGTAGGCCTCCCAGATTGAGCAGTCAGAGTCAACCGTCCCTGCGTTCTCACGGAAGTAGCTATCAGTTGCACACACCAGCTCATTTTTGGTAACGGGGTCTCTCAACCGCCAGGCGCTAATAGGGGTGACTCTAGCTACATCGCCTGGACCGACTTTCAGTTGCAGCCAGATCGGTGAGTGATCAGACACACCTCTGGCTAGATGACGTACCTCCTGAACAAACATCGTCTGCGACGCAGGCAATAACACATAATCAATTCTGGAAAAAAAGTGGTGCGCTGCTGACACATGTGTGTACTCCAAGCCACCGGGATGCCGGAGTTTCCACCCATCGACCATGCCTGTACCGTAGACAAAATCTGACAACCATCTACGAGAGGGCAGTAACACACAGGAGGGGCACCTATCCAGCTCCCCATTCATGACAGCATTGAAATCACCCCCTATTACCATGATGCCAAGGGGTAGTGACAAGAACACCCTGCTCAGATCACGAAAGGTGTCTGTCTGCAGTGCGGGGGGGAACATATACAGAGAGGAACGTGATCGTTCTGCCTTCCCAGAGTCCCGAGACGCCGACATAGCGGCCTCGGTTATTGGACCAGGTAGCTTGTATAGTGAGCGGAAAGGAGTTTTTAACCAGTATCCCCACCCCTCTGGAGCCCAAGGTAAAACCGGCATGAGCCACCAACTTATACCCTCCTCTATGTAGCGCCATACATCTCTTTCCCATAAGATGAGTCTCCTGGAGTAAGACCACATCCGGTGACCGGCACCTGATCAGCTGCCCCACCATGGCACGTTTGATCTTGTCTCCCAAACCATTCACGTTCCAACTGAGAATGGACACTCCCAAGCCCAATCGAGCTGAAGCCATACTCATCCCCCGAGAATTCTGAAGCATACTGTGACATCCATTGCAAGCATTGGTCATAAACAAAACACAAATCAACAAACAAAAGACCCTCCAACCCCCTACTCTGCACCCCTGCATGCAAATTTTGCACATCCCCAACTAGCAGTGTGCCTCTCTCCCCAGATCTAACTATGTAATCTAAACGTAGAAAACGGAGGAGGACTTTACAACAGGCCACCAACCTCCACCATCTCAACCCGCCTACAAACCCCACCAACTATACACATACGGAAAACCCCAAAAATATTAGCAAAGTCAGTGGGGAAAAAGAGATCGCCCCGAACAAACCAGCGCCCCCGCCACCGTAGTCAATCAAAAGGGGATCATTGTTCCTCATTGTCCATCGGGGTGTCCCCCTACTTGTCCGGTCCCTGAACTTGGTCCAGCCAGTCCGCTGCAGCACCAGGATGATCAAAGAACCAAGCTTTGCCGTTGCGTTCTATCCGGAGGCGGGTAGGGAACAGCATAGAGTACTTGATTTCCGAGGCGCGCAACCTTCTCTTAATATCCATGAAACCCTGCCGCTGTTTCTGGATTGCCTGGGTAAAGTCAGGGAAAAAAAGCAAGGACGCGTTCTCGTATGCCAGAGGTCCAGAGGATCTTGCAGCCTGCAGAATAGTGTCTCGGTCCCGAAAGTTCAGAATGCGGACAATCATAGGACAAGGAGGAGCCCCCGTCTTCGGGCGTCCTCCGGGGACTCTGTGGACTCTTTCGACAGTAAAAAAGTTACTGAGGCCCTTAGGTTTTAGATGATTCAGGATGAGATCCTCCTCAAACAGATCCGGGGCCTTTCCCTACGATCTCTCCGGTACGCCAAGAATGCGGACGTTATTGCGCCTCGCACGTCCTTCATATTCGTACAGCTTACGGGCAAACTGAGTCCGAGACACCTTGAGTTCTCTCACCTCTCGCTGGAGTTCCGACACATTGTCCACGAGACTCGATGTTTTGATCTCGAGTGACTTGACCTTCTCCGAGGTTTTAGTCAGGTCAGCTCGGATTAAGCCCACCTTAATAGTCACGGTGTCCAATTTGCAGTCCATCCTACGGAGGGAAGACTGGATCCCAGTGATCGCTGCCATCAAGTCTTTTAGTGTCGGGTCCGCCCCGGATGGGCTACCCTTCTGGCCACTCACTTGGGCGCGTTTCTCGTCCACCGGGGAGCCTTTGGAGAAACTATACTTTTCCAGTCTATTGGACTGAACCGGTCTGTTAGACCTCGATGATTTCGGAGGTAGCTTTTCGGGGTCCCCCCTCACCGCCATTATCAAATTCTGCACTGCCACCAACTCCGCCACCCTAGCTAGGCCAATGCTTTGCAAAGTCTGTCGAAGCAATCGTGTGTTGCTCCGTACTGGCAGGGGTGCACTGCGCAAGATTGTTCGAGAGGGGAACCTCGAGGCCCCGCAGATGAAACACGACTTCCTTGAATCGAGTGCCACCGCTCACTTTCGGTTCCACTCGCCGTTGTTGTTGAACTCCAAAGTGGGCAGTGCCACACGCAGGGTCCCGGTGGCGCTCCCTGTAGGCCCAAAAGTTCCAGACGGTGGATTTAAGTCATTAGAGCGCCCAAATCGTTCAGAATTGCGCCCAGTGGCTCAGGCGCCGGTCCCCCACCCGATGGTAGGGACGGGGTTCAGGATGGCAAGTCAGGATGTGGCGGCCGGCGGAGCCGATGCTCAAGCGGCCTACTTGGTCGCTGGCGCGGCTCCTCCCTCTCAGGGTCTAGATATTTAGCCTCAATCAGGGATACGGCTACGACCACTGTAAAGGGTACATGGGATAAATATCTACGCTGTACCTTGCTAAATGCTAGATCATTGGTAAAGTACAGTCTAGAGTGCGCCAATTTCATAGAGAGTCTGCAAAGGGACTTGATATTCGTGACTGAAACCTGGACAGATGCAGCGTCGGGACCTAGTATGGTGGAAGCCACCCCTCCGGGTTACGTAATTTTTTTCCTGGATAGAATAGATACCAGTATCCTACCTGTTAATTAAATTGCTTACTTATAACATCTGCTTAATAGCACTGCTTTAGAACACCCAAAAAGTGCCTGTCACTGGTTTCAGTCGACCGACTCTAAAAACCAGGACATGAGCCAAAATTGCCAAAATCTGCTGGGACAGCTGGTGAAAAACTGGGAATGTCACGACAAACACGGAACGCCTGGTCACCCTAGTTATAGCTAGCTCACAGTACCACATCTAACCCCTAAGCCAACCAGCGTAGCAGATGTTTAGAAAACAAATTCCTATGCACACACAATATCAATTTAAAAACAAAATATAATAATTTGTCCGTTCTTATATATTCCTAGAAAGTATTTTCCACTTCTTCTTGTGTGAGCAATTGTTTCTTTTATTGCTCAAGCAATCTCACGCCAGCCGACACGTGTTTCGTCAGAGTACAGATTGCTCTGACTCTTCAGGGCTGGAAATAAAACAAAATATACCTAGTACTGAATTTCCTGTCTCACAGGTCAGTGAACTATGCGATTTTACATGCAAATGGCAACACTTTGAAAAAAATCCTGATGTTGTATTTTCAACATTTTAAACGACACATTCACGGTAGTTTAAAAATTTAAGGGGTTTGAAGACAAAGGTGAAATCAATGTACATGACACGAACACTAGTTTGTCCACATTATTCTTTTACGTCAAAGAAAAATACCATACTTGTTACACTTGCACATTTCACTCGTGTAAGTGACATGCACATGCACAGGAAAGGTGAAAAAGTGACCAAAAAAACAACGATGAATCATTGCGCGAAATTAGTTGAAATTCTACATATTCTCGTACAAATCTGCATGTAGCAGACAAAAAACATTGAAATTGCCTAGAACAATGCGTGTACAGATTAAATGTAAAGTCATGCGGAAATATTGTGCTCATATACGTGAAAACACAAAGATAGAGGTGCGAATTTTATTATCAACGGCGAGAGACAAAAAGAAAAGACCCTACACCTCAAATACTGTGACTGATGATGAAGGATGTTTAGCAATATCCGTGCCCAAACATACCTTTCTTCTAATGATGGCGTGTGTTGTAGTTCCTATAAACATAAACATAATAAACATAATAAACATAAACATAAAAAATTAATATACCTGAGTAACGTTCTTGTTGTGACTGGGAATGGATCTAACCATTATGAAAATCAAAATGATGTTATAAGACAGCAAAACTTACCACTTGACCGGTGATAATTCCAACCCGGTAAGGGTGTCTTGTGAGGTCACTTTTAATATAGATCTTCACTCGGTTCTTCATCGATGTGGAAAAATACCCGCAGTGGTATGTACAAGAATAAAAGTAGAAAAGGTCTAATTGAGCAAGTGTCTCTAACCAAGTGTATATGTTACATCCCGAGTTACCAATGAACTTACAAACTCACAATCAACGGAAACGTCAGTGAAAACATTGTTATGAAACTGTTAAAAATACTGGAAGGTCTGAGGCCACCTGATTATTATTCTCTGAGCATATCACTTTTCATATCCGTACATTTCTATCTTAATTAATTCATTACCACTTGCGACGTTCATGCCTAGCAAAATCATTTTCATCTTATAGCCCTCCAAACTCACAGTCGACGGAACCGTAAGTCAAAAATTGTGGAGCTACGGTAGAAGAACCTAGATGGTTTTAAGTCAACCCAATATTAAACTCTGAACAAGTCAACTTCCTTGTCGGTAAAATCTATCTCGTTACATTAATTAACAGTAGCTAACCCAATGTCTACCAGAATCGCTTTGACCCCTAACCGTCCTACACTTTATGTCAAACAAGCATTGGAAATGCAATAGGTCTCGCAGCATTAGAGTTAGTGCTTTTAGAATTGTTTATGTTTTTTTTTTGTAAATCTTTAGCATTTTTGTTTCCTGTAGCCAATGCTAAAGAATTACAAATAAAAAAAGCCATAAACAATTCTAAAAGCTCTAACTCAAATGCTCCGAGACCTATTGCACTGTGTGAGGGTGAGGGGTTGAGGGTGAGTGAGGGTGAGGGTGGGTGAGGGTGAGTGAGGGTGAGTGAGGGTGAGTGAGGGGTTGAGGGTGAGTGAGGGGTTGAGGGTGAGTGAGGGGTTGAGGGTGAGTGAGGGGTTGAGGGTGAGTGAGGGGTTGAGGGCGAGTGAGAGTGAGGGTGAGTGAGGGTGAGGGTGAGTGAGGGTGAGTGTGAGTTAGGGTGAGGGGTTGAGGGTGGGTGAGGGGTTGAGGGTGAGTGAGGATGAGTGAGGGTGAGTGAGGGGTTGAGGGTGAGTGAGGGTGAGTGAGGGTGAGTGAGGGTGAGTGAGAGTGAGGGTGAGTGAGGGTGAGTGAGGGGTTAAGGGTGAGTGAGGGTGAGGGGTTGAGGGTGAGGGGTTGAGGGTGAGGGGTTGAGGGTGAGGGGTTGAGGGTGAGTGAGGGTGAGTGAGGGTGAGGGGTTGAGGGTGAGTGAGTGAGGGTGAGGGGTTGAGGGTGAGTGAGGGTGAGGGGTTGAGGGTGAGGGGGTGAGGGGTTGAGGGTGAGGGCGAGTGAGGGTGAGGGGGTGAGGGGTTGAGGGGGTGAGGGTGAGGGGTTGAGGGTGAGTGAGTGAGGGTGAGTGAGGGTGAGGGTGGTGGCCCGATGGGAGAGAGCAGCCAGGATGGGAGAGAGTGTGAGAGAAATGGCAGGATGAGAGAGAGATGGCAGGATGGGAGAGAGAGATGTCAGGAAGGGAGAGAGATGGCAGGATGGGAGAGAGAGATGGCCGGATGGGAGAGAGTGTGAGAGAAATGTCAGGATGTGAGAGAGATGTCAGGATGTGAGAGAGATGGCAGGATAGGAGGATAGGCGAGAGGGCGTCAGGCAGACAGAGAGAGAGAGTGGGAGGAGCAGTGACTCTGTTACAGACAGATCGAGGGAAGAAGGGAGAGAGGTGAGGGGAGGGAGAAACGGCGGCCGCGATTACTGACACTTCAGGAGAGAGGGCGTTCTGAATTGAAAATGTACATACTGGCTGGTTTGTCACTCCTTGATTCTGGTGGTGAAAACCCTAACAAGACGAAGAGAGCGAGAGTGAGCTGGCCCTGGAAACGCCTCCCCTCCCTGCTGTTTGTTTCAACAGAAAGAGGAGAGGAATCAGCGCTGCTTGCCAGCACAGCCGCCCATAGGCAACAAGACGGAGGGAAGAGAGGGGAGGGGGGAGGAGAAATGCGACACGGCGGGAAGGGGAGGGGGCGGAAACTAAGGAGAGCCTATGTGCACTACAAAACAGATACCTTCGCTTAGGAGAGACAGATCCCTCAACGCTTAAGGATAATACCCTGCACTACGGATCAGAAGCCGCACCCTGAGGGAGAACCAGCTCTGTGGGACAAAGACCCTGAGAGGCAGTGCACACTAGGCGGCAGAGGACAGAACACTAAGGTGCGAAGGCCTTTCTAAGGCGATGAGGTCTTAGCACTGAGGGACATGGTGCTCCAAAGAACAGTCAGTAACACGTAGGGGCAGATTCCTAACATGAAGCGGAGATACAACGATTACAATCAATTTTCAATCAATCAACGATTACAGCTGTGAGTTAATGCATAGAAATTGCAATGCACAAGTGAAATGTTAGCAAGGCTTAAGAGCAGACTCCTCACAATAAGGGCAGACAGCCGGCACAATGGGGCACATGACGTGACATTTAAGGGCAGAGCCCCGACACTAAGGGAAGACAGTCAGCACTCGAAGGCAGGTGGTGTGACACTTATGGGCAGGTCCCTAACATTAAGAGGACACAGCTAGTGCCTAGAGGCAGAAGACATAAAACGCAGGAGCAGATCCCTGACATTAAGAAGGGACGATAGTTGTTTAAAGAATGCAGCTGTGAGTCAATGCATGTAAAATGCAATGCACATTTCAACAAAATAGCAACACTTGAGAACAGATCCGTAATATTAGGGGGAGGCAACCAGCACTAGAGGGCCGAGGACGTAACTCCCAGGGGCAGATCCCTAAGATCAAGGGGAGGGAGACGACAGTGACGGAGGGAAGAGAGGGGAGGGGGGAGGAGAAATGCGACACGGCGGGAAGGGGAGGGGGCGGAGCGGGTAAACAAAGAGGGACGGGAGGCAACCAGCACTAGAGGGCCGAGGACGTAACTCCCAGGGGCAGATCCCTAAGATCAAGGGGAGGGAGACGACAGTGACGGAGGGAAGAGAGGGGAGGGGGGAGGAGAAACAGATACCTTCGCTTAGGAGAGACAGATCCCTCAACGCTTAAGGATAATACCCTGCACTACGGATCAGAAGCCGCACCCTGAGGGAGAATGTAGTTCCTTGAAATGGAATTCTGCAGCTCCTTGACAAGTACAAAATGTACCGCTTTCAGCGTCTCTTAGCTCTAATCATGGTGACTCCTTGAACTCTGCAGGCGTAGTTTCCCGCCTGCCAAGAACGCGCAGGACTCGGAGAAGTGTCAGTGGAGCTAGGGGTGCGATAGGTGCAGCCGCACCTTCGTAAACCACTTGAAAGTTTCGATGGCGAATGAGACATAAAGGAAACCTTCAAAGGTTTGTCCTCTGGCAGCATGGTTTGTGTTTTAAAATAAACACTTTCAAATAAATCCCTATGCCTTTGGTGAGATTATGTTATTGGACAGCCCCCCCGCTATTAGAATAGTACACTTGAGCAAGTCTCTAATGCATCACGTGCATTCAAAACAGCGTCAGATTGGAAACTGCTCCGCGAGGAGCCTGTTTACATTCAGCTGATGTGCTAAGTCTGTCATCTCCCGTCGTGCTTGCTGCATGTGTCCTGACACGTTCGCTGGTTTCGCGTGTTTACGCTGTTCACAAGTGTGTGCGTGCGTGTTTCGTAAAGACACAGTGAGGAGCCAGAGGGGGGAGTGGGGGAGGTGGGTTGGGGCCCGGGAAGTCAGTAAATCTTTGTTTACTTCAAAACCTTTTTTATTTGTCTAACAAGAAGAAATTACAAATAAACATGAAAGAAGAAAATGCGACATGGCGGGGAGGGGGCGGAGCGGGGGAGAGGGTGTGTGTGTTAGGAGGGCATTGCGAAATGCGAGACGGCGGGAAGGGGGCAGACATGGCGGGGAGGGGGCGGAGCGGGGGAGAGGGTGTGTGTGTTGTTAGGAGGGCATTGCGAAATGCGAGACGGCGGGGAGGGGGCGGAGCGGGTAAACAAAGACGGACGTGCACGCGCTTTTAAGCTCAATGCGCATGCGCATTGAGCTTAAAAGTCACGGGCACTGCAAGGAATCGCCACGATTCCTTGCAGTGTGGATAAAGAGCGGATAAGTCCCAATACTCTCGCCTTGCTCGATGCGCATGCGCATCGACAGGCGAGACCTAAAAAAGGCGGGTTAACCAGAATAAATGTTTCATAGTATGGTCATAACCTAGTATGGTACACCTACTTATTCTCCTATACTGATTCAACTGTAATAAGCTCTGCTCACCTTAGACAAATAAATCTCATGTTCAAAGCGCCGTATTTATACGCAAAGGGCGGAACAGGAACAATCCTTCCCTGTAGTATTCCCTGTGAGTTAAAACCCTGTTTCTTTGTGAATATAGGGTAGCAGATGTTGTTGGCAACCTGGAACATGACACTCAAATTCCAAAGGAATCCGTGGAAACCGGTCTAAGCCTTTGCCACTCTTGCACGCCCAAGGTAAACACAAGAAAAATAAGACACTGCATTTTCAATTATTTATTGAAATGCTCGTATTCTTGCATGATAAGCGTGAGCTGCGATTATTAGGAAGATGAGACGTTACTGTAATCACCATTGTTAAAATGGCAGTATGAACAAACCAATCATGTTAATTGTTTGCCTACTCCTATTTGCACCTACACTATAGCCGCTTTGCTGCAGCGCAAATTCCGCCGCGGTGCAACGGAATTTGACGCATGCCCAGAACAGACAGCCCCTGGCCATCTGACGCACACTCCCACTGTTGCGCCGGATGGCGAGGGCCGTCTGACTCATTGTAGAGGTTAAAGAGAATGGATATAGCCTTTTTCTGCATGATCAGCGGGGATAGTCTACCACCCATCCCTTGGTCTTAAGTGTCTTGAAGCCAGTCGCAGTGTTCACGTTATCTTCCTTAGCAGGATGGAGGTCGGACTCAGCAGGGCTGCATCTCAGTCACAGTGCACATCAGGTCAGTGATAATTCCCAGCATAGAAATGCTCCTCTCAAAGAGCCTTAGCACAAAAGCTGTTTATATAAGAAAATGCTGTTCTTCTCAACTGTGTCAGAGGCACAGAGCGGCTCATTTCGTTTCGCCTAGCTAATATGAAATATCTCTTAATGAGCACAGGAAGAACGAAAACACTGTTCTTCATGTACAACCCTGAAACTAACTGTACAGACTACCTGGCATCAGTGCTTATCGCAAATACACATGCAGCACCTACACGCATTAGCAGAAAAGTAGAAAATGTGGCTAAGGGCACTACTAGAATTAGATAGCAAAGTAAGAAGTTTAATACAAGATGGAGAATACATGCAAGCTACTCCACAGGCGAGCACATAGGTAGGTGAAAGACAGCTTGGAATACAGACAAGTATTCCGAAAGTAAGGCGTGTTGGAAAAATTATCTTTGAAGTCTTTTTCAACATTGATTTTAACGAAGTTAAAGTCTGTAGGGAAAGTGTATCATATAAACTCAGGATTATTTCTCATGAAGGAACAGGAAAAATTATTATAACAATTGGTTATTTTTTTTTTTAAAGACCTTTATTGAAAGCAAAGCCATTGACATCACCAAGTCTTTACATTTTCACATTGCACTGTATCATACACCACAAAAGACATGCGAGCGATGATCGAGAAGAACCGTACACAGCCTTTTTTCCGGCATCCCGGAGGCCCGGCGGCGTGGTGAAGTGTCGTTATTCTAGTATAACCAAGTGCAATGTCTCTCCATAGGCAGCTTATTAGAGCAGTGTGTCAACTGGCAATCCCCAACTGCGATCGCGGCAAAAAGGTCTAGTATTGAAATAAGGTCAATAGACCTACCCCAACTAAACCCCTACCCCTCCCCCCAGAGTGCGGCTGTGGAACTGCTAACCCCATCCAGTCATGTGTACCTCAAGGTGTACCTGCCATGTGCCCCGTGTCGTCCCACCGTAAATGAATGCCCCCCCCAGTGCTACCCCCAATCGTGCCCCAGAATCAGGAACCTCAGTGTAGCCCCCTCCCATCCCGTAACTCACCCCAACCCACTCCCCTCGGGGAAAGAAATGCATGCGTTCAAACCACTATTCCACCACCCGGTCTTGGAGTTCAGCTGCTTCAGAAGTGTCAGAGTCGCCATCCTCCCCCTTATGCAGATGTTCTTTGTAAAGATCCCAGAAATTCTTGGGCCTACTCCTGGGCGGTAACAGGTCGCTGTACAGTTCTGTTTGAGTGCAGCAGTACTGTAGGTCCCGCAACCATCTCGTTTTGGCAGGTAGGGGCCCACGCATCCAACAGGCCGCAACCACCCTCCTGGCTAACAGCAGGGCCATATCGACCAGCCGGCGCAGAGAATGGCCCAACGGCTTAGAATAACCAAGGAGCGCAAGCGCCGGAGTGCGCGGCAGGGTCTCCCCCAGAATCTGGTCAAGTTCCGCAAATACCTCCCCCCAGAATGCTCGTACACCGGGACAAAGCCACGCTAAATGGAAGAAGTCTGCCACCAATGTTCGGCAATGCTCACACTCCGCAGTGGGGCGAAGGCCATAGCGGTGCAGTCGTTCGGGGGTATAGTACACCCGCTGAAGGAATTTGAAATGCACCAGCCTGTGCCTGCCATTCAGGGAAATCTTGTGCGTGCTGGAGCAGCAGTATCGCCACATAACGTCGTCTATGGGGGTTTGCAAATCGTCCTGCCAGGCCGCTCTAGCTTTAGAGGGTTGTGGGCGCTGATGCGCCACTCCCAACCTGTTGACCTGTGAAATTAGCTTTGCAGGTGATGTGGATTTAATAATATAGGTCAGTTCCGGGATCTCCTCAGGCTCCTCCATGGTAGAGCCCAGGACCTCCCGGAACGCAGAGCGAAGTCTGTGAAATTGAAATTTCTGTAGCAAGGAAGGGCCCGACTCCGTGGTAGTAAGTTGATCCCAGGTTTTCAAAGTGCCCTCGGAGAACAAATCCTCCATCCTCGCTATGCCGAGGGCACGCAAGGCCTCGACTACTCCTCTCTCGCCCAATGGGTCCAGCCAGAGGGCCCATTCAACAGGCATCAATGGGGAGTACAAAAGGGCGCAGCCGCGGGAGCGCATCAGGGAGTTCCAGGCATGATTGGTCGCTTTAAGGGAGTCCATCCGGCCGATCGATCGATCCGTGGGTAGGCAAATAGTGGCAGGCAGGGGGAGTGGGTCCGCAAACAACCGCTCCAGTATGAGGTGCGGCGTGCGTGCGTCACCATGAATCCACGAGTGCAGGTGCGAAGCCTGCGCAACTCGGTAGTAGCGCTCTAGATCCGGAGCTCCCAAGCCCCCCATCTCACAGGGGAGAGTCAGGATCGTCCACCGTACTCTTGGTTGCTTGTCGCCCCAGGCCAGTCGGATCATGACTTGGGTAAGTTGTTTAAAAAATGCTCTCGACAGAACCACAGGTAAGTTAAGGAAAAGGAACAGGAATCGGGGAAGCACTATCATTTTCATAATAGCGATCCTGCCCAGAAGGGAGAGCGGGAGTCTGGCCCAGGCATCGACATCATCAACCAATTTATTGTACGCAACTCCGTAGTTGTCCCTAACCAGGACCTCAGGATCAGTATGCAGGCGGATACCCAAATAACGGACTGAGTCAGTGGACCACTGTAGTGGGTACTCCATAGCAAAGGGTTGTGTCACCGGGGTGAGAGGAAAAGCGATGGACTTGTCCCAGTTCACCCTCAAGCCCGAGAGCGATCCAAAGCGGACCACCTCCCGAAGAACCGCGGACAGGTTAGATTCTGGGTTCCGGACATACAGTAGAGTGTCATCAGCGTACGTCGAAATCCCGATTTTGTAAGTGGGAAAACTTATACCCTCCAGACTGTGGTACTCCCGTATAGCGCAAGCGAGGGGCTCCGCGACCAGTGCATAGAGCAACGGCGACAGGGGGCAGCCCTGCCGAGTGCCCCTACCAATGTATACCGGCTCCGACACTCTGTCTCCCAACCGTAGTCTGGCAGAAGGCCGATGGTACAGCGCCCCAATCCTCTGCAGGAACGGTTCACCTAGGCCCAGCTTTCGCAGTACTCTAACCATGAAAGGCCACTCAACAGAGTCGAACGCCTTTTCCATGTCAAGGAAGATTGCCAGCGCGCTGTTCTCCTGCTTGACATGTGGCATTGTGCCCAGCACCGTGCGTATGTTGTAAGTTAAATTCCTGCATGGGACAAATCCGGACTGCTCCGGGGCGACAAGCTCTGGAACCAACAAGGCCAGCCGATTGGCTAGGACTTTGGCATAGATCTTTGCATCTACGTTCAGCAGGCTGAGTAGCCTGTACGAGCCGCAAAGGTCCGGTGGTTTCCCTGGCTTAGGTATAGTGATCAGCAACGCCTCACGCATGGTGGGCGGCATCTCGCCTTCCTCGCAGATAGCATCAAAGAGGGCAACCAAGTGCGGGAGCAGAATGTCTTTGAAGGCTTTATAAAAGCCAACCGTGAGTCCGTCGGAACCCGGCGCACTCCCCGATTTCATGCTCGCAAGAGCCTCTAGTATTTCGTCCTGGTGAAAGGGGGCCATCAAAAATTCCCTATCCGAGTTCTTGAGGAACGGCATGGCAATGTGGTCCAAATAATCGTCCATTTCGCTCTCCACTCCCTGCGTCTTGGACTGATATAGTTCAGCATAATATCGTCTAAAGGTCCCTAGTATCTGCTCCTCGTCTGAAACCGTGTCACCCTCCGGGGTCCTTAGCTCCTCAACAACCAGAGGCCGTTGAGAGCCCCGAACCATGCGAGCCAGCAAGGCACCTGGCCTATCCCCCTCACCATACACTCGGGCAGTGGCGTACTTGCCCATATAAAGAATCTCTCTATCCGCCAGAGCCTGAAACTCGGACAGGAGTTGGGTGAGCGCCGGGCCTTCTGCAGTACTAAGTGTCAACAATTGTCGAGCCTCCAGCTCCGCTATCCTAGTCTCCAGAGCAGTGAGTTCCCGCCTGATGGAACGTAGCACACTGGAGTGCTTAGACATAGCCATACCCCTGATGTACACCTTAAAAGCCTCCCAAACTGTAACCGAGCCTTGGTTAGTAGCGAAATATTGTTCTATATCTTCCGCAAGCTCCCCCCGGAAGGCATCATCTAGCAGAGCGAAAGGAGGGAACCTCCAGGTGAAGGCTGGTATCCCCTTTCTGGCAGTGGAAAGGTGTAATAGAATGGGGGAGTATTCCGAGAGTGTGCGTGGGAGAACCTCGCATGCGCTGATACCACCCAGGACCGAGGGAGATGCTAACCAGTAATCTATCCTAGTATGCACATTGTGAAAGGCCGAATAGTGCGTGAAGCCGCCCTTCGTGGGGTGTTTGTCTCTCCAGACATCCACTAGGTCTAATTTAGTCATCTCGGCTTTCATATGTGTGGCCGAAGCCACCGGGCACCGAGTAGGGCCCGCGGAGTGGTCCCTGGATGGGTCGAACACAAAATTAAAATCCCCCCCCACAACATCCCAGGCTGAGTATGTGACCTGCAAAGGGCAGACAGAGTCGCATAGAATTCAGGGTGATCATAATTGGGGCCATAAACATTTACTACCAGCAGATCAAGACCCTTACCCACACACCTAGCCAGGACGTACCTGCCCTCCGTGTCTGCGTGTACCTGGATCAATTTCAGTTGTGATGTAGGATTGGCCCAGATTAACACCCCCCGGGCGTGTGTCGTGAAGCCTGCAGCCACTATATTCCCCGCCAACCCCCTAGATTGCAACATCCTGCTGGTGAGTGGCAAGTGCATTTCCTGCAACAAGGCCAGATCGACATGATGTCTATGGAGATAGCCGAGGACCTTCCTCAGCTTACGAAAGTCGTTCAGGCCCCGAACATTCCAGGTCATCAATTTCAGCTTATTCGGGATACTTGTGGGTACATTCAGTGTAGCATTAGACATTGCATGAGCTCATGAGTTGTATTAGCAGCAGGGATGGGCAAAACAGGACACAGCAGTACATTTGATCCCATAGTCGCCAGCCGGCATTTCCAAACAGGTACAGTTCCACAAAGCAGTCCACACTCAAAACGCACAAACCCCCCAATCAACCCAAGGCAACAACCCCCCCCAACTGTCCAGTCCCCCGACCCCACCCACCCACAGCCGACCACCCCCAACCAGGTCAGACAGGTCCCAAAAATCCCCCCCATCAACCCTCAAGTAGCAGAGTATTCGTCAGTTCGATACCAACTCCCTGAAGAGTTGCACAACCAAAGGCACCGGGGCGAAGCGCGCCAAAATAGTACAACACCGCAAACTGTCCCAATGAAAAGTCCAGATCGGCACCTCGATCCTGCCCCACTTGTGTACCAGTGACCTTCGAGTAGCAAGTATAACTGCCCCCCCACAATCCTACCAGCCCCCCCAACGATTCAGCAGTGTTCAGACCCCCCCCCCTATCAGTGGTAAACGACCTCTTCACCAGCAATCCATAAGGCATATGTCCGAACAGTGTGGCCGCTGCCCCTCCAGATAGTACCGGCAGCGCTCATGTAGACCAGACTTACCGCCCCTCTTGGGGTGGGGCAGCGGTACCAGGTTGCAGTGTCCCACACACGTTGAGAAGTTCCAAATATCCCGGCAGAGCCCTCTAGTCCTGTTCATCCAGGTTCGATGCTGAGCCAGCGTCGTCTTCCTGACTATGCCTAGCCTCCTTTCGCTCCCGTGTCCATGTCTTTACGGATTTCTGGAGTTCTTTCGGATCCGTAAAGAAATACGATCGCCCTCCTGTGTTAATGTGAAGCTTGGCAGGGTACAGCATCGCGTAGTCAAGGTCCAGAGTACGCAGTTGTTTTTTATACGGCGCGAACTGTCGTCTCTCCTCCTGCACTTTGGCCGTTAAGTCCGGGTAGAGGGAGATGTCCATACCCTCATGTTGAAGCTTGCCCTTCTCCCTCGCCAAGCGCAAAGCAGTGTCCCTGTCGCGGTAATTAAGGAGCTTCGCAATGATGGGGCGAGGCGGCGCGCCCGGCTGCGGTTGTGGGCCCAACGTGCGGTGGGCCCGTTCCACTATGAACATGGGGGAAAAAGCCTCCTCCCCGAGTAGCAGTTTCAGCAATTTTTCTACGAAGAGTTCCATCTTCCCAGTTTGCGTTGTTTCCGCCACACCTGTAATACGGATGTTGGATCTGCGTGAGCGCGCCTCCAAGTCCTCCGTTTTATCACGAATAACTTGCAAAAGTCTATCAAACTGCTTTCTATCTTTGTCCCACTCGGTCTGGGCTTCTTCGGCTTCGGTGAGTCGACGTTCCGCCATGTACAGGCGCTCCGCGTGTTTATCCACTCGCTCCGCCATGCGGTCCATGCGGTATGACAGAGCGTCTATCTTAGTGCCCACAGACGCAATGCTGTCCTGGATGCCCTTTTCCATGGCGGCCAGCATGTCCCGGAGCTCCGTGGACGCTGGGGAGGTCGCAGTGGCCCCCTTCGGGGATGACTCCGGGGCCGTCGCCTCAGGCCCTTTCGGTCGGCGCCGTTCAAAGGAGAGCTTCGCCTGGGCAGCGTCGTTTTTCCCCATCTTCTGCCCCTGTTGCGGTGGGACCCAGAACAAAGAGGCGCCTCGCAATCAGCAGGCCGCAGGGGCAATACAGGAGATACACCAGCCAGCGATCCACTGCCACTAGATACTAAGTCTGAGCCAGAGGCCCGATGCAGCCAAGATGGCGTCCGTTATGGCAGACGAACCGCCTCCAATCACTTCGGCAAAACCCACACTCGCTAGACATAGGGTATTATAAGGTCTACAATGCCAGCACCAGTCAACGTCGCACCACCGTGGCGTGGGGGCACGTGGGATAGCAGGTCGCCGCAGTGGGGATCCGAACCAGTGATCGCACCGATATGGCGACCGCTCCACCTCGTGGTTCGGGTGCTCAGTGTCCTCTCTGCCGGTGGCCCTCCGCTTGGGAGGACAAGTCGTTCTGATGTGGGGCAATCGCAGACAAAGGGGGGGGGGACGCTCCGGCAAGGGAAAAATCCAAGTGTTAGTCCGGCCGGAGGTCAGTCCGTCCACTCCCGACTCTGAGGCTGCACGTCAGGCGACGTCACCCGGCCACCTCTCCAGGATAGCACGCAGCTTCAGGCCCAGTCCTCCTCGGCCGAGTCGCAAGGAGCCGCTCTTCAAACAACTCGGAGAGGCTCGCCAGCCAATGTCCAAAAAGGCCCCCAAAAGAATCTAGGGGTGTCGGCGGGTGTAGGAGAGCCCGCTATGGCATATAGGACACTTTTTAGGATAAATTATCAGGATTATTCCGGGGCTAAGGCGAGGAGGCGAGAGCTCACACGACCGCCATCGACGCCGGCTAGCTCCGCCCCCAACAATTGGTTATTTGTGGTATGTACGCAAGATGAGTGGTACAATGGGTGTTTAGTGTTATGTTGCGTTAGCATAGGAGAGGCTTTGTTTTTCCTTCTGTCCTCTTTTATGTTGATGTTATCGCTGCGTCTCTGTGGCCATGGGTGGGGTTTGTGGACGTGCGGCGGCTCATTCTGCATATAACCCGAGCTTGCCTGCATTTCCGTGCTTGGTTTAGTTTCTGATTCTGGGCCCCCCGGAAGCAATTCATTAATCACCGCATCTTGAAGCGCTGATCCTCGCCATGGGATGTTATGGAGTCTGTGCAGACTTCTCTCTGTATTTCTATGAACTTGTAATGGTTTTGCTCCTGAAACCTTTATCTGGAGTCGGCGTGGATTTCCCTATAGGAGGCACTTGGCTGTAGTCTTTGAACTTAAGGCGGGACTAGTCGAGTTCTCGAAGTTCGCAGATATGATTTACCCGAGAACAAGTTTTCAGGATACGCAATAAGTGTCCCAAAAGGAGTTCTGTAACTCCTTTATTATTCTTTTGCTGGTATAATTTCATAATCCATAAAAAGGATCCCTGGTATTTTTTATCTGGATACAAGCTATTGGGTTTTTCCTATAAAGCCTGGAGAGTCCTGCTCCACGGAGCACTTGAATTAACCTCTCTTCGAGATCAGCAGTGATTGTGTTGGGGTAAGCCAAGAAACATTGAGAACTTCTTGTGGGCGGACGGGTGGGCCTGTGATATCTATCACCCTGTATTAAATGTCTGCCTGTGTTTCTCTTTTTTTCTCTTTTTTCTGCTGCAGTTACTAGTACAGCTACTCATATGGGTCTCAACCAGATAGAAGAGACGAGAGAATAGGCTGCTCCAGTGGGTCCTTGATGTTTTCCCAGATTTTTCCCTCCTTCTCCCGGGTTCTTCCTTTGGTTCTCTCCGATCATTATAGGGGATAGAAGCATAGGAGACTGAGGTAGAGGAAAGGGGTGCTCTTCGCTCCTGCAGTATTGGTTATTGAACGGGGCTGCGGGTGGGGTGTCGGAACAGAAAACCAAGCCCACAAAACAACCACTGCCAGAGCGAAGATGGATCGTGCTAAGGTCAGTCTTATGTCACTGGAAGATAGAGGTGGGACAGGACCTGATGCAGGACCTGATGTCCTCCCTGTTAGCACTTCAGTTAGAAGTATGGGACTTAAGACAAGAACATCAAGAGTTACAGCAGGAGTTGACTGCTTACTGGTCTCAAGAGAATCCTTAGGGAAGGGGTTTTGCTGCCACTTCTAAAACAACTGGCCCTGTAGTGCAGCCGGCTACCTTTCAGTTTGACAGGGGTGGAGGTCCCGCTGGCAGTGCGGCGTCTCCAGTTGCCATTACAGTACAGACACCAGTGCAGGTTCCATTGGCAGTCCCTGAGTGTTTTTCTGGGGATTGTAATAAATACAGGATTTTCCTGAACCAGTGTCACCTGCATTTTATGTGTCGACCTTTGGCTTTTCCGGATGATTTGGCAAAGGTAGCTTTTGTGATTTCTCATTTGGCAGGTACGGCAGCGCAGTGGTTGGTCCCCTTGGTGGATAACAATGATCCTGTTCTGTATAATGTTTCAACATTTAAGGAACAGATGCAACGCCTCTTTGCCAAATTATGCCTTTATGCATGGTGTTGGTGTATGTTTCCACCTTTAACCGTCTGGTTGGCTAATGCAAAAGCGAATGTCCTTGTTTTATCACAGCCTCTGTGACAATTTGAAGGATGTGGTGTCCCAGGTTGTCAATTCTCCTGAGGATTGCATAGAGTTCATTGATCTAGTTGTGAAGTTAAACCATGGCCTACTAGAAAGAAAAGGTGAAAAGAGGCGTTTTCCCACACATTACACCAGTGGGACTCGGGGGGAGGGGGGAACAGAAGGAAGATATAGAGTCCACATCTCTTCCCGAACCCATGCAGCTTGGGGGGGTGCGGGCCTGTAGTCGAAGGAAGAGAAGGAAAGGAGATGGGCTGAGAAATGTGTGCTTTTACTGTGACAAGAGCGGGCATTTTGCCCAGGAATGTCCGGTAAAACCCTCTAGTATGTTGTCTAGGAAATCCGTGGCCTTTGTCGCCCAAGATGTACTGTCTGGTGGGGTGGAGGACAGTAGGATTATAAATCCTTATGACATTGCAGGTTCAGGTCAGAGGGTACCTAGGCACTTTACCATCATAGTGACCTTGGTGATTACTAACAGTAAAAAGTCTAATGTGTCGGTTTTATTAGACTCAGATGCCACTGGCAACTTTATGGATATACAGTTAGCAGGCCATTTGGAGGTACCATGGGTGTGTTAAAACCAACCGGAACCTGTGAGGCCATTGATGGTACGGTATTAACTTCGGGACTGATTGTTAGACAAACTGAACCTCTTTTTTTGCAGTGTGATAACGGACTGTTAGTTTTGATTTGATTGATGCTCCTTCTTTTGGTGTTATACTAGGAGTCCCATGGCTCCGAAGATTGATTGGGTTCGGCGTACGGTCACATTGGATTCTGAGCATTGTTTGCAACACTGCTATCATGAAGCCACCGATTGGGTTTCATCATTGGTTTGCGTGGTGGGTAAAGTTGTGGACGGTTTACCACCAGCATATGAGGAGTTTTTTGAGGTGTTTGATGAAACCAAAGCAGAAACGTTGCCTCCTCACAGAGACTTTGATTGTCGCATGGACCTGGTCCCTGAGGCTCCTTTATCATGTAGTCGGGTTTATGCCCTTTCTGAACCTGAGGAGCGATATTTGAGATCTTATCTGGATGATATGTTGGCTCATGGCTTTATCAGGCACTCCTCTTCACCTGTATGCTCTCCGATCTTCTTTATACCCAAGAAGGAGGGTGGCCTTTGCACTTGTGTGGACTACAGGGTATTAAATAAGGTGACAATTAAAAACAAATATCCGTTACCTTTGATCACGGTGTTATTGGACCACGTTTGGCATGCCACAGTATTCACTAAGTTAGACTTGCGGAGCGCTTACCATCTCATTCGGGTCTGTTCTGGGGACATGTGGAAAACCGCTTTTCGGACGAAGTTCAGCTTATATGAGTACTGTGTCATGCCATTTGGGCTCTGTAATGCCCCTGCAGCTTTTCACTTTTTCATCAACGAGGTATTAAGGGAGTTTTTGGATGTGTGTTATCGTATATATCGATGACATCCTTATATTCTCTAAGACAGCCAGGGAACATGAAGCCCATGTCTTAATGGTGTTACAGAAATTGCAGGAAATCCGTCTGTATGTGAAGCAAGAGATATGCCATTTTGGGGTCTCTTGTGTAGAGTTTTTGGGGTTTCTCATTTCCGCTGATGGTATAAAAGTGAACCCTAAGAAGACGATGGCAATTACATCCTGGCCAGTGCCTACTTGTGTGACGAAGGTTAAAGTTCTTCTGGGATTTGCCAATTTTTATAGGCGCCTTATAGCTCATTTGGCGGATGTTATAACGCTATGACAGCGTTGTTGCGTAAGAGAGTGCCATTTGTTTAGTCTGCTGACGCTCAAGGAGCCTTGAAAACATTCGTGGGCAAGGTTACGTCTGCTCCCGTTCTGAGACATCCGGATCCCGCTCTTCCTTTTTATGTGGAAGCGGATGCCTCCCAGTATGCTGTGGGAGGGGTGTTGTCGCAGAGGCACAGTGAGACTGGATCAATGCATCCCATCGCTTTCTTTTCTAAAACGTTACTGCCAGCGGAACAAAACTATACTGTGGCTGAGAGGGAGTGGCTAGCAATCAAATTGTCTTTCAGGAGTGGAGGCATTACTTGGGGGGGACAAGGCACACCATTACCATCTACACGGACCATAAGAACTTAGAGTTTTTTGGTTCTGCACAAGCTTTGACCCTGAGACAGATGAGGTGGGTGTTGTGTTTTTTAATGAGTATGACTTCACTATTACATACAGAGCTGTCCAACAAGTAAAGTCTGATGTACTCTCTCACATTCATGCAGCCCCCTTGGAAGGGGTAGTGGATCAGGAGGGCCGGCCTATGATTGATGGAGATAAGATCGTGGGTTGTACTTCAGGTGAAGAATTCCTAGAAGAAGTCAGGGATCAGTTGTTGGCTTTAGATCTAACTCCTTGGTTGACTAACCCCTCATGTTTGCTGAAAGGAGGGTTGTTGTATCATGGAGAGCAGTTGTTTATACCCCCTGAGTTAAGGAATAAGGTACTTACCTGGTGTCATTCCCTTTCCTTAGCGGGCCATCCTGGGATGAAAAAAACCAAAGAAATTTGTCTTTGTTGGTTTTGGTGAAATATGTTAGCAGCTGAGGTGCAAGTATTTGTGGCATCCTGTCCTGTCTGTGCAGTGCATAAAGCATCCCATACACTACCAGTAGGTTTGTTACATCCCCTACTGGTTCCTCCCTCACCTTGGCATACTATCAGCATGGACTTTGTGACTGATCTTTCATTGGATGACGGTTATACTACCATTTTGGTTGTAGTTGTGTTGTTCACAAAGGTGGCGCACTTCGTACACCTGCCCAAAGAACCTTCAGCTAGGGAATTAGCTGATGTTTTTATAGCCCAGATTGTACGACTGCATGGAATTCCTATGGCAATTGTGTCTTATAGGGGGCCCAGTTTGTGTTACATTTCTGGGAAGAGCAGTGTTTGTTGTTAAAAATGGAGCTCAGCCTGTCCTACGCGTATCATCCAGAATCGGGTGGGCAGACAGAGCGTACCAATCAAACGATGGAACAGTACATACACTATTTAAAGTCTTCTATGACAAGTAGTTGGGTGAAGGCGCTCCCTATTACAGAGTTTGCGTATAATAATAGCTTGCATTCAGCTTTAGGGATGTCCCCTTTTTTTTGTTCCATGGGATTCCATCCACGGGTCATGTGCCGGCGGTAGATACCTTAAGTCGGGCACTCCTTGAGATTTGGAAGAAGGCACAGGAATATCTTGTAGTTGCCAAAAAGGGAATGAAGGGGATGGCGGATCGGCATCGTTGCCCTGCTCCCGTATATGCTCTTGGGGACATGGTGTGGTTGGCATCAAGGAATCTGAGATTGGGAGGTTCTAGGAAGTTTCAGCCACGTTATGTAGGGCCATTTGAGATCAAACGGTTAGTTAACCCTGTGGCAGTGAAGTTTTGCCATTGGAGTATCGGGTACACCCTGTGTTTCATACCTCCTTGTTCAAACGTTATACTCCCACAACTCAAGCGATGCCCCCTTTTTCTCCTCTGTTAATTGCTAAGGAAGAGGAATTTGAGGTTCCTGCCATTCTGAATTCCCCTAGGCGTCAGTGTTGGTTGTTTTACCCATTGGATTGGAAAGGTTATCCCCCTGAGGATCGCACATGGGAGCCTGCCAGTGGGGTGCATGCCCCTCGTTTGGTGCTCCTTTTTCATGCCCGTCACCCTTCGAAGCCCCATCCGGTTCCGGGGTCGTTTGGGAGGGGGTACTGTTATGTTGCGCTAGCAGTAGCATAGGAGAGGCTTTGTCTTTCCTTCTGTCCTCTTTCTATGTTGATGTTACTGCCGCGTCTCTGTGGCCATGGGTGGGGTTTACGGATGCACGGTGGCTCGTTCTGCATATAACCCGACCTTGCCTGCGTTTCCGTGCTTAGTTTCATTTCTGGTTCTGGGCCCCCAGAAGCAATTGATGAATCACCGCATCGGGAAGCAATGAACCTCGCCACGGGATGTTATGGAGTCTTCACAGACTTTTCTCTGGATTTCTATGAACTGGTAATGGTTTTGCTCCTGAAACCTTTGGGGACGGCATGGATTTCCCTTTAGGAGGCATTTGGCTGTAGTCTTTGCACTTAATGTGGGACTAGTCGAATTCTCGGTGCTCGTATTTATGATTTACCCGAGAGCGTGTTTTCAGGATACGCAATAAGTGTCCCAAAGGGAGTTCTGTAACTCCTTTATTTTTGTTTTGTAGGTATAATTTTCGTAATCCATAAAAGGAATTACTCATATTTTTTATATTGATACAAGCTATCTGTTTTTTCCCCTAAGTTGGGTTTTTCCCCTATGCATTCATTTTCTTCTGACATTCCTATCTACTGGAGGACTATAAAGCCTGGAGAGTCCTGCTCCACGGAGCACTTGAATTAACCTCTCTTCGAGGTCAGCAGTGATCGTGTTGGGGTAAGCCAAGAAACATTGAGCACTTCTTGTGGACAGACGGGTGGGCCTGTGATATCTATTACCCTGTATTAAATGTCTGCCTGTGTTTCTCTTTATGTGGGGCCGGTTCCAGGCCTCCCATACCGTCCTCCACTTTTCAGGGCAACCCCTGGCAACATAGACTGACCTCTTCCTGAACATACACCAGTTCAAGTCTTCTGCCCACTTCGCGACCAGTGGTGGCTGACTGGCTCCTTACAGCTAAGCTATGTTACATTTCGCTATCATACATGCCAATGTCACCCATTGTTTCTGATACACATTCAGGTCTGTGAGCTCCCAAACGTTTAATATGCACCGCGGGTCTCCAGTATTATCTCCACTCCAAGGACATCTCGCAGAGCCTCATGGACCCTCCACCAATAGTCCTGCACCACCGTACAGTGCTACAAGATATGCATAAAGGTACCAAGCTCCCTGCAGCCCCTCTGACACTCCCCACTCTCCACTCTGCCCATGCAAAACAGACGTGGCCCCGTAACATATGACCTATGTAAAATCTTCAATTGCAATATTCTGAGCCTCGTCTGTATCGCTACCACCCTCAGAGAGGAGACCGCCTCTCTCCAATCCTCGTCGCCCAGTTCCAACCCATCGGTTCTCCAGTGTGCCCTGACAGATATCAGCGGGTCCTCCATATTATTTATACATTTTTATATATTAAAGAGACAGTCTTCTCCGGGAGGTGCCCGTCCAACACCTGGTCTTCAAGAGGGGACGCGTAGTCCTGCACCACCGTACAGTGCCACAAGAGGGGACGCGTCGGGAAGTGTTGTGTCCCTAGGGATATTTGTAAGTAGAGCATGTCTCATCTGGAGGTAACGGTAGTGTTCACTATCGTGAAGGCTGTATTGCTGCTTGAGAGAATTAAATGTGTGCACTGTGTCCTTCCCCCATACCTCTTTAATCTGTGTGATCCCTACAAGGTCCCATTTGTCGAAGCCCTTGGACTTCCACAAACTTTCAAGCTTCTCTGAATTACATAGGGGGTGGCAAGTGTGAGCTTCCCCTCCCAGCTGAGATGTTTGTTGGCCACGTGCCACATGTGCACGGCATGTGCCGTTGGTCCTGACAGGGGAAACCGGTGAGGTCTGGCATATAGTGCCCTGGTAAAATCACTCCCTGGCACCTGCCATAGGTCCATAGCATATCCTGGGTCCCCGGGGAGCCTGTAAACTGCATGATTCACTGCAGCTAGTTGGGAGGCCCAGTAGTATTTACGCAGGTCCGGCAATCCTACCCCCCGTAATACCAGGGGAGAGTGAGTTTAGTGAATACTATTCGGGGTCTACCGTCCCAGAGAAGCTGCCTCTGGAGGGCCTCAATTTCCCCGAAATAGGACACCAGCACCGGATCCATTGTGTTCTGGAGTGCGTATAAGAATCGGGGAAGGGCCATCATCTTGAAAAGCACCGCTCTGCCCAGGAGGCAGAGAGGAAGAGCCTTCCAGCGCTCCACATCCCTCTGAAGACGAGTCAAAGGGGGACCCAGAATATTAGTATACCTTAATTTCGCATCGAGCATGACATAGATATTGAGGTACCTAAACCCTGTCGGCGGGCCGCCCCTGAGAGCACTGATTTCGTCCAGTTTATTGCGAAACCAGAATACCTCCCGAATATAGCTAGCACATCCAGAAAACAAATCAGGGAACTCCTAGGATTGGTAAAGTAAAGCAGGATATATTCAGCATATAACAAAATGTTGTCCTCCCAGTCCAACGTCCACCGCAGGCCTCGTATCGAACGGTCCCACCGAACCCACGCCGCCAGGGGGTCTAGGGCAAGAGCAAACAGGAGCATGGACAAGGGGCATCCCTGCCTCGTGCCTCTACCAAGGAGAAAGTCGGCAAACTTGTGATTATTCACAACTACTCTGGCCAGGGGATTGGCGTACAGTAGTCGTACCCAGCTAACGAAGTCTGGTCCGAAGTCCATCTTCCCCAGTACTGCAAATAGGTGGGGCCGCTCGACTCTATCGAACGCCATAGTGGCGTCCAAGGAAACCAACACTGACGGCTCCTGGATCATTGGAGTCCTGCCCACTATCCCGTGTAGCCTACGCAGATTGAGGGCCGTGGTGCGGCGGGGCATAAAGCCGGATTGATCCGGGTGTATCAAGATGGTGATTACTTTGACCAATCACGTCGCTAGCAACTTTGCGAGAATTTTAGGCTTGCCATTTAGCAGCAGGATTGGACTATATGAGGAACAGAGCGTCTTAGGTTTACCTGCCTTGTGGATGGCCACAATATTGGCCACCCATTGGTCATATGGGAGCTGGCTCCTCTCTCTGCTCTCCAGGAACATGGACCGGAGGAACAGAGCGATTTTGTTAGCACTGAGTTTATACAGTTCTATGGGAATTCCGTTCGGGCGGGTAGCCTTCCCGGAGTGCACTCCTCAAATGGCCTGCGCCACCTCTTCATCTCTGAGGGAGGAATCCAGATATTCCCGGTTCTCATCCGAAAGCGTAAGCTTCTGGATGTCCCTAATCATTGCACTATTGTCTTCCTCTGTGTACCCTCCAACCAAGGTATACACCCCGCTATAGTATTCAGCGAACTCATCTGCAACTGTTTGTGGGTCGGTGACTATCGTGGAATCCATTCCCTGCAGTTCTGGCACTAACCTCGATGCCCACTCGACCTTCTCCAACCACGCTATCAATTTGCCGGCCTTGTCCCCATGCTCATATATTCTGCTCTGAATATAGTTGTTCTGAGCTATGGCGTTGCCTCTTGCGAGGCCTCTATAATCATCCTGTCGTAATTTTAGAAGGTGCACGTTCTCAGGAGCTGCTGCCCTAGCTACCTCTTCTCCCAACTTTATCACTTCCGCCTCCGCCCTTTCCATTTCCGCCTGACGCTTCTTTTTCTTCCCCGCCACCAGTGACAGTACTTCCCCCGAATGACGGTCTTATATGCTTCCCACAGGGTCTGCGACGAGTCCACTGAGCCTCTATTTTCTTGGAAATATCTCTTGGTTATCTTGACGATCTCTTTCTTAGTACCTGGATCCTTCAGATGCCATGCGTTAATAGGAGCCACCCTACCCACTGAAAATTGGTTAATCTCTAACTGGAGCCAAACGGGAGAGTGGTTGGAGATCTCCCTCCCCAGGTGTCACGCCTCTCTGACCGTGGCAGCCAGTATATAGTCAATTCTAGACAGGCTGTGGTGCACTACGGACACGTGGGTATAGTGTAGTCCTGTTGGGTTACGTATCCTCCAACCATCCACTAGGAGGCCCAAAGGCAATGTTAGGGTGATAGCTCCCAGGTCCCGGAAAGTATCAGATTGAAGGCCGGGCGGGACATATATGGACACGAAAGTGACTGTATTCTCTTCCCACTACCCTGACACTCCAATATATCGGCCTCTCTGGTCAGACCATGTAGCTTGAATGTTTAGGGGAAAAGAGTTCTAAACCAGGACCCCGACCCCCCTAGACCCTGTGGTGAACCCAGCATGTGCCACTTATTTGTAACCCCCCTTGTGAAGGGCCATGCAACGATTGCCAATTAGATGGGTCTCCTGTAGTAGCAGTACGTCCGGGTAGTGTCTTCTAATCAACTGGGTAACCATCCCTCTCTTGAACCTGTCTCCCAGGTCGTTCACATTCCAGCTTAGCACTTTTATCCCCGATCCACGACTAACAATTGACATTCAACCGGTATGGGTACAATACATTTAAAGCGTTATCACCTGATGCAAAAAGAAAAAAAAAGGGAAAAAGAAAAACATTGCAAAAATCTCAAAACCAAACATCTCAATCAACCCCCTGCCCCCCCTCTACCCCCTCTCCCTGCACCCCTGCATATGGCTAACGCCTGTTCCCAACTCGCAGTGGGCCTGTCGCCCAGGACCCGGCCTACTAACTAACTAAAGGTAGTTACAAGGAGGAAAAACAATGCCCGTCCCCCCCAAGCACAATCCTGAACTCTGGGGCAGTCCACCGCACTTTTACTGTTTAAACGGTCCAGTTAAGAAATTAACTGCGGAACCGCCCGCCACCTGACTCTCCTAACTAACATGAAAGTTCCTATGGCCTTCATTATTCCTGTTCTTGCAAGTTCTCTCCACCGCCACGATCTCGCTCCTCCGGCCCGGTCAAAGGCCTACTGTCTACCCAGTCCGATGCCACCTCCGGGTTGTCAAAAAACCAGGCTTTCCCTTCAAGTTCCACACGCAGCCGAGCCGGGAACATCATGGCATATCTCAAACCCTTCTCCCTAAGCTTCTTCTTCACCGGGAGGAAACTGCCTTCGTTTCTGCACCATCTGAGTAAAATCCGGGAAGAAGAAGAGCGTTGCATTTTTTCGTATCGCAGGGGGGCTCCCGTTCGGGCCGCCTGCAAAATCGCATCCCTATCTCGAAAGTTCAGGACTCTCGCAATCATTGGGTGAGGGGGTGCCCCAGGCCTGGGCCTCCCCCCTGGAACCCTATGGGCGCGCTCAATTGTAAAGAAGTTGCTCAGGCCCTTGGGTTTGAGATGATTAAGGACAACGTCTTCGCCGACCAAATCTGGCGCCGGGCCTTCTGATTTCTCGGGGACTCCAAGGATGCGTATGTTGTTACGCCTGGCTCTTCCCACGTACTCATCGAGCTTACGGTCCGTCGCCTCACGAGAAGTCTTGAGGTTGCGGACTTCCTGCTGCAGCAACTCCATATCATAGATAAAACCTAGCAGTTTTAATATCCAGCAATTTGACTTTTTCACTCGCCTTTGTTAGGTCTGCCCGTATCGGATTTACCTCAATAGTGACAATGTCCAATTTATTGTCCAAAGATTCCATTTTTCCCCCTAGGAGGATTGCACCCCTTTGATGGCCACCATGATGTCTACGAGTGTTGGTTCCGCATGGGAGCCATGTGAGTCTCCTCCCGTTGAATGGGCCCTCTTTGCGTCAGTCGGGGAGCCCTTAGGCATTGTGTAGCGGTCCAATTTGTTGGATTGGACATGTTTCGATCCCTTGGTGGATCTGGGCAAGGCCTTATCTGCATCCAGCTTAGTCACCATCAGGGCACCCTCTACTCCCAACCTCATGTTACTGGTCCCGACCCTGCCTCTGGGATCCAGGGTCTGCGGTCCTTCCTCACGTGTTTCCGCTATTTCGGGTCACAGACTATTCTGCGGCGATACCGGTGACAGGCCAGCCCGCTTTCTTGCTCCACCTTCAGTAAGCCAGGGCATCAATTGTTACCACTGTGACACCGGCGCCCACTCTGGTTCCACATCCAGGCTAAAGCCTCACTGTCCCAACGTGGGCCCACTACCCCAGTCACAGGAACCCTTCTGTGCTGCTATTACAGTTTATCCAGCGGAAGGTGTAAGATGTATGCACACTGGGCCCCTTACTCTGCAAATTGCACAGTTGTGTCACCCGATAAAAATCGCCCAACGCTTCCTCATTCAGGTCTGGGGCGCTATGCGAGTTGGCTTAGGAGCCTTACCTCGGGCTCTGCTGTGACTCTAGTGTGTCCTTTCCCCCGCAGCCGCCGCCAGCGGCGATTCTCACCGATCCAGCCTGTCACCTATGCCCAGATCCAGTGCGCGGGCCGACAGCTTCCCTCAGCCTCTTAGCCCTCCATAATGCAGCTCACCACACTGCAACCAGGCGCCTCCACCAAAGTCTTCCACTCTTCTGCCCGCAACCCCAACTTACTTACAGGACTCCCGGTTCTCGGTCAGTCTGACATCGCTGCCCCGCAGACTTTGGACCTCCTCCAGCGGGCAGTTTACCTCAGCCCAATCACCACGGTCCCGGGGAGGGGGGGGGGCGCTCCACCGCCCCGCGGCTCCCAGAGGCCACTGCAGATGTCTCTCACCACCGGAGGTCACGGTCACCCTCTCCGGTGGGTCTCGCTCCGGTATTGCGATGTATCTTTGACTTCAAATTACCTCCTTATATCTCATCCAAACAGGTATTAACATCACAAAACAAGGCTGCATTTCATATTATATTGGAAGCCTTGAATAGCATCCTGTGTATAGACCATCATGTTATAAAGGCAGGTTAAATTCTTGTCCACACCCATTTCTTCAAAGTCATGGTGTTCATATGGTAAAGAAAAAACTAGTTTGACATCCTTTTTTCCGGCTGAAATATGCAGCCCCGCTCACTCTCTTCATGGCTTGTGCTCAAGCCAGCTTGCAGAACATCCTGTGGGTGACTGCAAGGATGGAGATGCCAGAGCTGTTTGGCCGGTCAGCGCATTGCATGTACCTGAAATTAGTAGAGATTCGTTAGGCATAATGCCTGTCACCTCCTGAATGTTTATTTAGCTTTAACTATGCTGGGCACGTGCACTACTCAAAAATAGACAGAGTGCCGCCATGTGTTCGACTCTCTGTAATAAGTGTGAGTGTTAGTTAATCGATTTTGAATTGGAATGTTCCTTTCCCAAGTCTGCTTATAACTGATGTATACACATATGTGATACCTGTTCTTAAGCCACAAAATAAATAAAATAAATAAAAAATAAATAAAAAATAAGTGTGAGTGTTAAAAAACTAAGTGCCAGTACCAAGCACCGGGAAACACAGGCAGAAGTTAAGCAGTGGCCAGAGCTCCACCGCCCCGCGGCTCCCAGAGGCCACTGCAGATGTCTCTCACCACCGGAGGTCACGGTCACCCTCTCCGGTGGGTCTCGCTCCGGTATTGCGATGTATCTTTGACTTCAAATTACCTCCTTATATCTCATCCAAACAGGTATTAACATCACAAAAAAAGGCTGCATTTCATATTATATTGGAAGCCTTGAATAGCATCCTGTGTATAGACCATCATGTTATAAAGGCAGGTTAAATACTTGTCCACACCCATTTCTTCAAAGTCATGGTGTTCATATGGTAAAGAAAAAACTAGTTTGACATCCTTTTTTCCGGCTGAAATACGCAGCCCCGCTCACTCTCTTCATGGCTTGTGCTCAAGCCAGCTTGCAGAACATCCTGTGGGTGACTGCAAGGATGGAGATGCCAGAGCTGTTTGGCCGGTCAGCGCATCGCATGTACCTGAAATTAGTAGAGATTCGTTAGGCATAATGCCTGTCACCTCCTCTGGAAACCTACAAGTGACAATGATGCAAGAATGAGTAAAGACATAATAAAGGCACTTTTAAAGAAAGAAGTTTCGTAAATGTAAGTGTATTTATCATGGCCTCAAAGAGGCAAATATGTATCGCGAAACACATTGGACGGAAGATGTGCATACAAATAAATACATTTAATATGATTTATATTCATGGTTCTTTCCCTTGCATATTCTTGGGCCAAAGCTGTCATTTATATGACTAAACAGGAACTGGCTTTATAGGAAGAGACTGATACATCATGGATTGGGACGTTCCAATCACTCTCAATCTCAAGGGAGATACTGCCCGTTGCGTCGGGCACATTGTATAGTCAGAGTTCATCCTTGACTGGGAACTCGTGGCTACCGTGATTCTAGAACCCCAAGTTTGACATTCCACATGTCATGCAGATTGTTTGGAGGTCTGCCACATCCTGCACTCTGCTCCACCTGGTAACTCTGTAAGGTGTGGCTTATTCATAACACCAAGGCTGTGCGAGGTATTATTATTTTAATTTGAATGTTTATTTAGCTTTAACCATGCTGGGCACGTGCACTACTCAAAAATAGACAGAGTGCCGCCATGTGTTCGACTCTCTGTAATAAGTGTGAGTGTTAGTTAATCGATTTTGAATTGGAATGTTCCTTTCCCAAGTCTGCTTATAACTGATGTATACACATATGTGATACCTGTTCTTAAGCCACAAAATAAATAAAATAAATAAAAAATAAATAAAAAATAAGTGTGAGTGTTAAAAAACTAACTGCCAGTACCAAGCACCGGGAAACACAGGCAGAAGTTAAGCAGTGGCCAGAACTCCACACCAACATCATTACATAAACTCCACACAGGACTACAGTTTGGCTGTAATGCGTATCCTGTTTCCACTGTTCATTGTGATTCACTGGAGATACACACTTAGATCTGTGGTCTGAAACTACCTGCTGTTAGGTTTTTTGATAGGAGCGCTTTACCCCTTCAATATAGTTATACACAGTGGCGGCTCCTTTGCGGAGCAGCGGAGCCCCACCACTTTTCGTAGTGGAAAAAAAGGAAAACTAAAATGACAATAACTTGACTTTATTATCACTTTATTAGTTCCTGCTGTGGCTGGGAGGGGAGGATCTGCTCTACTCTCAGAGCCGTTGGGAGGGGTGGTGGGCACTATGTGAGTGCCCAATGATTGACTGGCTAGCCTTCAGGGGACTGCCAAACAGTCATGCATACTTTGCATGTTCTCCACCCAGGCAGTATTACAGCCTGGGTGGAGGATATGCCCAGGCCCCCATTCCGGCACTCAGACTAATCACAACGCTGCATTGCAGTGTTGTGATTGGCTATGGGGAGCCTGGGTGCTTCCTGCTTGCACAGAAGAAGCCAGGAAGAGGACGCAGGAGAGGCAGCAGCTGGCCAGCCCGCCTGCAGGTAAGTGAAATGTTTTTTAACACCCCCCATCCTCGAACTTCCCTGCCCCATTCCTGCTTACCGGGAGCAGGCGCACTGTTTATACAACATGTATACATGCTCTTTGAGTCATCCACAACAAGGTAAAATTATGTTAACTGAACTAGAGTAGCATATTCATATGAAGTATTTTTTTTTAAAAAGATGTGAAGCCTTGTAGGAAGTTTGCGCAAAACATAAAACAACCCATGCCAACTTAGAGAACTGTGAAATATTATAGGCAAGATGTACGAAGCCCTTTTGCAGTAGCACACCCAAAATTGAGCAATCGCACATGATTTTGACCACAAAAAAGGTTTTCTACAATGGACAAAAGCTCTTTAACGAGTCAGAAAACTTTTTCCAAATCTTCAACTTCAAAGGACATTTGCCGTCCTTTCTGAATCACAAATAGGAGAGGATGTGAAAGGGGAATTCGAATTACAGTTTGCAATTGGTAAAGGTATGTACCAATGCTTTGTGACTGCAATCGTGGTAGCAGATCATTGATCGGTTACCAAACATCCAGTTGGGGTGGTTACTGCTTTGCAAAGTGGAAGCTCTCCCCTTTGGGAATCATGATTGCAACCTCTGGGGGAGCAGGCATTTGCTCAGAGGACCACTGCCTGCACCTGCCGATGTCTTCATAAATCACAATTTTGTTTTTTAAAACAGTACCTGCTTTTTATTTGGCATGGCTGCTTTTAAAACAAATACCGGTGTGGAGATTCTTTGCAGGCCTCCACCTCTAGATTTCCAGCCAACCACTGGCGGTTGCAAATTACAACCTGCCGTTTAATATTCATTATTCCTCCTGCACACGGCCAATTTACGATGAGACCTATTAGTACATAGGTTGCATTAAGAATTGCACACCAATTCACAACCCAGACGGTGTGTAAATTCCACTTCCCGGTTTGCAATACAGTGTTTATACATTGAGACTGGTAACTCAAGATTTTATTGCCTGACTTCTGTCATTTGGGTACAAGTTGAGCTTATTAACCTAGATGACTCTTTTAATTGCATTGATTGTTATATTATCAGATTTAGTGTAAGCAAAAGTCAAATTTAAACAATGTTTTGGAGTATATTTGGTAAGCTAGTAAAGATGTGCAAATGTGAAGACAGGTAAATCAGATAAGGAGTGTGTATAGGATATAGGGCAAGATGTACGAAGCGTTTTTTGCGGTCGCAAATGGCCTAATTCCCAGAATCGGGCCATTTGTGACCTTGGTCTATGCAAACATACTTTGGGCTCGCAAATTGGTATTTGGAAGGGGCGTGTTTATACCTATTTGCAGTATTATGTATTAATCTTTTGCAACTGAATTACGGTCGTAAAACATTAATATTTTATTTACCATCTCTTCAACTGAGGTGGTATATTCTTTAAGAGTAGACCACTGTTTGCCCTTTAAAAATGAATTTTAAACATTTCGTTTTTTTTGGTTTTAAAAGGCATTTACATTTTTTTTTAAAGGAAGATTGCTTTATTTAAAAGCAATAATGGACATGGTGTTTGCTGCCCCCAGAAGGCTATCATCCCTGGGATGGCTTTTCATTCCAAATGGATCGCAAACTGCGACCTACCTTATTCATATTCATGGGGTAAGTCAATTTGTGACCTAACTAAGGATTGCTAGTTTTAACTTAAAACTTTCATACATTAGGAATTGCATAATTATTGTCTAATTTGTATGGCAGAATCCCTTTGATCTATCTGCATACCAGTAGTCCATCGCAGTGGATGGTACACTAAGAATCCTAGTGCATGCACTGCATTTGTCCAGTTTCAATAGCAATTGTCCTTCTCATTACAGTGATGCAGTACCAAATCCAAGATGGAGGATCACTGCCGCTCTGCTCACTGTACCACAAATAATGAAAATGGAGAGAGAATCTGTGGATCTTGGTGAAGAAGACCCAACCATTCGGAATTGAAACCGGACGGTCATTCTGGCTGGCTTCTAATGGGTTCAGAGCCCGTCACCAGTTGGAGGCCAGCCGATAATCCCAAAGGGTTGTCTTTCCTCCCTTGGGCATTACAGTGCATGGTTTCCGGCAGGGTTTCCATGCCGGCCTTTCCGACATGGAAACCCTGTCAGAAAGCATGTTTGGGGGCCCCTAGCAGGACCCCCTTGCGTGCACAGCCTCTGGTTGGGGGCCGAGGGGGCACCTAGGGTGGCCTGTACTACGGCCTCTTAACGGCTGTAACACATGCTCCCATATGGAAATGTCAGAATGAGACTGAACATTGTTCAGTTGAATCCTAATCGGTTAGTCAGACCGTGGACCGGAGGTCGGTTGGTCCCGTTTACGAGAACCGTCCGACATCGTAATCGGCCCCTTAGTCTTTGGTGAAGCTGTGTCATAAATGGGTGGTGCTACTGCTTCTTCAAACATGTGGTTCCCTTGCCCCATTTAGAGGGGGACAATGACAATAGGTGGTGTTACATCCTGTTAAGGAATTCCAGAAGACTTGGATAGGTTACAGATGATAAGTTTATTCTTCTAAGATGGTTAGATAGGTTTTCCAGTATATATGTAATCAAAGCCCCACCAGGAGCATCCTCTCTGCTGCTCAGCCCAGGATCCAACTGACAGTCCACTCACAGCATACCAAACACTCCAATGACATCACACTCACACTAACATTCCACTCACACTGGCTGAACAGCAGAGGCAGAGAAACAGGGAAGATGTAAGGTAAAAACCTTTGATATAACAGGTGGAACCTCCACCACCTCTGATGTGGGTCAGTTATTTGTGTTCACCCATCCGCCACAGAGAAGCCATCTTTCATAAATTGGAAGGCCTATCCTATTGAGGCCTGCAGGGGCAGATATTCTTGCACATTTCCCATGCCTCGCAGGGAAAACATGACTTGCCCTGATCTGCAGGATGGAATCTCCTTGAATCTTCAGGCTATTTATATCTTTTGTTTTTTTTTCAGAAAGAAATCCTTTTTTAGTATACATTAGATTATGCTGATGAAAATTTTAAATTAGTGACTCTCCCTCACCTTTAATTTCTATGAGGAGTGCTTGAGAGTCCGACTCACTAACCACAAAAGCAAAATCCATCAAAACACTGTTAATACAAAACTTTAGTTGAAGGTCTCTTCCATTAAAGATAATCATCATGTTAGAGATTGAATCGCTTTAATTTAGGCCTAGATGTAACTCACCTACCTCATGTTAAATTCAACCCAGAGTTCCTTATCATCATCAACATGACAAAAGCTAATATCCAGGAATGGCTCAGAGATACATTTGGAAGGCTTTATCTCACAACTCTTCTCAGATTCTGAATACCTGCACATCTTCATTGACAGTGACCTCTGTTTCATGTCAGCTGCTATTAAATGTTAGCAGCTGAATTAAGAGACTGCATGGGTTTAAATTCACCTCAGGCCTATTTAATCCACTACCAGCCACTCCCTGATCTTTATCTCACTCCTGCAGGTTGCTGCTTTCTAGATTTGTGATGTTTTTTCCTTCTTTATTTTCCTCTGTCATTCCGATTAGTGTGCTTTCCCTCTCTTGCTCTCTTAAATATCTGCTGCTTAAAAATACGTGCCCGTCTTTAAAACAAAAGTGCCATGGCCTCCACCGGCGCCCACCAGCACAAATTAAGCACTGCATACTGTGCAAATTTACTGAACTGTGCTAGCAAACATAGCCTCGTTCTGAACTTGGAATGATGAAACAAGGGTTTTAGAAAGTAGTAAAGTGTGTCCCTGTTGTATCACTTTGTTAAAAAATTCTCACATTTCATTGTAGTAGAAGATCCTGGTACCTGCTCATTAGTCATTTTCTATACGTTTCTATTCAGTCACATGGTTTCGTTACTATTCCCTTGCATTGACAGAAAATGTATATAAATGTATGAGAATTGTATGGACTTTAGCGTTACATGCTCCAGCTTATCAAGAGCTGGCGACTTTGCATTAAACGCATATTAGACTATAGGCTATCCCATGATTTGTGTTCCCAATTACAAAACATATTTTCCTTTGAATCACTGTAGGGACAAACCTCTCTGGACTTGTGTGTTATTTGACAACTTGCTTCTCTCTGAACTTAATCCTGCCAAACTGGTACCTTGTCTTGTACAGGACAGCCTTGTGCTTTACATGACTTTGTCATGTTGCTCACCAACAGAAAGCAAAACTTTGCGGATTGTTTGGAGTTCACCCAAACGGTACCCCTTTTACTGTTCCCCTGACCTGGCGGGGACACTACTGTCAGCAGGTGAAAGTTGATTACAATACGGTGCCAGCCATAGGGTTGGAAGGGCTTCAGCCCCCCTGTCGTGTTACTCAGCCTGGACTGCTGCAGCTTTAGCTCAGCCTGGACGGCTGCAGCTTTCGCTGCTGTGGGCTCGGCTGGGCAGTGTCTGGAGTCTTATCTAACCCTGGGTGTAGTTTGCTGTAGCATTACTGGACGTAGTGTAGCTGATGACACTGTGTACTTGTCGGTACAGTGAAAAAATTGTTAAATAATTGCAAATGGCTTCTTGCACAGTGCCAGTTATGATAAAATAAGTATCTCTATCTTTATATACTAAAGAGCGTATAGTATTTTCACAAAAGTGAAACAAAAAAATTAGCAAGCTGTGAGAGTGGTGATGATTTTGGGATCCTCCCTAAACTAGGGGGAGTACCAAACAGGTGGCTTGAAAACAAAAATCACATCTTATTGAACGATTTAGTGGTGGTCCCATCCTCTTAGGACCACCCCAAGCACAGTTATTGGCAGAATAACATTCCCAACCAAAGGCCCTGCAAAGCATTATGGGATGAGATTAGCAGTGGGCAGTGAATAATATATAGTATCAATATCAAAATAATTCTACAAAGAGCTGCAGTTCAACTGGTGGTTACTAGATGTCCCTCACAAGTCAAATGCTAATGCTTGATGAAAGGGTTTCAATGGTTTTGCATTTTACTTGTGAGGGACATCTAGTAACGACTAGTGGAACTGCAGTTTTTCCTTGAATCTGCAGGTCTCCAGGACAGTTGCCACCTACTTCGGGCATATCGGATCATAAGGAAAATCTCTGTTCCTCTCAATGGAAGCTCGTAAAAAAGTGGTGGTTCCTTTAATACTGTCTAGACTGGATTATTGCAGCGCCCTTTATTTAGGCATCAATAAAGGACAGCTGTGACGTCTACAACTGGCACAAAATGCCGCTGCCAGGTTGGTCATGGACATTCCTAAACATAATTCGGTCTTGTCCTCCCTTAGGTCGCTGCACTGGCTCCCGGTGGACTGCAGAATCATGTTTAAAACTCTCTGCCTCACCCACAACGTATACTATGGCCGGGGCCCTTTGGGCTTAAAGACCATTTTCCAACAGTATGTGGCTTCTAGAAATCTGAGGTCTGCAACAAAGAACCTCCTTGTTGTTCCTAGGGTTAAAAAGATGAGATGGGGCGGGAGGGCCTTTTCATTTGCAGCTGCTTGGAACTCTCTCCCGGACTCTCTCTCTGGACAACAGGGACACTCACTTTTCCGTAAAGCCCTCAAGACATGGTTGTTCCCCTGAGGGTCGGGTTGAGTGGGAATCGGTTTTGCCTGCATGATGTCTGTTCTTAGCGCCTTGATGCCCTTGGGCTAAGTTCGCGCTCTAAAAGTTGCACATTCATTCATTCATTCAGCTTGATGTAAGAATAATTTCAATGCTTTGCATCTGACTCGTGAGGGACATCTAGTAACGACTAGAGAAACTGCAGCTCTTTGTAGAATTATTTTGATATTGAATACTATAATATTCACTGCCCACTGCTAATCTCGTACCATAATGCTTTGCAGGGCCTTTGGTTGGAATAGTTTTTTTGCCAATAACTGTTCTTGGCGTGGTCCTAAGAGGATGGGACCACCACAGAAGTTCCACAAGATGTGCTTTTTGTTTATGCTCTTTGTGTTCAAGGCATCTGCTTGGTCCTCACCCTAGGTTAGGGGGGACCCCAAAATCATCACCTCTCTCATTGTTTACTGTTTTTGTTGAAAAAGTTAATGTTTGTGAATTGGTTATGTGCTTTTTAGCATGTAAAATTGCTTTATCAAACCATCTGCGGATGTTGTTGATATATCTGCTATGCTATGTGATTAAGCACAGTTTTTTTGTTGTGCTACATGCAATTTGCAGTTAGTAAGGCTTAGTTATTTTTCTGGTTCCAGTACCCACTGGGCCCCTACTCTGCCTATTCCTTACAATTGTATTTTACATTTATTGCCCTAGTGTAAGAATTAATTTCAAGAAAAGGAATATAAAGTAGGGTTGCCAAAAGACAAATGCCAGCCATTTGTTGTTTAAATAGCCTGTAAAGACCTTCTCTTGACACTAGATAAGGTTATAGATAAAAAGTATGCATTCATTTGTAAATCAATTTTTGTGACGCACCAGTGGCGTAAAAAATGCGCCTTGTTGCGCCATATTTACAAAGTGACGCATCTAAGTAGATGCGTCACTTTGTAAACCCCTGCGCCACATTATACCTGTGCCAGGTATAATGTATGCAAGGGGGGCGTATTGACGCAAGAAAGGGTCGTAGAAGTGACGCAGTGAAATCTATGAGATTTAACTGCGTCACTTCTAGGACGCTGTTGCGTCTAAATCTTGCGCCTGCCTCACAGCAGGCGTAAGACTGACGCAGTCCCTTTCACATGGGGCTTGCCCCATGTGAAAGGAACCATTGCTGGAGTTGTGTCACTTTGGCGCTTACAGATACGTCAGAAATACTGACGAATCTGTAACTCCTTGCGCAATGATGCGTCATAATGTAAATATGACGCATCATTGGTGTCGCAAGGAGGGTGCAATGAAAAGTGACGCATCTCTGTTTTCACGCAGCGATGCGTCACTTTTCATAAATGAGGCCCCAGGTGTGTGCTACGGCCAGTCCGGCCCTGACTCTGAATAATGCCATAATAGCAATAGTTTAACTTATTTCTGAAACCCTATGCCAGCCCTCAATAACCTGCTGAGTTACTTCAAGTGTCTGGGAATGCACACTGCATTCAGACAACTCAATCTTCATTCGATCACCATGCGCTCACACTGATCACCATGCACTCTTACTGATCACCATGCACTCACACCATTCACCCTGCACTCACACCATTCACCCTTCTCTCACAGCCATCACAATGCACTCACACTGATCACCATGCACTCACACCATTTACTGTGCACTCCCAGTGACCACAATGCGCTTATGCTACTGGCCATGAACTCACACAGTTCTCCCTCCACTTACCCTGCGGTCACATGAGCACACTGCTCACTGCACTCATATTGATCACTCGCAATGCATTTGTGCTGTTCACCCTGTACCTCACCCTGCAGTCACACAAGCACACTACTCACCCTGCACTCCAGTAGCAGCTGCTACCGGACGGGGGTGGTGAGTTGGGGGCAGGGAGGAGATGGCCCTGGTCAATTGCTCTGCCCATGCCATCCTCCCCTGAATCCTGCATACCGGGAATATTACTGATTTTGTCAGGTTTATGTACAGATCTGAGGCCTCCCCAAAGATCTACAGGATCAGCAATATCCACAGACCGGAAAATGCTGGGTCCGTGAGGAAAAGCAGGATTTCGTCTGTGTAAAAGGTGATTTTGTTCGATGTCTCTTCCATCCAGTCAAGTCACCTTTTTGAAGATTTGGGAGGCAGTACGATTAATTTGGGAATTTACGAGGAAGGGGGTAGGGACAGTAGTCCGTTGTTGGTATTGGGCGTCATATTACGTTCCGGCATGCAGCGCCGATACACGGCGTATTCTCGCAAACTGAAACGGATGAGGGAGATGGTATTCGCAGATCGTAAAGAAGTTTAAGGTACTAAACGGGGTGAGCTTCATTGTGGGTTTCACATGACTTTATGATAAGCTAATACAGATTAAAACGCAAATGGTAAGGGCGGCTCTTGTCTTACAGGCTGAACATCAAAACACAGGATTTTCAAGTTTCGAGTAGTGAAGATAGGAAGTAAGTGACGGGTTTACATAGGTTGAATTTCGGTATACTCATATCGGTCCCGTTTTATACTCATAGTGGTCCTGTTTTGCTTTCAGGCACAGTCGTTTTTGTTACGAAATTCTATTAAGGTGACATAGTACCCGAATGGAGGGTACGTTTTCTTCTTCTTCTTTTCATTTTTTTACATTAGGCACTGGTACATGTGATACACACGTTGGGTGCACTATACCACACTTGATGGCATGTATAGGGTATAACCACAATAATAGCAGCACTTTATTGCTTGGATTGCTGGCATGCTTGGATAAAATGAGATAATGTATTTGCATGACTACTTAGGGTATGTGTTCACTTATTATATAGTGCATGAGCACAAGCTGATATGTGAAGACAACGATTGAGAAATATGTATATACTGTTACCTGTTCTCATACAATAATTTTTTTACATAGTACCACCCCTGACGAAGATGCTGAAGCATCGAAATGTATTGGGAGTCGTCGAGAGTTCTGATGAAATTACTTTGCTATATCTGCACTAGTTTGGCATTTGTTAGAAGAAAGTGAATCATATTTTCAATGAAAATGAATTGTGAATATGTTTGCAAAAAAAGTTGAAAACACTACGCACTTTTGAAAGTCAATAGTAAATAATCAATGAACTTGAATTTAGTTGACTATTTTTGTTGTTTACCAAAGTAACAATGGTATAGCATTAATTAATGTATGTACCATATTACGCTTCTAGATGTTGAAGAAATGTTGAAATAATGTTGAAAAAATGAAGTAAATGAAGAAAAATTTTATTAAATTTTTTTTGCACCTGTGCAAGTTCGAACAGTGCATTCCTGCACTAGACATAGTTGTGTCTGAGTGTTCAGTTCATTTAGGGACCTGACAGGGGTTAGTCAGGTAGCAGGTCTGCACCGATTTGTTTAAAATATACAGCATTAAGGTTTAAAACAGTGGTGTGCAGGTTACACACATATCTTTGTTCATAAAGCCAGCTGGATCAGAATGTACCAAATCTGTTATGTGTTGTAGGAGGCGGTATGCCAGAACTCTGCTTAGTAATTTCACTTATACATTCAGTAATGATATTAGTCGGGGTCCTCAGGGGACCGGCCGAGTTGATGAAAGACCACAATACCTGCATGCCTCCAATCTGGTGGAAGGATCGATAGGACAGAGGCCTCTTGAAGTGCCTTGAGCAGGTGCGTCCCAAACTGGGGCATGTATGTTTTCAGGAAATCACAGGAGAACACATTGGATGCTGAAGCACGACAAAGGTGGAGGCTCGCCCGTGCCCCCGTCTAGTCCGTCACTGTAATCGGCTCCTCTAGTTGCTTGCGCGCCGAGTCCTGCATTGGTTTGGGGGCATAGTGCGTATGCAATCTTCTACTTGATCATGGGTCAGGACATCCTGCTGGGCGTAGAGGGTCTCGTAATACCTCACAAATGTTTGTACCACCTCTAGCGGTTCATAGGGCAATGCCCCTGTCGAGTCTTGGAGCACTAGTACTGTCTCTGTACTCTGGGCAATCTGGCAGAGATGGTGGAGCATTTTGCTAGTTTTGTCGACCCACTGGTATATTCGATTTTGCACAGCCTGCCTGGCCATCTAAGCCTCATCTATGAGCAACTGATGTAGATGTGTCTGTGTGAAATGCAGCCTTCGCCTGGCCAGCGCTCCACCTCCTCATCTGACTACCCCCCCCCCAAGGACCTCGAGCTGGGCTTTTAATTCCACTTCCTCTGCCAGTTTGTAGCATCTCTTGCCCACACAGAAACGGATGTCCACCCAACAGTTTCATAGACTCCCATAGAACCACTCCTGAAGGAGCCGATTCCACGTTAAAGGAAGGGTACTCTGCAAGGGACCAATGGTGGATTAGCCTATACTTTGGGGTTTTTGGGTGCCAAGGAGACATGTGTCATCGGAACGGTAACTGGTGGGGACCAATTTGTAATATGAGGGCTACGGGGAGTGATATGACAGGCTGCGAGAGGGACCCTATAAATTTAAGAGTTGGAGAGGAACAAGTATTCTAGCTTTGAGAAAGACCCATGGACAGTCGAGAAGACAGTGAAGCCCGGTTCTCCTGGGTGGTACGCCCTCCATGAGTCTGACCAGAAGGCATAACTTGGAGTCACTGCCAGGCTGGACAGGGACACACACGTGCCATCTATTGTCCTCCGGTGCAATTACATCGTTCCACTCCCCCCCATCACAGATAATCCTGCCGGAAAACTACCCCTAGAGCTGTATGATCTGATCTACAAATGCCGAGCTGAGGGGATGGGGTGCATATATGCTGTCTATTGTAAGAGTCTCACCACGCAATGTCCCTGTTACTATGGTGTATCTCCTACCCCGGCCAGTCCACACCTTTGTGGGTCTGAAGGGCACCCTGCTGTGGATGTGCCCCAGGAGGCTTGAACGAATCCGGAGCGAAACATCTGATCAAACCCGAAATGTGCCAAGCATGGCATTCTCAAGCCTATCCTGTTGGTCTCTTGGAACAGCAATATCGCTGTCTCCAACCTTTTAGCCTGTTTTAAAACTGCACCCCATTTGAATTTGTTGAGGAGACTCCGCACTTTCCAGGTCATGACCCGGCCATGTGTCCTTAGGGTGGCAACCATGTGGCGCCAGGGTATCCACAGGCTGTGGTGTGTGCGTGTCTGTGACTGGGGAAAACGTAACCACAAACCCCAAGTGAGAACAACCTCCCTCCCTGTCTACCCCACCCCAATGCTTCATCAAATAAGAAGTATCTGTCATGGCAGGGGCCTGAAGGGGCCCGCACCAATGGTGCCCCAAATCTAGAACTCCCCTAAACATAAGTCTCTGGAAGCTTCAGGTACTCTCTTCCAGTGGGGGGCAGTCAGGTTAAAAGACTCCAGCTGGACAAAAGCATGCCCTAGTTTTGGCCCAAAAGCCGGCCCAACATTCAGACTAGTCACCCTCAGTTATTTTGATCCACTGGAGTGTGCACCGTCTCCTTGGGATTAGGTTCGGCAGTTGGACAGAGTGCAATTCCGGCATTTTAACATTGATTTCTTTGGATGCCTGCGTCTATCTCCCTGGGAAGAGTCTGATTCCAGCGGGGGCGGTGCGTGCAGCCACGTGCGCTCTATTTCTTCCGTCCACTGAAACACCGCTTTGAGGGTATCAAAGAATAAGGACTTGGATTTGAATATGACCCTCATTCGTGCCGGGTAGAGTAGCATATAATGAAAGTTCAGTTCGCCAACCTCTTCTTAGCCACGATGAAGGATATATCTTGTTGCTGTACCAGTCTAGTGTAGTCCGGGAAGATCATGATCGTATGAGAATCACATGTCAGCTTCTCGCGCCCCTAATGTGTTTGAGGATATCATCTCAATATAGGTAGCTCAGAATTTGGTGATCACTGGCTGTGGACTGTCACCAGGGAGAGGCCTCTTCACCGAGCTTGATGGGCTTTCTCCACCACGAAGCAGGAAGACAAATATTCTTTGGGCATGATGGAGCACAACCATTGTGATAGGAATTCCTCTAGTGAGGCACCCTTGCACTCCTGGGGGAACCCCAATAATCACAGATTATTCCGCTGGGCGCAGCCTTTTGCATCTTCTATACGGGCCACCAACTCCTGTGCGACCACCGTTGGTTTGTAGACTTTCTGCTGTAGTGAGGCCAAGGAGTCTTCTACTGTGGATACCCTGGTATCTGCTCTGTCATACAGTTTACTGCTTTGCTGAGATCTTGTTGAAGCAGGGAGACCTCCGAGCCCACAGCCCCAATCCATGCCTCAAGCGCATTTCTAGATTGTGTGTTGGCTGCCTTTAGAGCTGCATTGTCTGGGACTGACCCCACCACCTTGGTGCCACCAGTTGCTCCTGTATTGGTGGTTGTTAGTGGTCTACAGTGCTTTGCTTTGTCAGTGAGGCTGTAGTTTGCCTTTGGTCATGGTGACAGAAGAGGGGCGTCTTCTGACATAAGTAGCGGCCCGTAGGGTCCGGTGGTGGGGAGGCCCACTAAGTGTTCCCGTGTCCCACTGGGCGGGCCTACTTTTGGCAGCCCAAAATGCTGCTGTTGCTCCTCCTCTCTCCTGGCTGATCCTACGCACTGCCACGCGGCCCCCAAAGGTGGCAATACTCCAGCCATGGGCCACCCACAAGCTGAAACAGGGCCCCCTCTGGCAGCCCACGTACCTGGGTCACTGTCAGCTGCTACTCCGGGACAGTCCAAGACTGCTGGCGGCCTCTTAGGTGACGTAACCTCTTCCTCATCTCTCAGGGGATAACTCTTTGCCCGGGCAGTGGTTCTCCTGACGAGAGCGGCAGCCGGACACTGTGAATGGGCATAAGATAGAATCTAGGCCCATTTGTACGATCATGTCATTTTGCAAGTCGCAAATTGCGCTCAATTGCGAGTTGAATTTGCGACTCGCAAAATTACATGTACAACAGTGTCAGAAACACTGTTAGTGATTCTCAATTGGGTCACAAATTTCATGCCTCATCAATATTCATGAGGCACTTGCAATTTGCGACCCCATTGTAAATGGCTGACCCTCCCAGGTAAGGTGGCCTGCTGGGCTCAGCAGACCTCCATGTCTGGGACTGCTTTTAAATAAAGCAGTGTTTTTTTTTTAAATGTAGTTAATTTTCCTTATAGGAAAACGGCCTGCATTTAAAAAAAAGAGGAAACATTTTCGTTTAATTTTTTAAGGGCAGGTACTGGTCCCTGGGACGCCTGGGAACCCCTTCCTATTTGGGAATGCATTACCATCTTCTTGAAGAGGGCGGTAAAGTTCAAGTGTTTTTCGACCGCAATTGCGGTCACAAAACATTCTTACATAGGGTATCGAGTCGCAATTAGGAAGGAACGCCCTAGGAACACCCCTTCTTTTTTTTTGTCCTCATCTCACCCATAAGCTTCTGCAGATCTTAAAAAGCCATGCATCTATGACTGTGCGCCCTTTGGATAACTGCACTTGCTTAGGTTGTCCAGACTGGCCCCGATTTTTTAAGAGCTAGTTGTAATCATAGAACCATAGGAGGTGCCGACAAAGATTATATAAGTCTCAAATCTTGGACCCAGCTCGAGAGGGACTGCCAGATATTTGCAGAGTTAGTCTCAGTTCCGTCGCGGTCTAGGCGGGCCATAGAAAATGCAGCTTTAAGCCAGTCCTCTCTCTTCGGAGGATGGGGTTCTTTCCACTTCATGCATATCTCTCTCCGGGCCAGTAGTATCATGTATAGAAGCAACCCATTTTGAATCTGTGAAAGATTCAAAATTGTAGATATGCCATCATTTCCAAAGAATACCAGTGATAGATTAACCTCGATGTTTACTTTAAAGATGCCACAGAGAGTATCCCCAACCCTTCCCAGAAGGCTCTTAATTCGGGACACTCATTAAAGATATGGATGTCATTAGCGTTGAGTGCCTTACACCTATGGCCTCAAAAGGGGATTGATTCCAGACCGAGGATTGTGGTGGAAGATCCAAGTCTTCTGCATCTAGAAACTTCTTGTACCAGAAAGAGATTTATTTCTTTTTTGGCGGTGCATATTGGAAAAGATTCTCTGTGTCCCAGTCTCCAGTTATTTTCCCCCTTTCCTGCTTCATACCAAGATTTAAGTTGTAGGTACTTGAACTTGGAGAAGCCAGGCCCTATCTTGACTCTTAGTAAATCCCAAGGCTGAATGCCTTCTGTGTTTGCCAAGTTGGACCAGATGGTTATGCCTGCTCTCCTAATGGTTACAGCCAGACTATCTTGGAGGCAGAGTGGTGTCCCCGGGGAATCCCATATAGGTGCAAATTCCAAATAGTAACCAATTCCCCACCTTCTTCCCACTTTATACCATGTTTCCAGGGCGCCCCTAAGGACCTTCAGACGCACAAGTTTAAAGTACCTTGGGGCTCCAAACTTGTATAAAAAGCTTTCTCCGCCTCCTCTGCCCTCCATCATAGCCATTTCGCCCAACTGTCTCCCCCACAATGAATCCACCGGTTTAGAAAGTACCATCCGAATACCTTTAAACTGGAATACCATGGAACACCATGTGATGTCCAGGAGAGCCAACCCTCCTTTAGTGAGCCTACGCCTCAACTTCTTCCAGGATAGCCTTACTCCTTTATTTCCCCAAATAAAGCTCCCTATTTTACTTTTAATCTTAGAAATACAAGAGCTGGGGAAGACCAAGGGGACTGCGTTAAACAGGTAAGTCAATTTGGGAAGGATGACCATCTTCACCAGGTTGACCTTCCCGTAGATTGTTAAGGGAACGTTCCTCCATCTATTAAAGAGACGATCAACTTCTTTCGCGATTTTACTTAAATTTATCAGAGGGATTTTATCTAATTCTTTTACTATGTAAATACCCAAGTATTTTATCTCTTTACTGGTGGGGCCCTCCCATTGTTCGATGTTCCAACACATCACCTCCGTTTTGGAAGAGTTAGCTAAATAGCCAGAGAGGGAGCCAAATTCTTCCAGGAGAGCTTTGACCCTCGGGATGGTCACCCCGGGATTGCTAGTGTATAATATTACATCATCCGCATATAGGGCTAACTTACAATGATAGTTCTGGGATATAAAGGGATAAAATGAATTGTCCAGTCTGATGGCTTGCGCCAGCGGCTCTTTATAAATATTAAATAGTAGGGATGAGATAGGACACCCCTGTCTTGTTCCCCTCTGGATATTGAAGCTAGAACTTAGTATGCTGTTAGCATTTTCTCAGCGTCTGAATAAAAATGGGGCCAAAACCCATGGTACTAAGAACCTTCCAAATGCCTTGGCCGCATCCAAGGCCACTAGTGCCAAGGGATCTGATCTTACTATGGCCAAGTCAATATTGCCTATCAGCAGCTGTGTCTGCTCCTGAATGTATCTCCCGGCTACAAAGCCCTTTTGGTCAATATTGACCAGATTGGGGACCAATTTAGTCAGTCTCCCTGCTAAAATACCCATAAAGATCTTGTAATCGGCATTCAGCAGGGATATCAGACGATAAGAATCTGGTTTTAATGGGTCCTTACCGGGTTTATGTATTAGTACTATAGTTGCTTCCTTCCAGGATGAGGGGATCTGGCCTGCTAGGCTATATACTGAGTTAAACAGGGCATCCAAAACCGGTACTAGTTCTTCTGAGAAGAGTTTATAAACTTCATTCGGCAATGCATCTGTTCCTGATGCTTTGTTATTTTTGGATTCCTTTATTTGGTTTTTAATCTCTTCTAGAGTTATAGGGGCATCAAGGAGAATACGGCTTGCTTCAGTTAATACTGGCAAAGATTTACCTCTTAACCATGATTTTATTTGATCTGAAGAGGGGGCTAGATTCTCTCTGTAGATGTCTGAGAAGAGGGAAAGAGGACAGGTCTGCATGTCCTCTACTCTACTTGATTTCCCCCGTTGTCATTTATTATAAGCTCATTAATATTGTTCTTTGATCGATCCGTTCTTGCTTTGCTTCTCCCCATACTCATAATTTTGCATGCTTTTAATAAGCCATTGCGCCCTACATTTCTGGTCCAATTTCCCCCTATACTCCAGCCTGGCCCCCTCTAGATCTCCCTGAACTTTTGCTAACCTTCCTGGGCTCCCCTGCCTCCCCTGGCAGAGTTGATTCCTTTCTGTTTCTAGTTGCTAGATTCGTAGCTTCTGGCTTCAGCCCGATTCTTAAACCAGATAAGGCCATGCAGTCTGCCCCTCAAGGTGGCCTTAAAGGCGTCCCAAACAAAATCCATAGTCGTAGAATTGAAATTGAGAGCAAAGTATTCTAGAGAAGATAGCTTAGTAACCTGAATAATTTTGGGGTCTAATAGCTTTGCTCTGAGTGTCCATCTAGTTTGTAGCGTGTTACTCTTCCTAAGATAAAAAAAAGATATTGGGGCGTGATCTGAAAGGTGACTTGGCAGTACTGAGTCTCCCTTCAAACTGTCCAAGCCATGCCTGTTTGATAGAATATCATCTGTCCTGCATGAGTGATGATATTTTTTGCTACAAAATGTAAACCCTTGGAGATCTCCCCTCTTTGCCCTCCAGACTTCCACCAGATCTAAATCATGCAATAGGTTTTTCATCGCTCGACGGATCCGTGGGGCCCCTATAAAGTGGCTCGGATTTGACCTGTCTTTTAAAGGGTCGAGGAGGACATTAAAGTTGCCTCCAATTACCATAGGTGGAGTTACCGTAATTAGTTTGGATTGCAACTTACAAATATAGGTTGGGTCTTCAACATTTGGACCATAAAAGGAGGCACAGACTAATTCTGACCCTCCAAAATCCAATTGTGCCTCGATCCACCTCCCTGACTGATCTGTCTGCACTGATTTAATAGAACGGGAAGCCCTCTGCTTTATCAGGATTGCTACCCCCCTACTATTGATCGTTTGTTGTGAGACACAGAAACATTTTATCCAGGGAATTCTGGAGAATATTGAGCAACATTCTATGAAACTCAGATGCGGCTCTTGTAAAAGGCAGACCTGAGCTGAAGAGAGCTCTAAATACTTCAAGATCAGCCTTTGCCTGCGTGGACATCTTAGCTCGTTTATATTCCAAGAGATAAAATTGACTTTACTGTCTCTTATGGGTATTCCTGCCATCAGCTTACAGCCCCTTGGTGTTGACTAAACAAGAGCTTCCTAATCTTAAGGTGAGACGAGGTATATTTTTGAATTTTTTCCATTGCTCCCCTTTCAGTGCTCCCTGTCCCCCCACCCCTCCCATCCCCCCTTGCCCTGTGACCCCTTCTCCCATGAGGAACCCTCACCTTCCAATAGGCTAAGCCTAGTCAATCACCACTCCCTCTGGCTACCTAGAAAAATATGTGAATGCAATTAATTAAGAAAGGGGAACCTTGATGTCAAGAGCCCCCTCATATCTTCAACAATTTCCCTCTCCCCCCTTCGCCTCCGCTTTGATTCTAGCTATAAATGCTTCTGCCTCCTTGGTCGTGTGAAACTGGTGCATCTGGTTATCCCACATCACTCATAATGAAGCAGGAAACCTCAACTGAGCTTTTGCCCGCAGACTTTTTAGGCCCTTGAGCCTCTTCCCCAACTCCCACTGTCTTGATGCAGTGATACCTGGGAGTAACATGGCGGCCGCTAGCTAAACGGCCGCGGTCACGCTACCACGCTCTCTGTTGGGGGTCTGTGATGTCGGAGCCCTGATTTTAAAAGTGTGTTTATTCCCTCTCGCTCACATACCTTATGGGCAGTGATGCCCTGCGAGCTTTCCTTTGTTCCCTTTCCTGGTTCCGGTGTCTGTGTGCTTCTGGACCCCTGCCACAGCCTGTCAGGAGACTTGCGCTGGAGGTGGAGAGCAGCCGCGCGGGAGTGGAGACGCCAGGGCGCAGCTCGCTTCCTGCTCCAGATCACCGGAGGCTGGGGCAGTACAAGTGCCGGCTTCTGTGGGGGTTTCAGAGGAAGTATCGAGCTGCAAGCGGATTCCAGGAGGCAGGAGGTGGGCTCTGAGGCCGGCTTTCAGGTAGGGCATTGGAACTCTATTTTTCCGAAGGAAGCAAGTGCCATTGGGCTGAGTGGAGGTAAGAAGGAGCATATACTACTTCCAGATAGCTTTTCTAATTGTTTTATCTGTAGCGCCTATACATCTTTCTGCAAGAGCTCACCCGGTATCTTAAGAGCGCAAGTGAGGAGGGAGGTGCCCCATTACTGTATGGGGGCAGGCGAAGTGGCAAAAGCGGACTCCTCTCCACCCAAAATTAGCAGATATACTCTACGGGCAAGAGCAGCCCACTCCTCCCTCAATACAGCTGCTATCACTAAACCTATCTTAACCCCCAGAGTCTCCCCCCCTGTACCAGAAGTTAAGGTATCAGGGAGGCAAAGAAAGCAGAACGGACCGTGGCCTTGCCATTAAAGAGAGAGAGGCTGGCAAGGGTAAGGAAAGAGGTAGGGGTAAGACAATATTTCCCCTAAAGGTGACAGTCACGCCATCCTTGAAAACATATTATAAAGTATTGTCTACCGTAACAGCGATAACTGGCGCACCCATAAAGAGTGCGAGCGCGAAGAGTGTAGACCAGGTTACTCCCAAGGGGAATGCACATAGTTCACAGTGCCCTAAAGATGTGGATGTATGTAAACCACCCGATCAGCGGAGTGAAGCCCCAGAGGATGTATATTCCACCCAGCCGAGCAATCTAGAAAGGTCACCCCCCCCCCCGAATAAGCAAGCCGAGAGCGCGAGCCATCTATTCCACAGTGAGCCTCTCTAATAGCTACTCCGTTTTGGGAATTGAAGACAGTACAGGAGACAGCATGGAAAAACAGCCGAAGGCTACAAAACCTACAAAATCTACAAGCGATATTACCACACCACACAAGGCTGTCCTAGATTCTGCAATCCATTCATTGGCGGATTTATTGTTATCTATGAAAGAGGAGGTGGCTGGCGGGTTCGCGGTCTCAGAAGCTAACCAGGCAGAGATGGCTGGTAGGTTCTTGGTCTCTGAAGCCAACCAAGCAGCAATTCAACTATCATGCGAGGCGTTGAGCGAGAAACTGGAAGAAGTCACAGCCAGGATGGAGACTATAGAGACTGAGATCCCTAAACTTAAGGAAGCTATACATGCCAACATATACAACAACGACATCACCCCTTCACAAGACCTCTGCAACTCCCTTGCCTCCTACTTCCACAATAAGATTGCGGACATACACAACAGCTTCAGCACTCAACCGACGCACGCCACGACTGAACCACCGCCCCCCACCACCACCCTCCGCGCCTGGACCCCAATCAGCACCGAAGACACCGTCCGCACGATAAACTCCATCCACTCCGGATCTCCGACTGACCCCTGCCCTCACCACGTCTTCAACAAGGCCAACGCTGTCATCGCACCCCACCTGCGGGACATTATCAACACCTCCTTTGACACCGCTACCTTCCCGGAGAGCTGGAAGCACGCCGAACTCAGCACTCTACTAAAGAATCCATCAGCTGACCCCACCGACCTCAAGAAATACCGCCCCATCTCGCTGCTCCCGTTTCCTGCAAAAGTCATCGAGAAGACCGTCAACAAGCAGCTGGCCGCCTTCCTCGAGACGAACTGATCCCTCGACCTCTCGCAGTCTGGCTTCCGGGCCAACCACAGTACCGAGACCGCCCTGATCGCAGCCACCGATGACATCCGAGCCCTGCTCAACAACAGAGAAACAGCAGCCCTCATCCTGCTAGACCTCTCCGCAGCCTTCGACACTGTCTGCCACCGTACCCTAGTGCAGCGCCTCAGCAACGTTGGAATCCAGGAGAAGGCACTGGAATGGATCATCTCGTTCCTCGCCGGAAGGACACAGAGAGTCGGCCTCCCCCCGTTCAGATCAGAAGCCACCGAAGTCATCTGCGGTGTTCCTCAAGCCTCCTCGCTCAGCCCAACCCTCTTCAACGTCTACATGAGCCCCCTCGCAGCCATCGCACGCCAACACAACCTCAACATCATCTCCTACGCCGACGACACCCAGCTGATCCTCTCCCTCACCAACGACCCCGCCACCGCCAGAGCCAACCTACGCGAAGGGATGACAGAGGTAGCCAAGTGGATGATGAACAGCCGCATAAAAACTGAACTCGGACAAGACGAAAGTCCTCATCCTGGGATCTTCACCCTCCGCCTGGGACGACTCCTGGTGGCCCCCCACCCTGGGCAGCGCACCCAAACCAACAGACCACGCACGCAACCTGGGCGTCATCCTGGACTCCTCCCTCTCCATGACCAGACAAGTCAACGCCGTCTCCTTGTCGTGCTTCAACATCCTGCGCATGCTACGTAAGATCTTCCGGTGGATCCCCACCGAGACCAGGAAGATGGTCACCCAGGCCCTCGTCACCAGCCGCCTGGACTACGGCAACTCCCTTTACGCCGGAACCACCGCCAAACTCCAGAAGAGACTCCAGCGGATTCAGAACGCCTCAGCACGACTCATCTTGGACATCCCCCATCGCAGCCACATCTCCGGACACCTGAGAGATCTGCACTGGCTCCCGGTCAACAAGAGAATCACCTTCCATCTCCTCACCCATGCACACAAAGCCCTACACAACCAAGGCCCAGGATACCTCAACAGCCGCCTCAACTTCTACGCTCCCACACGCCAGCTTCGATCGACCGGCCACGCCCTCGCCGCCGTCCCCCGCATCCGAAGAGCCACCACAGGAGGAAGGTCCTTCTCCTACCTGGCCCTCAAGACTTGGAACTCCCTCCCGACCCACCTCCGCCTGACCCAGGACCACCTTGCCTTCAGGAAGCAGCTCAAGACCTGGCTGTTCGAGCAGTAGCGGACCCCCCTCCCCTAGCGCCTTGAGACCCTCCGGGTGAGTAGTGCGCTATATAAATGCTTTGATTGATTGATTGATTGAACTCAGCAGATGTGGTAAAATTAATGGCCCAAACTAAAGAACTTAAAGACGATCTTGAGCGCCTGGAAAATCTAACGACCCAAAAAAAAGAACTTAAAGACGATCTTGACCGCCTGGAAAATCATTCTAGGAAAAAAAATCTGAGGCTCTTAAATATCCCGTAAATCCTTAAAGCATCAGATATAAAAGGGTACGTGATCTCTCTGTTAATGGGAACAGTCTTAAAAAACTCACCTGGTATAGATCTATCATGTGAGATCCAACGGGTACATCGCAACCCTTTTAAGAGGAATCCCAGCAGACAAAGACCAAGGGAGATACTGGTTAATTTTCTGTCATACTCCGTCAAGGAGTTAATCCTAACCTCTGCTCTCAAGGAAGGTATTATAACATCTATATCAACATCCACGGGACAAACTCCATTCTCCTTTACAATAGGAACACCCCTTCTTAATTGCGAGTCGCAAATCCTATTTAGCGAGTCACAAATAAATTGTGAATCGCTAAATAGGGTTTGTACATGGCCCTGTAGTTTTCTGCATGTGCAAATGGGTTACAAACCCGTTTGAACATGCAAAAATGTGTTGTGCATCTGACCCCTGTTGCTTTAGTTTTCAAATCTGCCACCTTTCCAGGGACATCAATATCAGGCAAATACATTGGCACTCCAAAGAGTAATTTGTATGGGGTATGACCACGTAATAGTCCTCTTGATGAATAAATGTTCTCTGATCTCCATAATGGCTATACAGCTAGGTCAATCCAGTACTTATACCGTAGTGGTCAAGGCTTGTTTAAGCATACCATTAGGTTGCTATAACAGTGTTCGATTCTGGTCAGAATGGGTATGAATATAGCAATCGTATTCCCTGAGAAGACATAATGTTCATAAACGCTTTAGTAGTGAGCTAGGACTATTGTCTGTATTAAAGATAAAAAATTATCCCATTACTGCAAGGCACTGCACGTCTTTTATGACCCCTCAAGCAGTAGATCCAGATTCCTATAGGAATCTGGATAATGAAACAACCACAACTAATATGTATTTATATTGAATTACACTCATGAGTTTCCCGATATGCTTGAGGAAGATCACCTTGAATGGCTTATCTCCGATAGTAAGGGGAGTCAGTGCTGATCGTACAACAGTTGAATGTTTATTAGTTGGCAAATGTTGCATTGCCTCACATATTTTTGTAAGGTTTGGTAAAAATGGCCACAAATATTGTTGCTTTGGCATTGATACAGTAGCACTGATCCAAGCAAGAGTTGAAACTATCCCCTCTTGATCTGCACTGATAAATCAAATCTAGCTCACTCATTATGTCTATCCCCTGCCATGGGACCATTATCCTTGGTCAGATTATAAGAGTATTTGGATGAAAACCATCAAGGGACTTTTCTTCTTTTGCCTGTATTGCATTTAAGTATTTGCACCGATGTTAGTTTGAGATTGAATTACAGCAGGTACCTTAAAGCTTTGCATCACTGTCTTTGCAGCCAAATCTAGTGCACAGTGCCCTTTAGCGTGACAGCCTTATTTTCTATGGGCCATGGGGTACTGTACTTGGACCAAAGGAAGCTTGTCATGTAGAGCAGCTACCTTTCCCCAAAGTTGCTTGCTTAGTATTGAGATTTACTTTGGATCGCTGAAGCCGCCAAAACTGTAAATCTACATAATAGCTGTGTACACAGAATTTTGAATCCCATACAATATGTGTGGGAACTCACGGATCAGCCTTATGAAGGGCAAGTAGTAGGGCATATATTTCTGCTAGATGTGCAGTGGAGTAATTCAAAACATTAGGATGTGTATGTAGCGCCTTGAAGTCACCATTTTTAAAAACAAGCTGTGGAGTATGCCTATTTAGTGCCATACGTCGGTTGAGAACAGCTATCCATATAAAACATGCTCTTAAAAACATGTTTGGTTTATTATTTGGAGTTTGTGGAATATTTTGTGTGTCTTGCAAAAATTCCTGAGTACAAAGTGTTGGATCATATTTAAATTTTACATGTTATTATAATTTGTTATGTTATTATAATTTATAGCGCACACGGATACTCTTGAGTGTCCCGGCGCGTAGCCATAGGTAGGATGGAGACTGAGAAGGAGAGAGACAGAAAAACCAAATTAAACAAACAAGTGTGTCTTCAGTTTCCGTTTGAACAGTACTGTATCCTGAATGGAGCGTAGCTCCCGGAGGAGTGCATTCCAGGCCGAACTGGCCTTATCGGTAAAAGAGCTACCTCCCAGCCGCTGAAGCTTGAAGCGAGGGACTCGGACCAAGCAAAGGGCCTGAGAACGGAGGGGACGTGAGGGCAGATAAAAGGCAGAGCGTCTCTGCAAATAGACAGGGCCAAGACCGTGAAGAGCACGATCGGTCAAAACCAGAGCCTTAAACCTGGCTCTACACGCCACAGGAAGCCAGTGGAGAGAGCGCAGATGAGACTGTACGCTAGTCCTAGATGAGATACCCAGGAGTAGTCTAGCCACATCCGTGGCATTTAAAGAAGCGCCCAACAAAGGTTGAAAGTACGTTTGTTAGGAATAATAGCTTTTGTGGCCGATTACTGTGCAAGTATGGGAGAAACTATAATGGTTTGTTTTCCCTGTGCAGGAGGACACTCCTACAGTATAGCTGTCTGTGTTGCAGTGAGAATTTTCTCAATTGTAAATCGTTCCCCGGCAGAATAATTCAAGTGTGATCTGTATGCTATGGGTATTGTCTGTCCCTCATTGTAAACTGCATATGTGAAGCCTGAATTTCTAAAAATAACTGGACCAAATATGAGATTTATCTTGATGTCACATATCTGTAAATATTTTGGGGCTAATTTAGAGTTTATTGGCAAGGGTACTCTGTTGCAACGGTGACAGAGTACGCTCTCTTCCAAACTCTTAGTCGACCCCCGTTTGAGGGCTGGGAGGACCAACAGAATATTTCAGAAAGAGCCTACTCTGGCTCCTTTGCCAACATACTCATCTTAAAGCCCAACAGAGTGAGGGCTGTCAGAGAGTAAGCCATCTAAGCATCCTCTCAACTTAGAGAAAACTCCCAGGGTGTTGGGGTCATTAATTCTAAATTTTTCGTAAACAAACTACTGCAATAGGAGTTTTTTTAAAAAAAATGTAAAACTCTGGAAAAGTTTGAAAGCAAACTGTCATGTTGGATGGACACATCTGTCAAACTTTTCAAATGTTAAGAGGAGCCACCTTGATGGCAGTTCCTGCCAATCTCTAGTGATGGCCATGGGTCTGACAGATATCGCTAAATAGTGGTTGTCCAATCTTTTTCATGAAATGCGGGAGTTAATTCCTACAAGGTCTTAACCCGAGCAATGTATTATGGCAATGAAATGTTTCCAACATTAAGAAACCTTTTTAGTGTTTGTAACTTCCTTAAAGTGCTCGAAGGTGTAAAGTAGCACATATGTCACAGGAAGTCAGGTGCCATACATGTACCCTCACTGGATAACTCATATCTAATAAAAATCTCATTAAGATAATCAATTTTAGATTGCTTAAAAGCTTCACTATTTTATCCACCCTATCCAGGTGTTCAGTCAAGTCATCATCACCTGTAATGTAGCTGTCATCCGTGCCTCAGGATCTTTTTGTCAGATATTCATAATCCTTTCTGCAAGGAGTCCAAAACTGTTCTTATACCCCTGGAGCAATCTTGTTTAAGCACCCTAAAACTGCTAAATGAAAAAGTGATTAGATACTGGAATTCAAGCACCATATTTTGACTAAAGAATCCATTAGCTATATCAAAATGTTTTATATTTTTTCCTGCCAAACTTTGTTAGTAGCCAACCAGTACTGTAAGCACTTTGTACAGCAGCTGTACATGTGCACATTTACATTTTTGTGATCTAAAACATTTCTATATGCATTATCAGGTTTTAACATTGGACAAATGGGAGTGTTCATGCTGGAGTGACAAGGCACTTGTACGTTGATATTGTATTTGATCTGATATAATTTTTTTTGCACGTGTAACTTTTGGGTTCAGAGGATTTTGAGTCTGGACTTGAGGCACGCTTCTTAAGGAAATCACATGTAGAACATATTCTTTGTCCCACCCAGCTTGGTTCCTATACAACGCAGGAGCCTGAGTTTAGGCCAATACACACACAGGTTTCTCCCCCAGATCTTCAGGTACTAAAGAGGAAAATGCTCATAATATTATCTCCTCACCCTTTAGGTGTATACTTTATGAAAAATGGAGATCAGTCATCCTCTTCGAAGATGATTTCATAAGCGACTGACAAGCGAGACAAGAATATAGTTTTGATTATGTGCAATATATCACCCTCAATTTGTATTTATACATCATAAATGATTTGTACTTTCCATCTGGTGATGCAACCTATATGCAATCGATAGTCACCAGCAAATGCTCCTTAAGAACCTGGCAAACTATTGTCAGTTCTCCTGTGGTGTTGGTAGCACTACTGCCCAAGTCCTGTTCCGTAAGAGTATCCATAACCCCAAGTCATGTTTTGTCCTGTAACCGGCTACTTTCTTTTTCTTCAAATGAGTCTTCGGGTTCGACACTTTCTCTTTATTTTTTTTCTAATTTCAACTTCAGATGTCGGTTAGCTTTTCTGTTTGACATACTTGGTATTCTGTGCTACTCAGTCCATCCACTCATTTCTGTCCTTTTACTCTCCCTGAAGCACTGAAAAAACTGGAAGAACGACTATCAGAACATTGATAACGATCCAGCTTTCTAATATCACTGTCCCTCAAATTATTTCCACCTCCACTGAGCTCCTGCATTCACTAGGATCCAGTTCTGTTCTTTTTTTGTTTGTTTTGCTTTCTACTTTTTCTTAACCTCTCGTGCACCTTTCTCTTTACTGGAGCTCTCAATTACATGTTTTTGCTTTGCAGTTTTTCAGTTCGAGTACCTTATGGAGCATGGCCCAAAGAGGTATAAACTTCTGAAATAATCTTAGGAAGCTCCAGTTCGCGAACTTGAACAGGAAACGCTGCCGAGCGCTGGTTCACCACAAGAACCGTGGCTTATTCTTTGATGCTACTCAGAACTATCAAGGAAACTGTCTTAACATTCTTTATTAATTTAATTCCTATCAACAGCAGGCACATCTCCGTGCGCGTTCTGTATTTGATTTAGCACTTCTGGTAACAGCGCTAGTGAGAGTGTGCCGTAGCTAGTGGTATAAATACTTGCAAATATTGTTCCCCAACAAATACACTTTTCTAGAGGTAGTACCATACCTAGGGGAACATACATATTTAACAACTTACTTTTATCCTGGATTGTTGTGTGAGGAAAGACCACTTCTAGTTGGTTAGGTTTACAGGGAATCCAGAATGGAATCTCATTCTGTTTTGTGGGTTCTTGGTCCTTAATAGCATTACACGTTTCTGGCTAATTGGCTACACCATGGGATGTGCTTCTGGTGCAAGGCTGGGAACAAATGCTTCCATAGTAGTTGATTATAAAACAAACTGTTGATGTCGCCTATAGATGATAACTATATGGTTTAGTAAGTGTCTTCCTTCCACAGCTGTTAGATTTACTATAGCAGGGTATGTTGTATTGGCAGCCAGTAATGGCCAGGCAGTCCCTTCATTACTGAAGGGACACATTTCAACTTCTGAATTACATGGGCAGTTGACCAATAAACCATGCTTGATGTTCTTGATATATTAAGTGTTGATAGGGTTCATAATAAGCAGGTATTGTACCAGGTCTGTGTGTAGGAAAATTATCTGTGGTGGGATGTAAAGCATCAAACTCCACCCATCAGTAAAATATTTCAAAAAGGTATGGCCCATGTAGATTGACAATAAACGTTACCCCGCCCTCCAAGTTAGGAAAACACCTGGCTAAGAAGTGTTGTGTGACTGGTGCCCTAAACCTTTGCCCTATAGGGATAGGCTGCACAATTATAAAATAGATTTAAAATATAATAATCAAAACTGAAATTAAAATGAGGAATAAGCTTTTGTAAATCAAGCGCTTGAGAAACCCACAGCAAAAAGGAGCAACCTATCTGGACTCAAGGAGGTAACCAATATTACAATGGATGCCTCTGCTAATAGTAATAGTTGGTATCATCCAAAATTACTAAGCCATCTAGAAGATACATCTCACTTAGTGTTCCATTGATACATTTTCTGGATTTTATCCCAGAGCATGGCCTGGAAATGGGTTTTTTAAACACTGTAATACTAAGGTCTCAGTCAATATACCAATGTGAGACAGAAAACATAGTGGACTGGTAACACCACTCAACCCGAGTACCACTACTACTACTAGCTGTGTTCCAGGTAACGTCCTGTGGGATTTCACAGGGATAGTTAGTGGAACCCAAAACATTTAACCATGGAATACTAGAACTCCCGGGATATATTTGTGAGATTTAGTTAAAATCAAAAACCTATCCTAGTGCACATAATGTGAATAGTGACTATTATAACACGTAGTGGCAGCATTACTTATCAAGACGGTGAATCATTATTTTGTTTTACTTTTATGATGATATAATAAAGCTGCTTCTTTATATCAATATGCCCATCCCCACCTTCCGCTTGGGTCATTAAGCTAATTCTAGCACTAAAAGAGGTCTACGTTGACTTTCAAAGTTAGTTCTCAAAGCACATCTCTACTGAACAAAATAGTACCAATGTTCAGCAAAGAAACAGCATCTTCTATTCTCGTCTGTAAGCTAGCAGATATGCGCAATGAGTAAAAGCTGGATGGCCCTTCCCTCCACCCTTTAGCAAATGAAGGTGATGACAACTCTGTACGACCCTCAGTTTCATACCCCTAATATGATATTTCCTACTATCTTATTACACTCTGTACTAGTTGAAAAATGTTAGAATGAAGAATCATTACAAAAGCCCTTGCTGGCTTTTACTTGCTGATATTCTGTGAAACCTTGCCCATTGTTTAGAAACAATACATTAGAAGTGGAGATATCAATTTCTATGAAGCCTTGTTCATTATTTGAAAACAATCACTGGAAAAGAAAAAAACAATCTATACCAAAAAGCTAAAATATAGTCAATTGGACCAAATGATCATGTTTCCAATAAATAACAACACAAATATATGTGCATTTATATTGGAAACATACTCCCAAATAAACAGCATAAATAATCCAAGAATATATGATGTTTATAACACAACTCCTTGTTATTTACTGTATATGCAAATTCTGTGATGTTTAGTCACCATGTCTTCACATTATATGTTCATCTCATGTGTACGTGTCATGGAAGCATTTGGTTGGTCCAGTAAGATAGCTTCTAGTCATTAGGCCCACCGTCTATGCCGTATGACTTGTCAGGAGGGGGCACGCTTTTCAGGTTTGCGTATTGTTCCCGGTTTATTTTCCCTTACACGTCATATTCGATATGAACGCACCTAACATGTATAACCACCTCTGTGTTCTGATGTGAAGCTGATATTCTTGAAATTGATGTTCAACAAAATTTAAGTATATATATGTTGAATTATCTTTGTATTGAATTGACAAGGTAACAACCTTCTACTTCATGAATATGTGCTAATAGAATTTGCTTCAAGCTGGTTTCTTTGGGCAACTGAAAAATAATTTCCAATCATCAATATTCTTTAGTTCCTGCTATTTGATATATATTGCCCGCCAAAATAAAATTAATATTTCCTTAACTGCCGGGAGTGCTGTGTCCTTGAGTAGAAACTCTCAAAAGATGTTGGTAATATATGTATATATATATAATTTGCTGAATACCGCTCGTACCTTTATACATACTCATATGTACATACTATGAATATTTAATAGTCTCAGTGCAGGAATGTGTCCGGTACATTCATGATATCTAACTCAAAGTTCATGTGGAAACAGCGTCTAATGTCATTATCTTTACTGTAGTCAACGTTCAAAAATAGTTCAAAGTTCATTTACCGAACACAACTTGATTTTTTCCATACCTCTTTGTATTTTCAAACTGTTCTCCATGCAATCGTTCATGAAACCAACTGTTCTCCAAACAAAATCATGAATCCAAATATCAAGGTCCTGGCTGCAGCAACAATGTAGAATAATGTCAAGATTTGAGGGTATGTGAGAATTCCAAAACAGATTACAAACAGTCCCAAGTGTCAACCTGTTCTAGTATAATTTGTGAATACTTAAATTATAAACCTGGGAAAAAATGGAGAAAGGGATAAGACACCGGACACACTGGTTCGGAATGGTGGCACAACAACTAGGATTATCTCAGAATTACCGCTCTGTAACCTTGACAAGACCCACAGAGATCATACTATTATACTCTTATAAACAAGTTACCAAACTCCAATAATACACAACACTGAAATATGTCTGACCTCTCAGTTGGTTGTGTATTGACTTGATTAGCCCTGGCCCTACCAGTTTACAAGTCTAGAGCCACAGTTGGCTAGGAGAGTCATGCTCCACAACCCTTACAGAATTAGGATACACAAAGCTAGCAGTTCCTAATAAGGAATACAGGTAAGCCTGAATAAGTATATAATCCAGGATGGAGTAGGGTAAGCAGGAAAAATAAGGTAGCAGAGAAATGGGGACTCAAGCAAACGAGAAGGGAAGAAAATGAAGTGTGGGGACAAAATGAAGAGTGATGAACTGAGTGTAAGCAGAAAGAGCCAAAACAACTGGGAGATGTTGTGAGGCATATTGGCCTTGGCTTGTTAGACTTTATACACTAGCTCTGCTACTATTACCTCAGAAGTCTTGTCTTGATGATGAGTTTTCATACCAGCTTCCATCTCCCAATTCACCATGCTCGCCACATTGTGATCTTAAAGGAGGGTTGTAACTTAGGATCACTACAGGTTTTTCCTGTAGTTTCCAACTAATACTGACACATGTTGCCTGTCAAGGATGCCATAAACATAAGGAAACTAAACCTCAATGATTCAAGATGGCCACAGCAATCTCCAAGCAATATAAGAGCTCAAGGATTCCTGGGAATTATAGCTGTTGTGCTGATACATTTTCTAGATTTTCTAGATCACGGTCTGGTAATTAGGCTTTCTAGTCTCTGTTGCTACTAAAGACAAGGGGCCCAATTTACGAAGGTAAATTTAGACGTTTGGTCTGAACTTAGACCAAACATCTAAGATTACGATTTTTAGAATTCACAAAGGGCATTTACAGGTACTATCTTTATGTCCGCACTCGGGCGGAGATCCACCCCGAGTGCGGACATAAAGATAGTACTCGTAAACGCCCTTTGTGAATTTCCAAAGTCGGAAACAACGTCTAAGTTTATGACTTTGGAAATTCACAAAGGGTATTTACAAATACCATCTTTATGTCTGCACGTGTGGCAGAGATCCACCCTAATGCGGACATAACGTTAGTAATCGTAATTGCCCTTTGTGAATTCCCAAAGTCGTAAACTTAGATGTTGTTTATGACATTGGGAATTCACAAAGGGCATTTACGAGTTCTATCTTTATGTCTGCACTCGAGGCAGAGATCCGCCTGAGTGCAGACATAACCTTAGTAGTTGTAATTGCCCTTTGTGAATTGGCAAAGTTGTAAACTTAGACATTTGGCCTAAGTTTAGATCAAAGAGTTAACCTCTGTGAATTGAGCCCTTTGTCAATATGGCAATCTAAGTCAGAATGCCAGTTGGACTGCACCCACCCTGCAGCCTACTGAGCTGAACTTGGGAGAGATGTGTTTCAAGTAATAATCAATTCTGTGGAGGGTTGCAGCCCTTTTGGACCATCAGTGACGTGAGGTGGGTGGAGGGTGGATACTTGACACTGGGAGACTTACATCCCTCAGATATTTTCATCGCCTTTGAAGAGGCACAGACACAATTCGGAGTGGTCTCTTGCCAGTTCCTGTAATATGCTAAACTATCAAGCATTGTGCAGGAAAATTGTCTGGAGTTTTCAGCTTCCCCTGGGGCCTCAGAGTTTAAGACTGCAATTATGGAGCTAGGCTGCACCACACATGCAATTTCCTACTTCCACAAGGCTTTAATGGCTGCCTGTGTCCGGCTGGACCTTCTGGTCTAATGGCTATGAGACGCAGAGCTAGATACAGCCCTGATAGATGAAGATTGGGACAAGGTAAAAGGGTGTATGAGGATATTCTCGAGCGATGCCAGATTTCAATCGACTCACCAACCCACTATGTAGAATTTTCCCTGCAAGACCATCCACATGTCCCTGATGTAGATCATTTAATTTCCAACAGTTGCACACTTTTTCTGTTTGTTATAACCAATGTTTACCACTTCTCTTGCTTTTGTGCTACTTCCTCACAAAGTGTTTTGTCTAGGAACACTGTTCAAAAATTCAACATAGATGAGAGCAGAGGTACTGCTCCCGATTTCGAGGTGTGCACACTTTTCTATGGACCAAAATGGTCCTATTCTTTAAATTATCATTGTTCAATAAAGAAATCCATGAAAATCTTTTTCTTGTGCCATCTTGATGTTCAATATTTTTAATGATAGTTTCTCATTTAACTCCTTTTTCCAAATATAGCAGATTTCATTTTTTAACACATTTCACATTGACCCAATGCATTTCGGGTACAGATGGACCCTTCGTCGGGGGTCTCTATGGAGAGAGCAACAAACAATTTTGAGCCCAAAGCTGTGTTCATTATTATATACAACGTAATCACTTCAAAATAATCCAGTATCATAAGTCACATGAAACAAACGTAATTATCCATCTGGGATTCAAAAACATTAACTACCAATTTCATGTATACATACAGTGTCTCAGCGACACTCGAAAGGTTACACTCTCTACTTTACCAAAAGAAATCTTTGCCGATGTAGTCTCTATACAACGAGTGACGATGCATTTGTACATTTCCCTGTTAGTTATAAAATGGAACGGCCAGCGTTCCCTGTCAGTTACTCACAGAAATGCTGTCTTTCAAATCGCTTCTCATTTCCTCCAATGACTGCCGGGTTAAGATCACGTACTAGGTTCAGGTCTTATATCTATTCTTATTGGTTGGTTTCGCGGTCACATGATCGCCACAGTTTCAAAATATCGGCATTTACATGTCCATAAATCAGCGCATATAATGACTATAAAATCAAATGACACTCCTAAATTGCGTATACATTGCTTTCCAGACATGCTCTATTTCATACCGCTATTTAAACTACGTACATGATTCTATCATATTTTATCTACCTCGTAAGTTAGTTTCACAGGAGTGTCACTTGATTTTATAGTCATTATATGCGCTGATTTATAGACATGTAAATGCCGATATTTTGAAACTGTGGCGATCATGTGACCGCGAAACCAACCAATAAGAATAGATATAAGACCTGAACCTAGTACGTGATCTTAACCCGGCAGTCATTGGAGGAAATGAGAAGCGATTTGAAAGACAGCATTTCTGTGAGTAACTGACACGGAACGCTGGCCGTTCCATTTTATAACTAACAGGGAAATGTACAAATGCATCGTCACTCGTTGTATAGAGACTATGTCGGCAAAGATTTCTTTTGGTAAAGTAGAGAGTGTAACCTTTCGAGTGTCGCTGAGACACTGTATGTATACATGAAATTGGCAGTTAATGTTTTTGAATCCCAGATGGATAATTACGTTTGTTTCATGTGACTTATGATACTGGTTTATTTTGAAGTGATTACGTTGTATATAATAATGAACACAGCTTTGAGCTCAAAATTGTTTTTTGCTCTCTCCATAGAGACCCCCGACGAAGGGTCCATCTGGGCCTGATGTAGATCAGCCACATGACATTGATGTGCAGTCACCTAGGGGTGCATTGGCAAGCGGTGGTGCTCATACTGGCAAAATTGACTCGCATGTCAATAGAGATCCTGCCACAACACTGTTTGCTCAATTTAATACCCAAGCATCGAAATAGCAGACTACATATACATTTGCCTCACCGGGGTTAGTGCTGGCTAAACTTAGCGTGGCTAAACACTGAATGAGAGCACAAGGCCCCACCCTAGAGATATGGAGGAGCGATCTGCGGGAATGGGCAACTGGGGAAGAGATTTGGATGAAAATGTTCAGGAGCGACCCAAAGCTACAAGAGGATCTCTAACTGTGGTCCCACATGCCTGTTGAACTGACTTCTGAGACTGTGGGGGAAGCTGGGAGGTGGGATGCGGGAACTTTAGAAGATTTACCAGGGCTGTATCACCCCTGTACTTGTATAGATCAGTACACAAACAAGTAAAAATGTCACTTGTATTGTAGCACTGGTCAAATAAAAGTTTAAACAGAAAAATATGTAATCCAATCAATTCTATGAAATATCACAGATGGTTGGTTTAACCCAAACTCTTTTTCACGATAGAAAGGCACACTCAAGAATACTACGACACATTCGAAACATTTTAAATATTTGTTAAAAAATTAAAACCCTATTCTTGTGCACACAATATGAATTGCAATCACAATAAAACTAACAGAATAGTAAGCAGCAGTGTTTACTAATGATGTTAACAACAACAAAACATCAAACATATTGGCTGTGTAGCTACAGCTCATCCTCACCCTCATATCCTTTACTTACTAAGATTAACTCAATGCCAAAATAAAACCCTAATTTTAGTTTTAAAGATGGTTCACACTCTCATGCCTGTTTCATATAGTATACTCCATGCCTGCAAGGGTATTGTTTTAACTTATGTACTGGGTGCTCCCTTATGTATGGACAAAGCTAAACCTCTCTGAAGAGCTGAAATGACAGTGAAACACGTGTCAGGGGTTGCTTTTGTTAATTTCAGGTTGGCTTGGATGGTATTTTCCCAAACCAAGGCTGTGGTGCTGTACCTAGAGTGGTAAATGGGTTTTGTCATTTTGCAGCTTGGCATGGATAGCATTGTGCTAGTCCTATGCTTAAAGACTTTGCTGGAGAAATGGCAAAAGACTTTGTCACTTTCTATCTTGGCGTGGATAGCATTGTGCTAATCCTATGCTCAAAAACTTTGATAGAAAAGCAGACATTTGAGGTGAGAAAATCCAGAGTGTCACTGGTGTTGTGGGTGCTCTATATTTGAGCTGCCTTGCACCTAAACTTGGGAATTGCCCAGAGTTCCTTGCTTCTTTTTTTTTGCATATATATATATATACTAGCAGCCCGTCCTGACGTTGTCCGGGTATGAATTGCTGCTTGCCAGTAGTATATTGTTTTGTAGGATTTCGTTTTGATAGCATTTCTTATCTGTGACAGGCCTATGAAACGCTCCGATTCACAGTGCTCTGCTGATGCACTTAAGAGTGCGCGTTCAGTAGTGTGTGAACTCGAGTTTCCCTACTTTATTTTTCCTTGCAATATAATATAGTGCGAACTCGACACATGGCATGAGCACAATTTAAATAACAGAAGAACACATTCATTTGTGGTAGGCACGGGGAGACAACGCGATTTGCCTGGAATCACAGGATGTTGAGCTGATGCCGAGATTCGAACGTAGCCCCCTAGCTCTAAAGTTTGCAATTCTAGAATTTGTGGCGGGAGGTGTGTCTAAAAGTGTATGTCGGTGCTGGCCACCAATGAGAGAGACCTGTGCATTTTTCAAATGGGTGGTGAAAAAATATGATTATGTTGCTGGAGATGTAGGCACCGTGCCACCAATGTACTTACTGGGGGAGGGTAAACACCCACTATTCCGCAACTTTCTTTCCGCATACCATCACTCCGCATACTTTCATTACGAAAGTACCATGACTCCGCAATGCCATTATAACGCATGGCATTACATTTTATATGCTTTTACCATGCATACATTTACAATGAAATTAGTTGTAAATGCATGAACGGTTAAAGCATGTTTTTTTTAATGTTTGGATAAGGTAAGTATGGGTATGGGGGTATATGTGTTGGGGTACTGAGGTATATGTTTTGGGGTGTGTGGGTATTTTAAGGGTTCAGATATAGTTTTGCGTTATGGGGTACAGGGGTAGTTTTAGGGTTTAGGGATAGGTATGGGTTTTGGTGCACATGGGTATTTTTAGGGTTCAGGGCTAGGTTAGGGTTGTGTGGTATAGAGGTATATTTAGGGTTCAGGGGTAGGTTTGGGTTTTGGGGTACAGGGGTATTTTAAGGGTTCAGGGCTAGGTTTGGGTTTTGGGGTACGAGGGTATTTTTAGGGTTCAGGGCTAAGTTTTGGTTTTGGGGTACAGCGATATTTTAGGGTTCAGGGGTAGGTTTGGGTTTTGGGGTACAGGGTTATTTGTAGGGTACAGGGCTAGGTCTGGGGTACAGGGGTATTTTTAGGGTTCAGGGGTAGGTTTGAGTTTTGGGGTACATGGTATATTTAGAGGGTTAAGATGGGTTAGTGTTTAAGGGTGTTGGGGTATTTTAAGGAGTAAGGGTGGGTTATGATTATGGGGTGCAGGGGTATTTAAAGGGAGCAGGGTGGGATTTAGCACACGATACGAGACATGGCATGAAGGGCGGAACGTACCACACGCCCCCAGCTTTTGTCTCGCCCCCAGCACACGCCCACAGCACAACCCAGACACGCCCACAAGGGGCTACTTTGCTGGCACGGATCTTTTACCTTTTAAATGTATATGGTGGGCGTCTGGATAGCCTATGTCTTTCTGCTGCAACTGCTCTTTCCAACTCTGTATTGGGTGTTGTGATTGGTGCTGTGGTTCCTGAGTATGTTGCTGGAGATGTGGGCCGCTGTGCCACCAATGTACTTACCGGGGGAGGGTAAACACCCATTATTCCGCAACTTTCTTTCCGCTTACCATCACTCCGCATACTTTCATTACGAAAGTACCATGACTCCGCAATGCCATTATAACGCATGGCATTACATTTTATATGCTTTTACCATGCATACATTTAAAACGAAATTCGTTGTAATGCATGAAAGTTAAAAGCATGTTTTTTTGTATGTTTGTACAAGGTAAGTATGGGTATAGGGGCATATGTTTTGGGGTACTGAGGTATATGTTTTGGGGTGTTTGGGTATTTTAACGGTTCAGATATAGTTTTGGGTTATGGAGTACAGGGGTATTTTTAGGGTTCAGGGCTAGGTTTGGGTTTTGGGGTACAGGGGTATTTTAGGGTTCAGGGGTAGGTTTGGGTTTTGGGGTACAGGGTATTTTTAGGGTTCAAGGCTAGGTTTTGGGTTTTGGGGTACAGGGGTATTTTTAGGGTTCAGGGGTAGGTTTGGGTTTTGGGGTACAGGGGTATTTTAGGGTTCAGGGCTAGGTTTGGGTTTTGGTGTACAGGGTATTTTAGGGTTCAGGGGTAGGTTTGGGTTTTGGGGTACAGTGGTATTTTTAGGGTTCAGGGCTAGGTTTAGGTTTTGGGGTACAGGGGTATTTTTAGGGTTCAGGGGTAGGTTTGGGTTTTGAGGTACAGGGGTATTTATCGGGTTGAGGGCTAGGTTTGGGTTTTTGGGTACACGGGTACTTTTAGGGTTTAGGGATAGGTTTGGGTTTTGGGGTACAGGGTATATTTATAGGGTTAAGATGGGTTAGTGTTTAAGGGTATTGGGGTATTTTAAGGAGTAAGGGTGGGTTATGATTATGGGGTGCAGGGATATTTAAAGGGAGCAGGGTGGGATTAGCACACGATATGAGACATGGCATGAAGGGCGGAACGTACCACAAGCCCCCAGCATTTGTCACGCCCCCAGCACATGCCCACAGCACAACGCAGACACGCCCACAAGGGACTACTTTGCTGGCAAGGTTCTTTTACCTTTTAAATGTATATGGTGGACGTCTGCATAGTCTATGTCCTTCTGCTGCAACTGCCCTTTCCAACACTGTATTGGGTGTTCTGATTGGTGCTGTGGTTCCTGAGATTACCCTCCTCAAAGGTTTGGGCTCTCTCTTTATTATATTAGTATGGATATATATATATATATATTCACTGAAAAAACCATAGGTTTCAGCCACATTATAGTTAGGAATTAGCATTTAAAAAACCTTAGAAATTCACTGAAAAAACCATAGGTTTCACCCATGTTATAGTTAGCTATGTCATGAGTGATGTCACTGACCATGTCATGAGTGATGTAATATGTGACATCATCAGTAGTGCATTGCGGGCGCGCAAGTTATAGTTAGCTGAGCTAACTTTAACGGAGGAATTTCAATGGTTTTGTATGAGAGAAATGTCCAGCTAACTATAACATGGGTGAAACCTATGGTTTTTTCAGTGAATTTCTAAGGTTTTTAAATGCTAATTCCTAACTATAACGTGGCTGAAACCTTTGGTTTTTTCAGTGAATTTCTAAAGTTTTTTAAATACTAATTCCTAACTATAACGTGCCTGAAAACTATGGTTTTTTCAGTGAATTTCTAAGGTTTTTTAAATGCTAATTCCTAACTATAACGTGCCTGAAACCTATGGTTTTTTTCATTGAATTTCTAAGGTTTTGTAAATGATAATTTTAAAATGTACTAATTATTATATTTCTTTCGTTTAATAGTAATTTCCTACATTTTCCTACATTTTTATTATAAATACTTATATTTATTTTATTTTCAAAGTTACATATCATATTTTTAATGTAAAATAATAACAGAAGTAAATTAAAAGAGAATACACTGCTAGTGAAACTGCCTGGGTGAATTTGTAAGTGTTTGTTAGAGGCAGATTTACAACACCCATGTTCCTCTTTTACACCGCCGTTGCATCAGTTTTCTGATGAAGCGGTGGTGCAAAAGATGCGTCATGGTATGTGGTATTTAGAATGTGCGTCACATTGTAAATCCCTGTACCAGGAGGAGACATTCCTACATGGGGGGAGGGGCGTTTGGCACAGGAACACCTCCTAAAAGTGGCTGACTGAAATCTCCAAGATTTCACTTTGTTAATTTTGGGCTCATGCTGTTTCAAAACCCTACACTACCTTGAAGCAGGTGTAAGGATTGACACAGCAGTCTGAGAAAAGGGCCCCCAGAGCATTGCTGGAGATGCGTTGCACTTGCAACATAACTCAAACAATGCACCACCTTTACAGCACAGATTCATCACATATATGTGCCATTTGTGTCCCATGGTACACCACATTGTAAATATGGTGCACCCATGCCAGTTATTGTGTATGTGCCCATTAGTCTTTTAATGTAGTGATAGGATTACTACATACGGATGAATGAGTCACTACAAAACTAAAACAACAGTGACAGAGTGTTTGCTGGAAGTGTAACGATACAAACTGTAAATTGAAGGTATAAAACACAAATTTTCAAGTACATAGAAGACTGCATACATCGTCTATAAGGGTTTTGAAGCAGTCTATGCCCTAAGGCCGATTTTAATGCATGAGTACTTAGATAGTGAGTGGATGATTACAAGACTGCAAGGAAAGAACCTGATTGAATTTATAACAGCCTCAGTTGTACCACAGTATACAGATAAACACATACTGCTGAATGGCTCTCTACAATATTGAAACAGTAGTGTGAGAATGTTTGCTAGAAGTATTAGGATACACATTGAGGAATTGAACAAATATAACCTAAGTTTGCTGGTGCATAGAACAGTGCATGCACAGTCTATAAAGATTTGAAACAGCCTATGCACTAAGGCCTCTTTTAATCCATGAGTATCTAAATACTGACTGGACCATTACACTTCTGCAAAAAAAGTTCCTCACTAAATTTATTACAGCTTCAGTTTTACCACGGTACAATGAAAAAGAACATACTGCTGACTGGCTCACTACAATATTAAAACAGCAGTGTCACAGTGTTTGCAGGAAGTCTAAGGATACAGACTGGGCAATTGAAGGCATACAACACAAGTTTGCAGCTGCATACAAGACTGCATGTATACTCCATACGGATTTTAAGCAATCTATACCCTCAACCCCACTTTTCATATTTTAAATCAATACAAACATTTAAAGAATATATAACTGAATCTATAACTGCTTCACTTTTAGTACAATAAATACATTAGTAGATAGTGCTCAAACCTTTATTATTTTTCAACAATAAATTTATTCTTGTAACATCTCATAATTTAACAGACATTCCAATGCAACTTCATCAGATCAATTTCTTCGTCAGCAGTTTCTGATTTAATTTGTACTAAAATATCAACATAATTTAAAACTTCCAGAAAATCTCCATCAAAGCTTTCGTCTTCAAAATCACAATTCATGTCTGCAGCACTAATTTCTCCTTCTTCACTCTCATTGCCTGTGACAGATACGATTAGTTCTTCAATTATACTCAAAGTGATATCCAAAATCTCCTGAGTATGAGGCAGTTCACTTTCCATATTTTTCCTTTATGTTCTTGCTCCTTGTATAAAAATATAAACAGTTAATTTTATCACTTTTCGTAATATATAATACAAAACTACTGTTTTCACCTATTTTGGCCTACAAAAAATACTGTATAAATACTATTATCTAATAACATTCTATCAGTAGAGTTTTACCCCTTTGCAAAATTATACAACTATAATTACAAAACATTCATTAACCTAGGCCTCTCAGTTCATTGTCTAATTTTTATGTTATTAATTTCCTCGTGTTCTTCTACTAACTTTTCTGTATGCAGTTGCTCGTTATCTATTCTCTCAATCCTTCAATATCTTATGTTTTTCATTAATGTTCCTTCTTAATTCAAAAGTCTTCCTACTATTCCTAACTCAATGTGTTCTTTTCCCTTAACACAAATTTTATCGTTTCTTGTTTTAAGTTAGAGAAAATACATCGACTGAGTACATTCAATATTGTCTATAATGTCAGGTACGTTTACTTACTCACTGACTTGTCAAACAACGTTCTTTACCTCTCACAGAAATATTTCCACTTTCTCTTCAGGAATGTCTAAAGAGCAATTCAAAATGAGTCTGAACTCCGGAAAGTTTTCGGTGAAGTGCGCACTTGTTAGTCAGCGCGCGCCTCACCAAGGATTCCCCACAATGACTAGATTGCAACCGCGTCTTTCAGCCGCGGCCCATGGAGGGACTTGCGATGGGGCAGTGGGGGAGGGGCAGGGTGAAGGGTGATAAACAACCGAATTTGGATGATTGCAGGTAAGTAAACAATATAAAAGTTTAAGGAGACACCCTTCTTTTCGAAAAGGGAATGGGTCTAAGGTCAGTTGAAAAAAAAGAAAAAAAAAGTTTCCCTTTTCCTGGTTATAGAGGATAGATCAGACTGTGGAAGCAGTCCTACTATCATGCAACCTATTTGAGGTCTGGTTTAATACGCGGCACTCCACATGGTAACAAATTTACAATTTATACTGGAAGATGTCACAATATTTCCACAGGCTTTCAACAAAATTTTCTAACACACAAGATAAAAAAGTAAGAGGTCAAAAAGATGATGTACTAGAATTACTATTGGTTAAAATTTTCACATTTATTTTGATTGTATTGAAAAAAAAATTGTTTTAAACATTCATTGACATTTAATAAGAATAAATCATTACATTCAATTGATAAAAACATGATACATTTAAAAAAAGGAAAAGCACAATAACTGTTGACGCGGCGTTTCGGTGAACTGGCTTGAACACCTTCTTCAGGACAATGCTTTTTGTACGGTTAAAAGCAATTTAGTTATTCTAAGGGCCTTTGTTTTGTTCTGTAAGGCTTATCAGTAAACTTCCTCAAGGCTGATCATCCTTGGGGGACTCCCTATTAAGTTTGTATTATATTTGTTACTTTTGGATTCTTGCTCAGATTCTGAGCTCAGTTGCTGTGAAGCCACAGGACGGTTTGGATGCAGTGCAGAGAAGGTGCAGAACTTCCTGAAATTGTAACATCAGGAAACTTTTAGAAGTATACAAACTACAAAGAAGAAGCTTCCAGTCTGCAACACTAAACTCCAAGTTTTTTTTAAAAAAGCCACCAGATGCCCAACCTAGCCGTCCTGTACAAGCAATCTAACATATAGAAACAGAGCTCACCTCAAATTAGACTACAATCAGCAACCTGAATAAGGAAATAAAGAATCCAAAAGTAACAGGAAAGTGCCGCTAAAGTGGCGATAATGGGTTTGAATATATCAACACTCGAAACCAGGAAGTGTTGGAGGCCATCTTGTGCCTCGGTAGCACCGAGTCACAAGAAAACAGTAAAACAAAGTTGAGAAATAAGGGAAGGGGGCAGGGTAGAAACATTCTGATCCTTTACGGTTTCTCAGGGGGTCGTATATGGATGTTTACTCTCTTTTTAAAAAAAGAAAAATCGCGCAGTACGCGTACAGAAATCCGTACAATTACGTGCAGGAGCTGAATGCTGATTGGCTGTCAATACTCCAAACCAGGAAGTGTTGGCAGCCATCTTATTTGTCACTGAGGTAATATAAATTTTATGGTCTAGTTGTGTTCCCTAGCGAGTACCCCACCGACTCCATGTACGAGTTAAAGTGCATGTAACTTCCCTCCTGTGTCAGCTATGAAGACGCAAATACATTTGCGTCCACCGTTAACATGTCCTCTTTCAGACCCACCATGAATGGGTTGAATGGTCCGTTCCTAAGTATGCTATGTCAACGTCTTTTTGTAGTGTACTCCTACGTTTTTTCAGCCCTGGCTGAAGTAGGCCCTGAATCTCTGCCACCGAGCCTCTTTTCTGGCTTCTGACTCCGAGAAATCTCTGCCCAGGCAGCCCCCGTACCGGTGAACTCTGACTTACTTCTAGCGCGGCCCTCCGTGCTCAGCTCAGCCTGCTGCCTGCCAAGATTGACTATAACCTTCGAGTTATCTGTTTCCCTCCCCGAAAATACATTCCAGCCTGCTAGCTTCAGTAAACATCCTTCCTCAGCTACAGGGCTAAAGGGCCGACCTGTCTCTATGCAAGTAATTCATAGCTTCTGTTGCCATGCTTCCATGGAAGGCCCCATGCCCCCACGCTTCTCATACAGACACTCAGGCGCTTATACACGCACTCACAGCAAGTATAGAATAGCTTCTGCTCTAGAGACCTTTCTGCCCAGATAGCTTAGTTCCTAAACATCAGATATCAGATATGATAGAAGCACAAGTTGATCTGACATGCCAGACTTCTGTCTCTTTCCGTCAGTGTAAATGTCAAGTCCCCTGCACCCCTCCAATCACACGTCATCCAGCTGCGCACGCATCCAAGCTTCCGATTTCTGCTGACATTGCCACATTTTCTGTTAGTGCCACCCCTTTGTGACACCTATCAGTGACGTTTCCAGAACACACCTCTAGTTCACGCCTCTTGATTACGCACATGTACCACGTGTATACTATTATCTTGTCTTCTCTCAGCTGTTACGCCTTCTATACTGTTTCCAATGATGCAAAATAAGTATATAAGCTATGTACTGTTAATAAAATGTAGCGCTCTATCCCTTCTGACACCCTGTGTGGTGGTCAGAACATGATATCTTGGCCATGACCATTCCTTTTTAAGGAATAAAACCCCTTAGAACTCTCACACCACGGACTCTGTCTTTTTTCATCCGATCTGAGTTATTATTGATTAAGTACTTACCTGCATAGAAATTAAGAGAGTAAATTAATTATTTACGTCATTTTGGCGCCCGAACAGGGACCCCTCCCCCACCTCACGCGCCGGTTGGCGCATTGCAAACTCTGTCCCCTGCCATCAGTTAGAAGGAACATACGCGTACCGGCAGGATTTCCTGCATCTCCCTCTGACCCACGGAGGTGACGAAGACTGCGATCAGTGCCCAGACGAGGCGGTGAGGAGTGCGGAGGATCCCGACCAGAGCCTAGCCGAAAGAAGCAAGGTCCGAGGTGTCAAGAGGCCCACCAGGTTTCCGAAGTTTTCCGAAAATTCCCGAAGTTTTCCGAAGTTTTCCGAAGTATCGAGTCGAGTCTAGTCGAGTTTTTCCGAGGCCTTCTGTTTCCGTGCTTCCCGGTGAGTACCATTGCTGGGTCGTATCTAGACGGGTTTGGGTACGCAAGTCCGGTCTGCACTGTTTTTAGGCAGTGTATCTGTACTGTTTAGCAGTATATCTAGTATTCCGAATTTCTGAATTTTTGCACTGTTACAACAGTGTATCTGTACTGTTTAGCAGTACATCTAGTATAGTGGGGTAATCATCTATGTTTTAAATGTTTTTGTGATTAATGTTGTGGTATGAGTGTGATTGTTTTCCTTGTGCATTATTGTGTTTTCTTGCATAAATAGTTACATTCAGAATTAAGTATCAAGGATCGAGCATTTCAGTATCAAGTAGGCACAATGCCGTTTTTCAACAAGTTAAAGCAGATAGGAACTAGGAAAGGGATGTTAGAGGAAGAAATTCCAATCCCCCCTAGGGACACTCCAGGTAATTTCATGTATAACAAACATGGCATAGACGCCATATTGTATCTAGAGTTATGGACCGATTATACCAAGCACTTAGAGGAAAGATACCGATGGCCAGTTAACGGAACATGGGATGCCGAGTGCATCATAAAGGTAGAAGAAGCATTACGGAAAAAGAAAGCCAGACAATCTCAGAAAGACGCCATAGAATTTTGGCGTAAGGAATCACATAAACGTGCTGAAAGAGCACTCCGTAGAGAAGACAGACTTAAAGAATCAGAAAAGGCCCAAGAAAACGAATTAGTTATTGAAGGAATTCGAGTAAAATCAGAACAAATAGATCACATCCGAAATAGCCAAGTGAACAACATGTATCTTTTGGCCGAAGGTACCCCTGACGCCATTTCAGAAATACCGAAAAATTTGCCGTCACCATTAGTTCCAACTAAAGTAATGCATAAGACTACTAAAGACATATTCCTAAATTCATACTTAGACGATGTAGCACCAGCTTACACCAATCTGCCTGTTCGTGCCCTGCCTATTGACAGGGACGGGGGTGGCACTCCACCCCCAGGTCACGTTCCGCCGGTACCGCAACAGACTTCTCCCGTTCCGCCAGCCCCGCCACTTCCCGTACTCAAAACTGACCTACCGAAACCACGTTTGCCTGATCCACCTAAACGACAAGTTCAAGTTCAGATACAGACTCCACAGGGAGGTAATGTACAAGCGTCCGCTTCAGGAGGTGCGACCGCGGGTCCTCAGACCCCGCCACCAACTCACAGATTCAATCTCAGAGATATGCAGAGTCCTCTCACGTACAGGTCTCCCCACTCCTCTAATTCATCCCGCCTTGACGCATTAAAAGAAAACATGTCAGTTTGCAGATATGATCCAGTACCCGGAAAAGACGATTTAATGATATTAGCATCATTACGGTTAAGATCCGCTACGGATAGCTTGTTATGCTATGCAGGAATGAAGGATCGTCTAGACAGAATATATGAGTTCGTCCAGACAGGAAAGGACTCTGACAGTATTAAGGATGCCATGGAGAAACAGGAAGTTGGCATGCAAGCACTGATACTACGATTTTTCATAAATTGTCTAATAAGAGAACGAGACAGGCCCGGAACAGATCAGAGTGAATTAGACGCATTGAACAAGTGGGGTCAAAATATAGCTGATGGAAGACATGACAGACAAAATTGCATAGACTCTATGTACAAGAAGATTAAGAAAGCAGTGATAGCAGTACACCAGAAAGAGAAAGAAAAGGTTTCCTCCGAGGAGGAAGAAGTACAGGAAGAACCCGAAGGAAATGTAGGAACAATAGCATATGTAGGTAAGGGAACTTACCTTAGGAAGGGTATCCGTCCGGAGAGCAAGAGAGTTTTCTTCTCTGCCTTAACAAATCCGAATTCTGCTGAGCATCAGTTCCAGGAAACTGATAAAAGGCTTCGAGATCGAGTTGGGTACCATGTACTCAATTCTATGGATGAACAAGAACTCGCCCGATCAGCTGTATCATGGGCTGAAAATGCAGACATATATAATGATGACACGGTAGCGCAGACATTTCTGAACCTCTCCCCCGACGAACAGAAATTAGCAGGTGTATACATGATTCAGCACCTTCTCATTAAATACAGAAAACATTATTCCGATCCAGGTCCCTTACACGAGACACTAGAAGCACTACTGATGGATAGATGGAGAGGTCTAAGCACTAAATTAATTCAAATAATTCTAGAACAGCGACACAGATATGATACCTTTGTAAGCTCTGAATATGTTCCCGCCCCACCTCCAGAAAGGAAAATGTACCACATGCAATGCGGGGGTGGTATTGAAAGTCAGAACCCCTTACGAGAAGTGCATCCTGTTATGGGTGAGGATAAAACTTTGAAACGCGTGTATGTTCACACGCCTCTGACTAAATTAGAACTGTTAGAAATGAAGAAACTAGTACCATGCCATGATAAGGATCCTGCAGGTTTCCATAGAGAGCTTAAAGACATGTTATTAATGGGGGACTACACATATGATGATATCATGAAAATGTTGAAAGTATTATTGCCTACGGGTATATTCGAGAAATTAAAGGAAAAGGAATGGGAGGTGGGAGACACAAAGATTGCCTGGGCAGAAATAGAGGAAGAAGAAAAGAAACGGGTCCCAGGGTTAGGCCTTGGGGACAAAACTAAAGCATTACCAGGTTTGATAGTACAGGTCCTGCCCAGATTATTGACAACTAGAAAGGAGGATTGGGATGCAATCTCGTCCTGTAAACAGAAACATGATGAAGATACTAGTGACTTCTATTCAAGATTCGAGAAATGTTTTATTATTAATAGTGGCCTCCAGCCAAGTAGCGAGTCGTACCCACATCTTTTTGTATCAAAGTTAGTCGAGAATTCCCTACCGTTAGTTAAAAATAGAGTGTACAAGGTTGAGAGTACATGGCAAGCAAATACGCCATCCCAGATGTTACAAATGTTACAATATCATCAGAACAGAATTAGAGAAGAACAAGATCAGGAACAAAAACGCATGAAAGACACAAAGATGAAAATGTTAGTAGCTCAGACAGTCCCATCCGACGGACACAGAAAGGGTACGACCCAGACAAGTCACACTACAGCTCCTGTTAAAGGGACATGCAATTATTGCAAGCAGCCAGGTCACTACGTACACGAATGCCCAGTTCTGAAACATAACATAGCGACAGGTAAAACTAAAGAAAGACCGCATCCGCCTAGACAAGACCATAACCAGCATCAGTCTACACAGAATACACAGCCTATGCATGCTTCCTCGACTCCAGCACAGACCGTAGCAGTACCCCAGCCACAGCCCATTGCCGCAACTCAGCAAGTTTCACAGCAGATGTACCAGTATGCCCAGTCTGCTTACCCCGAATATTCCCGATATACATGAAACAGCCTAGAGAGGGAAGGTGGCTTGCCTCTTATTGAGATTCCTGTAGATCAAGAAGGTCCTTATGTACACAGTCAAGTATTGGGAAAAGACAGAAAGTTTTTAATTGACACAGGGGCAAGTCGCACTACAATAAGTCATGATGAAGTTCCAGGGGCACCCCTCTCAGGCTCACAGAATGTTTCCCTGGGTTTTTCAGGACAGCCTATTGTAAATGAAGTATCCGAACCAGTCCCCCTGGCTGTGGGTCCATTATCACGCGTTACAGACCTGTTACTCACGAAATCATGTCCAGAAAATCTGTTAGGAATTAAAACATTGAAGGCTTTAGGAGCTATAATATGCTGTTCCCCGGAGGGAGTTCGACTCTTTCTGCAGGATTTCAAGGGTCATTATGTTTTGCGTGAGTTTGATGTCAGATTAAAAAATGTACCTGATTACTTGTGGGCAAAAGGCCCAACGGATGTAGGCTGTATGCACATTACACCATACCGCGTTACACTCAAGGCAGGTGTTGTATTACCCAGAATCAGACAATACAAGTTACCACCCGATGCTGTAGTGGCTTTACTGTAAATCATTGAAGAGCTCATTGCCCAAGGAGTGGTCGTCGAGACCGACTCCATTATCTGTAATTCTCCCATCATTCCGATTCTTAAACGTACTGATCCCAATGCACCGCCAGTATATCGGCTGGTGATTGATCTTCGAGAATTAAATAAATGCATTATTCCACAGTATCCTGTGGTCCCCGATATCTCCTCTCTATTGACTGCTATTGATTCAGAAGAAACGTTCTTTACTGTAATTGATCTCAAGAACGCCTTCTTCAGCGTGCCTATTGATCCAGAGAGCCAATATCTCTTCGGATTCAGTTTAAATGGACGCAGTTTCAAATTTTCGCGCGCACCTCAAGGATTCACAGAAAGCCCCAGCATCTATAGTCAAGCACTGAAAAGACAACTAGATTGTATTCAAATGCCAGTTAACACCGCTTTACTGCAATACGTCGATGATCTGCTGATCACCGCACGAAGTGAGCCCGAATGTGAAAATGCATCACTGACCGTTTTACACTTTCTGGCCGACAAGGGACACAAGGTGTCTCCTTCGAAGCTACAATTCTGTGTTCAGCAAGTTGTGTACTTGGGTCACTTGCTGTCCAAAGTGGGGAGACAGCTCACTCCCGATCGCATTCAGTTAATTGCAAATATGCCACAACCCCAGACACAAAAGGAAGTGCGGGCCTTCATAGGCCTCACCTCGTACTGCAGACAATGGATTCCCCAGTATGCATTTCTAGCCAAGCCACTTATCCAGTTAACGACACAGGAGGCAGCGACTTCGACTGCCCTCCCTTGGACTCAGGAACACACACAAGCTTTTGAAGACTTAAAGAAAGCCTTATGTCAAGCACCAGTTTTAGCGACACCATGTTACAGCAAACCGTTTACACTTTTTGTTACAGAACGTGACGGTACAGCGTTGTCTGTCCTCACTCAAGATCAAGCAGGTTCACATAAGCCTTGTGCTTATTTTTCCAGTACATTGGATTCAGTAGCCCAAGCACTCCCTGCGTGCTTAAAGTCAGTAGCAGCAACAGCGTTAGCAATAAGACAAAGTGATTCAATTGTTTTAGGTCATCAGTTAACAGTTCAAGTACCACATTCTGTAGAGGTTTTGTTAAACAGAACCCAGACTCAACACTTGACTATAGCACGACTGACAGGTTATGAATTGACACTATTCCAGCCACACATAGAAATCAGACGCTGCAGTATCCTGAACCCCGCAACACTATTACCAACAGTTATGACAGATCCAGCCCCACATGATTGTATAGAAATCATTAATGCAGTAACAAAGCCTAGACGAGATTTAACAGATGTTCCCTTGACAAACCCAGACCTGACACTTTATGTGGACGGTTCATGCATGAGAACAAGTACAGGAGAATTAGTGGCCGCGTATGCCGTGACCACTGAAACTGAAGTTAAAGAAACACATCGTATTGACACACTGTCTGCTCAAGCAGCAGAGCTCATCGCTCTGACCCGAGCCTGTATACTAGCCAAGAACAGAAATGTTAACATATACACTGATTCCCGTTATGCCTTCGGAGTTGTACACGACTTCGGAGTCCTCTGGCAAGAACGAGGTTTCCTGACCTCTCATGGGGCCAAGATTCAGCACGGTCCCCTCATTCAAGCGCTGTTAGAAGCAATACATTTGCCCTCGGGCATATCAGTCATGAAGTGTAAGGCACATACTAAAGTTACAGATTCTGTTTCCCAGGGTAACGACCTGGCAGACCAGACAGCAAAACATACAGCACTGACTCATATCCAGATTACTGATGTGACAAAGACAACAGTACCGACAAAGTGTATGGCAGTTAGAGATCCCGCCCTAGACGTAATTGACATTCAGACACATGCTACTCCAGATGAAATAAAGAAATGGACTGAACTAGGAGGGATTCAGACAGATCAAGGTTGGGTGACGAAGGGAAAATCTATATGGTTTCTCCCTGACTCAATGGTTCAAGTGATGATAAATACAGCACATAGTCCGGCACATCTAGGAGAGAAGGCGATGTTAGACAGTTTACAGAATCTCTGGTACAACAAACACTTACGAGCAGCAGCAAAACAGAAAGTGCGTACTTGCATGATCTGTTGTCAGTTCAATCCAGGTAAAAGCGTCCCTGTAGAGCAAGGAGGATTTCATCCTCCCGATCACCCTTTTGAAGTCCTCCAGATGGATTATATCCAGATGAACAGTTGTCGAGGTTTTAAATATGTCCTTGTAATTGTTTGTGCTCTGTCCCGCTGGACCGAAGCATACCCAGTTCCAGACTACACTGCTCCGACCACTGCCCGACAGTTGGTTCGTGAATTCTTCCCACGGTACGGTTTGCCCCGTGTCGTGTATTCAGATAATGGACAGCCGTTCTCGTCCGAGTTGATGAAACAGGTTTCCCTTTTGCTAGGATATCAGTGGAGGTTCCACTGTGTCCGACATCCCGAAGCAGCAGGCCTTGTAGAAAGGCATAATCAGACACTAAAAATCCGCCTTGCCAAGATCTGTCAGGAAAAAGGGGTCGACTGGATAGTCGCCCTGCCCGTGGCACTATTCTACATGAGAATGGTCGCCCACTCAAGATCAGGGCTATCCCCGTACGAAGTGGTCTTTGGGAGACCACCGAATATGTGGGGGACGCCCATTCCGAAGAAAATAACTGATGTTGATTGCAATATGTTGACAGATTACCTTGCCTCCTTGATGTCTGCACTCCAATCATGTCGTTCACAGGTTGCCGCAGCCTTCCCTGACAACACCGATGTAAAGGCGCATGAGGTCCGTCCTGGGGACCTGGTACTCGTCCGGAATTTCGACCGGAAAAGTCCGCTGGAGCCCCGTTGGAAGTCTCCGAAGACCGTCCTCCTTACAACCAGGACCGCCGTGAAGATAGAGGGGAGAAAGGGGTGGGTCCATACGAGTCACATCAAACTTTGCAATGAACTAAAAAACGGACTAAAACAGGACTCTGACTCGTCCACCCCCACCAAAGACTGTGTTGAGGAAAAAGACTTTACCGTTACCGAACGAGAAAAGACTCCCCAAGAACTGTACCGTATGAAGCTCCGATCTAGTAAGTCAGACAGTTTAATTGTTTAAGTCCTCCCCTAGGTGAATCGGTTAAATAGTTTCTGACATGTATCCCCTTGATCGAGATAGAGAGAGAGAGAGAGAAGCAAAGAAACGTACATACTGCAAATCACTGCGTAGTCACTGTATATTGACGTTGTTAATAATGTTTTTTCTAAGTATTCTAATTATTATTGCCAGCATTCTGCTACCTATATATTGGCCTATTTTCAGGCGTGAACAATCTGCTTACAACGTCTCTACTGAACACACTTTTAGTGAACTTCCTGCACATGAACTCTCTTACAGACTTGCGCTGCGCAACAATACATTCATTAGTATGTTACATCACTCCCATCAGACAAATAATGCTACAGACTGCTGGATATGTGGCCGACTCCCTCCCTACCAGAATTACAAGGGAGCTCTGCCCCTCTTTCCATACCCGTTCACTCACAATGGCTCCTGTGGGGCATGGTTTAAAATAATCAATTCCTTAGATCCTGATATTGCTGTTTTCGATGGGGGCTGGGTTTGGGGAAACTTGAACTTAGTCCTGCTCAACGTCTGTTACCCTGATAAAGAGGGACTTCCCACTCGAATAGGAACTGATCTAGAAAATGAAGTATATGGATTAGGTAATTACACAATTAGCCTTATGATCCTTACTGTTGAATCCGAAGCTGCTCCAGTTCTGCCCCATATGTTGGTATTACCAGTCACAGGTGAACTATGTGTTAGCAAGAAAGGTTCAGTACACGTAGGTCATAGTAAATGCACTACTGTGGTCGAATTCAGTGATCATGGTAAATCGTCCTTTAAAGCTATAAGTCACTCCTATTTTGTTTGTGGTCATACCGCATACATACGTTTGCCTCCAGATTGGGATGGTACCTGTTATATTGCATTCCTTCTGCCACCTGTTTTTCTAGCTCCCCCAGATTACCATAGAAATACGAATCTAGTACCGAATAGACCCAAAAGAGATATTCCACTTGTCGACTACACAGAAACGGCATGGGAACAGTACACTGACTTCAATAAAGGATTCTTTTTCTTTCTAGGACCTGTCCAAAACAGTAAACTAATACGCAGATTAACCAGAACACTTGAAGCTGTAGTACATGAAACTGCCTCCGCCTTAGGTAACTTAACAGAGGAGCAATCTGCTATACGGGTTGTTGTCCTTCAAAATCGTCTTGTAATTGACGTCATCTTGGCAGATAGAGGTGGAGCCTGTAAGGTCATCGGGTCAAGTTGCTGTGTTTTCATCCCACAAAACGCACCATCTGTCTATCAAGCTATTACCCGTCTGCATAAAATTGCAAATCAGATACATCAGAACCCAGGCACCTGGACTTGGTCCGGTTGGTTCTGGACTACGTTAACAGCTTGGGGATGGAAGATCTTATCATTCCTAGGCATTGGCCTTGTTATAGTATTCAGCTGCTGCCTATGCCTACAGTGTGGGCCAGCGATATGTGGACTGTGTGCCACATCGTGCATTGAACATTCCAGTTGTCTCTCGAACAGTCAAAGAAAGAAAGATGAACATATAATGTTACAAGAACAAACCGATCGATTTATGAGGATCGATATATCATGAAGGGTCCGTAGGGAACAAGGAGGGAATGAGGTAATATAAATTTTATGGTCAAGTTGTGTTCCCTAGCGAGTACCCCACCGACTCCATGTACGAGTTAAAGTGCATGTAACTTCCCTCCTGTGTCAGCTATGAAGACGCAAATACATTTGCGTCCACCGTTAACATGTCCTCTTTCAGACCCACCATGAATGGGTTGAATGGTCCGTTCCTAAGTATGCTATGCCAACGTCTTTTTGTAGTGTACTCCTACGTTTTTTCAGCCCTGGCTGAAGTAGGCCCTGAATCTCTGCCACCGAGCCTCTTTTCTGGCTTCTGACTCCGAGAAATCTCTGCCCAGGCAGCCCCCGTACCGGTGAACTCTGACTTACTTCTAGCGCGGCCCTCCGTGCTCAGCTCAGCCTGCTGCCTGCCAAGATTGACTATAACCTTCGAGTTATCTGTTTCCCTCCCCGAAAATACATTCCAGCCTGCTAGCTTCAGTAAACATCCTTCCTCAGCTACAGGGCTAAAGGGCCGACCTGTCTCTATGCAAGTAATTCATAGCTTCTGTTGCCATGCTTCCATGGAAGGCCCCATGCCCCCACGCTTCTCATACAGACACTCAGGCGCTTATACACGCACTCACAGCAAGTATAGAATAGCTTCTGCTCTAGAGACCTTTCTGCCCAGATAGCTTAGTTCCTAAACATCAGATATCAGATATGATAGAAGCACAAGTTGATCTGACATGCCAGACTTCTGTCTCTTTCCGTCAGTGTAAATGTCAAGTCCCCTGCACCCCTCCAATCACACGTCATCCAGCTGCGCACGCATCCAAGCTTCCGATTTCTGCTGACATTGCCACATTTTCTGTTAGTGCCACCCCTTTGTGACACCTATCAGTGACGTTTCCAGAACACACCTCTAGTTCACGCCTCTTGATTACGCACATGTACCACGTGTATACTATTATCTTGTCTTCTCTCAGCTGTTACGCCTTCTATACTGTTTCCAATGATGCAAAATAAGTATATAAGCTATGTACTGTTAATAAAATGTAGCGCTCTATCCCTTCTGACACCCTGTGTGGTGGTCAGAACATGATATCTTGGCCATGACCATTCCTTTTTAAGGAATAAAACCCCTTAGAACTCTCACACCACGGACTCTGTCTTTTTTCATCCGATCTGAGTTATTATTGATTAAGTACTTACCTGCATAGAAATTAAGAGAGTAAATTAATTATTTACGTCAAGTGTTGGAGGAAGTGTTGGAGGCCATCTTGTGCCTCGGTAGCACCGAGTCACAAGAAAACAGTAAAACAAAGTTGAGAAATAAGGGAAGGGGGCAGGGTAGAAACATTCTGATCCTTTACGGTTTCTCAGGGGGTCGTATATGGATGTTTACTCTCTTTTTAAAAAAAGAAAAATCGCGCAGTACGCGTACAGAAATCCGTACAATTACGTGCAGGAGCTGAATGCTGATTGGCTGTCAATACTCCAAACCAGGAAGTGTTGGCAGCCATCTTATTTGTCACGACAGCCGAGTCACAAGGAAGCAGTAAAACAAAGTTGAGAAATAAGGAAAGGGGGTAGGGTAGAAACATTCTGAACATATACTGTTGCTCAGGGGGTGGTAGATTTATTGTACGCGTACCAAGCACGTATGGACGACGTACAGCTGGAATGTTGAAAGTCGTCACGTAAGCGAACGTAAGAAAGAAAAATAAAAATAATTTTAGATATTTATGAAGTGTATTTGGTTATGTGTTGTGTGGCTCTAAAAAGAGCCATTGTGTTTATTGGGAGATTTTAGTACCAACAAGTAAGTACCGATGCAGAGTTTTAAGTTTATGAGGAAGACTCTGTTTCCCTCATCTGTAAAATGTACACCATCTCTCCTATAGATGCCATGCATATTGAAACGCAGATTGTTGTTGTAAATGGACCCCGTTCGGTAGTCTCGGTGAAAAGCAGAAACAGATTTATTCACATGTTTCCTAGCTTTTTTAAACTGTGGACAATAGTGGTTGAACCACTTCCATTTCTGCCTTTGGCATATATTAGAATATACAAAGGCAGTTTTGGGGAACAGTGTCATCAATTGTCCAAAGGTGTCCTTCATAAGCATTTCCTGAGCTACCCCAGTCAAAGTGCCTAGCTCATTCCCACCACAGGGCACAATTATGAGGTCAGGGTGTTGGAGATGCATAAAGGATTTAACCAATGGCATCAATTGGTGACACTTTAATCCTCTCTGTCCAATCCATTTAATGCCCACATTTGGTAAATCTAGGTCCTTGTGAATTATTTTCTCTTGTGCGTACCTTTGGCTCCAGAAAATATAGCTGTGTCCCACAATCCACACTGTAAGCATTTTGAAGAGAGGTCTGGATGCACTCTGATGGCATCTGTAAATGAAATGGTAGTTTGAAAAGTAAGATTTTTCTAAAATGGTGGACAACATGCAGTTTTGAAAAAGAAAAGAAATGATTGGTTGTTTGACAACATTTTACAGAAAACTTGGTTGCATATTTCTGGTTTTTAAAAGCCTTATTTTTATTGGTTAAGAAAAAGTGATAGAAAAGAACGTTACATAAAATAAGCTGGTATATTCCCCAGACAAGCATACTTGCTGTTTCAATTTGCAACAATGTATGATGAACTTTTCCCCTCTGTGCTGAGTTAGGTGTTCCCTGAAGTGTTTCTATGGTAACTGGCAGATTGTGGAATGGGGGTAGGGTGAACGATTTGTTACTTGGAAAGGTTTGGAATGTTAAACCAATAAAAATGTGTGTTTTATTTTGAATTAATGTATACTGGATTTTAATTGGTTATTTATATGTATGTATGTGTACAAAAAGAGGGAAAATGTTCCTTTTGTCAGTTCTGCTGCAAACACGGAACTAGAGAGATTCTGTACAAGAATATCCACTGTGTGAGTGGTATTCTTCTTAATCTACAAATCAATTTGAAAGGTGAGTTGATAAGTTGTATGGGAGTGTGTGCGGTGCATCTTTGTACATTAAGGAATTATGGGGTATATCAAGACAGGCGATAATATTATTGCCGCTTTAGGGGTAGAAAACTGCTGATAAAGCAGTGATAACGTTATCGCCTATCTTGATAATATGCCCCTATATTCGTCCATTGTTAAACGTTTTATAGTAGTAAATGTGTTTTGCTATAATGCATGCTGTTATGTTTTTTTGTTTAATATAATTTTGTGCGTCTCTGTACATTAAAGGATTATGGGCCATATTATCAAGAAAGGGCGATACATTATCGCCGCTTTTATCGGCAGGAAACTGCCGGTAAAGCGACAATAATGGTCTCGATAATATATCCTTGTGAATTCTCATAGAAGCCCAGCTTATGGTCTTAACCTGGGCTTCTATGGTAATTCACAAGGATATATTATTGAGACCATTATTGCCGCTTTAGTGGCAGTTTTCTGCCGGCAAAATCGGCGATAATGTATCGCCCATTACTGATAATATGGTGCTGACGGGCATATTATTAAGGACCGGTGTTAAAATTATCGACGTTTTATAGGCAGGAAACTGCAGATAAAACGGAATTAATTTTTTTATCGCTGCCTATCGCTGGATATTTTAGCGAAGAAAACATGCCATTAGCAGCGTTTTTCTCCATTGTGCTAAAATATTCAGCGATAGCGGCGAAATGCGTGAATATCGCTGAGAATACAGCGATATTCACGCATTAGCGACTAAATGTTCTTAGCCATGTTATCCACCTCCCATTGAATAACATGGCTAAGAACTGGTCTGGGCAAGTGTTAGTATATGGAGATATTCACTCTTAGTGCGAATATTTCCAACACTACGCCTGCCTTGCTAATAGGCGATAGCGACGTTAGCGGCTGCTTTCAGTTGCTAACTAGTTGGGTACCCCCACTTTGCATGTCATTAGCGATAAACATCGCTGACATGGAAAGCGGGGCCCAAACCGCTCGCTATCGCCTAAAAGCTGTTGCTAACATTAGTTAGCGACAGCTTGCTAATTGGGCGATAGAATTATCGCCGCTTTAAATCGGCGATAATTGCCTATTGCCCCCCTTGGTAATATGCCCCTAGGTTCTTGTAAATTGCTATAGAAGCCCAGGTTCTGGTGTTAACCTGGGCTGGTATGTGAATTCTCAAGAGCATATAATCAAGCTCATTATTGTCGCTTTATCGGCATTTTCCTGCTGATAAAAGCGGCGATAATCTGTCGCCTTTCGTTAATAATATGTCCGAAATTCGTTTTATTAATTTAATTGTTTACTTACCTGCAATGATCTACATTCCGTTGTTTATCACTCCTCACCCTGCCCCTCCCCCACCCTGCCTGCCTGCCCCATCGCAACTCCCTCCACAGGATGCGGCTGTTTCTTTATTCCATTATATTGCAGTGTCTATTTATACTCTCATTTTTTTTATATTTTCCTTGTTTCATACTCCTTGTTCTTTTGTTGTAAGTCCTTTTATTTTTATGGTCAGAGGTTTGTCCTCATAATCTTGTAAGCAATATAATAGAATATTTGATATATTTTTTTGTAATGTTATATATATTTTTTTATTATAGGTTGTGTTTATCGATACTGAAAATACTGTATAATGCCAACGAAGTTCCAAAAACGCAAGCAACGAAAGAAAAGTGTGTATTTGAAGAGAAGTCATCAAGAAGAATTACATGAACAGACATGTCTTAACAAAGAGAAAGAAAGTCCTGGTAAGAGCAGGAGCACTTTTTTGAGGAAAATATTAAAGACTAAGAGTAGTGTTCAGAAACAGAAAAATGTTTTTAGTGTTCGGCCACGAAAAAAATACTAATAAAGAAAAGAATAATGGAAAATCAAGTGCAGACAAAACTGTGTATAGTAAAAGGAGAAAAAATCAATTCATAGAAACTAGGAAACAAATGTTTTATAATAGATTTGTAACAAATTTAATTAAAGAAATTAAGGTATGTAAGAAAAAAACAGTATTTTATAAGAAGAAGAAAGCTATAGAAAATGTAGTTGAGAAAGCTTTGGAATTGAAAAGAAAATTGTTTATTTTAGTAATCAATAGAGTTAGATCACGAGATAAGCGAATTTATTTAATGAAGTCCAAAAGTAAGTGGAGAATATTAATTTACAGAACTAATTTTTGTGAGTTTTTTTGGGTGAATGAAAACATAGTTCAAGTTCTGAGCCTTTTTTTAATGAAGAAAGTTATCTTCAGAGTAATGATTTGTTTCATGCAGTTGACACCAGTGGTCGTGCTTATGAGGTTAGAAATGGTTGTCCTATTGAGAAAGAGAAAATTATTTCTAGAAATGCAGAAGAGGTGTTAGCTGGTGAAGTTTTAGGGAGACGTCCTAAAGCTCCAGTGTACACTTGGAATTGTAGTAGTATTTGCAGTGTGCGGCAAGAATCTATTTATTTTTTAAGCAATTTCTTACGTAATTATACTAAGAAAAGTGTTAAACAAAAGATTAGATGTTGCAAGGACTTGACCCTTGCAGCGTGAGAGAAAATACTGGATTGCAAGGTCATTCTCTGGCTTTTCTTTCTAAAAAAGTATGTCGAAGTGTTTTCCACCATTTCAGGATGTTAGCAGTTCATCATACTCAGATGAGGAAATTAGTCAGAACATTGTATTAAGCGAAAAGTCCAGCACTAATGTTAAAAAAGTTGAACAGTGCTCTTTTGCATGGATCTGTATCAGATGTAACGAATGTTTGTGATGAAATTCAGATTAGTTACTTTGGTCCTCAGGAAGACAGTGGAGAAAGTGAGAGATTAATAGAAGAAAATGTGGAAGAGAACATAGGACAGTGCAGTGTAGAAAATTTTGAGCAAGAAAATTTACAGTTTAAGGTGATATCAGGTGACAGGCCAAATTTGTCTTGTATCTGTTGTCGACAAATTCGTTATAAAAATCAGACCAGGACTGTTGATCTATATTTAAAAAGAGAAAAATAAAATAATAATGAGTGGAAGGATTTTGCAACTTATTTGTTGGTAGAGAATTGTTTTGATTTGGGTTCTGATCAGCGTATTTGTAAATATTGTTATAACAAATTAGATGAGAACAAAATGCCTGCTAGAGCTGTGCATAATATTCTTGGGTTGGTAAATATTCCTTCGGAACTGATGAATTTAAATACCTATGAGTCTATTCAATGTGTGCATCCATTTCAGGTTATTGTTCGTATGGAGCCTAAGACAGGAAAATTGCCTCCTTCTGATTTACAGAGAGGATTAAAGGGAAGAGTTGTATATTTGCCTCTAAATTAAAAATAAATATTGAAACTATTGGTGTAGAAAATGTAGAGGATGAACCTTTAGTTATTCTTGTTAATGATGTTCCTACTAATAGTAAGAAAATCTGACGAGAATTAGTGGATGTTAGGAAAGTGAAAAAGGCAATGCTGTATCTGGTAAAAAATAATCAATATTACAAAAATGTGTATGTGGGAGATGAAGAATTAACTGTACAAGAAGATAGTGACTTGCCATCTGGACAAATTGAAAAAGTGGATGAGTCCAGAACTGAAGAAATCTACGAACATTACAGTGTTCATCTATTGCATTCCAAAGAAATGATGGGGAATGCTATAGAGTTATTCCAAATGAAAGAAGCTAAAGGAAGTCCCATTAGTGTATGGGAAAAAAGCTTGGAAGCTTGTTGTTTCCCACCGTTGTTTCCTACAGGAAAAGGAGGACGATATGATGAAAGACCTGTGCAGATTCCCGCATCTAAATACCGGACATCAAGATTATATGCAGAAGATCCAAGATTTCGACAATGTTTTCCGTATTTGTTTCATCTTTTGTTTGAGAGTGATTTGTCTGGAATTTCTTATGCAGTAAACCATAAATTGAAAACAGGTATATATCTGCAAAATGTTTCGGCAAAGGAGTTTATGGATAAAGTACAGCAGAAAGATTATGTTTTGGAATCTCAGCTGATTAATCTGATGGCATGTCAGCGTGGTACTAATGAGTACTGGTACCGTCGTCACGGAGAACTCAAATGTATGCTAAGGAACTTAGGAACTCCTACATGGTTCCTTACTCTAAGCTGTGCTAAATATGCTTGGGATTATTTACTTCAATTTCTTCGAGAGGCAAGTCCAAATATACTAAATATCGAATACAAGACACCTGGAGAACTGTGCTCTTTGGATCTTGTTAATGTATGCAGGTATTTCAATCATAGATTCGAAGCTATGATGTCTTTTATCACCAATAAAACAAATCCTACTGTTGAAGAGGTTCTGGATTTCTTTTGGAGAAAGGAGTATCAAGCAAGAGGTGCTCCTCACATACATATGCAATTATGGATGAAAGATGCTCCCAAATTTGGAATAGACTCAGATGATACTGTGTTGTCTTTTATTGAAGAATATACTACATGTGAAGTACCCAAAAGTACACAAGATAAGGACTTAAGACAGCAAGTCTTACGATTCCAAAGCCATCGTTGTGGTAAATACTGTCGTCAAAAGTACAAATCTAAGGACAAATTCTACAGCAAAAGCCGTTCGGCATTTCCTCGACCTGTAATATCGAAAGGAAGAGTGATCAGTTTTATGTTATCTCTGCGACATACTATCACAAGAAAGTCTCCTAAAAATACCTACAACTTAAGAAGAAATGAAGAGTCAAAATACATAAACGACAACAACTCAGTCATTTTGTCCATGTGGAATGCTAATATGGATATTCAATATGTTGCAGACAATTCCATTGCTGTTGCATCGTACATAACAAAGTCAGAAAAGACGGAATTGAAGGAAATGTGGGAAGAGATTTCCCATGAGAATAGTCTAAGTAAGAAATTATACAGGTACAGTTTGAAGATGTTATCTCATCGAGAAATTGGAGCGTATGAATGCTCGCATCGCTTATCATCTGCAAGTCTGTATTCTAAATCTTGAAGAATCATTTGGGTGAGTCTAGGTCTTGCTGCAACACAAAACGAGTTCTTAAAACTGTACAAGAAATTGAATATTTATCAGAAAAAGAGCCAGAAAGTACAGATATTGTGAAAACAAATATGTTGGATACATATTATCCAAATAGAAGTCATCATGTTGAGAACATTTGTCTCTATGAAGTGCTGCAAAACTATATTTTTAAACGGAATATTACAGAAAACATCAATAATGGTATATATGCCGTGATTGGTTACGAAAGATGTCTGGTGAAACAAAGAAATGGACATTTGATTAATCACCGTAAACTGAGTTGCGAAACACCTGACAAAAGGGAACTTTACTATTCAGCTCTTTTGCAACTTTTCAAGCCATGGCGTTCAGAATTGGAATTACTTGGAGATTTTGAGAGCTTTGAAGATTCCTTCAATGCAACTAAAGATACTATAACATGTCCGGTTTTTGCTAATTATGTGAAAATGTTGAATGACGAAATTGAGCAAGAAGCTACAATTGCAGCTGAAATTGCTAGAGACAGTTCTCAAGACAGTCAAACTTCTGCTCCATTGAGTCAGAACCCATTAGGAGAACCAATTGTTCTAAATGAAGCAGCAACTGCTATGGAAGAGGTGGAAACAGCAATGTATCAACGTCAAGAAGATCTACCAAACTTAGGAAACTTGGAAGAACAACTAAATCTTGAGCAGAAAGAAATATATGAGCAAGTGAGAGAACAGATTGCCCTTGGATTATTTCATGAGAAGAAAGAATGCTCTTGCTCATCATTTGAACCTATCCGTATGTATGTGAGTGGACAAGCTGGAACAGGAAAAAGTTTTTTAATTAAAGTAATCAAAAGTTTTCTACAGAAAAGAACTAAGTCACATTTGTCTTGTGTTTTCACTGCTCCAACTGGATTAGCAGCTCACAATATTAAAGAAATTACTTTACATCGTTTATTAATGCTACCAGTAGAGCATGTCAACAAATTAGAATACCACAAGCTATCTGGAGAAGCTTCTTGTGAAGTTTCAAGAGTGTTGAGGAAAATGAAGCTTCTCATTATTGATGAGGTAAGCATGGTCTCAAACTTAATGCTTGCTTTTGTGCATTTAGGAATGCAGCAAATTCTTAAAACAGAGTATGACGTATTATTCAGAGTAAAACACGTCGTAGTTTTTGGAGATCTTCTACAAATTACTCCTGTAAAAGGTCAGCCAGTGTTTAAAACACTGGTGCATGAAGATACTAGAAAGGCTTTGGGGAGTATTGGCAATGTAAACATTTGGTCATATTTTCAGTATAAGGAACTTACTACAAATATGCGACAGGCAAATGATGTTGATTATGGAAGTATTCTTCAAGATATAAGAATTGTAAAATTGACCTAACATGGCAAACAAACTTTACAGAGACGATTACTTTCCAATTTGTTTCCAAATGCAAATATTGTCCCAGAGAAAATATACATGAGAATTGCAGAAAACAAATCTGGAATCTGCTTAATGCCAACACTGCGTGAATGTTCTATATTCAATGAAGAAATGTTAAAGTTGGAAAATGAAGAAATTATAAAATTGGAAGCAATTGGTAAAATAGAACATGAAGGAATCAGTATTATTTTGAGAGAAAAGTTGAAGAGGAAATTGGATTGTTTAGAGAAATCGATAAGTAAAACTGCTGGTTTAGAATAGAATTTATATGCATGTGTAAATTGTAGGGTAATTTTGCGACGTAATTTGAATGTGGAAAAAGGTTTAGTAAATGGAGCAATGGGTAAAATTGTTGATTTTGTTAATTATGTAAATAGAGGTGGGATTGAATTTTTGAAAATCAAATTCGATGAAATTGCTGAAGTACAACAAGTTAGTCATTGTGCAGCTCATTTTTTGCTTGTAAAAGATTTGTATGTCTGCAGAAAACAGTTTCCTGTTCGTTTGGCATATGTGGTGACCATTCATAAATCTCAAGGTTTAAGTGTAGATTGTGCTTTAGTGAATATTGGAAGTACCGTGTTTAAAGAAGTTATGGCATATGTTGCTTTGTCTCGAGTCAGAACTTTATCTGGATTGTACTTGATTTATTTTGATGAGACAAAGGTTTGTGCAGATGCAAATTGTGTGAAAGAGTATAATAGGTTAAGAAGAGAATATGCACCCAATTTAGGTCAATATCCAGTAGTTTAAAAGCGTGTGGTAGGTAGAAAAAGAAGATTTGGGAATATCTGTTGTGAAACTCTAGAGAAAGAATAAAAACAAGCTAAAGTTGCGCCTGCAAACAAAAAGAAAAAGGCCAGTCTTGAAGAGAATGTTGGTTATCGGTTTGAAAATAGTTGTAGTTTCAACTGCTATGCTAATGTAGTTATTAATGTTGTTTTTTTTCTTAAAAGTTTGCAACAGAAAATTGTAGAAAATCGGGACAAAAGATTCTGTTCATTGTTGAATTCTGTTTGTCAGAAATGTACTAGTGATAAAAGTAAAATGCAAAGTGTTTCTGATATCCGAAATGTTTTGGACACATGTTCTGATTGAACTCAATTTACGCAGAATATTCAGCAAGATTGTCAGGAATTTTTAATGTTTATGCTTGGTGTACTGGAAGATGAAGGTATAGATATTGAAAACCTTTTTGGCCTTTATTATAAATGGCAACATGACTGTCAAAATTGTGTGTTTACATGTAGCACTGACATAGACACTGAGAGATTCATATATTTGACTTTACCTGACTATGAATCAGTGTCTTTTAACAATCTAATTAGAGGAGCAAGTCAAAACATGGAGTGTAGCCAATATAAATCAAAAATCTCATCAACATTACTTATACAAAGATATGGACAGTATGTTATTTTAATGCTGCAACGTTGTAGAGCTGATGGAAGAAAATTGAAAACTTTAATAAAAAATGTTGTAGCTGGTCAATGTTCAATATCAGGAAGAAATTTTGTAGCTGTTGCTGTTATTTTTTATGATGGACCTTCCACCACATCTGGACATTACATTGTTTATTTAAAATGTCTGAAAGGATGGATACATTGTAATGATACTCAATTTTGTGTAGAGTGTTTTGCCACAGTCTAGTCTGCTGCTGATGAGGGCCGGTGTCACTGTTTTTCTTCTTTTGGTTAGGATCTACTTGTAAATGTTGCAGAGCATGTGCAGGGTGTTATAGCAGTACAGGGAGACGGTGTAGACTTCGTTACACATGGAGAGGGAGGAGTTGAGGTTGAATCCTATGTTGTTGGTAGGTGTTACTATTGTTCACAGTGCAGTCAGGTAGCAGGAGTTGTCTGAGGCTGAGGGGGTGGGTCTGAGGATGAGTACCTTCATCTTGAGCCAGTTTGTGTTTACAGTGCTGCCCTTTATTTAGTTGGTGACGTCCTTCATTGTGTCGTGGAGGTTGCTTTGGGTGGTATGTGGCTTCTTGGTGAGAAAGAGGATAAGGTGGGTGTTCTTTGTGTAGGAGATGTTGTTGAAGTTGTGATGCTGGGCTACTTGTGTTAGGGTGGCCATGTAGATATTGAACAGCGTCGGACTGATGGATGAGTCCTGGGGGAACCGTAGATGATGTCGGTGGTTTTGGATCAGAAGGCTGGGAGGCGGATGTTCAGGATTACTATTGAACAACTTCCAAACAAAGGACTTGATGCATACTATTTGGCCGTAAGGAAAAGTGTGTGAAACCATTAAGGAGTTTTTGCTGTGTAGTTTGTCAGCATATATTTGTAAGTAACATTATTTACAGTGTAAGAAAATTAATCATAATGTTTTGTTATTTTATGATTGTTTCAGATGTGTCATATTTACGCAAGAAATTGCTCTTATAAAAAAACATTTAAGATATGTTTTATTTCTATTTTTTTATATTGTTATTGAGAATGTTGACTGGGTTTTTTTTAAGATATCCTTATGGATTGTCTTTTTTTTGCCCGCTGTTATGTGATGAGTACTATTGAACTCACTGTTTGTAGTGAAGTTCAATATATTCTGAGAACAGCAAAAAAGGCAAATGAAATGTGTGGTATTGTCCACTTAACAGTGAATCTCCCACCACCCTCCTGTCCCCTTGTACGCTTTGGAACACACCGTGGTGACATCACTTAGAATGTCACCACTACGAAGGATCCAAGGTGAGCGCCGATGAGCGGCTGTCATCGGAGAACTGTTAGCCTGTCAGCTGTGGCTGGGGTCGATGTTACTGTACTCATGAACCCTCTGAAATAAAGCTTTTCTGAATCACTACAACAGGTCCTTCTCATCTTCTACCGGACGCTACACTGGCGACGAGGACTAACGGATAGATTTAAGGAAGTTTCGACCCCCACACGCAACTAAAGAAAGCAAGGACGGTGCGGAAAGCGAAAATAATACTGGCACACTTCGTCGAAGCAACTACGGAAAAATGGCAAACTGGGTGTGATAAACGGTTGAAGCGGCATCAGGAAATAATATAGGAGCTGGACAACAACACTCACCTGCTCCACCTGCGAACCAGCAAGCTGTCACGGAGTCCAGAGTAGCCATTCCCTTCAGCCATGGAGTACGGGGTAAACATGGGCTAATGTTGAAACATTCCGGTGAGTGGAATCGTGGGCTGACTGTGATGGTTTCCATCCAGCGTAGCGCACTAGCATAGCAGGCAGTTGGGAACGGTCGAGTTACCATTACACACTGATTATGACATTAAAAGAGCGCACGGCGTAAGACGGGCTTGTGAGGAAAATACATCATTGGAGGGGTGAGGCAGCAGGATCAGGCGCGATCGTGTACAGGAGTAAGTGGGTAGCAGCGGTGGGGGCGACACTGCACAACGCATTGTGCTGAAGGAGATTAATTCGACCTCCGCATAACCAGTCAGCAAGGTCTTTTCGAGTTGGGGATCCTGACTGGCAAAAGAGCGGTGCGATCACTACGTGAAATAGAACAGTCGCCAAGCAGAAGGTGACGTACTGGGAATTCATACACCACACGCTGGACAAGGTAGCCTGAAGTGACTGGAGGTGTGCCTTCACCATTTTCTGGCAGTTCCTGTCCCACTAAGGGAAGTGACAATGTAATAAGAACTGGGACTTTGTTTAATGAGAGCAAGATCCTGACTGGAAGTATTCACAGTGAGAGACAGTGCCATCCAGTGGGCTCCAAGGTGCACTTCCCTCATTTTCCAATTTGGAGAGAAAATTGTCATTTTGGGGAGGAGAGAACTGTTCAAAACTCTTTGCAGTTGTAACAAAGTGTAATTATTTAGTATTTATTCATTTTTTTCAACATTTTTAGACCCCATCTAGACCCCGATGGTGTGGTAACTAAGAAGTAGAGTGGTGTGTTAGCAAAGCAGGCCACATTGGCAAACATGCAAAATGTAACCCCCCCTTTTTCTTAACGAGTCCAGGAGAGTCTGCCATTCAGTGGAAAAAATGGAAGAAGGTCTTCATGAACTGTGCAGTTGTCTTTGGACCGAATCTGGGGTTAGAAAGAAAAGTAGCCTTGCTATCGTACTACTTGGGGGTGGAGGGTGAAGAAGTGTTGGAGCATCTCCCAGAGCGAGGTGCACATGAAGCTAGGGGTTTGAATGATTTCGAAATAAGTATTAAAAAATTAGACTTACACTACCTGCCCAAAACAAGCACTATTACGGAAGGATACCATTTTGGTAAAAGAGGGCAGAAAGAGGGGGAATCAATTGAAGACTTTGTCTCAGATCTATGCAAATTGGCTGCCACATGCAAGTTTCGGGGTGCGTGTGAGGAAAGAATCAGGGACCAGTTTGTATTAACGTGCAGGACTGAGCGTGTGCGAGAAGAGTTGTGGCTAAAAGATGACCCACCAGTAAGAGAGGTGCTCATAGTTGCCAAGCAAGTGGAACACATGATGCAGTGTGTAAGTAAAATCAAACAAGACAGTGAAAGTAAGGCAAGCGAGAGCAAGGTTAAGGTGAGTGAAGTGGTGGCAGAAAGCGACAGTGTGTTGGAAGTCAAAGAGCAGAAGATGGTGCAGAAAGAACATAAGGAGAGCAAAGCAGGATGGTCTTTCAAAGGCAACTGCTATAGGTGTGGCAAGCAAGGACACATGGCGAGTGACAAAGACTGTCCTGCGCTGAAATACACGTGTAATAGGTGTGGCAGGAAAGGTCACTTTAGACAGTACTGCAGGAGTGGTCAGGGAGTTAAGAAGCAAGGAAAGGACAACACTACCAGGGAGTGCGATGAAATCGTCCTACAGGTGCAGAGTGGACAAGTCAGCAACCCCAAGGACACCATAAAGGTTGAAGAGACAGGAGTAGAAGCTATGTTTGACTGGTGCTCCAAGATAACTATCGTCAATGCCAAAGAATTTGAAAGGGTGGCCAAAGGAAAACTCAAATTGAGTAAAATGGATGTAAGGCCGGGGGGCTATGGTGGACAACCCATTAGCATGAAGGGTTACTTCTGGGGCACAGTAGAGTATAAGGATAGACTGATGGTATCTAAGATCTACGTATCTTCAGTGGGGGACAACATACTGGGGTGGCAAGCCCAAAAATAATTAGGTGTATATCTTAACCCTAACAAAACCCCACCGATTTTAGTGCAGGAAGTAGAGGAAGCTTGGGGTAGCATCGAAGAAGAGTTCAAGGAAGTGTTCAGTGGTGAACTAGGGTTCTTAAAGAACTACTCCCACATGATTAAACTTAAAGAGCACGCAGTACCTGTAGTATGAATGAATGAATGAATGTTGGATTTATAGAGCGCGTGGTTACCCTGGAGCGTCCCAGCGCTGTACCACTGGGGAACCCGTCCTGGCTTTCCCTGTGAGATGGTCCCTTTACTGGGCATCCCCAAGGTGCAGCCAGGCATCCCCGGCAGTGATGGGGCCGGAGTGGAGACTAAGCAAGCTATTGCCCAGAGTTGCAGCGTGGGACCCTATGTTTAGAGTGGCACGAGGTGAGATTTATCGGGCCCGCTGACATTGGTCCTGCACCCGGCCGCGTCGGGAATTGAACCCTGGTCCCGGGCCGACCTCTGCCTCTGGGTCTGCCGCCTCTAACCGTTGAGCCACACTTCTCCAGCAAAAGTTAGGAGCCTCTCGATAGCAATCCAGGAGGCAGTTAGAACTGAACTGGAAAAATTATGCAACCTAGGGGTCATAGAACCGGTGGAGGCAACAGAGTGGCTGGTGCCGATCGTCACAGCAAGGAAAAAGGATGGATCGGTCCGTCTATGCATTGACCTCAGGGCACTAAACAAAGAGGTTATGGTCGACAAGTTTCCGCCGCCCAATATCACACAAATGATGAGTATGTTGGAAGGAGCAAAAGTTTTCTCAACATTAGATATGACCTCGGCCTACTTCCAAATAAGACTACATGAAGATTCACAGGAACTTACGGCGTTCGTTACACCAATGGGAGCGTTCAAGTTCAAGAGAATGCCCTTTGGGCTAGTCTCGGCTGCAGCTGTATTCCAAAGAATCATGGGCAGTATTTTGGGAGACATTCCCGGTGTTATCAAGACGACGTGTTGGTGTTTGGCACGGATAACGAGCAACACAACACAAGATTGAGACAGGTGCCGGCGAGATTCAGAATGCAAGGCCTCACAGTGAAGAGAGAAAAATGCAGGATTGGCTGCGAAGAACTAGACTTCTTGGGACACAAGGTGACACCAGGTGGAATCCGTCCTAAAGCAGAACTCCAGAACACCATAACCAATTTGATGCCACCGAAAACAAGGAAGAAATAAAATCATTTATGGGAATGCTGGAGTTATACAGCAAATTTGTGTGGAACTTTGCGGGCAGGACCTATGCCATACGCCAGTTGCTCAAGAAGCACCAGGGGGGTTCAGCTGGGATGAGGAGTGCCAGAAAGAATTGGAAGATGTGAAGACAGCACTTGTAGAGGCACCTAGCCTCAAAGCTTTCATACCGAATAGGAAGACGGTGGTGACAACTGACGCAAGTTCAAAGGGACTCGGGGCAGTCCTCACACAAGTGGGGGCGTGTGATGAGGAGACCATAGCCTTCACATCGAGATCCCTATGAAAGTCCGAGATAAACTACTCGGTAATAGAGAAGAAGGCCTTGGCGGTACACTGGGCCATGAACAAGTTCAGGGACTTCACCTGGGGAACTAAGTTCAACCTGCGTACTGACCACAAGCCCTTGGTCGAAGTATTCAATAAAAAGGGACTCGACGCGTTCTCCAGTAGAATCAGGCGTTGGGCTGTGAACCTCCAGGAGTATACATTCAGCATCGAATATGTGCTGGGACAAGGAATCTAGCAGCTGACTGCCTCTCGAGCCTAGTGGGAGAAACGGACGAAGATGAGGCTGGCGAGGAGAATGGAGAAGACAAAGACGAGTCCCAAACAGAAAGGGGCCACTGGAGAAGACTCTTGGAAAGAAGCCTTCAGAGCAGATGACCAGTTGATGGAAGTGCGCGGGAGGGTAAGAGAAAATTGGAAACACAAAGACAAACAAGACGAGACCCTACGCCTGTTCTGGATGGTCTGGGATGAACTGTCTGTCGCTGACGAATGTCTGTTCCGTGGCACACGGTTGATCCCGCCAAAAACTGTGAGAGAGTACCTGGTAGATTTGGCCCATGAAGGACACCTGGGTATCACCAAGACCAAACAGAGGATGCGAGAAGACTACTGGTGGCCGAGCATGGACAATGTAATTGAGAGGAAAGTAAGAGACTGTATTCCATGCATGGTTAGTGAAAAAGTCTTGAAACAGCATACGCCTCCCATGAAGTGCAGGCCACCTCCATCGGGGCCATGGGAAGAAGTAGCATTGGACATAATAGGTCCACTGACGGGGGAGATATGCACCCTGTATATCTTAGTGCTCGTGGATCTATACTCCAGGTGGCCAGAGGTGAAAATTGTACCCGAGATCACTACGAAAGCGGTCATTGAGTTCCTACAAGAACTATTCCTCAGGGAAGGCCTTCCCAGTAGTCTGTTGACAGACAATGGTGTGCAACTATGCTCAAAGGAAATGAGAGACTTTCTCGAGAAGAATGGGATTGAACACAAATGCTGCGCACTATACCACCCTGAGACCAATGGGATGGTCGAGCGGTTTAACAAAATTCTCAAGGAGTGCATCCAGTTAGTGAAAACTAATGGACTGAACTGGAAGGAGGAGATTGAGAAACGTCCAGAAGCCTACTGTTTGACCCCTCACCAGACGACAGGGGCCACCCCTTTTGAACTGCTCCGGGCGAGAAGGCCTAATACTAAACTTTCACTGGGATGCATTGTGTGGCACAAAGGATGGACAGATCACTCTAGAGAGTCAAAAGGGTTGGACAGACAGCGCAGAGCCATGATAGAGAGAAAAGACAGGTTTGATAAATTACACTCTGCAAAAGAGGTGGGGTTCAAAGTAGGAGATGCTGTAAAAATCAGGGCACCTACGGGCAGAGCAAGTTGGTCTGAGTTTACCAAACCCACAAAAATTGTCAAACTATTTAAAAATGCTTTGAAAACTCAAGAGGGGAAGATTTGGAATCTGGGAAGAGTAGTGAGATACCACTCTCCCCATGAAGACATAAACCTTGAGGTCAGGAGGGAAGACAAACCCCGGATGCGAGGAGAACTGCCTGTTAGGGAGCATTTTGGGGTATCCCACACTGCTTGAAGAACTAGCCATAAGGTGGTTATTCGTCCTAGGTACCTGGAGCAATATGTGACCATGTAGTGCGAACATTGTTAATTTGTTGTTTCTATTGTGTTAATTTCTTGTGTTGTGTAGTGAAGGGGGATGTGTGGTATCGTCCACTTAACAGTGAATGTACAATCTCCCACCACCCTCCTGTCCCCTTGTACGCTTTGGAACACGCCGTGGTGACATCACTTAGAATGTCACCACTGCGAAGGTTCCAAGGTGAGCGCCGGTGAGCGGCTGTCATTGGAGAGCTGTTAGCCTGTCAGCTGTGGTGGGGGTCGAAATGTGATGCAGGGAACGGAATAAAGGGGACGGAACGAAGGGGCATATTATCAACAAAAGGCGATACATTATCGCCACTTTTATCGGCAGGAAACTGCCGATAAAGCGGCGATAATGGGCTTGATAATAGGGCCTTGGAATTTCCCATATTAGCCCAGGTTCTGGTGTTAACTTGGGCTGTTATGGGAATTCACAAGGGCCTATTATCAAGCCCTTTATCGCCGCTTTATCAGCAGTTTTCCTGCCGATAAAATAATATGCGATAATCTAATATGCCCCATAGTTTTACTCATGCTTTTACAAGTACTATCCATTTACCACGCATAATCTTAATAATGTCTTTGTGTTGATGAACACGCATTGCAATGCCTGTGACTTACGTCCTTCAAATCAGTTTTTAGGTATACGTGTAACCAAGTCTGATAACATCAGAGTTTAAGGACAAACACTGTGGTGTCCGTGCCTCGAAATCTCGTCGATCACAAAGAAAATACGAGGACGATAAAATGAAAGTAACAGATATAATAAAAACAACGGTGAAAAACTACTAAAATGGTGCTGGACGGAGTACGTGATCAATGTTTGGTGCCTCGGCACTACGTTCCAAATAAATCTAAATAAAATACGATTACTAATATATTACAAAAGTACAGCAGCGGACGACGCACACGACCCGGAAAACAAAGCGGCAAATTTAATACCTGAAATAAAGAAAGGTTTGTTTGTTGAACTTGAAGAAAAAGAAAAAAACATGGGCTTCGAAACGAGGCTGCGCATGCATAGAGAGGACAACTGCTATACAAAAACAAGCATTTACAATGCAATGGTTTTGCCTTTGTTAAAGTTAGAGCGATTGGCATTGCTCTTGACATTATTTTTATTTATGTTTTTTTTTAACATAAATAAATGGCATTGTCATTTACAATGCCACTAGCTTTATCTCTTGCAAATGACACACACCAACACCCACAGAGAGCCCCCCCAACACACACAAACCCCCCCCCACACACACACCCACACAGAGCCCCCCCACACACAGCCACACAAAGCCCCCCACACACACAGAGCCCCCCCACACACACACCCACACAGAGCCCCCCACACACACAGAGCCCCACCCCACACACTGTGGGCTCGCTGCGAGCCCCCCCGCAGGCAACAGAGGCACGAAAACAGGGTCACAAGCAAGCAACAGGGTCACAAGCAAGCAACAGGGTCCCAAGCAAGCAACAGGGTCACAAGCAGGCAACAGAGGCACGTAAAGAGGGCCACAAGCAGGCAACAGAGGCACGAAAACAGGGTCCCAAGCAGGCAACAGTGGCACGAAAACAGGGTCCCAAGCAGGCAACAGAGGCACGAAAACAGGGTCACAAGCAAGCAACAGGGTCACAAGCAAGCAACAGGGTCCCAAGCAAGCAACAGGGGCACGTAAAGAGGGCCACAAGCAGGCAACAGAGGCACGAAAACAGGGTCACAAGCAGGCAACAGGCGGATCACTTATAACAAACCAACTCTCCCCTTTTTTCCCGAACTATCCACCACTTCTTGCTATACGCTATTTCAGGCCACTCATTCTCACGGTCTCTGAACCCCACACTTTTTCCAGTGTTGAGTTGAACATTTCTTCCTCCCATGTACTGCAGAGAGAGATAGCGACACAGGGAGGGGGAGCAGATTAGGGGAGATAGTGACACAAGGAGGGAGAGTAGCACAGGGGGAGATAATGGCAAAGGGAGGGAGAGTAGTGCAGCAGGAGATTGCGACACAGGGAGGAATAGCAGCGCAGGAGGAGATAGTGACACAGGGAGGGAGAGCAGCGCAAGGGGAGATAGCGACAGGGAGGGAGCCGAGAGTAGCACAGGGGGAGATCGTAGACGTGGCCTGGTGATGGCAGACATACCACTTCGGACTCCAGCAGCCAGGTGCCAACCAGTGCCTCAGTGCCACACCCTGCGAATCACTTACTGCCTCCCCGTGCATTAAAGCAATGCGCAGTACAATGCTCTAATATAAATGTCCAAATAAAACATAAAATAAAAAAGGCATCATATTTTAAAGAGTAAAACACCCACAACTCACGTGAACAGACGAGTCTCTCAGACAACCCACGCACAGCACAAGCAGGGCACAGGCATACACAACACACAACAGCACTTACAGGCCCACACGACTCTCAAACACACAGACAGTGCAACACTCGCAGAACATAGACAGACACCACAAAGAACAGCACACCCCACAGACCCACATACAGGACCATCAATATATTACACCACCTGGTGACACGTAGGAAACAGGACATAGACAAAAAACAGCACAAAACACACACAGACAACCCATCCGATTTAGAGGTAGCATATACAGACACAACACAACGAGATGCACACTAGACACACAAATCAGCAACATGATGCAGACCCCTGGTGTACAATTCAGATTTACACAAAACAGAACACACGTAATGCAAAACGCTGGGTGGCACAAAGCTTGTTTCCACAGACACCACTGATGCTGAGACCCCGCCCCCACCCCTTCCCCACCTGGCAGCCTCCATGGTAGGTTCCAGCAGTGCTGGGTGGCACGTGGCTTGTTCCCACAGTCACCGTTGGTGCTCACAGAAGCCCCCTGCCCGCCTCATGTGGTAGGTTCCACCAGTGCTTGGTGGCACAAGGCTTGTTACCACAGACACCGCTGCTGCTCAGAGAAGCCCCCCCCCCAACCTACCTCATGTGGTAGGTTCCAACAGTATTGTGTGGCACCAGGCTTGCTACAACAGACACGCTGCTGCTCAGAAAGCACCCCCCCCCCCAACGCGCAGCCTCGGGTGGTAGGTTTCAGCAGTGATGGGTGTCACAAGGCTGGCTACTACAGACACTAACAAGTGGCTGTATCACAGTGTCAGACATCGCTGCCCCATGCACAGGTGATGGTGGCTATAGACGCGCCCTGCGCTGTCATAACAAGAAGCGGAATCTACGTCAGTCACTCGGCTGTGGTACCACGATGCCCAAGGTCACGCGGTGGATCGTCGTAAGTGGCAGCTCACTGGGACTGCTACAGTGAGGGGTGGGCCAAACCGACCCCACCACCGCGGCTAGTGAAGGGGCGAACTGGGCCGGATTTTACCCCTTCTCATAACCACCCCCGGGACGAGAGTTCCGCACATGGTAATCCCGCTTTTATGGGGTTGTGGACGATTTGACGGAAATGGTCCGTGGTCGCTCCTCATCTGCATGGCAGCGGAAGCAGTCACAGCGCAGTGAACTTCCCTAATGGTTGAGGTGAAAGTGCTGTGTCCACTTCCTTTTAGAATGTTCCAGACACTCTTTACCGTAATGTTGCTACACCCCAAGGCTCGAACATTGGCCGAAGATGGGCCGAATCTATTTTGCGGCTAATTCAGCGTTTCCTAATGGTTGAGGTGAAAGTGCTGTGTCCACTTCCTGTTAGAATGTTCCAGACACTCTTTACCGTAATGTTGCTACACCCCAAGGCTCGAACATTGGCCGAAGATGGGCCGAATCTATTTTGCGGCTAATTCAGCGTTTCCTAATGGTTGAGGTGAAAGTGCTGTGTCCACTTCCTGTTAGAATGTTCCAGACACTCTTTACCGTAATGTTGCTACACCCCAAGGCTCGAACATTGGCCGAAGATGGGCCGAATCTATTTTGCGGCTAATTCAGCGTTTACGGGTTCCCTGGCAGGCGCAGCATGCACCCCCCTCTTGAATTGCCACCCCCTACCCGACTCGGGGTTGGGGGGTGGGATATGGTCCTCCTCGGTCGTGGTTAACCGGGGGAAGGGAGAGAGTAGCGCTCTTACCTGGCATGGCCGGCCGGCTAGCTGTGCTGGGTGGGCATGATCTTGAGCCCGTTAGCGCTGGGTCGGTTAGCGCTCGATAGTCAGGTGCTCTTCGGCCATCCTGGGTACCTGGTGTGGCCATGATCCACGCGGGGGACCGGGCGGTGGACATGGTGTACCTTTTCTCCACGCTTGGTGCAGCTCTGCGTTCCTCTCCTGACCGAGGCGCCGCTGCCTGGCGCTTTTGAGAGCCCCGTCCCCTCCCTCGGGCTGGTTTGTGCCTCGCTGTGCTGGGGTTTAGTGGTGCATGCTTCATTGCGAGCAATCGGGTGGGGGGGGAGCAGGAACAGACACACACGGACAGGCACGGAGAGCGGAGGGGGGCGGGAAGACATAAGGCAAGAACAAGAAACAAGAAAAGCGGGAGGGGGCGGGAAAGGGGGAGGAGAGACGCCGACGACGGCCTTGGAGCAGGAAGGCGGCCATGAGGAAACAAGCGGGAGGGGGCGGGAAAGGGGGAGGAGAGACGGAGCACGAAGGAAGACGCTGACGACGGAAGGCGGGTGCCGGCAATGCCGGACCAGACTCGGGGGCGTTCCCGGCGTCGCGTGACGTCGGCAAAAGCCAAAGAATGTCGGGAACGCCCCCGTGTCTGGTCCGGCATTGACGGACAGGCCCCTCATCCAATGGCTAGGCTCCATTTACGGAGCCAGCCAATGAATGACGAGGGCCGACCCAAAGCACACTACAGTTCTCATCAGGTTTTCGCCTGCGCGAAAAAGATGCGCAGAGCGCATCTTTTTGGCGAGGCAAAACCTAAAAAGGAACATTTTACATACTATCATAGAAATGAAGGGGCATATTATCAACAAAAGGCGATACATTACCGCCGCTTTTATCGCCAGTAACTGATGATAAAGTGGCGATAATGGGCTTGATAATAGGCCCTTGTAAATTTCCATAGCAGCCCAGGTTCTGGTATGAACATGTGCTGCTATGGCAATTCACAAGGGCATATTAGAAAGACCATTATCACCGCTTTATCGACAGTCTCCTGTCGATAAAAGCGGCGATAATGTATCGCCTTTTGTTGATAATATGGCCCATTGCTCTTTTTTTGACCAGTTAACTTAGGTACATATTATCAAAGACCGGTGTAAAAATTATCGCCGTTTTATTGGCAGGAAACTGCAGATAAAACGGCGATAATTACCTTGATAATACAGCCTTGTTATTTCCCATAGAAACCCATGTTAACACCAGAACATGGGCTTCTATGGGAATTAACAAGGACGTATTAACAAGGCCACCCTCCCAACATTAATAAAAAACCCCAGACAGTGCAGATACCCGTAGCTGGAAGATCATTTTACATATTATGCCCTTAAAACGTGGCGTTCCCCGCGATGTGTACGGGGATAGAGGGAGGGAGATCTCCAAACATATTTTTTTTAAAAAGACCCGAGGGGTTCCGCTGATACTGCTGGGAGTAGGACCGTAACCCCCCGCGTATTTCAAAATAAAACCACAGCAGTGCCGTTCCCCGGTGCTCGAAGCCCCTTACAAGCCCCCATTATGCAAAATATTTGACCCCGTAATTTGCCCCTCGGGACCTAATGAATAAAACGGACTTCTAGAGTTTTTTTTCCCACCTTTTCCACCTCGCACAAGTACTGGACGAGTACCCCACAATGTTTTATTTAAAAAAAATAATTGAGCCTAAAGATCCATGTACCACCCCCTGACCAACACTATAGGTTCAGAATGTTTCTACTCTGCCCCCTTTCCTTATTTCTCAACTTTGTTTTACTGTTTTCTTGTGACTCTGCTCTCGTGACAAATAAGATGGCTGCCAACACTTCCTGGTTTGGAGTATTCACAGCCAATCAACATCCAGCTCCTGCTCGTAATTGTACGGATTTCCATACGGCTACAGAGCGATTTTTCTTTATATCAAAAAAAAAACAAGAGCTTAAACATACATGTACGACCCCCTGGGCAGGCCTAAAGGTTCAGAATGTTTCTAGCCGGCCCCCTTCCCTTATTTCCCAACTTTGTTTTATTGTTTTCTTGTGACTTGGTTCTACCGAGGCACAAGATGGCCGCCAACACTTCCTGGTTTCGAGTGTTGACAGACAGTTCACAGCCAATCAGCATGCAGCTTGCGCTCGTAATTGAACGGATTTCCGTACGTGTGCTGAATTCTGTCTCCAGTTATCGCTATGATTTTACTTGCAATTTTCTCAGAAACTACTGAACGGATTTACACCATTTAACAAAAAGCACAATCTACGAACAGAACTCTACCTCTCTGCCAAATTTTGTGTAATTCCGTTCAGCCGTTCGGGCTGTAGCCCTGGCTAAAGGTCCCTATAGAAAATTGCATGGGGAAAACACGTTTTGGGACCCCCTTTTTTCTCAGCCCCCACTTGACGAATCACCCCTAAACTTTCAGGGAAGGAGCGGAACTGAGCAGGCCATTTTCTTGGAGAAATTAGCTAAGATTCGTCCACTTGCGCCAGATTTATTCCAATTAGAATGTTGTACATTTCCTATGGAAACTAGGTCCTAACTATAACTACCTACTGGCGACCGCCAGTAGGTAATATATATATATTACCTCCATTCTTGACAGCACCCGTCAGCAAGTGTGCTGGATGTGCCGAGGTGGAACTTGGAGCGTGATTTGTTATTAGCGTTCTTGCACCACCATTGGGCACATGAGGCATCAGCGTCGACATAGTCGCCAGATATATGCTGGTGGGAACTCGGACATATACTGACCCCTACGCCGGATGCCATAGAGCCCAGGGTTTGACGAAGGGGCTCCCTTACAAGGGTCAACATAACAACAAGCAAGGCACTCTTGAATTAACTGTGACACAGGGAGGAGATATATATAACTGGACACTTTGGGGGCGCCATACCGGCATAATATGAAAGACAAACATCAGAACTTTCCCGAGTGTGTCCTGATCATAACAACAAGTGTGGAGAAATGTCATTGGTATACCACCAGCCAATCCCCTCCTCTGCCTCATCTGCTGCGCCCAATGAAAAGCCATTTGCCAGTTCAAGTATTGCCACAGATATGCTGTTTTATTTCCAAATGCGAGCTGATGAAGGCAGAACGCCGAAACGCGTCCTCGCTGAAATAAATGGATAAAGGAGCTCCGCAAGTGCTGTGTGTTTTTACACTGGAGCCTGTATGTTTTTGAATAGACCCACCTCCAATCTTGACGGCACCCGTCAGCAAGTGTGCTGGATGCGCCGAGGTGGAACTTGTAGCCTTATATATATATATATATATATATAGATATATATATAAGTCGGAGGTTTCACCTGGGGAACTCCAGCAATCCCCAATCATCCAGAACCACACAGGAACAGACGAATGCTGCCCCAGTTGAGGGTGCAGGTGAGTAGTTTTTTTTAAATCACAGCCTGCCTGCCTGCTAGAAGCGTTTCAGCCTACCAGAGGTCTTGATCACATGAGGTCATATATCAAGCAGAGGCCCAGGGAGAATTTGGTGATGCGCGGGTATGGTGCAGACGAATATGACATGCAATCACCAAGACATGAGGAGGAAGGAAAGGAGAGGAGAAGGAAGGAAGGAAGATTATAGGCGAATAAGAAGGAACAAGGCGAAAGTGAAAAGGGAAGAAGTATTGGTAGAATGAGATGGGGGTAGGGATTCGTATCAGTGTAGGTCAGGTCGGCATAAATGATAAAAACCAGTGTGAATTAAAATGCAGACTGAAGAAATGATCGAGTAGTATGCACCAGATATAGCAAATTGAATGCATAGAAGAGTAGGAGTATGAGGAAAAAAGGACAAGTAAATGAATTAATATACATGTAGAAACCGTGATTTACCATCGTCATCACGTTAGTATGGGGGCACATAAAGCAACAAGAACATGATCACTCATCGTAATTTGTGGTAATATACTAGTTTTGTGGCAAACAATATGCATATAGAAACACAGCCAGTAGGTTCTCCAGGTTGGCGCATAGCGTCTAAAGAAACATAATCACTCATAATTTTTGAGGTAATGCACTGGTTTTGTTGTTGTAAACAATAGGCATCATGATAACAGATAAAAAGGTACCACAGTGTAACTTACCAAGCTGTAACAGCTTCTGAATGCAAGGGTCTAAAATCTGCGTAATAAGGCAAGACAGAAGGGATTAGACAGAAAAGTAACCATATACACCGTAGGAAAAAATTGACAGTAAGCATTGTGCAGGTGCGCCTTTTAGAAAGGGGGTGATCGGTCCTAAGTGAGACATGGTTAGAAAAAGTGAGCTTGTGTCATCTAGGAGAGTAAATAGAGCACTCATGAGAGAAATAAACAGGATCTGTCAAAGTAGAGGACCTTTTGTATGCTCACTAGAGCTACGCGATATATGCACATACATATCATCATGAAATACTCAGCCTGAAAGAGAGAGCCCGTATGCATGTTCACACGAGCTATCTGACAAATTGTGCGGCAAGAAATAAAGGAACAACATAGTGCCAAATACACCAAAAAGTAAAAGGAAACTGAGCATTAGGAGATGTCTTAACAGAACAAAAGTAAAATCACTCATAACTGGGGCCTTATTTGAATTGGGGAAGCTATGTGATAAGTCACAGTGAAGCAAAGGAAAACACAAAGTGCAAGGGTATCTGGAACAGTAACCTGTGCGTCTCTGAGCGCGGCAGGGTCTGGGTGGGAGGGGGAAACTTACTAGATGAGTATCATCGCTTAAGTATCTGAAGCATCCCAAAAGGGGGACACGTAGTGCAGTATCCGTGGTCTGGTCGCATAAGGGCAGTGCTTGGTTGCCTGCTTCAAAAATGCTCTGATGTGGAGCCGGAAGGCAAAAGGTGACAGCCGGTTGCCGTAAATAAGTAAAATGATGGTAGTAAAGCCGAAATGCATCATTAAGCTGCTAAAAAATGGCGGGAGTCTAAGGGCCATATTGGTGGGAGTGAAGTAAAAAGCACATCGACTGAAAAGACACTGGGAAGTATAACGGCAGCACTGTGAACTCCCAAATAAATACGCACTCTGCCGACTGTACAGGAGATAACTATAGGTAAGGTATGTGACTATGCAAAGAAAAAATGTATGGGAAAATAAAGTGGCAGAGAAATGCAGGCCATAGATAGTAAGTGCTCATGTTGACGCTGATACAGAAAGCGTTAAAAATAGTACTAATGAATAGCGAGATGTCAGTAAAATAGCCAGTTTAAAAGGGATAGAATATGTCAGGGACTGATAGGCACGGAAGCAACAGGCCAGGATCTAATGCTCTGCTGATATCAGTTTTCCAGAAAAGGAGGTGACCTTATATCAGGGATACCACGTGACCGGGACTAGTAATGCAGTAAACAGCAGGTCGAGGGGATCAAAAAGTCATGCTGTGCTAAGAGGAAAGGTCCAGAGACATGACATATGTCAAAAACCCTTATAGACGCATATAAAAGCAAAAGTTAGGTCTTTTGAAGTATTAAGGATCTTGAAGGAGTTCGTCTTAGTTAATATAGTGTGAGAGAACAAAGGGATTGTGTTAAATTACTGAGAAGGAAAACTGATATACATGTAGTTGCATCATGTGTGTGGTAGCAGTCAAAAGGGGTAAATGGCTGGTCATTTGTACAGCCAGTAGTGCATTTCTGCATCCTTGTTGAGTCCTGTATTCACAGTGTCCATATGTAGGATATGTTCACTCTCCTTTTGTCTCATGTAAAGCTTCTGATTACCACCTCAGGTTTGTGGTTTGATGTGTTCCGATCTGAAGAATGTGAAGGACTTGTTGTGAGGGTGGCATTCCTGAAAATTATCTGTGAGTGGGGGTCATATTTCTGGTTTCTGAATATTTCGGTAGTTTTCCAAGATTCTAGTTTTTAATTTTCGGATGGTACTTCCCACGTATAAAAAAATATATACAAAGAGGAGGAGCGCCAAAAAGGTATACGTTTTTGTGTCAATCCAAATGTAGAAAACCTTTCAATAACAAGTCCTTAGGCAGTAGATTCAGTTTAAAAAGATCTTCTTCTTTATTGTATTAATCACAGTTCATTTCATACTTGTTGTACTACTATTTCCAATAGCTGTGCTGTATTCCATAGTTTAAATCACACTCCACAAATTAAATCAGCTGAAGCGTTTCGTCCTCAAGGCACATCATCAGGGCTGAAATTGTAAAACAAATAACAAAAGATAGATCAACAAAAAACTATCCTAATTAAATTTTCATAATTACAACTAAATCATCCTCAATAAACCCATGTATTATTCATGAATTATCAAAAAGTATCTCCTGCCTATATCCAATCTACTAAGTTTACTCATTCAAGATGAAGAAAAAAACCTGAACATTTTGACTTTTTAAATGGCCCGTACTGGACTCATATTGTCTTGGTTCCATCCATCTTCTTCCTCCTAATTTCTGTGCAATCAAACTTAATAAGAAACAACCTTATTAATGTATAATTTTAAAATAAAGAAATCTCATTGACAACATACCTCTAATTTTTAGAAGACATGTGCTATATTATTAGTCCTTGACACTCCACGGAGAAATTGTGTGATGGAAAGTTAAAACTTTGATGTGGAATGACATTGATTAATGTTTCTAAGAGGTAGAAGAAAACATGTCACAATACCCCTGACGAAGGGAGGTCCCGAAATGCATTGTTTAAAAAAAAAAAAAAATCATGACATGGAAACATTTGGCTTTCCTGTGTTCATGAGGAAAAGTGGGAATGAACAAGTGAATGAGTAAAATGAATTGAAGAATACTTAAAGATGAAGCTGGGAGAAAAAATAGAGAAGAAAAAAACGGATTAAAAGATGAGTTGAAGATTAATTTGATTCATTGGATTCATAGATTGGTAGCGGCTGTGCAGCCTGTTGGAGTCACAACTGGGTCCTTCGTGTTTGTTAGTTTGTATGCAGTTTGCCATGTTTTGCATATATTGTAATATCCAAGAAATCTATTTCTGTGGCCAAGAAGTGTGATGCTGTCTTGATGTTCCATTTGTTTTAATTGATTTTGTGTAAGAAATGTTGTAGGGCATCCTGTGATCCCTGCCAGATGCTCAGGATATCATCAATGTACCGTCCCCATTATAATATATGGGAGGTATATTCTGAGAATGCTTTGTCCCACAGCCAGTATTTCTCCACTTCTCCCATAAAAATGCATGCATAAGGTGGTGCACATTTAGCCCCCATCTCACTACCTTGTGATTGTAAATAGTATTCCATGTTGAATGAAAATAGGTTATTGGTGAGACAGAAGAATAGCATCTCAAGTATCATTTGATTTGATACAAGGAAATTGGCTGGTTTTGTTGCTAGTGCCTTCAGTGTGGTTTCTATACAATCTTCATGTCGAATTGATGTGTATAAGCTTACGATGTAGATGGTTGTGTGTAAGCAGTCTGAATCTCATGGGATATTGTCCAATTAAAGCAAAATATCCATGGTGTCACGTATGTAAGACAGGAGATTTTTCATGAAGGGTTGTAGTTGGCAATCAATGTTGTCCCCTATTTCAGAGCAGATTGAATTAATGCCTGCTATGATTGGTCTGCCGGGGGGTGGGAAGCTATTTCTGTGTATTTTGGGGAGAAGGTATAGGGTTGCCACTGTGGTATATTCGATGTAAAGTTTGTTGTATTCTTCCAGAGTGAGAAAGCTGTTATTGTGCCATTTGTCCAGTTTCATTTTCAGGTCTGAGAGAACCTTTTTGGTGGGATTGGTTTCCAACTTCTGGTAGTAATATTTATCATTAAGGTGACTTTTGACTTCAGTATTGTAGTCATCTGGGTGCATTAGAACAACATTGCCCTCTTTGTCCGCCTCCTTTATTACTATATCTTGGTTGCATTTGAGTTCTTTTAGTGCAGACATCTCATTGCTTTCAAGATTTCTATGGAGAAATCGCTTCCTTTTTTGAAATCTTTGGTATTCTACAGTCATATGACAAAGCTCAATGGTGTTACCCAATGACAATTGTGGGCTACAAATCGACTGGGATTTGGCATTAGAGTCTATGATGTAGTTAGTTTTAGTGCGAAGTTCATGGGCACTGTAAGTGGTGTTGTAAGTTCATTTCCCAAATCATCTGATAGTGTTGTGATTAGGTGTACGTCCTCTAAATCTTGGCCTGATAATGAAGTTGTGATTTACGTCTTGATTCTCAAGGCCTGGGTGGTTTGTTATGGAAGAACGAAGCAAGTTTCAGTTTGCGTGTGAACTTGGAAAGATCAATCATGATCTTGGTCAGATCCCAGAAGGCAGTTGGACAGAAGGTTAGACCCCTCTTAATAAGCATTTCATGTGGTCGTATATTCTCAAACCCAGATGGGTTGTTTGATTTTTGGGGTCAGATTCTTGTTTTCTCCTGGCTTGTGTTGTCACTCCTGATTTGGTGTTGAGATACTTGGTGTGTTTTCTGCTCGGGTTCTGGTATCTTGATTGCATTGATTCCGATATTCAAGGCAGTGTCTTAAGACTGCTTCCAAAAAATCCACACCTACTTTTGTTGTTGTGGTTGTGATTTTACTATCCAGAGATTCAGCTTCCAAACTTGTGACTGAGTCAGGCAATTGTCTTGCTTGTACGCCAGTTGTAACTCTTGTGATGTTGTCTTAACGTTTGCCAAAGGTATACACACTACCTAGCTGATAGGTAGTTGATCGCGCCTAAAATTTCTATTTTTTCGTTGTATCAAGTACTCTTCATAGTGGTGAATGACTCTATTCAATATTTCGTAATTCTTAGGTGTGATATCTGCCCATTTGGAGTCTTCAATTTTCTTTGTTAGATCGTCAACCTCCATTTTTTACTTGTTGTGTTCTTCTTCAGCTATGTCTATTAGTTGTCTTATCATATTGTTTGAGGCTTTCCTCAGGTTTTCTTCCCATTTGGCGATTTGGTTGGGATTGATAGTTTATGATAATTAAAACATCTACGGAATGATAATACAGGAATATGCAATTAATATTTAGTTTATATTCGTTTATATGTGTAATGATTTACTAACTATTTATAAAAATGAAAAACTAAGAAAGGTACAAACTGTCCTTATATATGGTTATGTCATATGTTTTCTTTAGTAGTGGAACATGTAGGAGACCAGAGTTTTCTGTTTTTTGGTGCAGTTTCGTTATTTGTTCCAAGAACTTGATGCCGTTGACATTAGTTTCTCAAGAAATAAATATGTTGAGACCAAAGTTGATACAAGGGACCCAACTTGAGGGATCTGCTTATGATGATGAAGGTGGAGATGTAATGGCTTGTAGAACAGCACTAACGGAATGACTGAGTGTTGTTAATCTTGTTATTGCTGATCATAAAATGTGTGCACTTTGAAATGCAACACCAATGAAATCTAAGGATGCAGGAGGCACCGCTGTTATCGGTTGGTCATCATATACTGCGTACATGGTGATTGCTATTGCATTGCATACCAGTAAGCTTGATTCAAATTTACTGGTCGGATGACTTCTTTCATGTTGAATGATACTGTCAGTGGTTGCTCACATGTAACATCTAATTGAATTGTTTCAGAACAGTTTATGCACAGCAAAGAAGTATCTGACTCAATATTTCTCCTCCAAGGTAAAATGCCATATTTTCACAATGATGTTGTTCAGTCGGGTAAAAATCATTTACATTCATTTTAGCATTCATGCTGACTTTATTTCTTTAGTAAGAACATTTAAAATTGCACAACCAACCATCAGCAGTGTATATGAAAATCGATCAAACAGGTTTGAAAACAGTAGACCAGTTCCAATGGTTTTAAAAACATTGGTTATACCTAGGCTATCCGGTTTTAGGTTTAAACCTATAATAACTGATAAAACCCCACCGAAAGAGTAATAGCCCTCACCAGTGTAAACATATAAACACAGAAAAAACACCTGCACAACCACAAACTAACTGCTATTCAAAGAAAGGAAAAGGAGAGGGAAAGAGTTATTTTTATTTCTTCTTTAAGGGGCAAATACAATGTAACTCTGTTGTACAAGATAGTAGCAAAAAAGATTGAGCCAACACTATCTGCTTAAGGTTTGTTGTTTAGGGGTGTCACTAAAACATTATTCCTTCTTCCTTTTGCTTTTTGTTCAGTTTTGAGGTCTAAAGATTCAGGGTTTAGAAGCATGTTTTAGGTCTTGGTTAATCATTTGATAAACTTTAGCGAATTAGGAAATAACAAAATCATGGTTGGTTTCTTAAGAATCTTTCCCAATATGTGCCATCACATTTACTCACAGAGAATGGGTAAAACCCCTTGATACATCAGCCCCCTTTTCTAGCGAGTCAGTATTGATAGTAGGTGAAGTGCTAAACACCTCAGGCTTTAAATATTCAATGCGAGGTGTAGTGACATGTATATGTGAAAAGAGTGATGTCACAAAGTATCTTGGATAGTGGTGAAAACATGACACCAGACTTTTGGAAAACATGGAGCGCAGTGTCACTTGGCATGCTGCTGCAAAAAGTTCTTACCAAGTTCAAAAAATATTGGAGTGATATTATTTGTATTTGCAGTGATTCAGCTACGTATGTGAAAAAGTTGTGTGAAGACCTGTCAACATCGATACCTGAGCTGAAGTGCTTCCCTGTAAGAGATCCTTGACACTTGATGGTATGCTTAAAGAATCTTTTCAATCTTCAGAGTTAATGAAGAATGCTATTGTCTTTTTAGTCTATTCTGGTGTATAATTAGTGTAGATGTGAAACATCTCGATGAGAGTAGGCTGGGCAACACTTTTAGTGACTTGACACTGCAACATATTCCATGTTAGAGTGCTTGCCACTTGGTAAGCAAAGAAATTTTTACAATGATGCATAGAAATGTCCCTTCACCAACCATGGAATTTGATGTCAATTAAGCCTCACTGTGGTACTCTGCACAAGTTCTAGATCCCTTCCATAAATGGAATTTGTATCTGAACTTTCAAAAGTGCTACTTAATTTTTAACCACTTCAATAACTCTAAGGGCATATGTGCCCATCTCAAAGCATTTGTTGCAGAACCTGTCCCAGGGAATGGCAATCTTCAGGTGTATCAGCATTGGCATGGAAAGTTATGTCAGTGGCAAGAGTTAGCAAATTGTCTACTGGCTGTTTTGTCATTGCCTGTCTCAAGTGCCAATGTTGATAGGGCCTTTTCACAGATAAAAGTTTACATGGGAAGGAAAGAGCGAGCGTGCATGATCAAAGACTCATTAAAGAAGTATTTTCTGGTGTACTACAATAAGTTTCAATTGTAAAAATGTATTTGGGCCTCATATACACTGTACATACACAGTCTATATTCCATGTATCAGTGCAGAAACCAAGCAATAATAAAAGCAAAACATTCCAAAAACAATGGAAAAATACTGTTTGAGTTGCTTTTAATGGTGCGAAAATGTGTAACCACTGATAACCACTGTTTTTTAAGGTATTGAAATCACTTGAAAACACTGAAAAATCCCCACCAGAATTAACCAAAAATAGAAGATGACAGGCAATAAGTCAGCGCAGTATGTTGGAAATTGTGTCTGCATTAGTAGTTGGATTTCAGATGCAGCCGGGATCTTTGCAAGTCAAAATTTTTTGCCTCAGAGGTTAAAGAAATTGGTTGTGTTGAAATCGCATCCAGCTTATTTGCCTCATCAAGGCACATTTTCCTCATGTCTTTTTTCGGCCATGGACCTTTTCCTTCAGAGAGGATTCAATGTAATACTACAAAGGTTTACTGTTTTCTGAAGGGTTAACATGAAGGTGAAGCTGAGAGTCATCCCGCAGATGTTGTCAATTGTTCTAATTAGATATGAGTTGCTCCTAAGGAGTGTGTGATAAATAGGGATTAACTGAGCAGGCGCTACAAGTAATTTGCAAACAAGGCCGGGCTCCAAAGAGTTGCAGGCCCTGTACAGAGATGTAGGGTCACTAAGGAGTGAAAGTCCAAGCAGACGTGAGTATGTGTATGTGCTTATGAATGTGGGATCATTTTCTGTCCAATAATGGAACTCAAATGGGAACTTCCAAGAATTAACAAGAGAGAGGCATTGTTTTCTTTTCATGCCAACCTAAGGATGTGCATTTCAGAAATACAAATAATATAGGATGCAGATCTTCTGCTACAGAAAATGAGGTACTCTCTTTTCTGTGGACAAAAGGGTGTATGATGCTTACTTTTTAGCCAGCGTGATCTGATTTGAGGTCAAATTATAAGGGTCAAGCACATTGTTGAAAAAAACTCAGGGCTTCATTCAGAAGGTTAGGGGCAGATGAAATTATAGTTCAAACTTGTTCGGAGAATGTTTATGAACCATTGTCAATAACCTTAAATGTGGCCTGTATTATTTCTTTGTCAGCTTCCCTAATTCTTTCTGTGGCTTCTCTTTCAGGATGTGCCTGTCATTCCTTTATATTGGCATATATCAAAGTAGATATGAATTGTTTATTTTCACAGGGTGCAGGCCCAGGAAAAAGAATCACTAAAATCCATGTCCTCACTGATCTTTGACAAATGTTAGTTTGCAGCACTTAAACTGGAATGTATCAGACACCTTTGGAATAACTTATCAACACTATATATAGTTACTTTTATAGGGGAAGGTGTGTTATATCGGGCAGCTAGTCTGTTTGCTGATAAGCTAGCAGCTTTAGATAGACACCGCTCCCTAGACACATCAGTATCTATTGGCCTCCAGGCAATTGCCTCTGAATAAAATGCTGTCAAGTTATATGTTCTATTCTGCACCATTTTATTCAATTCAGTAATGCTTTTGTTCTGTTGTCAATGTGAGAATGGTGTTATTTACTTTTGCAGTGGATGGTGTCTTTTGCTCCTTAGTAGTTTGCGGTTTGCTTAATTGCTTGTTCAAAATAATAATTTCTCTGGGAACCATGTCATACTCTAAGCATGGATTCTGTATGTATTATTTGCTTAAACGTGGTGCATCCAATACTTTTTTCATTTATATTTTCTTTCCAATAGTCATAACATAGGATTGCAAATGAATCAATAAATTGTGCTGAACAAATGAACCTGTGATTGGCGAGCACAATCATTTTGTGTTTCTTATGAATAATAAAAGGCAGACAGTTTAGACCCGTCATTACAGTTGCAATAAGGGAACCACTTCTGGATTATTCTGGGACTAACTATACAATGCCCTGACTGTGTGTATTTACATATTACTCCATCAGTTTGATTTATGAATTCACGTAATGTTCCATAAGGATGAAAACAGAGCAGTTTCTGGGGATTTTCTACATTTAAATGAAGGATGTTTAACATTTAAAGAGGCATAAGAATTAAAGTCCATCATTAGTGGTTTAACATCAATTTTTCGGGTGCGTGGGATTTAATAAAATATCTACTTATCCATGGGACAGGTTGCTTCATAAATATACTGTAAAAATATCCACCTGGCCCTTTGTTGCCACAAAGTTCAGAGATACGTTATGGCTGCAATCTCATTATATAAGAGTTCTGATAATAGTTTCTCTGAATAAACCAGGGCTTATACTATAGTAGATTATAAAAAAATACCAGTGCACATCCCTTCTAGTTGCTATTATCCAATTGGCATCCAGCCACGACAATCCAATATTTTCACTCTCCTTGCCGTCCACAAATAAACATGCACAATGTTCGTTAATGTTCAATGTCCATTTATTATTGATTTCTTTCTTTTGCCACACCGTCACAGCCGACGCGCGTTTCGCCCTCCGCGGGCTTTTACAAGGCAAGAATATAGTATGGTGAGCAAAATTTATTCACAAGAGTCAATACTAGTCGTAGAGCCTGTTGAGTATTAGTCCTTTAAGCCTTTTGCTTTGTGCACCATAAAGTTGTCAGTACAAAGCATGTGTGGATAGTCCATTCATGTGTCAATACACGAGTTACTGAGCGCTATCTGGAGCCTTGATAAGTTCCATCGCCATAGCGCATTACTTTGGCGTTCGTAAGGAGTCCTTCTTTCACGTTCGCCTTCCCAGAAAGTAGGTTTGAATTTTAGCAATGGTCTCATATTGCCACCTTTCCACTGATTCTACATATTTGGGTTGGAGGTAGCGTTAAGCAATAGTTCTAGGGTTGGATTTTGCTTTTGAGTTTTTACAAACCTACTAACTTGCATGTTTTAGGGGTTTTACCAGCTTTTTTCTGTTCTTTCCGCAAACCGAGAAAGGGTGGATATTTACTCCTGTTAAGAGAAGAAGTAATACATGGTCCACAGCTAGGAAAAAAGTAGTTGGAGGGAAAGTGAACTTGTAAACGCTCAAAAGATTTTCGCATGAGCACATCTACACATGCATATTTGCTTGTGCTAAAATGCAGATCACAAATATTTTGTAGGATAATGATTTCATGGCCTTCTTCTGTAAATTATTGTGAATTCATGAAAGCTGTAAATCGGCACTAATGCAAGGGCATACACCACAGGCTCACTTTTGTGACTTTATCTAAGAATTGAGCCCCTAATCAGGTCTTGAGTTAACCAAAACCTTTTGTTGATATTCCCATTCTCTCACTCTCTCTCTATCTATAAACTGACTTCACTGTGTGAGTGACAGTATTCTGCTCTTTCACAGGCACACAAAGTTGTTTTGTTCCGTGCCAGTGACTACAGTGGCAATGTGTCCTTTATGAGGCCAAAATATATTATTGCTTTCTGCCAATGTTTCTTATAACTGTGAGGGCTGGCAGCTCTCACAACAATCAAGTTTTACAAAACCATATCAAAACAAGACACTCATTGACAAAACCAAAAGGCTGACCGCCAATTTCAGACCTATTAGTGTTGCACTGATTTTCCATTATGAATATTTTTGGGGAATACTAGCATTTATCAACATGTATTACTAGATGATGTTTCAATCAAATGGTACATAAAATTTTACTGTAATTTAGAAAATCTTTTTTCCAAGATGCATTTTTGTGTGAATATTTAATTTCAAGCTTCTGCAAATATCTGCATCTAATCAGAGAGCATTCTGGAAGCAATATAAGTTGCCTCAAATTGTTAAACTTCACAAATTTGTGTACACATTTTTATACTGGGACCACTGTCAGCAGTGCAGTCCGAACTTATATTTCTTTAGCTCACCCTTATAACAAAGGCTTTGTGTTAATGAAACATAAATACAAGTTCGAACAGCATTAACATGGCCACAAATATCACCTTAACTGTGGACAATGCCATTCCCTGATCCATAATATGGTACTGTAACCTGGCAGCCAAAGGCTTTGTTCTGCAGGGGTTGGACCTACTTGTCCCAAAGACAAAATAAACATGAAATCTTGTTGTCTTCGTCCCCAAACAATATGTCCTGGGAGTCAGGCATAGGATCAAACCCCTGCTGATGGCCCATTAGTTTGCAAAGGGGTCTAGAATTATAATGTCTTCTAGGGACATATTCAAAATATAGAAGATTTGAATTGTTTCTTTTGGAGCCATAATCTGATAATCTAATAAGGAGCCATTTCCCAAACAACCCCATCCAGCATAGCATAAGCAGTAATATTTATAGCATAACATCCTGGTGTGTTCTCTGAGAAGATGAATGCAAAAGCAATCTAATGGGGCTCAGGATTTAAATGTTACTGTCCTAATTCTGGGGTATTCATCCAGAGTACAAAGGTGGGCTGGTATCACCCGGAAGCACCTTGGTGTCAATGCGAGGGTGCTGAAGAGAATTAGCCACATAATGCGCTTTCAATAGCATGAATTATGGAGTGGCAAGTGCAGTGTTGGTGCTCATGAAATATGAATATCCAAAGTCACAGAATGCTGTAAGTTATTTTCGGCCAGCAGTTGGGTGCACAGCAATAAGGGTTGTGAGCCACTCATCTTCCAAGTCATGGAAAGTCCTAACATCATTAATTTGTACTAAAAAATTACAGTGCACACTTGGAACCCAGTTTATTCATCAATTGAGTTATAGCTTCCAGTCATAGTAATCCAAATAGCCAACACATGTTTCAGTATGGAAAGAGTAGTACTGTTAGCTTCATCAGGACTTAGGTATAGTTATCTTCAGTAGAGGTAAAAGTATATGTATTCAAGTAGTGTTCTCTGGAGTGGTATCCCTCAACGTGGTTCTCATGCAGTTTGGCATAAAAAGCATCCTTGAGTAATTTCCATCAGTTACCCATTCCCCTTGCCCCTCTGGAAAGATTTGTGGGGAATTTCCTTTAAAATGGATATTTTCCTTCCTCAGTGATGCTTGCACTTTCTCAGCTGCCCTTCGGCATTCTTGACATTAGAATCTAGTGTGGCTTTTATTCTATTATAATTCAGCGAGGGGGTTTCTCTAGGTCCATACCCCTGGTTTCAGAAGATGGTCCCATTCTATATCAGTTCAATGCTTATAATAGAGAATTGCATAGAATCTTTGACAGGAGATTCATAACTCAGACCATGGATAACATGCTACTGGCATTGTGCCAAGGAAATAGAGATAACATTGAGATCCGTTAAGCTATCTGGTTAATTTAAATCAACTAGTGGTTGAGGCTGAAGGGCTGGAGACTAAGAATACATATATTTTTTTATAGAATATTTAAAGATGAGCTGGAGGATGGGCTAGTTCACGTTGTTACTAGGCCCACAAACTTAGAAGCCATGATAATATTGGCACTACAATTGGACCACCATCTTTCTGAGCACAAGGGTGAAAGGAAGAAACCAGAAACTAAGACCCCATTTACATTTTATTGTCCACATCAAGCACCAGATCATGGAGAACCCATGCATATTGAAATAATCAGACTGCCATTAACTAAACAGAACAGGAAAGGAGAAAAGGAGACAGATAAATGTATGTTTATACTGTGGTCAAGAAGGGCACTTTGCCAAAGATTCAACAAGATGCCGAAGTGCAGTAAGATGCAAGTTTCAGACTCTAACATGTGCATCCATAGGATAAGAGGGTGTAAAAACTGTTCAAATATAGGTTATCAGGGAGAGCCCGAACAACCGTACAGAACTTGGGGGGATATGTACAATGAAGTGGCGGGCGTGTCGTTAGCCTCCTGGGTGTATCACCAATGCAGGCACCCTTGCATCAGAGTGCAAGGGTGTCTGCATGTAGGGGAGGATTGGTTATGTGAAGGAAGGTGTCCCTTCCTGAGCAAAAACAATCCTTAACTGCCATTTTGTAACTTTGATGTGTGCTGCTTCATACGGCACACATGAAAGTTACAAAATAGTATTTTTTTAAAAGGTTGATTTGTGTACAGGAAGGGCTACCTTCCTGTACATAAACAATCCATCACATTTTGCTTTTTTCATGTATGCTGCACAAGGCAGCACACATGGAAAAAGCAAAAACGAGGAGAAATGATGCACTTCTCCTCGTTTTGCCAACTCAAGACCAGGATTTTCCTGGTCTTAATTTTAGCGTTGCCTCCTATGTACACCATCCTTGTACACAGGGGGCAGCGCCAAATACAATGGGTGTTGCGGTGGAACGCCCACCACCACACCCACTGCGCGCCCCTTTCACACTAAACATAGCGTGAAAGGGTGCCTTATGTACAAGGCAGCATTAAGCCATGTTAAGTGGTTTAACACTGCCTTGTACATAAGGCAAGGCCCCTATCACCACAGGAACGTCACCAAAAGTGACAATAGGGGCTTGTACATATGCCCCTAGTACTATAAATGAATCATGAAAACAATGGCTTCTCTATATGGATATAGGTGACTAAGTAGTATTCTAATCAACAATAATCGGGTAGTCATTATTGGAAAATTGCACGCAACATAGTTTGCACATCATACTTAATATATATGGTTGATGCAGGTATCCGTCCACAGTAACAGCAATGTTGTACTTTTGATCTGAAAATTAGCCAAGGAACAAGTTAGTGTTATGAGAATCAATCAGGAACACTTTAATTTAATTTCACATATTGCATAGAATTGACATTTATTCAAGGTTCATGATTCAGTATTAATACACAGTGCTTGTACTTTTTTTCACCTAAGGAAGTTGTCACATGCTTGTTGTGTCCATCGGACACCGAGAGGTAGTTCAAATAGCAAAATATGCAAGGTAACTCCACATTTTGTTTGCAGTCTGCATTTTTACTAGAACATAGCACAGTGATTCATATCGAAACTCCTCTTTAGAAGAAGGTTGGCTCGTTTTATCACACACATGGTTGTGTGACAATTATCCTTATTTGTGAGGCGATATCTTCCATTCTAGTCTCATTTACACAAAACGAAGGTGAACAGCCAAGGTAAAACACTTAGTAAACTAAGGGGTCTACGGCCTCTGTTCAAGAAACAAAAAGCTCATTCTGTAAGGTACCATCAACTAAAATAGAAAAGAAGAAAAGGTGACAAGGACATTTCTGCTTATATTGTGGCCAAAATGGGCACTCTGTCCAGGATTCCAACAAGCAGCCTAAGCATAGCTAAAAGCCCATGTGCAACATGGACATCTCCATACATTGCCAGGAACTATTATTACTGTCCTACACTGCCAGGATTGGACAGCAAAGAAAAAGCCATTCAACCACCCACTCTAAATTTGGGGGACTGTCGGGTGGCTTAGCTCCATTGGCCCATACTCTGTCAAGCCATTAAAGGAGTATGTCAGCGACGGAGTCAGAGTAGGCTCTGACATCAACATACTGTTGGTTCACCCAGCCCTAAGTCGGGTGGCTGCACCTAGAGATTGGCAGAGAAGGTACTTTGTCACTGGTGCAAGAGAGTACCCTTTCTGCCAAACTCTAACTCAGTCCCACTGTCTGCCATCCTTTAGATCCCAGATGTTAGAACCAGTCCATGTAGCCACAGTTGACACTCTCCCAGTACAGCATCAGGAGTTCCAAGATGTGTTTAGCAAAAATAGTGGAAACAGTTCCTTCATAACAGGAGTTTGACTGCCAGATGGATCTTGAGCCGAAAGCAAAACTACATGCAGTCGGATTTACGCACTTACAGAAAAAGATACAGATCATTTTAAAGGGAACTCATCCCCCATGACCAGTTATACTGATCACTGCAATCTACCATTTATAAAGATTGTGAAGTCCCTGACTTTAAGACAGGTCAGATGGTCTTTATTTTTTTACGGATTAAAATGTTATGATAACCCTCTGCCCAGGTCACAAAATGGAATAACGTATTCTTTATCTAGGCCACCAGAGGATGAGAACTTGGTACATCCTGTTTCTGAGAAGATTATATTGTCCCTAATTTGTATGCCCAATTTACTCATGGGAATTGCTACTTCGTCAAATGAAGCTAGAGTAAATAACAAGGAACTCTAGAGTGGATATCAAGCAATGGCAATCACATTTCTTAACAAGAAGTGTCAAACAGGGCTTATTATTTCAAGGAGAAATGCTTTTCCTGCCAACCTGAGAATTACAGAGACATGTTCTCTAATAGTGTCATGACACCCCATTAGCAGGTCATCAAGTTATACATATAACTAGTGAGTTAGTGAGGATATCTTATTTGTGGAATTCTATACTCGTATAGATTTTGTTATGATATGCTGAATTTGTACTCATGCTAAAAGTGAGACCCACAACCAGCTGGTTTGTTACAACCCCTTTAGAATCTGCCCGAACCATGGCATACCATTTCCATGGATTTGATTGTGGATTTACCAAAATACCATAGATTTGACAGTATCCTAGTATTTATAGATACACTCACTTAATAGAACATTATACATCAGTACAAGAGTATCACAAGCACCAGAATTAGTTGATTTATTTATGCAACATGGTGTAATTCTTCAACGCCTTACAACATGAAAATTTCAGATCGTGGAACACAATTGGTATCCTGCCTCTGAAATGCTATCTGTAAATATTAGAAATTACAGTATGTCTGTCCCAAGACATCTAGAATCCAATGGTCAGTTAGAACTATTTAATCAGGAGCTGGATAAATACGTACTTTGTTTCATCAAGGATCAAAAAGGCTACGATAGTAATTTGTGTTTGGCAGAATTCAGCCATAACAACGTTGTTAGTGCTTTCACCATATATTCCCCATTCTATGCCCTGTATTGTTTTACATCCACGTTTTTGTTTATCAATAAAAACAGAATAATTTGGTAATCCTTTGCTCAAAGAAAGGTATGCTTCCATGAGATAGATAAGTTTCTTTAAAACACCACCTTTCCAAAGACAAACAACTTTATAAAAAGTATGCGGATTGAAAGGGAAGTACTCCCCAAACTATCAGCCAGAAGGCCCTATTTGGTTGGTTACCAAACATTTTCATTTAGTATGCAAGAGCAAAGTTCAGTCCCTATTTTGTGGCCTTTTTGTGAGTAAACAGCTCAGAGGGAAGAATGCAGTACAACTGAAATTACCGCAATCATGAAAATGTATCCAACCTTTCACGTTTCCTGGCTTAATCCTATGATCCCAACCAGAAATCCGCAATCAACCCCCACCGTATAGATGTGGATGAAGAGCTTGAGTAAGAGTATGTCAGATCTTAGATTCCAGCAGAAAACATGGCCGACTCTGGTATCACATAGAGTGGAAGGGGTTTGGACCCCAGTAAATATTTTGGGAGCCTGCTAGTGAAGTTCACACCTCTCTTTTAGTAGGGCAATATCATGCTAAAAATCCACCAAAGCTGGGTCCCTGCCCTGAGTCAGGGCTTTAATTGGAGGGTACTGTGAGGTAGCGCAATCCAAGAATCATTATCCCTGTAGTTTATATAGAAGACAATGTTCTGAAGATTTCTCCTGGACTCTCCTTATCCAGGAGCAACCGATGGCAGCACAGGTTGTTAAAACCCATCTAGCACCTTGTGATTATTTAAGAACTGTTTGAGTATTGTGTTCAGTGTAGTTCCCTTTACTAAAAAAAATGCAATTTTCCTTTACTGAATATGCTCCCTGGCTTTGCCCCAAGAAGATGACCAATTTTTGGGACCCGAGGCTTCTGATTGCCCTTGAGGGTTCCCTCACACCTTTCATGCAACCGGAGTGTCAGAAATACAAAAAGGCACTACAAATGCTTTAGAAACAAGTTCTCGCAAGAATTCCAGCTCTTGCGAGATTTGAAAATCTCTGCAGCCATTTTGGATGCAGAGACTATAAAAATTACACCCTTCAAATTTAGGTTAGAAATAGGAAGGACCTCCAGCAGGATCGCAGTCCTAAGAATCCCCCACACCCAGGTAAGGTATTAGATATCTTTTCCACAGGGAGATACACAACTTTTTTTGCCTTATTATTTTAGTTATTTGGTCCTGGCCCCTTTACTTTGGCTCGATCCCTCCACCAGTGTGTACTTACAGTTCTAGTGAATGTTGTATGGGCACAAGAGATCGAATGGTCCATGCTGCCTCTGCAACATAGTAGTAGTGCATTTCTCAGAAGAACAACAGCGTGACAGTATTCGAGGTGATGTTCTGATGCCAACTTTTCTGCCCAGTCCCATGCCACTTTGGGGTCACTGAAAAACTGGATGTGGTTTCCAACTATGATTTTTAGAGGTGCTGGAAACAGTTGCATGTATTTATTGCCCAGTTGCTCAAGGTTTCGTTTAATTTCCAGGAAGATGTGTCCCTTTGTGTTGCACTGCTGTGGTGTACTTGGGAAATACAAATATTTTGTTTTGTTGTTATTCCCTACCACTTTGCTCTATGTTCTGGCTTCAGAAGCAGTAGATCGAGTAGATGGGCTACAACTAAGCCTGGGCATAGTTTGTGAAGTAGCGCTACGCGTAGCTATGCAAAGTGCTCTTCGCACTACGTGAACTACGCGTAGTACTAAGCGAACTGCGAAGTGCTCTGTTCGAGATCATTGCACAGTGCCGGATGCTTGTCCGCACTGTGCAATCATTGAACACAGAAACTTGCACAGTGCGAGCTGTCTTTTACTGCGGCTCAAGTAGATTTTTACTCGAGAGGCACCTTTCTCAACGCGGACTGGTAGTTTCTCATCGCGAGTGGTCACGAGCATACGCGACCAATCTCAATGAGAAACCTGACCTCCCCACGTTGAGAATCTCGCCACAAGGTTTATTTTCCACGCTCGCGATCGGCAACTTGATGTTACTGATTGTGAATGAGGAAATAGTCTTGGCGGGATGTCATTTTGCTTGTTCGCGGTCGCCAACTTGACGTTGAGGACCGCGAGCAAGCAAAAAATGACTGCTGCAATACGCTACGCTATGTTACACGTGTTTGCACTGTGCTACGTGCAATTCGCGAGGTGCGAAGTAGCTCAAACTTCGCAAACTAAGCGAGTGTAGCGTAGTGCTTTGCCCAGGTTTAGCTACAACTAAACGCAGTGACCCTCGCGGAGGTGGGGGTACATTGTGGGCCCTTTTGAGGAAGAACAATTTAGAGTGATAAGGATAAGCAACGTTCTATCCAAGCTAGTTGTCCAGGACCAGCTCTGTATTTGACCCCTTAAACCTCTCCGGCAGCTCAACAATTTGTATGTTGTTGTAACTGGGCCATTACTATGAGTCCTCTGCCTTGAAGCAAGAAAACCTTCGCAGTCTTTTAATTCCATGACTTGCTTTTGAAGATCTTGGACCACAGGAGTGCTTTCAGCTTGTGTGTTCTTGGTGCATGTGACCATTTCTGTGCTACCCTGGTTAAGGTCTACTGTGCAGGAGGGGTACTGCAAAGTAACAACACAGGAGGAGGGTGATGGGATGGGACAAAGCATCAACGGGACATGCAACAAGACAGGAGGGGCAGATGGGAAGGGACAAAGCAAAGATGGGGCACACAATGACACAGGAGGGGTACAAGCAACATCGGGGCGGGCAATAATACAGATGGGGTGGGGGTCGAAGGGACAGGACACGCTGCAACATGGGAGGGATGACAGGTTAAGCAGCGAGGACTAGACAAGTAACAGTGCAGAGCGGGATAGGCTGAGACAGTCTGCAAACACTTGCACTCTTGAGAATAAAGTAGCTCCGAAAGCGCAAGCAGTGGAAATACACTGACCAAGGCGGCAGTATATGAGCCATGCTCTCTATAGGAGGGACAAACACATGAAGAGAAAGTGAAGCCGGCATACGCTAAACAGAGAGAAGCAGGGAAATGAGTGAGTTGGAATCTAACCAATGGCAAGCAATTGGCAAGCTCCAAGTCCTCTCTAAGAAAACAAAATGTGATGCGAGTGACACACATGCACTGTCTCGGGCGTGACCTAAAAAGTATAACATAATATATCTTTTGAGAGAGGAGAAAGGAAATTACGTGGCCAAGTGGTCCAAGTGGTAGGACATTGAGCTGCAGCAACTGGGTGAATTTAGCTCATAAAGATTCGGGGAATTTTGAACTTCTTTATGAAGTATAATACTCACAGTGTTCGACCAGCTGTGTGGGAGTAATAAAAAAAATATCAGTCACCTAAGGGTCATAGGCCTACTCCTCTGAAAGGTTAACAGAGTAACAGTACTCCTGTCCCAAATGGTCGGAAAATATCCAATTTTTAGGGCTAGGAAGACCGCTGGCATTATGTGGCAGTGGATGATGAAATTATGCAGCAGAGGTGGGTAAATTGCACACGGTGTGGTACTATTATTGCACTATTTTATCATTGTAACACACATTAAAACTCTGCCGTCGCAGTCAGTAGAGCCCTTTAAACACCTGAATACACAAACCAACAACTAAAGATTACCTGTTAACATTTGCAAAGCGTCTGCCACGGCACAGCACCGCATGTCACACTTTTTTTTACTAACTTGTGATCTGTCTCAAATAGAAAGATTTTTTTGTTGCAATATGCAAATTCTACATCAGATAGGGGAGTGCTGTAAATGTATAATTATCCAGAAAACGAAGCAGCCGCAGAATCACGTAATTCCAGTGGCTCTGCACACAGGCAGTTGATCAGACACTGTCATTGTTCAGCCACGCATGTTTTTACTGCATCACATATCCCAGATGGGATCAAGTTATGTTCGACAGTCAATAAATGCATTATGACTTGAAAAGTACCTGTTATAATGACAGGTCTTCTTTCTCTGTCAGTGACACATTGACTTGACATTCTTGACATGATGTTCTAAGTCAGCAGAAAACAGGCATTCCTATGCACAAAAAGCAGACACAACCCTTTAGGAGCCCTGCTTAGCAGTTGTCACTGTATGTGCTGACGTCTGTATATTAGACATTAGTGACACTTACACGCCTGGGATAAAGATATTTTTGTACAGTGCAAGCCGTGTCTCCCAGCATCTTCCCTAATGAGGTGAATCCACCGTTCCCTCTCCTGCCCGACACTCTCTGCTCGCAGATATGCGTCCAAAAAACCTTAAACTCAGAATATATAAACAATCAAGCTCTCGAGTACCTGCCTGCTGAATATGTACAGGGCTTCCAAGCTATGCTGTTCTCGTTTCGCAACGTGCTTCGGCCTACGCAAAATATTCCAATACTCTGAACAAATACTATAGGAATATATAAGCACAGCATAATAGGCGAATATTTCAACTGGAATTTGTAAATCGACCAAGGTTGATGTATTTTTATTTGTTATGTTTTACATGCTAAATAATACAGTAGGTTTCTTTGGCATTACAGCAGTCACAACAACAATAACGAGACATTGATTTGCCTCCATGTTTATACCTCATGAATTGCTACCTTTTGTGCGTTAATCTATCGATGCTGCAAGCCTAATGGAGCGCCTGCGCAGCCCCGCAGAAGAGCGCATATGGATGCAGTCATCAAAAAAACATGAGAGCAGAAGAGGCACCAGGCAACCTTCGACCCCTCATAGTACTATAGGCTTAACCCCTTGCCCCACCTCCTCATCAGCCTCCTATTGGCAAGTTACTGTCAAAGGGCGGGAGCAGGCAGCTTGTATAATCATGTTTGCTTTTTTACTTACTGCAGCATTCGCAAGAGACCAGAGGTAGGAAGGAGAGCGCCATAGGTGCAAATGACAGATAAAACTATAAACAAGCATTTACAATGCAATGGTTTCGCCTTTTGAAAAGTTTGAGCTATTGGCATTGTAAATGACAAAATTTTTATTTATGTGTTGGTTCTGAAAATAAATAAATAAATAAATAAATGGCATTGTCATTTACAATGCCAATAGCTTAATCTCTCGCAAATGGGGCAGGGCCATGACGAAGTTGTTGCTTTTGAGTAACTACACTGATTTTCAAGAAAATGATGTAATGTTACACTTAATTACATAAAATAGGGACCCGCCATTTAACGCTTTATTTTTAGCCCAAAATGATTCCAGCGCAGTACACAATTGTCAAAATAGCTGCTGATGCTCTGGTTGTTCTCATTGTTTTTACGCACTCTCTCTATAATGGTGTTGCGAACTGCAGCGTAATAATGATGTGATCTGGCGTAATTTTGGGAGTTGCATACCAATTCCTGAAATGACAATGCTGTTGTTAAAATGTCGCCCGGGCCTAGTTGTTACCAATGGTCAAAATTAAATCCAGCCTTCACATTACTCGCTCTTTAGGTGTGCCCGGAGATTTCACCAGTCACCATCTTGTAAATGCTGGTTAACGTGGGGCAGGAGCGCAGAGTGCCGACCCATGTGTCAAGAGTCACAGTGGCTGCACACATGCAGCCTGCAAACGTCGCTGTCTGGAAAAATGGTTGTCATTGAAATGGGTATCCCGCTAACTACGACCTGGCTAGCGCCTAGAGGCATTCAGCTGAACAGGTGCTCGATAAGTAAGTTGCCAGAAGTGCTCCGTGGCGTGCACCCGCAAGCACAGTTTACGAGACTGTTGTTCCAAATGTTTTGTGGCAGGCCGGTTGTGCGGTTTGAGTTACACCTGCATTAGCGTCCCGGGGTTTCCAGGCTCCAGTGTCCGCAGGAGAGGCGGGTACTGGACCTCATAGTTACCTGTTGCTCTTGTCTAATTTTAAATTACTTGAGGGATTCCCCCTGCAAAATAAGAACTTTCTAAATAGTGCTCCAAACCGCTCTCCTGCCGCTTCTAAGCACTGTAAATAGCAGGTGTTCCGGTCACCCCATGTAACAGGCTCAGTTTGCCGACCTCAGAAGGATGAGAGGCAGAGAGGCGTACCTGGGAAGTGATCCTGTGTCTAGCATGCTATGTAGAAGTTTCTGCGGCACGGGCATTAACCCATTGAGCTCTCTGCATCCTGAAGAGCTTGAGGCCTGCACAGGACCAGGGCACACGTCCCCTCAGGCCGCATTGGAGGTCTGCGGGCTGGGTTACTTGGCAGCTGCGCAGACTTCGCTCAGCCGCTTGTCACTCTTTAATTAAAAGCTCACTCCTGCTGCTGTCTCCTGTGTGCTGCCAGGGAGGCGCCTGGTTCCCGTCCAGAGCCTTCCTCCCTGCCTGGGTCATTTCTGCGTCTTCGTCCCCAGCCCCCCACCCATCTTTAATCTCTGTGCACAGGGGTCCGAGTGCAGCTGTGAGCAGAGGCATCCAAGAACTTCAGCGCTGCCCAAGAGCCATCTTATAGCAACTTCACACCATTGCTAAAAACAAGAAACAGTAATACGAGATATCACGTGGTATACTACTTCAGTGATGCCAGATCGAGGAGTTTAACTTAAGCTCAGTTTCGAATGCATTTTAAGGGGAAAAAAGAAAAACAGCTCACAATGTCTAGTATGATAGAAATGTGTCTGTGTCTGTGTGTTTTTGTCTCTCTCTCTCTCTCTCTCCCCTATTAACGCCTTACATAAAACGTTCAAACTGTAGCTGGTGTCTGGCATTTGTATTAGATTGCAGAGTACTGATTATTGAACTTGATCACATATGCTCACAGGCCCCAAGAAGCCAGAGGGCCAACTCACAACAACGGTCTTCCCCTGCAAGCTCAAACATGCGTAGTCCGCAAACTAAGACACACAATCGTTAGGAGCTTTACAAGCGGTTTCTGACACCAGAGTATAAAATAAGGGGACCGCGTGATATTCTAAACAGGGGCACGATCATTCATCTACTACAATTAATCCCTGACCTAGAACACATTAAATCTAACTACATCAACTTAATAGAATTCCTACAACACAGTGGGGATTAAAGCTTAGAGTCTACATTGGTAACTTCTGCCTCCCCCTCATGGGTGGAAGCAGTCATGGAAGGAGGGGACGGCTCACGGACAGCGGGAGGGGGGACGGGCTCACGGACAGCGAGAGGGGGGACGGGCTCACGGACAGCGGGAGGGGGGACAGGCTCACGGACAGCGGCAGAGGGACGGGCACACGGACAGCGGGAGGGGGGACGGGCTCACGGACAGCGGGAGGGGGGACGGGCAGACGGACAGCGGGAGGGGGGGCGGGAACGGGCTCATGGACAGCGGGAGGGGTGCGGGAACGGAAGTAAAATATGCTGCTTACCTGCTAGCAACTCTTGGAGGGTGAAATCGCGCAGCCCACCCCTGCAAGGCACACGTTGGAAATGAAACCAACATGCCGATACAAAAAAAATAAACAACCGCCCACCTGCCGCAATGACGTGCTAAAAGGGGCAGGATGAGAAAAAATCACCGGAACGCCCACGAATCGCCTCGCACAATGACGGATGCCTCTCTCTTCCAATGGCTAGCCTCCATTTATGGATCTAGCCAATGGAAGACAGAGGCGGGACAAAGCCCACATACTATTCTCATAAGATTTCGACAGGCGAAACCTAAAAAGGAAACAACCTTTACAACGCAACCATTACATCGCACTACTCTTACACGCAGTCATTACATCGCAACATCCTTTACAATGCATGTCACTACAACGCAGGCATTACAACGCATACCTTTACAACGCATGACACTACATCGCATGTCACTACAACGCAGACATTACAACGCATACCATTACAACGCATACCATTGGAGTTCCAATAGTAATTTTTAACCCTATACTATCCAACACTTACCCTACTGTTGCACCCCCTGAAGTTAGAATAGTAATTTTTACCCCTACACTATCCAACACTTACCCTACTGTTGCACCCCCTGAAGTTCGAATAGTAATTTTTACCCCTACACTATCCAACACTTACCCTACTGTTGCACCCCCAGGAGTTAGAATAGTAATTTTTACCCCTACACTATCCAACACTTACCCTACTGTTGCACCCCCTGGAGTTAGAATAGTCATTTTGACCCCTATGCTATCCAATACTTATTGTAAATGCAATGTAACGGTATGCGTTGTAATGGTATAGGTAAAGGTAGTATGCGATGTAACGGAATGCGTAGTAAAGGTAGTTTTTTAAAAATGCGATGTAGTATTATGCGATGTAATGGAATGCGTTGTAGTGGATGTTGCGATGTATAAACTGCTTTGCAAGTGCATGCGTTGTAAATGTATGCGTTGTAACATCATACATTCCTATAAAAAGCACACCATACCTGATGCAGGCAACCTTATACAAGTCAGTCTTGGCAGGCTCCAAGAGGAACCATCTAGCCAAATAGTCTGACCAGGCTTCATCTAAACTATGTCCATACTGAATTCAGGGAAATATGCACACCTGCCAATGCACAAGGTGGCACTTTGTGTCACACATAGTCTGGTTTCTTCATGCGGTCACCTGGTGAGGAGCCAGTAGCACTCAGTGGGAGACCAGGTGAGCTGAAATTGCCTGCACAGGGTGTTTTTCCAGCTCGTTGATGGAGGCTTCGGACAGCTGATGTACATCAGATGTTTTTCAACCTCCATGGGACTTCTGTTGTATTTTTGAGGGTCTCTTCCAATCGTGCGACGGTCTAAGCCTGGTGCACACATCACTCTACAGTTTCCTGGATCTAGTGCAAAATTGCCCAGTACTGGGCAATGTCACCTAGGACGAATGACTTTAAAGTGAAGAAGTAGAGCATTAAAATAACGATCCATTGCGCCAAAATTCACCCAAGTGTGCCAATAATTTGCACATATGTGGAAATCGTTTCACTAAAACATTGTATACTTTATCAATAGTTTAATAATGCTGCCATTTGCACAAAAGAGCTTCACATTTTTCTCTGAGGTCAAGCTTTACTCATTCATTAAGAGTGCTGCTGCACACCTATGTGTTGTGATGTATCATATCAGAATTTTTCTTATCATGCTTAAAATTTAATCCCAATAAGACAAAGACCCAAGGAAACACAAAAATTAATGTGAGCTTCATAATTGATTGTACTTTCAGATATAAGGCCACAAGAAATTAATTATTTGAGCAATGGATCATTGAACATGACATCTTAATGCAGGGAGACAATATTTCCCCGATCTCCAGCTGGCTACTTCCATCCATATTAGTTGAAGCAGTCTGCCATACCGAATTAACCAAAGCCAAGGAGTCTTGGTTTTAAAAGGCTGAGCTACTGGCTTTTCCAAGGCTTTTTGAGATAACACACAGAGGCAGAGAAAACAAGCATTTGCAATGCAATAGGTCTCGCATTAGGAAAGTTTGAGCTATTGGTATTGTAAATGACAAATGTTTTATTTATGCGTTGGTTTTGAAAATAGTGAAATTAATAGCTTTGTCATTTACAATGCCAATACTTTTAACTTTCGCAAATGTGACACCTATAACATTTGTAATGCAATATGTGTTGTATTTACGTGACTTAGATGTATTGATATTACAAATAACAATTGCTTTTTAAATTTGTTTTTAATAATTAATACTTAAATAAAAGTTATTGTAATTAGAACAGGCATGTCCCTAGAAAGAGGTACTGCTGGCACAAATGTAAGTGAATGTTACGTTTATTATTCACACAGCTTTAGAAAAATAAATATATGACTGTTTGTATTCAATGTTCAAGTATAACATAGCCCAATATTAGGTCACGTCAATGAATAGACACAGTGACATTCAAATAACTCACAGCGGAATTTGATTATACCGATTTTACATTCATTAGCAAACTCAGGTGTTCTATTTTACGTTACGGGTACGTTGATTTGCTTTGCTTTTTTGAAAAATCTTTTGGGCGGTCTATGCTATGGACGTCTGAAGGCAGGGCATTTGACTGAAATGAGATGGTCTCTCAATTTTGAATCATTCATATTTTAGCAAGCAGCGGAAAGGTCTTGTCCATATGGGACGCTGTAGTTAAGTTTTGCGGCTGTGCAGGGCCAGTGTACTTTGGTATCAATTAAATACTGCGTTGAATGCTACCCTTTTCTGTGGAGGGGATTTCAGTCCACACAAATCAATCAGTCTTTAAGTCTTTCTGGGGGCTTCCGTATACTCAACTGTTTTTAGGTGCGAGTTCGTTATCCAAGGGGAAAACAGCAGTCGTTGCGGTTAGTTCTTAAGTGGGGATAGGTTTCACCTCTGTGGGAAACACGATCGAGAGGAAGTGTCAGCCAGCTTTCAAAATAGTTTTGACTAGATCTTGGTCGAAGACAAAGTGCCCACTGTGCCTCATTCACATTATATAGTTTCGTTTTCTTGGCAGTGCATCTTCACTTAGAGTTAAGTGCCCACAGTGAGCAGGTCTCCCATGTTTCTGTGGAAATTCTGTTACTCTTGGAGGCTGATTCTAGTACCTATTTTACAGATCGTAGTGTTAACTGAACTAGAAGTCAACACACTTGTATAGTGTACCATGATGCCTTCAATGTGGGAATGCAACCATACTCTAAAACCAGTTAGTGTATTGGGAGAACACAGAAAGGACGACAGCAGAGTTCAGACACATTGAAACTCGTGTACTCTGGAATTCGGGAAATACGTAATTCAGTCACTGGTAGAGAAAGAAGAGATTTTCAATAACCTGGGCTTTAAAAGTGTTAGATGCGTGCTAGAATTGCAGGTATTTTGTTGCGAAGGGAATATTGAGTGAGCACCTCAGCGTTGCTTGCGGCCACAGGACAGTTCTCCTGATGGGCACAGTCTGGCTAAAAGCCTGTTGAAAATTAAAAGTCGTCTCTCTGCTTCTCTTAGACAGCTGCTGTTGTTTCTTCTTTGATGTCTGATGCACTCTAGCTTCGGGTTGGTAATCTTTTGCCGGACAACCAGGCCCTTCACACAGTTCTGACGGTGCACAGTCAAAATATCGAGTCCTAATTGTCGACCTACACAAATATCGTGTTGCAAATATCGAAGGTACAGAATTTCGATGTCAAGAATATCGTTGGACAGAATATCGACCCTAAGGTAAGTAATATCGAATTTATTTATATCGATGTGATTTCAAAGTTAGTAATTTTGATAGCATATATATCGATGTAACTAATTTTGATGTTACTAATATCGATATTTGTATTATTTTTATGTTTTTAATCATGTATGTGTAATATGTTTTTGTTAAGTATTTTAATTTTTTTTAATTATATGTCTAATATTTGTATATATTAATAATGTTATTTTTAAGTAAATTTCATGTTTTAGTACCGGAGCGGGTTGTGGGTTTATAGGGGAATAGGGTGGGAAGTAATTTAAATTTACAAAATTAATTATTAATTTTTAGGAATTATAAATTCATTTTAATTAATGTATGTTTTTATTTCTGTAGGGGAATTGGGTGGGAAGTAATTTAATTGTAATTAATTAATGATTTTTTAATTTTTATGGATGAGTATTTTTATTAATTATTCATTGGCAATTAATTATTTTAATTGATTAATTAATTATGAATTGACAATTAATTATATTAATTGATAAAGTAATTATTAATTGGCAATTCATGTTTTTAATTGATAAGTTAATTTTTTAATTGGTATTTAATGTTATTTTTAAGTACATTTTATGTTTTAGTACCGGAGCGGGTTGTGTGTTTACAGGGTAATAGGGTGGGAAGTAATTTAAATATACTAAATTAATTATTAATTTATAGAAATTATAAAATATTTTTCATTAATTTTGTTTCTATTTCTGTAGTGGGTTGTGGGTTTTTAGGGGAATTGGGTGGAAAGTAATTTAATTGTACTTAAATATGTATTTATAATTTTTATGTTATGGATAAATAATTTATTTTAAAATAATTATTATTTAACAATTTATTATATTAATTGATAATTTATTTTTTAATTGGTAATCAATGTTTTTAATTGTTAACAAATTCTTTAAATTGGTAATTCATGTTTGTAATTGGGAATTTTTTTACATTAGTAATTCATTTTTTAATAGGTAAATAATTATGTTAATTGGAATTAATATTTTTACTTGGTAATTATTTCTTAGTAATTGGAAAATATTTGTTATTAATTGGTAATCAATATTTTATAAAAGAAAGTATTATTTGGTAAATTGTTTAATAATTTTAATTGTGAATTACATTTAAATCATATTGTTATGTAATGAAATGTATTTAATTCTTTAATATTTAATATTTGCTTAGTAATATTTTATAATTAATATTAATTGGTATTTGTTGATAATTTATTGTTAACTAATTATTCAAATTTAATTGCTTTTAATAATTATTAATTGTTTGTAAATGATGTAGATTTATTTAAAAATGTAATTATACATTATTCTAAATATAAAAATTATTTACAAGTATGTTAAATTTAAATTCTACGCTATCCAATGCTTTCCCTACTGTTGCACCCTCTGGAGTTGGAATAGTAATTTTTACCCCTACGCTATCCAATGTTTTCTGTACTGTTACACCCTCTGGAGTTGGAATAGTAATTTTTTATCCCTACGCTATCCAACGCTTTCCCTACTGTTGCACCCTTTGGAGTTGGAATAGTAATTATTACCCTTATGCTATCAAATGCTTTCCCTACTGTTGTTCCCTCTGGAGTTGGAATAGTAATTTTTACCCTTACGCTATCCAACGCTTTCCCTACTGTTGCACTCACTAGAGTGGGAATAGTAATTTTTACCCACCTGCTATTCAACATTATCTCTACTGTTGCACTCTCTGGAGTGGTAATAGTAATTTTTACCCCTACGCTATCCAACGCTTTTCCTACTGTTGCACCGTTTGGAGTTGGAATAGTAATTTTAACCCCTACGTTATCCAACGCTTTCTCTACTGTTACACCCTCTGAAGTTGGAATAGTAATTTTTGTCCCTACGCTATCAAACTCTTTCCCGACTGTTGCACCCTTTGGAGTTGGAATAGTAATTTTTCCCCACCGCTATCCAATGCTTTCCCTACTGTTGCACTCACTGGAGTGGGAATAATAATTTTTACCCTTACGCTATCCAACGTTTTCCCTACTGTTGCACTCTCTGTAGTGGGAATAGTAATTTTTCCCCCTGCGCTATCCAATGCTTTCCCTACTGTTGCACCCTCTGGAGTTGAAATAGTAATTTTTACCCTTACGTTATCCAACGCTTTCCCTACTGTTGCACCCTTTGGAGTTGGAATAGTAATTTTTACCCTTACGCTATCCAACGCTTTCCCTACTGTTACACCCTCTGGAGTTGGAATATTAATTTTTATCCCTACGCTATCCAACGCTTTCCCTACTGTTGCACCCTTTGGAGTTGGAATAGTAATTTTTACCCTTACACTATCCAACGCTTTCCCAACTGTTGGACCCTCTGGACTGGGAATACTAATTTTTACCCGGCCGCTTTCCAACGCTTTCCCTACTGTTGCACCCTCTGGAGTTGGAATAGTAATTTTTACCCTTACGCTATGCAACGTTTTCCCTACTGTTGCACTCTCGGGAGTGGGAATAGTAATTTTTCCCCCTACTCTATCCAACGATTTCCCTACTGTTGCACTCTCTGGAGTTGGAATAGTAATTTTTACCCTTACGATATCCAATGCTTTCCCTACTGTTGGACCCTCTGGACTGGGAATAATAATTTTTACCCGGCCGCTATCCAACGCTTTCCCTACTGTTGCACCCTCTGGAGTTGGAATAGTAATTTTTACCCTTACGCTATCTAACGCTTTCCCTACTGTTGCACTCACTGGAGTGGGAATAGTATTTTTTACCCACCCGCTATCCAACACTTTCCCTAATGTTGCACTCTCTGGAGTGGGAATAGTAATTTTTACCTCTACGCTATCCAACGCTTTCCCTACTTTTGCACTCTCTGGAGTGGGAATAGTCATTTTTACCCCAATGCTATTTAATGCTTTCCCTACTGTTTAATTTTCTGGAGTGGGAAGAGTAATTTTACATTCTACGCTATCCAATGTTTTCATTAATGTAGTTTTTGGGACTTTAAATAGTATATTTATTTATTTATGTATTTAATATTTTTTGTATTATTTTAGATGATGTTGTATTTAAATACATTTTAAACTATTGAAAGTATATTTCATGTATTTATTAATTAAATATAATTAATTACTTTTATTTATGTTATTATTTTATGTGTGTAGATGTATTTGTAATTTATGGTATTTGTTATTAATTTATAATTAATTAAAATAATTAATAAATATTGTTATTAAGTAAGTATATATTATATATTGTATGTTTATTTTTAATTAAAGTTTTATTATTAAATATATATTATTTATTAATTTTAAACATTATTAAATATGTTTAAATATGTTTAATTTATTTATAAGTATTATTTGCTTTATTTAACTTTTTTTTTACAGAAAAAAACAATATTTTTAATTACGATATTTTCAACATCAATATTTTAGTTTTGATATTTTTGTACTTACCATGCTGTAGATAGGGTGTCGATATACTTGCCTTCGATATTCCAGCGCCGATGTTGCTGTAGGTCGATATTCTGTCCTTCGATATTCTGTCAGAGATTCAGTTCTGACCTGACACATCTGTCTCTTTATCTCCAACAATAAACGCCGGGAGGTGGCTGGGAAGGCAGCTGATATGAGAGAAGCAAGGCTGGTCTAGGGAAAGAGGTAACACAGAGCTGCCTGAGGTGCCGCCTGTGCAGGGGTAGTTTCTCGCCATTAAGCACATTGCCCCATTGCCTTCAAACGACTGTTAAACAGATCACGCTAGCATGTTATCTCTCAATACACATTTGTGGAAAATAGTGTTTCCTTTTATACGTATACTTTGAAATATTCTTCCTCATTTTTATCACTTCTGTGCTATCCAAATAGACCTCAAAGGGGCATACGTGCACCCAGAAACCTGGAAGAGCATTACTGTATCTATCATGACTGCACTTAGAACCCGCATAGACCTCAATTTCAAAATAGAACCGATAGCGCAGAAACAAGCAGGCCCTGCCAAGACAGTTATAAAACTCTCAGAATGGCTTGTATTTTAAGTAGAACTTCACCCCTGTGTCTTTGTGGCGGACCACGCGGGACAAAAAAACCTTGTTCCCTTTGCCCCGCGCTTGTAAGAGGCTGACGTGTAAATTCATCTATGCTGGCCATAAAACCGCGATTTTAAAAGTGCAAGTAATATTTTATACGCTGATGTTTATAATGAACGGTATATAGCATGTGTCTGGGAGATTAGCGCTGCTGTGTGGTCCGGATACCAGTTAAAGTTGTGGTGAACAGATGTGCATACAAACTAACAAAAAAAAGTTAGCGCATGCGCTGTCCCTGGATCTGCGGCTAGTGCCCACATCCGGGCCGGGGAGGAGACGGGGGTGGGGGCGTGAGGGCTGCTCGCGCATGCGCTGTCCCTGGATCTGCTGCCGTAATTAAGGGAATGCTGCGAGAGTCGTGCGGCGTGTGGAGGGGGCTACTAACTCGTGCAGCCGCCACCGGCGCTCCAGAAATGATTGTCCCCAACAGCAGTGAGGAGCGGCTATCGGAAGCAGGTAAGAGGGAGGCCCCGCGGGGGCCTGTGCAGGAGCGGACTCCCATAAACGCAGACTACACCCTCCCTCCGCGCGCATGTGTGTGCATGCAGGAGCGTGTGTGTGTGTGTGTATGCGTGAGTGGGGCTGTTGCGTGTGCATGTGTGTGTGTGTGTGTGCATGCGTGAGTGTGGCTGTGTGTGTGTGCGTGCGCGTGTGGCTGTGTTATCCACTTACTGTGAATGTGAGACAGGAGATGTGCACGGCACCGGGCTGGGCGTGCGCGCCCACAAGGTGAAATCACTGAGGGCTTGGCGTGCACATCTCCTGTCTCAGATTCCCAGGAAGTGGGCAACAATAGATTCTTGGCTGGATGCAATGCTTCCCATTGCTACACCAGCTCGACCTAAAAAAGGAGAAGGCAAGGAAACATGCATGCTCATGTAATGCTGAATGCTAAACCAAAGAACACATTCCTTGAGAGGTGCATTGAAAAGGTGTAACTCATCCATCCAGAACACTGTGAGTCCAAAATGTTCCTCGGTGGAACAAACAAGAATAGGGGGGGAGCCATTGAATCCACAAAGCCATCCATTCATAAGCAAGGGACTGAACAAAAGTCCAATCTAAGTAGTTTTTATGTATTGGAAACAACAGATCTGCCTATGGATAACAACAAGATCATAATACGTTGTAGGATTGATTGGCCGTCCACTAACCTCTGTACAGCTGTAAGATATCCTGGGATACAGCCACTGTAAAACAGGTATTCAGAGACTTAAAAGTAGGAATAACTTTCATTTGTGAGTCTGTCAGAAGAGGTGGGTCTTTTGTCTTCGCAAAACATGAAGGAAAAATTCCCTTTGCAGTCTGTTGTACACGAAGAGCTCAATGCTAAATTTGAGCCGGTGGGTTCCGGTGCTTGGCATGGTACATAATTGCCAACATCCAAACTCATGACAGTCTGCCACATGGTGGCCCTGTTTGTCTAATTTAGAGATGAATACAACAACAGTTGTTTATTAACTTAATATGGATTAAAATGATTTATACCTGCAGCCCAAGCCTTTCTTATAGTGTTAGGGGCCTGGAATCGTCTCAGTTGTCACACTTGTAGGTGTGTAATGGCAGTAGTTGCAATAGTACTGCCATTGGCAGCGCTAGCAGGGGCAATGGGCGGTGCAAGCTGCAGTGACCTCTTCACGAGGGTTTCAGCACTTATTGTTTTACAAATTAAGTACTGATAGAGCATTCTATTTACTGAAGAACCCTACACCCAGGGGAATAGCGTGCTCAGTAAAATTGGTGGGGTGAAAATTTCAGATTTCCCAACAATCACACTGGCATATAATGTTAAAATACATTATGCTGACAAGCAGGGCGCACAAGAGGGGCTTAAAGGGCAGCCTAAATGGAGAGGAATGCGGATTGGTAGGGGTACGAAATGAGAGAAAGCACATTATTTTGTGAAATAACTAACATTTTTTAAGTGTTTCCAAACAGAGGGAGAGAGTGGGTGTGTGTTTTGGTCTGTGTGTGTAAAAATTCCTGGAGAAATCCAACAGACCCCTCACCATACCCGACTGAAAGCACCTGCATCAAACTATTTATCACAAAATACATGTATTAGGGGAGTGCAACACCCCAAACAGTCTGCCTAAATCTAAGAGAATACAGGGAACTAAGGCTTAATCTCACCTCAAGGCTAGAATATCAATACATGCATTTACTCTGTAAGGTGCTTGTCCTACAACACGAAAACAACCAGGACCAGGCCTCTGGAAAACACAAAGGGAATTCAGGTAGAGGGAAACTCAGGAGCATGTGCTAGATTACAACAAGGTTAACCTTATATCTAAGTAACTATGAGGCCACTCAACTAACATGCCAGCTCTAGGTCCAACTGAGCAGGGCTCCTAAAGGATTGGGTCTGCTTTTATGTGCACGGGAATGTCTGTTTTCTGCTGACTTAGAATATCATGTCAAGAATGAGTCAATATGTCACTGACCGAGAAAGAAGAACTGTCTTCAGACGAGGTACTTTTCAAGTCATAATGCATTGACTGACAACGATAACTTGATCCCCTCTGGAATATTTGATGCAGTAAAAACATGAGTGGCTGAACAATGACAGTGTTGAATTCACTACCTGTATTCAGAGCCGCCGGAATGATGTGATTCTGCGGCTGCTTCTATTTCTGGATAATTATAGATTTAACATACTTTTTACTTACTCCCCTATATGCAGTAGAATTTGCATATTTCAACAAAAAAATCTTTCTCTTTGGGACTGATCACAAGTTAGTAAAAAAAGTGCGACATGCGGTACTGGGCAGTGGCAGACGCTTTGCAAATCTTAACTGGTCATCTTAGTTGTTGATTGCTGTTTTTTGGTGTTAAAATGGGGAAATGACTGTGACGGCTGAGTTGTAAAGTGTGTTGAAACGATGCAATAGTGAAATATTAGTACCACACAGTATGCTGCATAATGCATTTGCTTGCTGCATATTTTAGCAACCTCTGCTGCATAATTTGGTCATCCATTGCTACATAATTCCAGTGGTTCAGTTTATACAGTGTGTTTAGTATTGGGATTCAAGTGGTGCATTATCATGATGTATGCTTTTATTTGTGGGTGTACACAAATAGTGTTTCTATTAGAAATACTTTATGTATCAGGTGATGAGGTACATAAGCAGTTAATCTACTTGGACAATTTACATTTAAGTGGCTTAGTGACATGGTTGATAAGCGGAGGGGCAATCGTGCATATACATATACATACAATCCTTGCTAAATGTTATGCATTCCAAACACTGTATATATAAATTGAAGCATAACAGGCATATTTGTAGAGTGCATGGACACCCTAATTCCCCCAAGGTGGCCCTTAGTAGTATTGGCAGATAACTGATGTTTGCTATTGCCCAACTCAATGTACTGATTTTAACCCCCATGGAAAGATGAAACCTAGAGTGAACCTCTATTAATCAAATGGGGGAGGAGGAAATTCTGATCCCTTCAGTTTCCTTATCTTAAGCTCAACTAATCATGGGGGAAAGGATCACTTGTCCTGCATAACCAGGGTATGCAGAAGAAATCTGGGGTGTCTCCGGTAAAAAACCCTCATGCACGTGTTTGCAAAGTCGTGGTAGCGGTATATGTTGGTTCTCCGCTCTTCATACACGTGTGTGCATAATCATAGGGTTAGTTTTGGTATGCAACCTCCACCAGGAGGTTCTTACCCCTGGTTAAAAACAGTAGTGATCTAGTGATGTGGGTAGTGCTCATTTAAAATACCCGGACAGCCAGATATTTTACTTTATTGGGTCTGGATTCGGGTAGCCCATGAGGGGATGTTGATAAACGTGCGTTCTGTGAATATGTTAGGAATCCTAACGCACTAGTAGTCAGTAACTAAAAATGGCTGACATGTTTCAGCCCAATCTGCCAAGTTAGGACTTATGGGCTTTCTTCAGGACCAACTGTGATTAGTGAAAAAGACAAGAGTTTACAACAATCATTTGTCTTATTGTAAACAGTGTGAGAAAAAGGGAAATTTTCAACCTGTTTCTTTTCAATGTGGTCACAATGTACATGTAAAATATATAAACATAAATAAGATACAAGGGTAAGGGTAGGGAGAGACACATACAAGTAGTGATTTACTACATTTGTTTCAAAATCATGACCGATTTTGTGGCAACTAAAAGATGGCAATACTTTACAGACCCCATAGTAAATGGCAGTGTCAACTCTCTCTTTCTCCACAAAGTGTGACATGCATGAAAATAATCTCATTGCAAGGTGTTTCGAGCGTATATTTAGACATGCTGATGTAGCGTTAAAACTAGTGTGATTGCTTAAGTGCACTGCTCAAAATTGGACATGACCGCACATCAGGTATCGTGAATGGACCTGTAAGGGCGTGCAGAAGCGTTATCTTCACAGTGTGCACTAAGTTAGTGGCGAAATTGTGGGTTTGGGAGATTGTTGAAAAACATACCTTCAGTGTGGAATTTCCACACTTCCTTCGGGTTTGTAGGGGGGGTCGAGGGGGCTAAACTATAAAAAGAAGTAAAGGAACATTAGTTTGTGTATACTTGCGGTTCCAAGTTAGTGAGGCTGGATGGAAGAGCTCCTCTGCTACTTTTACCTCCTGTCGTCGAGCGTCGCATGTGCTGACTCTGCCCCCGTAACCCGGAAGTAGCTGTAAAAAAAAAAAGGTCCATTTTTTCTGTTAATAAAGGCACGCAAATCAGCTTGAAAAAAAGACATCTGGTTAAAAAGCAAGTCTCTTTACAGTTTTCATTGCGGCTCAAAAATTTTTTTTAACATTGTTTTTCGTTTGAGCTTAGCATGTTCACAGTTAATTGAAATTCTAATAAGATCATTAACCACCGCATTCTCGCATGAATCGAGCGAGTCTGCTTTCAGTGGCCATTACAAAATGTTCCTTAAGAACAGACCCATTAGCGACTTACAGCTACTTCTGGGTTACGGGGGCAGAGTCAGCACATGCGACGCTCGAGGACAGGAGCTAAAGGTAGCAGAGGAGTTCTTCCATCCAGCCTCACTAACTTGGAACCGCAAGTATACACAAACTAATGTTCCTTTACTTCGTTTTATAGTTTATCCCCCTCGACCCCCCTACAAACCCGAAGGAAGTGTGGAAATTCCACACTGAAGGTATGTTTTTCAACAATCACCCAAACCCACAATTTCGCCACTAACTTAGTGCACACTGTGAAGATAACGCTTCCGCACGCCCTCGCAGGTCCATTCACGATACCTGATGCACGCACATGTCCAATTTTGAGCAGTGCACTTAAGCGATTACGCTAGTTTTAACAATACATCGGCATGTCTAAATATACACTCGAAACACCTCGCAATGAGATTATTTTCATGCATGTCACACTTTGTGGAGAAAGAGAGAGTTGACACTGCCATTTACTATGGGGTCTGTAAAGTATTAAGAAGAGTAATAACGGCTGCACACCTTCCTTTATGCTTTTAAGTTTTGCTGAGAATGCCAAAAGTATTTTGCGTGCAAAACAGCTCTGTGTATCATCCCACCACAGCATATCAAAGATAAAGCATACAGGTGCCTCCATTTGTGCACCACGCTGCTGCACTGCTAGTGAAAGCGAGGTATCGAAGTAAACCATGTCATCCATTTTTAAACCAATTTAATCCATAGTAAACCATCCAGTACACTTAATGTTCATCCATTTCTGCTTAACTTAGTAGAATCACTCCGGAGACAGCAGTGTTGACCAGAAAACTTTATTTGTGCATTTTCAAATGCCTTCTGTTGCCTATCCAGGCTTGTACATTGGCACGTGCTGTCAATCAAATTTCGATCCGGACAATTATAATAACCCAATGCATTTCAAACTATGTTCTTCGTCAGGGGTTAGCTGAAAAAAATCAGAAACAGCTCTTTAACTAACCACTAAAAACCTGATATTTTGAGTCTTAAAGATTTTATCAACACTTGCATTTCAGCAGATTTTTCCACTTTAAATAAACCATACTATTTATCCCATGCCCATTGCTTAGAAAAATGTGAAAAAATATATAAAAAGTGTACCACCCACCCTTCGAAGTGTCACCCACTACCTGAAAAACAACCGTTCCCTTTACCTTAAACAAGCTGAGTCTGGCATACTCGATCTTTTGATACCGCGCTGCTGTGTACGAGATCAAACATCAAGTTCTCTCCCCACATGGCTCAGTTTTAACTGGATTACACACCTGTGCTTAATCCCATTGCCAAATTAAACACCCCTTACCTAAAAGTCTGTTTACGCGTGCACTATTGTGAAAACAAAATCCTACCGATCCCATAATGCATTTTGCCCATTATCGGAAACATGAAAACTACCCTAACTGTGATTCTACTAAGTTAAGCAGAAATGGATGAACATTAAGTGTACTGGATGGTTTACTATGGATTAAATTGGTTTAAAAATGGATGACATGGTTTACTTCGATACCTCGCTTTCACTAGCAGTGCAGCAGCGTGGTGCACAAATGGAGGCACCTGTATGCTTTGTCTGTAAAGTATTGCCATCTTTTAGTTGCCACAAAATCGGTCATGATTTTGAAACAAATGTAGTAAATCACTACTTGTATGTGTCTCCACCTAGCCTTACCCTTGTATCTTATTTATGTTTGTATATTTTACAGGTACATTGTGACCACATTGAAAAGAAACAGGATGAAAATTTCCCTTTTTCTCACACTGTTTACAATAAGACAAATGATTGTTGTAAACTCTTGTCTTTTTCACTAATCACAGTTGGTCCTGAAGAAAGCCCATAAGTCCTAACCTGGCAGATCGGGCTGAAACATGTCGCCCATTTTTAGTTACTGACTACTAGTGCGTTAGAATTCCTAACATATTCACAGAACGCACGTTTATCAACATCCCCTCATGGGCTACCCGAATCCAGACCCAATAAAGTAAAATATCTGTCTGTCTGGGTATTTTAAATGTGCACTACCCACATCACTAGATCACTAATGTTTTAACCAGGGGTAAGAACCTCCTGGTTGAGGTTGCATAACAAAACTAACCCTATGATTATGCACACACGTGTATGAAGAGCGGAGAACCAACATATATCGCTACCACGACTTTGCAAAAACGTGCATGAGGGTTTTTACCGGAGACACCCCGGATTTCTTCTGCATACCCTGGTTATGCAGGACAAGTGATCCTTTCCCCCATGATTAGTTGACCTAGAGTGAACCCACAAGAATTTTAAATATGTGACCATAGGCTGCATGCAATAGTATACTGAACCATCAGAAGGAAGTTATGCATGTATAGCTTACAGGCAGAGACACTGAATTGCCAAAATAGATGGTAAGTGTTAAACAAGCATCAGCAAAGTCAATAGGTCTGGATTTAATGTGCTAATGTATGCATTGTTAGCACATTAGTGTGAGATACTAGAGCGGACACCAGCAGGAACAGACAGAGGGCTATTGTTGTAACAAAGTCCCTCATGTAGTTCAATGTAAGCACTGGAGTGGAGTCGGAAGGATGTACTCAAGAAGCCAATACCACTAAGTGAGAGATGAAGACTCCACTGGGGTGGGGCAACACGTGATTAACAAAGTCTCAAACTAATGTCTAAAAGAGGAAGGTTGGGGCAAGCCAGTGGTTGAAAGTGGCGGACCTAAAGCCCACTTTATGCATGTTATTAGCAATAGGCATGTTTGGCAGCTGCATTGTCACAACCCATACCTTAAAAGAAAGAGGTGTAAGTTGCAGAAAAAGGAGATTGTCATACTGTTGTACGAAATAGTCTGAAGATTGCATATGCACCTTAAAAGGGGTAGCAAATCACTATAAAAATGGCCCTAGAAAACATTTCCAAAAGCACAAAGACACATTGAAATTGTTTATAATGTGATACAGCTCACAAAAAAGTGTCTATATGTGGTATTCTTATAATGCCAATGTAGCCCAAAAGCAGCGGCATGCTGTAAAGGGTATAAAAAGTAAAGATACAGTCAATATGAGACCGGAATGGAAACTTGGTTCAGAGAGGAAAGATAGGTTGTTACTTTGTCGTGATATATTCTCTCCATGATTCTATCGTCCCTTTCCAACCTAATAAAAATTAAATTTGTTTACTTGCTTTCTGCCTAGTGTTCCCTTTGTTTTCTCTTCTTTCCTGTTAAGCACGCCTCCTCTAGCTACTTGTCTTTCATGACGTGTATTTTAGTCCTCCACCTTGTGTCTGATCGTTGGGATTCATTGGCACAGCAGAAAACCTGGATGGTGTTTCTCATCCACTGTGAGTATTGTCTACATGTTACTTTTAGGTTTAAATCTTTTTTATTGAGAGTCTCAAACAAATAAAAAAGGCTCAACATTGCAATACATACAATTATCTCTTGGGCGGAACAGGCTCTGGATGTGTAGCGTGCTGATGGGGGAAAGAAGGCACCAAACAACAAATATAAAGGAGAATAAACGTATTCTAACCGTCTCCACCACCTACCTCCACAACCCTCGTCCACCGCTCGGACTGTCGATGAAAGACCCCTCTAAGCCGCCTTGTGCGACTGTGTGTCCTGTGTCTCTACTGTGTGCGGTTCAGAAAGCCGCAAGAGGCGTAGGTACCTTGGACATGTGAGCTTGTGGAACTCAGAGGTCAGGAGAGATAGGAATGGTTGCCAAAGATCATCAAAAGTGGATCCCCTCCTGGCCAGGGTAAGAGTCATCTTTCCATCCCTAGGACCTGACACAGGCTCTGCAGCCAGTCCATGAAGGTGGGGGTGCGAGTAGTCCTCCAGTGGAGCAGGATGTTTTGTGTAGCAGAGCCCAGGGCAATCGCAATCTGACAGCCCCGTCGAGATTTGAGCGCATATGTCAAGAGGTTCGGTAGGCCTAAGAGAACATGGGCAGGAAACCACAGGACTTGGGTATTGAGGTGCTTATCTATCTCATCAAGGACAGGGGGTTACATGCTTGCCGCAGAGTCTCAGCCCCCACGAGTGCTTTACATGTGACTCTCATACTTTCTTCTCAATGCAGCACGCACTATGTTGACCTCTATGCACCTGTTGCTAGGCTCCTAAGCCATAAGCACATCTAACCCTTCTTCAAGATGGCCGCCCTTCTTGACTCAATATCACTGGCCATCTGCGCATGTCCGGGCATGCGCCACTTACCGGGATCCCTTAGTCACGGCCCACCTGGAAATGCTCCGGCGCACGTACCACATCGGCAAAGCTTACTATTTAAACAGCTGGTACTGGCACCCATTTACCAGCCGGGACGACGAGGGACCACAGATAGGTTTGATGCAGAGGACACACTTCAACCAAGTAAGGCATCTAGTAACTTCCGACGCTGCACCTCCAGTGAACATATCGTTCCGATACAGCTCACAGCAGCGCTTTCATTTCTTTTACTTCCAGATTGGACATTGATTGTGCCTCTTCCCCGAGCCAGGATTACTGCCTTAAAACTCTGTAGCATTGTAAATATTGGTGCATTTTTTAGCCCCTTATTTTACTATTCTGGTAGCACTGTAATTTACACCGCACCCATAGCGGCTCACGATGTTATTTCGGGGCAGCGTTTGTGTTTTTGCAGCCTCACTCAAATGCATGTCATTTATTAAACAGCACGCAGCGCGCCACGGACCGCTGGGTTCTCTCCCCAGCTGCCCTCCAGCCCGCACCAGTGTCACAGACTCCAGTGCACGCACATGCGCACCACGGGCTGTAAATACAGCGCAGCCACCAGTACACAGTTTTACTTGAAATGCAGCACTCCACTGGCATAAGCACTGCTCCCAGATTATAAAGATATCACTGCTATCCTTCATATATATTAAGTGAAGGCATGCAACACAGTATCAATGTGTGCTGCTCTGCTTGAGCCAGATTTTAGTCACCATAATGGCCTTTCAAGATGACTAATGCATGACGCTGCTAAATGTCTAAGATTGTATTTTATGTTGCAAAACCATATATGTTGTGTATTGTCTCTTTCTTCCCCACAGGAATTTTTTTGCTACTCTAAAGTGTCTGTGAGTACGCCAACACTTTGTTTCTCTTTTCTTTACCACACACCTTAGCGAGTGTGTAGGGAAAACACTGTTTTTTTCACATGGCAACTTTCACCTTTCGGCATTCACTTTCCACCTCTTGGTCCTGAAGAAACCCCCGTTAATCACTCAGAGGGGGCTGAAACATGTAGACCGCCACACATAAGCCAACTCATAGGAAAATTACTCCTTTAGTAGTTGTAATCGATACCCTGGGTCGCCAACATTAGAATACAAAGGTAAGGATTTCCAGAGGTATTTTTAACTGTATTTTATTCACATCGCAACACAGTGTTGCACCCACACCCGCTTCGCTATAATCAGACGTCGTAGCACAACCAGGTGGCACTCGGCCGCCTGGTTGGGACCCCGATGATGAAGCATTACACCAACCAGGTTGGTGTGTGAGGGGTCTTTTAATAGCACCTAATGGGTCCTAAATTCAGGTCACAAAACAGTGACTATAATAATTACATACACATAGTGTAGTGTAGTTCCTATATTCCCAATAGGCTCTGTGCATTGGAATAATATATCCTGTAGCTTAGACGTAGGACTGAGGTCTACTAGGTCTCTACCGGTTATATTAGACTTAATTGTGAGTGCCAGCTAGCTCAGAGGTCACTAGAAACTTTCTTGAATAAACAAGAAGGGATTAGTTTCTGACAACCACCTAAAACATGACAACTTTGTTTCCCAAGAATAAGAAATCAAATCTCTAGAGTTGCGGAAACAATAGATAACTATTTCACTCAGTCAATCGTGCATGCTTAGTTTCACCACAGGTACAAGAGGACTAGAGAGACGGGCGTTTTCAATAAAAAGGTATTTATTGAACAGTCTTCTTTCTCAAGCATTGAAAATGAACTGCTACAATAGTAAAGCTTACTATGAACTACAATGCATATAATACGAACAGTATTATAAAGTAGTACTGTAAAAGCATAATATGGTTTCTAAGCCATAAAGTGCATAAAATGTATAAAATACATAAAATACATACAATGATAAAAGGATGACTAAAATACTCAACTGGTGCTTCTAAATACGCCTACACCGGTGTACCTAACCTAGGTCTAGTACGAGGGAGGAAGTATAAGAGGAGTAGCTTAAGTTTTAGGAGTTCTCTGCCAGAAATCTGATTCCAATAATTCTCTAAGAGGTCTAATCAGCTCCGTACCTTTGGCTCTAGAATGAAGAAGGTCTTGTATCTCGTTCTCGGGACTCGATTTCCCAGATACCCGCAAGGGTAGCCTGGAAACACTGGAGCTGGATTTCTCGGCAGGAGAAATGACAGAGTCTCGCAGTGTGTCTGCTGGAGGGTCGGCTTACTTCGGCACTTGCTGCTGCAGGGCGTCGGGCAAGTAGATAGTCGATCTGCTCCAAACCACTGTGTGTTTGTTTAGGCAAATCAAGGCATATTTATACTTTGAAGGTGCAGAGTTTGACACATGTTTGGACTTAATAACGTCACTCAAAGGCTCATTTCTTGGAAAACGCTGGGAGTTCTAGGAGAACTTAATATTCAAGCAGGGAGAAGTCCCGGGCTGCTGAAGGCGGGTTTTTCCAAGTAAATGTTGTTAATTCTTGGAGCTTAGTGGAAGTATCCATGCCGTATTTGGGCTGTATGGTTTAGGCCAAATATGGTAATGATTTCTATGCCTATATAAGGAAATTATAAAGTATACCTATATAAGGGCATGAATCGGGAAATTTATACTATGGTCCGAGATTCATTTACAACAATAGTGGGCAAGTCCACATTGTTTCAAAATATTACGCATCTGGGGACAGGACGGGCCCCGCATACTCTCTCTCTCCCATTGATTTCTTACCATTTTCTGCAGCGCACAGCTGTGAGAGCTCTCTCTTTTTTGAGCTACCATTGTTTGTACACATACCAGTGCACCAATATTTAGCTTTACCATGGCAGAAAACCCAGGCTTGGGTTTCACCTTGGATGACGTCAACAGCATCCTAGCCAACTTCCCACTGATGGCAGACTTCAATGTGGCAACATCAATTGCACAAACAGCAGACTGGGAGAGTCTGAATGAGAAAAAACGTAACCGTATAAGAACCATCCTCCACGGGGTAATTCTCACAGAATATCTATGAAATAACACTGCCCCAAGATGCCTTATAGTGACGAATGCCCCACGTATCTTCTTGGACGACGCTACCTTCCGCAAGGACTGGGTACAAATAGCGTGGAGATGCACCAGAGATTAGATTACCCTGACAATCCAGACAGCCAAATGCCTCTCTGATGCCATCCTGATTGAAATTCAGGCCACCGAATCACACTTCAAAGCCACTCTCACTTCATATAAGAAACGACTAGATGAGACCAATAAAGGAATTAACGAGTACAAAGAAAGCCTAATGCAAAGCAAGATAAACAAATTTCAGAAGGGGCTTAAAAAGTTTTCATACTCCAAAACATACCCCTACGCTGACACCGACTACAAAGCTCCCAAAAGAAGCAACACTTCCGGAGGATTTTCCGATGAAGACTCATTTGGAAGCAGCAACTCCAGCTCAAGTAGTTATAGGAGGAAGCAGCAAGAAAGAGGTAGAAACCCGGGATGGCAACAACCATGGACACCATCACCACCACCACCCAATATGCACTACCCCGGCCAGTGACCACCGATGCATCCACCATATCGATATGGCTGGAACATGCCATTCGGACCCCCACCATCACAGCCCTACCCCAACCAGAACCAACGGTTTCCTTTTTTAGGGGAACGCCCACGAGGCCGAGGGAGAAGACGCAAAGGGAGCCAAGTACACTGGGGAGTGGATCAACACGAAAGAGCCCTAACGAGGAGCAAATCCAAAGACCAGCAACCAGGGCCCAGCACGAGGTAAGCTTGGTGACCAACCTCTCATCACACAATCTAACTCCAAATGAGCAGGCAGTCCTAGAGAAAGGACTTGGGTTCGTACCTACGGACAGACTGAATACATTCCAGCTACATTGTGAACTAGCGACATTCTTCAGAAAACTAAAACTCAAAGCCTTTTTTGAAAACTCCCCCTTTGACGCCACCCCTGAAGCTGAAGGGGACACCCAATTCAGAGTAAAATCTTCCTTCATGCCGCCCCTACCGCAATTTCCCCAGAAATAACGGTATACGAACAAGCGGTATTCAGAGACATTGAAGAGCTTAATGAGGACCACACATTTCAGAACACCACCACTGGAGAACGAGCGGCAATCCAGTCTTTAAGATCCAATGATTCCATGGTCATATAATCTGCCGACAAAGGTGGAGGCACGGTCATCATGAACAAAGAAGATTACCAAAAGGAGTGCATAAGACTCCTCAGTGACACAAAAAACTATGTGAAACTTAACCAGGATCCTAGTGACAACCGCAGATCATGCATCAACAACCTGGTTGAGAGGCTGAAGCCATAGGTCTGATTACACCAAGTGAAGCCAAATTTCTCACTACCACAGAAGGCAAAATTCCCTATTTCTACATAGTGCCTAAGATTCATAAGAACAAGACACCACCTCCTGGATGTCCCATTGTATCGGGCATTGGGTCCCTGTTGGATCCACTGTCACGCTACTGCGACTTCTTCCTCCAACCCATGGTCAAATCCACCAACACCTATTTACAGGACACGAAAGACCTCATCAGACTTCTCCAAAGCCTGCCATACAAGCCAGAGACTTTGTTCCTAGTTAGCCTCGAAGTGGAGAGCCTCTAAACAAGTCTCCCCGAAGATAACACCCTGAGAGTACTTGAAATTACCTTAGAAAAAACAGAATGGCAATACCACACATACACCAAATTCATTTGGGACTGCGCAAAACTCGCATTAAAAGACAACTGCTTTGAGTTTGAAGGCCAACTATACCTCCAAAAATGCGGTACTTCTATGGGGAGCGTATTCGCACATAGCACAGCAGGCTTGTACGTACACCACTGTGAAACCCAATTCATTTTTTCAAACAATGAGTCAAGAAACCCAGAAATAAAATTTTACAAACAATACATAGACAATATCTTACTCATCTGGGAAGGCAACACTGAGTCACTCACTACTTTTTGCCAATGGCTCAATACTTGCGACCACAACCTCAAATTTACTCACAGCTTCTACCCGCAAAAAACAAAATTTCTGGATCTCGATATCGAGGCAGAGGGCGGCTACTTGAAAAGCAAAACACACTTTAAACCCACTGCACGTAATTCACTGCTACACTTCTCCAGTTTTCACCCTAGGCCTTTGAGGGAGAATCTTCCTTACGGGCAATACTTGCAACTACGGAGAAACTGCATCAAGGTTACAGACTACAAAGAGCAAGCCAAAGACTTGAGCAATAAAACTCAGAGACCTTGGGTATCCTAAGCGGATCACAGAAAAAGTGAGAAAACGAGCTAGAAACCAAAATCGCGAGGGACTGATTGAGGTACCCCCACGTGAAGCCAGACCCACGCCCAAAACATGCGTTACTACTTTCAACGCAGTTTCCAATCAAGTTTCTAACATAATAAAGAAACATTGGAAGATCATTGGGACAGGAAACCTCAAATGGGACCCACCCCTCATTTCCCACAAGAAAGCAAAATCCATCAAAGATGCCATAGTCTCCACAAGACCAATACCAATCCAGAAAAAAGAGAACACTGTCCTAAATGCATGGGACCTTCCGAAGGTCGTGGGCCATTTTACATGTGACAACTGCAGCGTATGCCACCTCACGAGCACTACCAAGACACTGGACTTGGAGCCAGGAAAAACATGGGAATTGCGCACCCACACCAACTTCAACACAGAACACTTAATATACCATATTGTATGCCCCTGCAACCTTACCTACATTGGGATGACCAACAGAAAAATCAAAACACGCATATGCGAACACTGAAGTACCATACGGTGCAAAAAGAATACAACCAAAATGACCAACCATTTCCTGGAAGTGGGACACACAACCAACGACATGAGCTGGGTCATCATTGAAGCCATGGAACCCAACATGCTGAATATCCAGCAACAGTTACTGCTCAAGGATCAGAAATGGTTTTACCGCCTTTCCAGCCACAAAACTGGTCTAAATGACAATATTCCGTGGAACAGCCTTAGCAGACACTAAAATCTTAACACTTGCCCCATACTCGCGGGCTCCACTCTGCACCTCCTAGTGCCTACCTCTTGCACTAGCACCAATTCCAGTGCCACTGAACCATGCCACCTACATTGCCACTGCAGTAACATGACACAAAAGTCCACGAGTACTTTGTCTAGTTCAGTACACCTGAAGTGCTATTGCACCCAGGAGACCAGTCGGTCCCATGTACCCCTCCACAGGGCCACAGGACTAGCGTAACACACTAGACCCCTGAGCGTACAGCTGCTGTACTTGCGGGACACATTAGCATCCCCATAGGCCCTGTACCGCAACACATTTCTGTTGCCCTACACGCCCTTCAATGTGGTCCTGAGGGATAAAACTCCGATTTCCTCTATGTTAGTGGTATGGGTCGTATATGTATATTGTGTTAGCATGATGTATTTATATATTCCTAGTATCCAGGTATGCATAGAATGTAATCTATAACCTCTTTAGCTGAGTTAGTAAGGGTATATGCTGTGTGTGTGTTCAGTTTCCATCGAGCAGGCCGAAAACTATACAGACGCCATCTTTTCTTGTCTGCGTTAGGCACGAACATTGATCACGTGCTACCTTCCAAAGGCTGTCAGGCCCTATCTTAGTTGATTTGCTGGAGACAGCTGAATACACCCAATTCTTCCCCTGTCCTGGGACTCAAGGTCGCATCTCGCTTTGGGTGCGATAAGCGCATTCCTGAAGGCGCCGTGCCTGCACTCTCGGGCACTAAGACGAACGGGAGTCACCCCTCCTGATCTCCCCAATAATAGCAAAAGCAGAGGTTTGTACTAATCATGTGTGTCATATATGGTCCTTCCTCGAGGGCCAAGAGCCAAGTAGTGTTTTTCCATCTACAGTGTTTCATGGGCTATGTCGAAAGTATATATGTGTCGTTTTGAATGTAAGCCAGCAGTCTTCTCCACGCACCTGGATGGGTGAGGGTGAGGATGGGAGAGGCTCTCTATAGAGTATTCTGTATAATAAACGATTGAACTTTCTTCACTGCCAACTGACTGTTTATTGGGTAATTGGTATCGGGGCTATTGGTAAGTATAGCTCCTTATGTTATTCGTCAGCCCCTCCATTCTAGCGCATTTACACAGCCCAGGAGACCCGTCCTATACCATTGCCACCCAACACCTGGCCACACCCACTAGGGATCAGCACGGGGGTCACATGCTCTCCGCAGAGTCTCAGCCCCCACAAGTGCTTTACATGTGACTCTCATACTTTCTTCTCAATGCGGCACGCACTATGTTGACCCCTCTGCACCTGTTGCTAGGCTCCCAAGCCATAAGCACATCTAACCCTTCTCCAAGATGGCCGCCCTTCTTGACTCAAGACTCAATATCACTGGCCTTCTGCGCATGTCCGCGCATGCGCCACTTACCGGGATCCCTTAGTCACGGCCCACCCGGAAATGCTCCGCCGCACGTACCACATCGGCAAAGCTTACTATTTAAGCAGCTGATACCGGCACCCATTTACCAGCCGGAACGACGAGGGACCACAGATAGGTTTATTGCCGAGGACACACTTCAACCAAGTAAGGCATCTAGTAACTTCCGACGCTCCACCTCCAGTGAACTTATCATTCCAATACAGCTCACAGCAGCGCTTTCATTTCTTTTACTTCCAGATTGGACATTGATTGTGCCTCTTCCCCGAGCCCCGATTACTGCCTTAAAACTCTGTAGCATTGTAAATATTGGTGCATTTTTTAACCCCTTATTTTACTATTCTGGTAACACTGTAATATACACCGCATCCATAGCAGTCTCTTCACGATATTATTTCGGGGCAGTATTTGGGTTTTTACATCTTCACTCAAATGCATGTCATTTATTAAACAGCACGCAGTGTGCCACGGACCACTGGGTTCTCTCCCCAGCTGCCCTCCAGCACGCACCAGTGCCACAGACTCCAGTGCATGCACAAGCGCACCACTGGCTGTAAATACAGCACAGCCACCAGTACACAGTTTTACTTTAAATGCAGTGCTCCACTGGCATAACCACTGCTCCCAGATTATAAATATATCGCTGCCATCCTTCTATATACAATTTAAGTAAAGGCATGCAACACAGTATCCATGCATGCCGCTCTGCTTGAGCCAGATTTTAGTCACCAAAATGGCCTTTCAAGATGACTAATGTATGACGCTGCTAAATGTCTAAGATTGCATTTTATGTTGCAAAACCATATATGTTGTGTATTGTCTCTTTCTTCCCCACAGGAATTTTTGCGCTACTCTAAAGTGTCTGTGAGTACGCCAACACTTTTTTCCTCTTTTATTTACCACACACCTTAGCGAGTGTGTAAGGAAAACACTGTTTTTTTTCAAGTGGCCACTTTCACCTTTCGCCACTCACTTTCTACCTCTTGGTCCTGAAGAAAGCCCCGTTAATCACTCAGAGGGGGCTGAAACATGTAGACCTCCACACATAAGCCAACTCATAGGAAAATTACTCCTTCAGTAGTTGCACTACACATATTTTTAATCGATACCCTGGGTCGCCAACATTAAAATACAAAGGTAAGGATTACCAGAGGTATTTTTAACTGTATTTTATTCACATCACATCGCATTGTTGCACCCACACCCGCTCTGCTGTAATCAGGCGTCGTAGCTCAACCAGGTGGCAGTCTGCCACCTAGTTGGGACCCCGATGATGAAGCATGACACCATTTCAAAACAAAAAGGAACTGTAGAGGAAATGATAGAATCACCCTCCTGGTAGATCCATATAAACAAAGAGATTCTATCAAGAAAAGTGCAAGTGTTAATTTTTAGGATTTTTTATTTAAAGGGAAGTTGGGTCTTCATCAGACCAGTGGGATGAAGGCACTATGTGCTTTTAAAATACCCCTCACACACTAAGAATCCCTTAGTGTCATGCTTCATCATGGGGGTCTTCCCGTCCCTCTACGGGGCGGGGCGTGCTACGACCTACGAGCTACGTGGGAGTACTTTTATTTTGTGGTGAAAGACTATGTGTTAGTGCAGTGACAGTGGAGGTAGTGAGGTGTAGGGACCTGGTGATGTGATTAAAAAAGGGTTTAAAAATTCCCTGGCTAGTGGAAAAAATAATTTTATTCGCTTCCCTGGCTGGGAATGTTAAAAAGGGGTTGTGAGGTAGGGCTGTTGGCACCTACCAGGTCGACATGTTTCACAGACAGTCCCCTACTGTCTGATCATCAGGACCTCTGGTGGTCCCTACTAGGAGGTACTCAGTTCTAAATAGTTTTGCCTAGAGTCCTACAAACCGATAGCAAAAATAAGCTGCCAGTTTTTGTGCTTCAGGGCATGAGTTCGCCCGGGGTGAAGCTTGAAAAAATGAAAAAAGACGCACTGGTCTCTGAAAGAGAAATGAAAAGGAAAAATAACAGAATGAAAATATTCATAGCACATGGTTAGTTTAGACCTTGACATTGAATTTTAAACGCATGCATTTCTCGGCAGCATTTCAGAAGGTGGCTACTACCATTTTTCGTATAACAAAAACACATATAATCTCGACACACATACAACAGTGACTCACAAAAGGGACTAACACCCATTATTACCAATGTCTCGTTTTTTTTGTTTTCTGTTGACAAATGTTTTGCGATCGGTTTACTCTTTTTCCGAGTTACAATTGCAAGGTGTAAGGAAGGAGCGGAGATATATACAAAATATACATACTGAATGCGTGCCTCATGAGCCGGCTGAAACGAGGGTTTTTCAACGCGGTCAACTAAAAAGGATAAATAGAGCCGCATCCTCTCGTTAGACGGAATTGTTCACGGGAGCATATTTTACCTTATTGTTTTTGAAGATCTGTTGCACTCGGCTGTTGTTCACAGTTGATTTACTTACTTAACCGCTGATCGACAGTGCTTTATTCCTACCCCTGTGCCGCTCCGAGGAGAACATCAGCTTCACCTTGCTCTCATCTTTTTATGCATGCCGGTTTTGCAATGTCATCGGCATTGTTCTGTTTTTCAACTACTAGTCTGCTAACCCAAGATGGCTGCTTGTTTTTGGAACACTTCCTGGTTGGAATGGAAGTAGTGTTTTTTCTTTGTCTATCGGTTACATTCAATGATGGCACAGTTTGGGAGCAAAGAAACTTCAGCAATTGCAACAGCTCAAATGCAATATACCTGATAAAGTGTCCATGCAATATGTAGTATGTAGGAATGACCAGCCGAGCCATCAAGACGAGGATAGGTGAGCATAAGAGCACCGTCAAATGTAAAAAATCCAGTACAAAACTAACCAACCACTTCTTGGAAATGGGCCACAAAGCAGAAGAAATGTCATGGACAATAATTGAATTGGTTGCCAGAGAGGAACAACTCCTAGAAAAAGAACAAAGATGGGTGTTCAGAATTAAATCAAATAAAAACGGCCTAAATGACGGTATACCCTGGGGTCGACTATGATACAATACTGAACATAATTGACCTCCTCTCTCTGAAAAGAACCTATTTCATAAACCCTATCCGCATATGCAATAACCCTTTTGAGGTTATACTACTACTTTCCAACAACCAAAAATAAGTTTTCCTCCGAAAAATGATTGTAACCGATAGACAAAGAAAAAATACTACTTCCAATCCAACCAGGAAGTGTTCCAAAAACAAGCGGCCATCTTGGGTTAGCAGACTAGTAGTTGAAAAACAGAACAATGCCGATGAAATTGCAAAACCGGCATGCATAAAAAGATGAGAGCAAGGTGAAGCTGATGTTCTCCTCGGAGCGGCACGGGGGTAGGAATAAAGCACTGTCGATCAGCGGTTAAGTAAGTAAATCGACTGTGAACAACAGCCGAGTGCAACAGATCTTCAAAAACAATAAGGTAAAATATGCTCCCGTGAACAATGCCGTCTAACGAGAGGATGCGGCTCTATTTATCCTTTTTAGTTGACCGCGTTGAAAAACCCTCGTTTCAGCCGGCTCATGAGGCACGCATTCAGAACTGAGAAAGTATGTATATTTTGTATATATCTCCGCTCCTTCCTTACACCTTGCAATCGCAACTCGGAAAACGAGTAAACCGATCGCAAAACATTTGTCAACAGAAAACAAAAAAAAACAGACATTGGTAATAATGGGTGTTAGTCCCTTTTGTGAGTCACTGTTGTATGTGTGTCGAGATTATATGTGTTTTTGTTATACGAAAAATGGTAGTAGCCACCTTCTGAAATGCTGCCGAGAAATGCATGCGTTTAAAATTCAATGACAAGGTCTAAACTAACCATGTGCTATGAATATTTTCATTCTGTTATTTTTCCTTTTCATTTCTCTTTCAGAGACCAGTGCGTCTTTTTTCATTTTTTCAAGCTTCACCCCGGGCCAACTTATGCCCTGAAGCACAAAAACTGGCAGCTTATTTTTGCTATCGGTTTGTAGGACTCTAGGCAAAACTATTTAGAACTGAGTACCACCTAGTAGGGACCACCAGAGGTCCTGATGATCAGACAGTAGGGGACTGTCTGTGAAACATGTCGACCTGGTAGGTGCCAAAAGCCCTACCTCACAACCCCTTTTTAACATTCCCAGCCAGGGAAGCGAATAAAATTATTTTTTCCACTGGCCAGGGAATTTTTAAACCCTTTTTTAATCACATCACCAGGTCCCTACACCTCACTACCTCCACTGTCACTGCACTAACACATAGTCTTTCACCACAAAATAAAAGTGCTCCCACGTAGCTCGTAGGTCGTAGCACGCCCCGCCCCGTAGAGGGACGGGAAGACCCCCATGATGAAGCATGACACTAAGGGATTCTTAGTGTGTGAGGGGTATTTTAAAAGCATATAGTGCCTTCATCCCACTGGTCTGATGAAGAGCCAACTTCCCTTTAAATAAAAAATCCTAAAAATGAACACTTGCACTTTTCTTGATAGAATCTCTTTGTTTATATGAAGCATGACACCAACCAGGTTGGTGTGTGAGGGGTATTTTAATAGCACCTAATGGGTCCTAAATTGATACCACAAAACAGTGACTAAAATAATTACATACACATAGTGGGCCAGTCCACATTGTTTCATCTTTTATAACATCACCAAAGTTATCAGCTACACAGGCCCAGCCTTGCATGCGTGCAATACTCAATGTGATAATAGGGCTTCAGCTCTCTAGGTTGTAGCATTGTGGGTGCTTGTCAGTGGTAAAGTCTGGGTTGAGCACTGCTTGGGAAGTGGGTGTTGGCGTAAAATATTTTCTTTTCTAAGACAGCCATATTCAGCTTCTCCTGCTGCTGTGAAATGTCGTTAAAAGAAGAAGGTGGAAGTCAGGGGTGATTCACAAATCCCATATTGGGTGCTCTCCCTATGCTGTGCAATGTAGTTTAGCTTTCTCCAATGTTTTAAAAAAGAGAGAATGTTTGCCCATTATCACTGGTTTTTGAGAGAGCATCTGCACTTGAAAGGCAAACTCCTCTGTTTCCAACCTAAATGATAATGGCAATGCGTCCAAGCAAAGAAGGCAGAAAACAACACATTAGATGTATGTAGTTGCAGTTATATTGCTTCTACTGCTCATGACCAGGGATAACAAGCGTTAGATAATTGATAAAATGGAAGAAATACGTTTTTTCTTTTTTTTATATGGATTTACAGTGATTCAGTGTCATCAGACAGACCAGAGTGTTTTGCCAACAGCGTCCGGAATTCTGGGTTTCAGCAGTTAGAAATGGGTTGGGGGTGCTTGCGGCTTTGCTTCTAAATATTCAAAGTAATGACTAAAGAATAAGAATGCACAAAGTGATATTGACAAATTGAGAACTCAGTAGTAGTTATCTTGCTTCGGTGGTTGATGTTGGGGAGCATTGATACTTCTAAATGGGTGTCGACTTTTAAAAGATGGTTCCAAGGGTAGCCTCTGAGTAAAATGTCCCTCGCCTGTTCTGTACGGGAAAGAAAGCCAGCTAAGGTCCTACGGTCCAAGCATTGATGTTACCTGGAGTGTATTAGGCAGTATTTGCATCAGGGGGATGGCTTGAAAATAACATTATGTCACACAGTTACTTTAACAGTCATGCCATTAAACTAAACTTCTGTACACAGGCATCAGCACAAAGCAACCCATTACTGTGCTCCTCTACTTTGTGATTCCTCTGTAGTTGAGTTTGGGTAGGTGGGACATGTGTACTATTGCAGAGTAAACAGTCTTCAAAATGACACCTTTCCAAACCAATGTACTCACCTCAAAGCCTTTACCATGCAGGCCTTTACCGCACATGCCTTTACCATACATAGTATGTATATCTAAGTCCCAAGGAGCAGTCGCCACTGGGTAGATAATGTAGTTAGGACCATGTTTCCATAGGAAAAACATTTTTCGTTTGCTAATAACTTGACATCTTTTGGCCAATCTTCACAGAACCTTCCCCCCAAAAAGTTAATTCACCTTAGCTCCTACCTGAAAAGTTTTTGGTTGATCTGTCAAGCCGGGCAGAGAAGAAGGTGGGATCCCAAAGTCGATTTTCACAGTGCAAGGCATAGGAAAATTAGACACAGCTACAGCCAGTTTAAAAAAGCTGAAATACCGGTGATGGCAGAGTAGGTACAGCAAGTTTGTGTGTCACTTCCTGACTTACTGCATTGTGATATCGTGTGTCACTTCCTGACTTACTGCATTGTGATATGAAAAATGGTTCTATGGATGTGGTCAAAGATGCTCTGAAATTGATGCATGAGCAGCAAACAAAGTTTAGAAAGGTGCTGGGATGATTTTGTTATCTCTTTTTACTGACTCCTGGGTTGACACAGGTATGTGCACATGCCAGTTACAGAAGATAGCTTGCCATTGTAGAACAAGATTTACAGGATGTCCTATTGTGTCTAGGAATGCATCAAGGTAATTGTTACTAAGATGCGGTACTTGGCGGTAATTAACGACTCCCGTAGTCCTTGAACCAATCCAGTAGTATTAGCACCCAAACTAGGAATGGCAGACTTGCTCTTTTGAGTGGCCTTCCAGGCTCTCAATAAGGTGACAAAGACCGATGCACACCCGCTTCCCAGAGCTGCAGAGCCATTGAAGCATCTTTGTTTTGACCATGGCTACTGGCAGATCACACTAGTACCCACTGCCAAAATGAAGATTGCATTCTCTACACCAGAGAAATTGTACCAGTTTAGGGTCATGCATTTTGGGTTTAAGAATGCTTCTGCCACTTTTCAATGCCTGGTTAAGCATGGTCTTTCATGTTTGTTGTGGTGAACCTTGACATTATTGCCATCTTCAGCAGTTTGTGGAAGGATGACCGTGGGCACCTAAAACAGGGAGTAAAATTGACTGTCAAACTACTCAAGAGCCAGGTGGGGCACTCATCTGTTGTCTACCTTCGGCCTCACAAGGCCAAAAGAAAAATCCACCCATTGGAAGCAGGATGCAGGATGCAGCCTATGTTAGAGTTAGAGATTCCCACAACCCAGGACCAGATGAAAGCCTTCTTATTACAGAAACTTTGTGGCTAACTATGGGACCATAGTTGAGCCTTTGACAGCCTTGACATCCAGGAAGCGCCGTAATAAAGTGATTTGGACTGCAAAGCAGTGGAAGTCCGTGACGGACCTGCAGATAGCACTATTTGATGGAGCTTTTTGAAGGCATCCGATTATGGTCAGTCCTTCATTGGACAGACTGATGTCTCATATAAAGGAGTTGAAACAGTACCGGCACCACTTGATGATAACTATAGAGGGCATCCAGTGGTCTTTATTAGCAGCAGATTGTGTTGTAGGGAACAGGACTGAGTGGCCATTGAAAAAGAATGCTTTGCTATAGTGTAGACTTTGAGGAGGTTCTGGCCTTACTTCTTTGGTACAATGTATGTGGTCTAGACAGATCACAAACCACTCAGTGAATGATTGAATGAGTGAATGAATAGTTAACTGTTCGATGAATTAGATCATTACAGTAAAAAATGATGTAAAATGATTCCCCCTACCCCTTCCCTCTCCTTCCATTTATTTATCCTTGTGATCAGCCGTGGACCCATTGCTGGCTTGTACAAATTCTCAGACTTGCTTATAATTGCTTGTATGATGATGCAAAAGAATACTGAGGCATGAAAGTCTGGTTTGATAAGTTAAACTTTAACTAAAAAAGGATAGTCCCCCTTAGATCCTAGTGGGGGCCCACCCTACTGCCTCCGTCATGCAGTAAAATGCACCATGCTTATAAAAATGTGTGATAATTAGCCTATCAGGGGAATGGCATCAGTTTGTACAGCCTCATTAATAGCAATCCTGATTGAGTGTGTGAATTTCCCCAGTCTTACTAGGTTTCTTGTCATTTATTCAGTGAAGCACAGGGCTGAAGTCTCCCTGCAGGTCCTAATCCCCTTTGCGATAAGTATCCGACGAAGAAGGCGCTGAGGCTCGATTCTTTGAAGAAGGAACATAGCCTGCACTCTGCATATTCCTCCTTACGTGTCAAAGCAGGGTTAAAATCTATGATGCGTAGCATGGTTAGTCTCATGTAGAGTATTTTCCTACGAACCTGCATTGTCAAAGCCTCACGTAATTAGGGTTGAGTCTTTCACAGAATGTATGTTTTGTCCAGTGGCTCTGTGATGGAGCTAGGGTGGAGGGTGTCAATATCTTGTGCAAATGATCTTTACCATACCTGCTTGTTTATTGATTTTCTCTAGGCAGATAGAGGAATCTCAGCTTGTTGTAGACTTGCTGCATCTATCCTCAGGATGGTTGTAGCCTGGCCAAGGCTGGCGTGCTAGGTGGAACCTGCCTCCTTGAAAACAGACTTCAGGTAATATCTATGTGAGTCTGCTGGTGCCCTCAGTAACCTGAAGTAAAGCTTTATTATATTCCCTGGCATATCAGATCTGGCCTCCCAAAGCTGAGTTCCAGTTTCAGCTTTGATTTTCTGGCTTGCCACGGAATGAGCAACACTGATTTATATGCTTTGGCCTGGGTTGTGATTAAGAACCTGTCCAGTGATCCTGGAAAAGTCAGGTGGCCGTAACAGATGGCAGGTATACATTTTTCTTTTAAGACACTCAGTATTGGCTCAGCTGATGGACTTAACAGATGATGGCTCAGTTGTTTCAATAAATGGATGACATTGTTGGCCTTAGTGCTAAGATGTTTTCGGTGGATGTTTGAGTTGGCCCTTACTGAGAACCAAGGTAGTTGTCTGCTGTTACTGTACATATTTGCACTTCTCCCAGATGCCAATGGGCTTGTCTTTTGTGTTGATGTTTCCCAAACACAACTACCTTGGTCTTCCCCTGATTAACCAGTAGATGGTTGTCCTGGTTATAGCGATCCAGCGCATGTAGGGTTCTCTGGAGGCCCACTCTAGCATGGTCCATTATTATTGTGTCATCTGCGTATTGCAGAACCGGGAGTCTCACCCTGCCCAGCCTTGGAGATACTAAGCTGGCACCTTGCTGCGAGGCCCTCAGGTCTGTGGTGTAAAGATTAAACAGGAGGGGAGCTAATACGCAGTCCTGTTTGAGCCCATTGTTTGTAGGAAATTTAGAGGTCACTGTACTGGAACTTGTTTTGACCCGAACCCACGTATCTTCATATTATCAGGTGTGTGAACTCGTGTGCATTCTGGGGCTGGAAGTCTTTGTGCTGTGCCCAATTCTTCCCCACCAGTGGGGTCTGTGTATTTGCTTGCAGATGAAATTTAAAGCAGTGTTAATTATCCGGTTGTTTTTCAAGCCCTTCAGTGGGCCTCAGAAAGGCATGCTGGTTCCTTTTATTTATTATATTTCTCGTGCTGCAGACAGGTTAAGCACAGTTCCAACCTTGCAGGCCCATCATTTAATGGCGGTGCATCCTTCACGGCGAGGCTGCCCTGTATGAAAATTACAACAAAAGTGCCTTCTGCTTAAGGACGCCACTCCACGAAAAATAAGTTCACAGAACCCTTTATTTTTAAAACCGGCTCAGCTTTCCAATTGTTCATTACCTTCCCTGACGCGTTTCAAAGCACCTTGCTTCTTTTTCAAAGGGAGAAACACAAACTGTCAGCCACAGATCTGCGCAGCACATTCTCCAGCCTTCAATCCATTTTTTTCATCAATTAGCCTCTCCAGAGGCCTCACATTATCAGGTGTGTGAACTTGTGTGCATTCTGGGGCTGGAAGTCTTTGTGCTGTGCCCAATTCTTCCCCACCAGGGTTCTGTGAACTTATTGTTCGTGGAGTGGCGTCCTTAAGCAGAAGGCACTTTTGTTGTAATATATATATATATATATATATATATATATATATATATATATATATATATATATATATATATATATATATATATATATATATATATCCATCCTAATATAATAAAGAGAGAGCCCAAACCTTTGAGTCGGGTTATCTCAGGAACTACAGCACCAGTCACAACACCCAATACAGCGTTGGAAAGGGCAGTTGCAGCAAAAGGACATAGTCAATGCAGACTCCCACCATATACATTTAAAAGGTAAAGGAACCATGCCAGCAAAGTAGTCCCATGTGGGCGTGTCTATGTTGTGCTGGGGGCGTGTGCTGGGGGCGTGACTTGTGTGGTACGTTCCGCCCTTCATGCCATATCTCATATTGTGTGCTAATCCCACCCTGCTCCCTTTAAATACCCCTGCACCCCATAATCATAACCCACCCTTACTCCTTAAAATACCCCAACACCCTTAAACACTAACCCATCTTAACCCTATAAATATACCCTGTACACCAAAACCCAAACATATCCGTAAACCCTAAAAATGCCCCTGTACCCCAAAACCCAAACCTAGCCCTGAACCCTATAAATACCCCTGTACCTCAAAACCCAAACCTACCCCTGAACCCTAAAAATACCCCTGTACCCCAAAACCCAAACCTAGCCCTGTACCCTAAAAATACCATGGTACCCCAAAACCCAAACCTACCCCTGAACCCTAAAATACCCCTGTACCCCAAAACCCAAACCTAGCCCTGAACCCTAAAAATACCCCTGTACCCCAAAACCCAAACCTAGCCCTGAACCCTAAAAATAACCCTGTACCCCAAACCTACCCCTGAACCCTAAAATACCCTTGAACCCCAAAACCCAAATCTAGCCCTGAACCCTAAAAATACTCCTGTACCCCAAACCTAGCCATGAACCCTTAAAATACCCCTGTACCGAAAAACACAAACCTACCCTGAACCCTTAAAATACCCCTATACCCCAAAACACAAACCTAGCCCTGAACCCTAAAAATACCCCTGTACCCCAAAACCCATACCTATCCCTAAACCCTAAAACTACCCCTGTACCCCATAACCCAAAACTATATCTGAACCCTTAAAATACCCAAACACCCCAAAACATATACCCCAGTACCCCAAAACATATACCCCGATACCCATACTTACCTTATCCAAACATTAAAAAAATATTTTTTTTTTTACCATTCATGCCTTTACAACGAATTTCGTTGTAAATGTATGCATGATAAAAGCATAGAAAATGTAATGCCATGCAATATAATGGCATTGCTGAGTCATGGTACTTTCGTAATGAAAGTATGCGGAGTGATGGTATGCGGAAAGAAAGTTGCGGAATACTGGGTGTTTACCCTCCAACGGTAAGTACATTGGTGGCACGGCGGCCCACATCTCCAGCAACATACTCATATTTTTTGACCACCCATTTGAAAAATGCACAGGTCTCTCTCATTGATGGCCAGCACCGACATACACTTTTGAACACACCTCCCGCCACAATTTCTAGAATTGCGAACTTTAGAGCTGGGGAGCTATGTCCGAATCTCGGCATCAGCTCAACATCCTGTGGTTCCAGGCAAATCACTTTGTCTCCCCGTGCCTACCACAAAAGAATGTGTACTTCTGTAATGTAAATTGTGCTCATGCCATGTTGTCGAGTTCGCGCTATATAATATTGCAAGGAAAAATAAAGTAGGGAAACTCGATTTCACACACTACTGAACGCGCACTCTTAAATGCATCAGCAGTGCACTGTGAATCAGAGTGTTTCACAGGCCTGTCACATATAAGAAATGCTATCAAAACGAAATCCTACAAAACAATATACTACTGGCCGGCAGCAATTCATACCCAGACAATGTCGGGACGGGCTGCTAGTATATATTACCTACTGCCGGTCGCCAGTAGGTAGTTATAGTTAGGATTATTTTCAATGCAAAATCTCAACATTCTATTGGAAATAACTTTGGCGCCGGTTGAGGAATCTGCCTGAAAATTTCCTCACATATGCCTCACGGCGCCCCGGCCCTTCCCTGAAAGTTTGGGGGGGATTCGTCAAGCGGGGGCCGAGATAAAAGGGGGGTCCCAAAACATGTTTTCCCCATGTTAATTTCTATAGGGCGGTCAACCTCACTTTTAGCCCGAACGGCTGAATGGATTTCCACCAAACTTGGCAAAATTTTAGGGACTGGTAGCCCGATGTGCCTTTGCTATGTCTCAAGATATGTGCTCCAGTGGTTTTTGAGTAATTTAGGTTCAGAAAAATATATATATCTATAAGCGCGCCCCGGTACGCGCACCGGGGAGCGCACCGGGCGCGCTACGCGACTTGCGAGCGGAAAGCTGATTGGCTCTCGGGTGTCTGTAAACAGTCCGGAGCGGCCGCCATCTTGTGTCTCGGTAAGATCGAGACACAAGAGGTGGCAAAAACAAAGGGGGAAATGACCATAAGGGGGCAGAGTAGACCCCTCCTGACCCCCTAGGTTTGATGTGGGGGCTATAAAAGGGTTCCGCGGGAGAAAAAAAACCAAAAAAACATTTTCGGTTTTCGCGGGGGGAGCGCCCGGTACGCGCACCGGGGAGCGTACCGGGGAGCGTAGCATGGAGAAAACCCAGTTTATTCACTGCGTCACCTCTACGACCCTTTCTTGGGTCAATACGCCCCTTTTGCATACATTACACCTGACGTAGGTATAATGTGGCGCAGGGGTTTACAAAGTGACGCATCTACCTAGATGCGTCACTTTGTAAAAATAACTCAATAAGGTGCATGTTTTACGCTGCTGATGCGTCACAAAAAGTGACGTACTGGTGGCGTAAAAGTACAAAGTGACGCATCTACCTAGATGCGTCACTTTGTAAATATGACTCAATAAGGTGCATTGTTAACAGCACTGGTGCGTCACAAAAAGTGACGTACCGGTGGCGTAAAAGTGACGCATGGCCTTATAAATGAGGCCTTCAGTCTTCTACTCATGCGTCATATTAAATATATGACGTATTATGTCGCAAGTACTTACAGATACGTCAGTATTTCAGACGTATCTGTAAGCGCAAAAGTGATGCATTGCTGGAGTGCGTCACAAAAATGATGCAACTCCACCAATGCATCTCTTCTTACCCTTCCACACCCCTGTTCCTTTTCTACATTTTCTTTGAATATCTACATTCTCCATGTTCACTCTCCTTCTCCTTACTTTCCTTCCCAACACTCACCTTCTTTCAGTCCCCCTACTTCACTTCCTTTCTCCTCTCATACCTTTCTGTTCTTTCTTACTCATTTTCCTTTCCTTTATCAATGCACTCCACTTCACTTACTCTTTTTCATTTTTTTAAGAATATAGCTCTTTGATGAGAATTGGAGGTAGTTCTGAAAAGAACTTTTTTTTTCTTCTTTTTTCTTTTTTTAGAACAAAAACAAAAAAAGGGAATGGAAACTGCTCAAAAGGAGCAAAAAAAATAAAAATTAGGGCAGCGATGGTTCTCCAATGATCGAACCATGAGCAGAACACTTTGCTCCCCAAAGCAAAGTAGCTGATCACAGTATCTGCATTTAAGGACGCCTTTGTTAAATGCAGGCTGAATGTTCGGAACCAACTCTTGTGCTCTCCCCCTCACCGATGTTGTTGGTCCTCCGGTTGATGTAGAGGCCCCATCACTGGGAACCTCTTGTGCCAGAGCCCTGACACTTTCCCGGGAAAAATTCTGGGGGTGCCTCCTCTCCACATGGCGAATCATTGTGGAGTTCCCAATAGAATATTTTTTAGTTGGGTCACCCCGTGACAGGACTGTGTGACAGATCCTGCACTCCACTTTTGGAGCATTTACCTTCTTCTCGTCATCAGGTATGGAAAAAAAATTCCAGATGAAATGTTCTTTGACCTTCGGCTGAGGAGGCTCTTCATCAATGAAATCATTGGAGTCATCTTCACTGCTGGATGGTCTGGCAGCCATGATAATCCAAGATGTCCAACAAAGAACCAAGAGCAAAAAGGCAGGTCTTTTTGTCACAAAAGTGAAAGAAGAAGTGAAGGAAATGGGTGGGGATTTCATTCTTTGTAAAAAAAAAACTGTTAGCAACCAATGAAAAGTGGTATTTTAAGGTCACATGACTTGACGCGCTTACTCTGCGCGCACCAAAGCGCTTCCGGGGGCGCTAACGTGGCACGAACGTAGGCGCTTCCGGGAGCGCATACGCGGCGCGAATGAAGGCGCTACCGGGGGCGCTTACGCGGCACGCCTAAGTGACGTTTTGATAGTTTCACGGAAATGCAAAATCATTTTCATTTCCTTATTCAAAAAAACGGCTTTTATATGTATGGTACTAAATGTCTTGCGTTATTATTTACTTTTCATTCATATTTTTTTCACGAACGCAAGTAGCGCTCTGGGTGCGCTTTCCGGAGAGCTTACCGGTGCGAGCACCCAGAGCGCCCCATGAAAAAATGATAATTTTTTTTAAAAATATTATTATAAAAAATAAAAAATAATAATTAATACTTACACAAAACAGCAAATTTATAAAAAATCATAGGTTAGAAACTCAATATAGAAAGGAATTAGCTTTTAAAAAACCTTTGAAATTCACAGAAAAAAACATAGGTTTCACACCAGTTATAGTTAGGAATTAGCATTTAAAAAACCTATTAAATTCACTGAAAAAACCATAGGTTTCACACCAGTTATAGTTAGCTGGAAATTTTACTGACATAAAACCATTGAAATTCCACGTTATAGTTAGTTGGACTCACTATAACTTGCGCGCCTGCAATGCACTGCTGATGACGTCACATATTACATCACTCATGACATGGTCAGTGACATCACTCATGACACCATCCTTGTGACAGAGTAACAGACCTCCTTTCAGTGTAATGTAACCCTTGAAACACATATTCAAAAATAGAAACTAGAATTTTCATATAAATAGAGATACCCATACCAGTTACAACAACCAATCCAGTAATACCACCATCTATATACATATCCACTCATTCACCAACAGTTCTATATAGTCACTCATACATATACTCACTCATCATATGTAGTGATACACATATACATCCTGTTACACACCAACAGTCTTCCAAAAGTTACTCACACACATACTCACACATGCAAATAAACTATTGAACATCCATTTATTTGCATATACAGCTATACACACACTAGCACATTACTTCTAAGGAAACTTACACATACTTACTCTCTTAACCCCTTCCATGCTGATGACAGAACGGTTCCGTCATCAGCATCGGTTGGGCTGTGCTGATGACGGAACCGTTCCGTCATGACTCCGCCCGCGCAAGGCGGAGTCAGCACAGGCGGGGAATACGCCCCGCACGCAAGGGGTTAAACAATCACTTATAGAAAGACATACTTATTTAAACAGGAACTCTTACAATCTCTCACTCTCACATATACTCACTTATAAACATCAATACTCACATATACTAGATTAAAACATATGTAGTTACTCATAAAGACACTAGTGAGGCAGGCATTCACTCACTAACACACTTATATACACACTCATCAACCCATACAGTCCTGCACATATGCTGTCTTCAAAACACATACAAACAGTGAGTCAGTCACCAACCCATGCAGCCACTTATACACAAAGTGAAACACTGATACATATATTTAAATATTTAAAAATTACTTGCTAATATATGTATACACTAAGATACACTTAATAAGCCAGTTAACCAATCAATTTTTTATTTAAAAAACATCCATTTACACACTTATTTAAACATTTATTCTTCCATCGACCTTTACAAATACATATATAAAACATATTTATTTTTCAGAAAGACACACATTCACTGGATGGTGTCATCAGTGATGTCATGAGTGATGTCACTGACCATGTCATGAGTGATGTAATATGTGACGTCATCAGCAGTGCATTGCAGGCGTGCAAGTTATAGTGAGTCCAACTAACTATAACGTGGAATTTCAATGGTTTTATGTCAGTAAAATGTCCAGCTAACTATAACTGGTGTGAAACCTATGTTTTTTTCAGTGAATTTATTAGGTTTTTTAAATGCTAATTCCTAACTATAACTGGTGTGAAACCTATGGTTTTTTTAGTGAATATATATATATATATATCATTATTTCCAGCCGGCGAGGGATCTTGTTCTTCATTGTTTGCACACTAGCCCTAGATGTGCTAATGGGGGACCCGCCTCGCAAGTGGCCGGAGCTGTAAGAGCAAACCGCTTCACAGCAACCTTCTTTCCAAGGTATTAGATCAGCTTTGGCCCCAGCACCCCCAGGACATTGCAATGCCGATGTGAGAGACAGTCTGTGACTTCATGCAGAGACCAGCTCACGGCACTTGTGTCTCCGTCATTCGCTTGAATCTGGACTTGTGCGGTGAGACGTTAAAGGGCCCCAAGAGAGATCCTTTGTACAGCTGGCACAGCGGGACATTTTTACCTGCATCCACACTCACTTTTGTTAAGTTCAGCAGCACCTACTATAGGGAAATGAGTCAACGTTTAGCGCTTAACTGCCAACGTAGATGGTGCTTCCTGGTAATGCAGTCTGCAGATTGGGACCGCATTTAAGCGCTCAAATGATTTTTTGACTCAGCTGGGCTTCCGTAATTTGGCGGCAACATGGAACATTTAAAAAGCGGCCGATGTCAGCTTCCGGCATAAAGGTATTTGAAAAAGGCAATCCTAGCCAAAACGCATCACAACAACCTCTCCTCCCTTCAGAGTTGAAAGCAAAGGACACGGCGGGGGTTCATTAGTTGTTTATTGGGAAACAGGCATGACCGGTTTCGTCGGTTTGCCTTTCTCAAATGCCATAGTCCCAAAAGCGTGAAGCCCACTTGCAGGTCTTTTAAATAGGCTCCTCCTTCCTCAGTGGTGGTGGGCTCACCTGCACTGGATTACCCCTACATGTATCAATCACAAGGACTACCAGTCCCAAAATGCAACACCCTGGTGCTCCGGTGCAGTGCAGTGGGGAAACACACTAAAATTAAAAATGAACAACTAAATGTCCTCTGCTTTCTTATATGTGTATATATATGTATATGTATATATGTATATATATATGTATATATATGTATATCTGTATATATAAAAGGAGGTTGGGCCCATATATTAGATAGTGCAGGAGTAAAGCAACCATTGTAGTGATTACGGCAATTAGGAGTGTTATGAATCATTCTGGTACGAAGACACCACTGACTGCTTCCAGGATGGACAGCAACGCAGCTTCTGGTGGATACGCAGGACTTGGTACCTGGCTGACTTTCTCCAAGGAACGCTGACACACGATGACAAGCTTTTTGCTTGGTCTTCCTTTTCAAGTGCTACTAATGAACCATGAGTGGGGTTCATCTAAGGATTTTGTTGCTCCACGACTGGAGTTGGTCAACATGTAAATTCAATATCAAATAACATTTCAGAATCAAATGTAAAGCACATTAGGCTTCACAATATAGACTGAACATTACATAAATATTTGTAAAGCGCACGTTCAGCCGGAGGTTTCTTGGCACTGAATAATAGATGTTTATTTTTACCAAACTCAATGGTGCTCATTTTGTCGACCTCAGATGGATGAAAGGCTGAGTGGGCCCGCCAGGATTTGAACCTGTGACCATGAGGTCGAACTCAGGTTCCTGAAGTGGATGCATCAGTCCACTGAGCCACCAGACCTGGCTACCATGAATATTTAATGAAAGTTGAAAGGCATAACAAAAGCAACATAAATGGCAAAGAGTCAGTGAGGTAATCACTTGTCATATAAAAGCATGAAGTTCAGAATAAAATGCATATCATGAAAAAGCAGCTCAGACTATAATGTAGATCAATAAATAATTCAGAAATCAGAGATCGGGCTGAAAGAGTGTCCCCTTCTAAAGATCAGGGGAAGTGAAACCAATGCTATCTGGGTAAAGCTTATTTTATTGGGTAAAATGCAATAAGACTATACATTTGGCGTTAACAGGCAAAGGCCCATAAATCCTACCCAATAATGTTATAGAAAAAAACATACAGTTTGAAATCACATTCGTCAAAACTGTGCCATTGACTTCCCTGGTGCTCTGTGACACCTTATGGTTAGTACATATTCTGTTACTTCAAGGTTACGTTCTCTTGAGAAACACAACAGGTCGCACTAGATGAGACCTTGGAGAAACATTTACTGGCTAATAGAGCATGAGAATGAAGCTAGAGATTGAAGCATCATGTTGGTAATGAGAAAATGATGTGTTTCTAAACATTATCTATAAGTTAACAATTGTGTTGAGTGCATGGTGGTATAGGGCAGAGAAATTAATGCTTGCAAGAATAAGATGGTGACAGGCAAATCGAGGACTACATTATCAATATTAAACAGGTTCACGGCAAAACATCTTGAATGTATTATGCTAATCACATCATGTTAATACGATTATGCATTTTCATTTAACCAACTACACCAAAGACCTCTTGAGAGTGTGCCTGAGTCAGTATCATGTTAAGCAGAGCCTGGCCATATGATTCAAATGACTGACTGATCCTGCTCCACAGGCCTTCAGAAGCATTGGCCTTAAACAATGGCTCATGTTGCTTGTGCCTGCTTCTCTGGACAGGAGCAGGCTCAGTGTACATGCTTTTAGTCAGGGAAGAGCCTCTAGCAGGTGATATGAGGGGGATCCCACATGCTGACTGTGTTGTCAGTTCCAGTGGAAAGTGTCAGTGTGGCAGGCCAGGGGTGATAGCATGCAGGGAATGAGGAAGGTAGCACAATTCACATGTTGTTTTGTAAATTTTCTTTTTGGTGTACCTCTAAAGTGTTCTTAAAACAACATCCAGTTTTGACAAATGACAATAGCGTTGGTGCCGTAAACTGTATCATTTACCACAGTGCACCTCCAAAATCCTTCGACAGTCATGTAAAACCATTGTAAAGTAGTTTCCAACTCATATTGACTTTTGACCAATGAAACTGGCCCAAATTATGCATTTTCTTGAGGGAAATTCACACAACCGCCTGGAAAATATTTTTAATCTATGTATAGTTCTCACATTTCCTTCAAATTCTGTTAGGGAAATGCTTGTAAAGAACATTTTCTTCTTGTCTAATTCTCTTCAATGTTACTGGATTTGTAGTTTTAAAGGAACCATTTACCACAAATCTTTCCCAAGAAACTTAAAAGCTTAAGAATGTTGAGGGAGATTCTTGAGCCTTTCGTAAAGAGGTCTAGTATCTAAATACTACTGGTCAAACGTGTTTTAAAGTGCAATATTTACATCAACTTTTCCTAAACGTCCCTTGCCAGAGAGCCACAAAAACTCTATAGAATGGATTTCAATTAACATTCAGTTTTGCTTTAAACATTCTTACTTTGAGACTTAAGCCAAAGGGATTTGCGGCACAACTCAAATATTACTATGATTTCTGTTTCGAACTCTGGGTGTTTGGAAAGAACATTTTTTATGTTTGGGGAAAACTGGTATAGCTCTATGTGATGAGGAAGCCCCACAAAGTAATTGTTATTTTATGTCCACAGTGGATCAAACACACTCGTAGACAACACTATAGCCACTCTCCCATTTATACTTGCACATCTTGTGGGACAACAAGGATGCACGAAAAATTGCTGAATCGCTCCAGGTATCAGTGTCTGGACTTTTAAAACTCACCACATGTCAGATATGTAAGCGGTTCAATTTTTGGAACATCTACAATCTCTTTTTCAACTCTTCCTCAAACTCTTATGTTTCTCTCAGAACGGCCACTATTTCATCGGTATTGCGCTATGCAATTCTTTACATACCATTCCTAGTGCCAGGACCTGAACTCTTGAATCTAGTAAACACCAGTCATGCAAGCAGCTTAGCTTTGGGAGCGCTTCCAACCTGTATTTCTGCTTTCCTTATTCTCTTCAAACGGCCGTCATTTCCTCATTGTGCTGTTAGTGTGCTATGTTTGCTCTTCTCATGACGCTCA